>NW_025318858.1:8345000-9545000 GCF_018153725.1 Drosophila mojavensis
CAAAAACTCATTTAGCCGCGTTAAAGTAATTACAATTTATAGGCCACAAAAATCCGTAACACAACATAAATCCAAATGAACGCGCAATGCGACTCGACTGCTTCCCCCGTCTCTCGTCTCCCATCTCCCGTGTCCTGTCTCCATCTCCTTCATCTTCATTGTTCATCGTTCGTCGTTCCGCTAGGAGTTAAAAATTTTAACCACATAGCAGCAAAAGTCACGAGAGCAAACGACACCTGACAGCTGTTTGGCTCTGCCCTGGCACGGCCCTCATCCTGCCCTGCCACGCCCCGTTCATATTGTGTCTTTATTACACGGCCAAAAGCAACGGGCGATAAATAAATAAATAAATGCCGCCTAACAAGCCGCAAGCAGGCGAAATTTGTTGCAATTCATTGACTTGGCGCACGGGCGCAAACATAAATTCCGTTTCGGCCTCCTCCTCCGCCAGCCCTCTCCAGCCCACACCTGGAGAAACCTGTAAAATATCGACAGCAACAGAATCAGCTACAAGAGCTGAGCCGAAGGTAGGCCAACCTGACATATGTCTGGCAACGAGGCAATGAGGCAATGTTCGCTATGAGCTCAGCAAAATGAGCGTAAGCATTTGGCATCGCAATATAAAAAAAAAAAAAAATTGTGTTTGATAAATTTTAATATTCATAAATAAAGCTAGTTGATACAAAAAATGATAAATAAAAAAAAAAAAAAATATATATATATATAAATGAATAAAAAAAAAACAAATTTTGATATGATATATTTATATAAAAATATATAAAATATTTAAATAAATATTTGTAAACTTTTTAAATACTTTTTGTATACCATTCTATTTTTAAATATATATTCATTAAATATATTTGTCTGATATTATAAAAATTTTTATACTATATAAAGAAAATATCTTTATACTATTATAAATATTATATCATTTATTTATTTTAATTTAAATTTAATTTTAAATTTAAAAGGAAATAAATAAAATTATATTGTTTAAATTATAAAATTATTTATAAAAAGTTCTTTTGATATAATTAATTATAATATATATAATTAAATTAGTAGAAAGTATAATACATTTAATTGTAATTTTGTTATATTTCGTAAATATTTTCGTTTGTATGCCTAACAAAAATATATTAAAACAATTTAATTTACAACTAACCAAATTAGAAGCAAACTTTTCCTGCATTTATTTTTTAAAAACTTTCAGGATCCTATTTTAGGTAAAACTTGTATTACAAAGTTGATGTAACCGGCTTATATATTATGCTATATACATTTATATTTTAGCAGTGCATCCGCAGTGAAACGAGTTCGTTTCATTTAATTCGTGTACAAATCCGTTTGGGAATGTTGCCGCACACAAAAAGGGAAAGCACAATTAATCTCGCGCCACCCCACATAAACTCTAGTTTCACCTTTTAGTCTGGGACATATCTTATGCAGTTTATTTCACAGCCACTAACTGCGCACATTAGCCAAGTTCTAGTTCAGCACGCAGCTAATCTACCCGCTTTGAGCATTTTATGTGTTTGTGTGTGTGTGTGTGTGCGCGCACGAACGAAAAAAAAAAGCGAGAGAAAAAAAGCCCAAGCCAAACTGACATCAGCTCAAGGGCAGCTGTCGGCTTTCTGTTCGCCTCCTTGTTGTCGCCTTTGCGAAAGAAACAGAGAGTGGGAGTGAGCGAGAGAGGGAGAGAGTAGGAAAGGGCGATGGTTAGCAGCCGCGAGCTCAGACGCCCTGTCAGCCCAGCTCAGTGCTGTATGACCTTCTTTAGCACTATTTATCTGCCGGACAGCCAGACTGACAGACAGACAGCAAATTGAAGGCCGCTTTGTTGCAGCATTTGAGTCAACAAATCGTACGCCTTAACTGTTTATCCCAGCTAGCAAGGATGCAAATTGAAAAATCTATCAAAGAGCTTAATCGCCTGCACCTTCTTGTAATTCGAGCAGCGTTTGTTTTTGTGTTCTGTGTTTCGTCTTCGCTCTTTTTTGTTGGCTTGCTATCCTCGCACCCCCCGCTGGCACCCACACCGGACAGGTTGGCTGTTTTAACGCCTCGTTACATAGCGACGCCCCGCAACAGCAGCAACAGCAGCAGCAGGACCGTTCGAACCGTCCGACCACCCGCCGTCAAGTAAAATGCTGTTCGTTGTTCTTGCGCACAGTTGACATGCTCACCGACTACTAGTTTCTAAACTTTTCTTGCCCATTGTTCAAAGTTTTGCTGCTGCTGCTGCTGCTGCCGTTGCTGCTGCTGGCGAATTCAGAGATTAGTCTTCCACTTGGCTAAATCTGCAGCAGGCAAAAGTTATGGCCCTGGCAGCACCATGGCCAGTTATGGCATAAAAGGCAAGGCGAGTGCGATACCTGCCCACAGTCATGGTTCGCTTATTGCCTGCCGCTCTGACCGCCGTCCGCATGCCTTTGGGCTTTGCCTGTATTTGTGTCACTTTATTTGTATTAATGGCACTTGCGCATCCTGCGGCGCGGCTACAATAAGTAATTTGATCGAGTGCCGAGCTCCGAACACCGAGCACCGACTGGAGCAGCATAACGCATTGCTCCGTGTTCTGGTCCAGTCCGCACTGGACCGGGCACACCAACGAGCCCCACGCTCAACTATACTAACTTGCCCGCCCGACTGCCTTTATCAGCCGCCGATTGCATCGCCTTTGCATTGTGCAGCCAGCTGGACCAGACCAGCGAAATGAATTTTTAGAAAATCGAAAAGATAACCAAGCCAATGACGAATATGCGAATGCACTATAAAAACTAACAATGAAAATAATTATGCATTAATATATTCAATGAAACACCATCCAGCCGAAGGCCCCTGCTGCCAGTGCTTAGCCTTAAGTTAGAGTTAATTTTATATTAATTGTAACTTCTTAATAATAATAATAATATTCAATGATTTGGAAATTTAAATCTTAAATCTTAAAATTAAATTGAAAACTCGAAAACTTTTGATGATTAATATAAGTCGACAGAAAGTCGCTATTACCTAGAGTATAATATTTATAAATTATTTAAATAATAAACATAAAATAAATTATTTAAATAATAATGAAAATCATATAATTAAACAAAAAATAACCAAAAATAAAATAAGAAATATTTGCAAAAATAATAATAGTTCAAGAAAGCATAATGTATATTATAAAATATATAATCGATGGCATACAATTTAATATTATAATAAAGAATATAAATATACGAATTAAATAATTGTAAAAATATAATTTAAAATAATATAAAACAAATATAATTATGCTAAAAATAATTATAAAATAGCCTAAAAATTCATAAATTTAAATTTTACACACTACAAATTTATAGCAAATTTTAAAATTAAAAAAATAAAATCATATTTAGCTTAAAATAAAATATTGAACGCCAAATATGTTATGTAAAAATGCAAAAATAATATTAATATACTTTTAAATAAAAATATTAAATATAAATTAAATATAAGCTATGAAAATTCATAACTATAATATAATATTATATCATTATTAATTTGCTTTTATTAAAAATATTTTGTTTATCTCTGATTAAAAATCAAATATGTATTCAGCTCGAAGCTAACATATAGCACTACTATTTTGTTTACTGCCTTGCACTAATTGTCAATCGAAGCACTTGCCATAATCCATAGACTGTGCTCAAAAATAAAGTCGACTTTCATCGAAAAGCCAAACTGGCTACGAGTTCTGCAATGGATGCAAAGTCCCAGCTGTGCAACTCTGACTGCGATGCCGAATGCGACTGCCACATTGACTGCAACGGCAGCCAATGAGGGTGCAGCAGCAGCAGCAGCAGCAGCAGCAGCAGCAGCAGCAGCAGCAGCAGCAGCAGGAGCAGCAGGTTGAACGGCAGTCGAGTGCAAGGGATTAAACACTCTAGATTTTATTAGATAAAACCCAGTGAATAGCAAAAGGAACTCAAGCCAAACCCCGCCCGTTCGCCCGCGCTGGCGCTTATATCATAAATTCTGTGACAAATGCAGGTAGAAACTTTTACCTAAGCCGAAAGTCAGAGAGAGCGAGAGAGAGATAAAGAGATGGGAAGAGAGCGATGAGGGTATTATGTGCAGAGGCCCGAAAAGCCAGCAGGCTAATTGCAAACTTAAAGTTCGGTCGTGTGTATCGTTTTAATGCCAATTGATTCGGGGACAGAAACATTTATGCATTAAGTTGTCAGTCTTGCGGAGACAGCTGATTAGCCATCATTATCTTGGCTATAATGTAGTCAGACAGAGACAGAGCGAGAAAGGAGAAAGGGAGATAGAGAAACGTCTTGTCTTGTTTGTCCCTGCATAAAATTCTCCGTTAAGTGCGTCAGTTGCGAGAACAAGTGACTTGAGCTCGTTTTGTTATTGAAATGAGCGACAGACAGCCACACATACAAACACAGAGTACAGAGTGCGACTTACATTTATAGATACAAGTGCAGATATAGTTACACACTTACACGCCCACACACACACACAAACACACACACTGGCGCGAGCAACACTCGCACGCATGCATAAGTAAACAAACATAAACATTTGCTTCAACACGCTGCGTATAAAATGGCATAACAAGCAGCAGCCACAAAAGCAGCAACAAGGATCACAACAAACTAAATAGAAATAGGACATGCAAAACCATCAACTACCCTGGAAAAATGTTAGAGCTAAGCTAAATAGTGATATATATATATATTATTAAAAAAGCTAAGTTGATCACGTTAGTCAAATTGAAATAATAAAATCAATTAAAATAAATATATAAACCCATTATCAACATTAGGAAATTAGTTTTTAAAATATTAAGTATATTATTTAAACTAAAAAACTAAAAAAAAAAAAAAAAATAATTAATAAAATAATAATTCAAAATAAAGATTTCGTCTTATTCTGAGTATATTATATATTATTAATAATAATATGATTAAAAACTAATACAATATATTTGAATAGAATAAGATAAACTCTTAATTTTAATTGCTTTTTGCAGTTAAATGAGCTTTCAATATATCAAATAAGTTATGATTGGATTCGTAAATGAAGATGCATTTAGCTCTTCACTTGCTAAGAATTTTGTCATTTTAATTATATAAAAATATTTTCATATAAAACTAAGTTCCTCAAATAAATAAAATATTTAAAACAAATGTTTTGGCGTTGTCTTTATAATATCTTTAAAAAAATCTATTTTTCCATTAATTGGAGATTACACCCAGCTTTTAAGAAGCTACATAAAACTTACTATAAATCCACGTACAGTAATTAAATTATATTGAAGTGCTACGAAGTTCCTCTTTGAAGATATGAATCGCGATATTTAAAATCAAAAAAATAATTATTATTTTATATATAAAACAAAGATAGGCACAGTTCCTAGCATTTACTTAAAATCAGAAAGAAACTTCAGCTTTCACAATTCGCTCAGCCCCTTGACTATTATTTGTCTGTCTAACTTTATGGCACAACTCCCGGCTGGCATGCACAAATAATTTATAGGGCATCAAAACCGCCACAAATTTTGCCGCTGCGCTTTGCTGCGAGTTGCTGCTGCTGCTGCTGCTGCGGTTATCATCATCTTTGCCTTATTGCCGCAGCTTTTCTTTTGTGCGAACACTGTTGGCACCTTAACGAGCTGTTGCCAGGTGCAAGGAACTTGCTCCGCGAACTTTGTCGAAAGGGCTGCGCACAAAAAGGGTGAACAAGCATAAAAAAAAATGCGAAAGCGAGAAATGGGAAAACCTTTTTGGCTGGCCAAGCAATTAAATTGCAAGTTGAGCATTTCAACGTTAGCGCGCGCTAAGCAATTGACAGGCTGCCACTTGAAGGTTGACATGACATACAAATACGATATTCATACATACACCAGGACACACACACACACGAAAACTCCCTCACACAGTCGAGTGCACATGCAATCAATTAAATTCGTTGTAAATTCAACGGCTTATCTGCCGTAATCAATCTTAATTTTCCACTTGACATGCAGCGCCCAGGCAAAGGCAAGCAGAAAAGCAACTGCAACTCAAACTCGAGCTCAAACGCTACGATTCCCCTTGAACCCACATCGTAGACGTTGCTATACTCATTCGTTCGTTCGCAATCGCCTCTCATGTGTGGGTGAGCGTGTATGTATGTATGCAACTGGGCTCACACTACGTATACGCAACGCTTTACGCATTTTAAATCAAAATACATTTCCGGCTGACCCACAAAGTAGTACGCAAAACACAATTTATTGGCAAAATAAAAGCGTCAAAGCACTTGAAGCTCACATTCAGTCCTCCAGCTGCTGCAGCTGCAGCTGCTTCAATACAGGATATTGAATATGCATGTGTGTGTGTATGTGTGTGTGCTGTGTATAATTGTAAAGGGAAAACGCACATTGTGCAAGCTCTATAGCTCGAGCTGATATCATCAGCCAGAGCTGCCTTTGCACATGAAACATTAACAGATTGAAATTGTTTTAGCAATTTGCTTGCTTTGATTGCAGGCCAAGGCCTAAGACTAAGGCAAGACTATAAAAAGTGAGAGAAATTCCTATTCGGTATAATGATGAAATATAGAAATCAAGAAGAAGAAAAAGAAGAAGAAAGAAAAAAAAAAAAAAAAAAAAAAAGCTTTTTTCTAATTTTGGCTTCATTTGAAGAAATTCTCTAGATATTCTTTCTTCTTCTTTGGCAATGGATGACATCGAAAACACAAATTAAATATTATAATAAATAAATTATTTTTCAAACTAAAATAATTTATATTATATATAATATAATTATATTATATATTATATCTGCTTACCTAGTGAAATATTCATAGATTTGTCAACATCAAGCAGTATGCTCTCAAGATATTCATAGACACAGTCGTAACCAAAATCATATTATTCACCTGCTGTTTGGCTAGTCACAGCATGAAATGAAGTTCCATAAATATATTACTTCCCAATTTTCATTAGCATTTCTAATTATGCATGCTTAGTATAGCAGAATGCCCAAGACACAGCTGTGCTGGACTTAAGTATTCCAAGATATATATGTATATATATATTTATTTATATGTATGCATATATGTATATGTTTAGAGCTATAGAGATGTTTAACTATAAACAGAAAGTAGTTCACATGACTTCATTTGGCGAATGCTCAATAATCGCTTATGCAAACGAGGCCATTGAATCCTTTAGCTGACCAAAGGATATGTTGTTGCAATTTGTCTAGTTGCAGCTAGCGTTGACCACTGCACACTTATCACACACATACATACACACACACACGTACGCACGCATACACAGAGGGGCAGAGACTCATCGTCTTACCGGTAGCATTACTTAATATGTGTAAATTGTGTGGCATCAACTATTATGCATTGTATGTTATCTCTGGCTATCACAACGGCTGCTCCATCTTCGCTCTGCAACATGGTAATGCATGATTTCTCCACCTCCTCCAGTCTACCGCTCGCCCGCCGCTGTTACTCTTCAGCATGCTTCAGCAATGTTGCCTGCAGCCCGACAGGTCGTGCCTGTAACAATTTATCATTTGAGCATGACGCACGCACATTGCTCACATACGCGCACACACACACAGACGCGCACATACACGCTCGCACACAGTCGCACAGTCATCAGTGGGCCGCAGGCAAAGGCATTTAACATGCAGTTTATGTTTGCCACAAGATCTATTACAGGAAATTCGCATATGCCGAGTACGCAATGGTATGTTGAGGCGCTTGCCTTAGCCACGCCCCCAAAAACCGCCGCAATCAAGCAGGCAGGCAGGCGAGCGAGCAGAGTAGGCGCACAAATTGCTGTTAGTGGGCATGGCTCATGTGGCAAATCCAAATCGAGCAGCAAAACAAAACTTGATTATTTTGTGCGGTCCACGTGGTCTGTGGTCCAAGTGTTGCGGCAACCTAAAAGGGGCTGTGGGCGGAGCAGGGCAACAGAGGCGACTGCACAGCAGCATTAGAGCTGAGGTTTTCTGGCCGCAAGCCATTGGCATGGGCATAGGCCTTTGCATTAAATATTGCAAGCCCGAAAGCCGCACACTTAACAAATATGACGCCTGCGAATTATGCCCTGCATCGTGCAGCCGACAGCTGCCCGCCTCCTGCCTGCCGCCTGCTGCCTGCTGCTTGCTACCTGCTGCCTCCTGCCTGCAGCTGTCTGCCTTTTGCCTTTGCGCTCAGCTTAGTTTATTGAACGGCAGCTTAGTTTGACAGCTCCAGCCCGAAAATCCAATCAGGCGAAATACATTTGCAATAACTTTAATTACGCATTCATAAATATTGTGTGCCTGTTAGTAAATTCTCTTTAAGTAATTATTTAGGCCTGTCAACAGAAGTTGTTGGCCCGTCCGGCTGCTTGCCAAGTGCTTCAGCAGATTTAACATGATTAAATTCTCATATGCAGCAGCCGACAGATGTGTATGCATATCAATTTAGACTGATATCGAGTGCTAGATAATAGAAATAATTGCATTTTGATCACACTGCGTATACTTAATGCATTCACTCAATATTTGAAGAAGGCTTTGGAGTGACACAGGATGGCCAGAATGGATTTATATTAAAGTTGTTTGAGTAGTTAATAGGAATTTCTAAATATATTTAAAGCTAACTTAAATAAGAATTTTATCTTTATTTAAGATAAACTTTGAGTATATTTGACTTAAAATCGCTGTTCAGATATATAAATTTAATTTTATTATTGTGATTTTATAGCTTAAACTGTGATTTATTCTGATTTCCTTCCACTTTAATTTATATGAAAGTTTATTTAACCTGAATTTTAAAAATATACTAATTTCAAACTTTTTTTAATATTTGGATAAAATACAAAATTATTCTTAAAATATTATAATTTAAAAAAATATATCAGATTAAACAACATTTTTGTTGAAAGACCTCAAAAATATATTATATTAAAAAAAAAAAAAATTAAATCCGGGAATATTAATTGAAAACCATGATGAATAACTAAATTATAATAATAATAAAAATATAAATCTCAAAATACTATAGCACTATAAATTAAAAAAAAAAAAATATTTTCTTTTTCTAGATAAACACACCATAAATACATCACAGCAAAATTTTTCTAAATGCCAAATCCAAAATAAATTATTTGTAACTTTTTTTTTTTTTTTTTTATAAAACTTGTATTTACAACTTATTGAAACTATGTGTATTAGTATTGACATTTATTTTCAATTTACAATATTTCTTTTCCATAAAACCAACAGTAAGGTATATATTTGAAGAAGAAGACAAGAAAGTACATTCAGTATTCGTGTTGGCTAAACATTTTATTGCTGAAACACTTGCAGCAATACATCAACATGCTGGATTAACAGAAATATTTATAGCTTCTATTATTTATATATTTTTAATACATTTCATTTCAAAAAGAACGAGTGTTGTATAAATTGCATTTGTAATAACTTTAATTACTATTAGTGCTGCCAGCAACAAAACCAACAAGAACAAGCAAACAATCAAACAAACTAACAGTAACAGCAACAGCAACAGCAACAGCAACAACAACAACTGCAATGTCACTTGGCAATCAAATAAGAATAAGCGCAGCGGGTGGACTACACCAATGTGTAGTCTGGTGGGTGGTTGGGTGGTTGGGTCGGTGGTGCGGTGGCTGTTTGTATGGCACCCTCAAAATCAGCTCTCAATATAATGCGGCGGAAGCTTTTGTAAAATCCTTACGTCCAACTTTTTAATACGAAAACTTTTTGCCGAGTTTAGTATAAAGGCAACAACAACAACAACAGCAACAACAACAAAAAGACCAGCACCAGGAGCAACAAGGACAACAACAAAAGGCAATTGCAACAGTCACTTTGGTGGACTTGTTGTGGCCAGACGACAGCCTCAGCCCAGCCTCAGCTTCATCCCCAGCCTCAGCCTGAGTCTTTGCATCAGGACCAGCTCGAGTCCCTTGCCATATTGCGAGTTCCTATGTGCCATGGCCAAAGCGTCAGCAACATCTGCAACTGCAGCTACAACAGCAGCAACCCAAACGACCCCACAACTGCTGGGCGACCAAAGCCACTTGAGCAGCACAGAAAACTAACTTAATCTTGTTTACATTCTATGACGAGTTATGAAAATGAAAGGATTAAGCGAGCCACAAACAAACGCACCAGCAAACCAAACCAAGCAACTAATACACACGCACACACTCACACTCACGAACACACTCATCCATTGGCCACACATGCTCAAGCGTGGCTTATGCAAACAAAACTTACGCATGGAAAACCCAAAGAGCGCACAGAGTCAACAGCAACAGCAACATCATCAGCAACAGCTACAATTTGAGAGGCCAAAGCGCAATTTGGCCAAAATACCAAAGTCGAAGCCAATAATGCCCTAGGTTAGGCTTTGGCATATCAATCTTTGCTCTAACTAAACGATTTCGGTTCCAGCTTAATTTCAGGCTAATGCTGCAAAAGAACTTGAGTTGGCTATAAATCAGAGACAGTTATAGTGAGAATAAGAGACAGATGAGAGAGCCAGTTAGAGTGAAAGAGAGAGAGAAAAAAATATGGTCTTTGAACGTCTTAAATATCGTTAAGCCAAGCAGAAACTAGGCTCAGCAAATGTTAGAGATAATAATTAAAATTTTAATAGAAGCATTTAGAAAATTAAATATTTATAGAAAATAAAATTTAAATAAAATACATATGCAAAATTCAATTGAAAGAATATTTATAAATAGCATACAAAATAAATATGTATGTATTTCAGAGAATAAGATATAAATGGTGCAAATTTATATATTTTTATATACGCCAACTAATCAATTAAAAACTTGCTTAGATGCTCAAATTGAGTCCTAAATTTGAATAGAATAAGAGCAGATCAAACTCTTTGTTAAGCTGTAACGAAAATGTTTCAAAACTTTTTTCATACATTTTACACGCCTACCTAGTATCTATTTATTTTATTTGATCTCTTTTATAAATATATTCGACGTGTGTATTTTTATTTATTTATTTTTTTATTTTATTTTATTTTATTTTTTTCTTTTAATTTACGCAGATTACTTAAACTCGATTTTTGTATAATTCCTATGATTTTTAATTTCGTTTTACTTCATTCATTTGTAAATACATACATATATTCCTTATCAATCACAATAAGCATTTAATGCAATTATATCATTTAAGAATTACGATGCATGCAAAATGCTGTAATAAAGCAATTAATATAAACCAGAAAAAAATATGTATTTATTGTATTATGCGAATGAATCAAGTATTATTAATTGAAATAATCCGCTAATTGAACATTTATTTATTTATGTATATAGAGAGAAAATAAAAAACATATTTATATGTCTATAAATTTATTAATGCGATAGTTGACTTCTTGGTATCTTCTTATTCCACTTTAATAAGGCAGAAAATTAGAAAACAAAAGAATATTATTATATTTGAATTTTATTTAGCGTTAATGAATACTGTAAAATAAAGGATGCACAAATTCTATATAACATACAGAAATAAAGAAATTGATCTCCCTAAGAACAATAATATTTTTGGAATGTATTTGGATTTTAGAACATCTTAAGAATAATTGACTACGGTGAAAAACTACGAATTGCTGGAATTGATATACATATAGAAATACATATATATTATTAACTGTGGCTGATTTCTATGCAGACTATAAATTAATAAGCCATGCCTCTGTTTCTTTCCGCATATTTAGGGACACCTACTGGGCCAGAGCATATGCACACAACGGCTTAAAGCAACAAACGAATGTCAGCTGCTGTAAATGTTGTCAGTAGCCACGCCCCTAGCTATAACTATTATTACAGCCGCCCACCGTTGCACTATGGGGAAAAATCCAAATTATCGGGTATTAATTAATAACTTAAAAACTAAGCCAGATTTTTTGATCCGGTTTTTGTATTATTAATATGTATACCATCAGAAATATATTTTAGAAAAATGGGCGTGTCACCGCCCACCCAAAAAAAATTTATTAAAATTTTGTATTAAAAATTTTTTTTTTTTTTTAAGAATTTTGCTTGTTCATACTTTAAAATAATAATTTTAATTGAAAACAATCGAACTTTCATAAAATCGAAATTAGTTTTCTTCAGTTTCGAGTTCCAAATCAGCCAGAAATATTGATCCGCTAAAAAAATTCGGGTTCTTCAACTGATTTAATTGTGCCTTCAACTTTACATAATACAATACGTACAACTTCATTAGACAGCGACCTTTATGCTTTCAAACTCTTTTCTAAAGATTTGCCGAAGAAATAATCTGATCAGATGTATCCATTGTTAAAAACCATCAGCGAAATTATGGATTCTGCTCTCATGCTCTCATGCATGATGAAATTAGTCTGATTTATAGACCTGGTTGGGCAAATCAGACGCTTCCCTTACCAAAAAAGCCTACAGGATGAACAGTACTTTCCATAATCTGCCTCAAATGAACAATTATTTTTATAAACATTTGCTGTCATAGGCAGTCATTCATAGTTGTCAGCTAGTTTTTTGTTCCTGCTGCATTTCTTCCATTTGTAATTTATATTTTGGCAAAAAAAAGCGGCTTTTGCTTTTTTAATATCATTTATAAGTTGAATCAATATTAGTCTTATTTAGTTTCAAAATCACAATTACTATTTCTTGGTTAGAGTTGCCTTTTTCATTGAGCCAAATATCACACAGGTCAGCTCATAGTCACCTGCTAAAAATTGATTTGCGCCGGTTGTGCGCAAAAGTGCACATTGAGACAAAGGCACTAAGATCCCAATTGATTACTCTATAACATGCAATTGGAATTACACTGGTGCGCCCTGGTGGCTGTTTTATATGTCTTTGCAAAGTTTAATTTTATTTACAAGAAATGAAATTTGACAACATTTGCTAATTATACAATAAATGATTAAAATAAGTTCAAACATCAATTGGTTTTTAAGCCAACGCATAGTAGAAGCCCTAAAAATTCATATCCTTTTTAAATTTCTCAAAAATAATGTCTGGTCATTGAATAACGATGATTTGAAAATCGGCTAACACAAATTGTAAGCTGAAGGCAAATGCTTTTCGAAGATAACAGCTGACTTTAACAGCTGTTAGGCTTAACAGTGGACTGTTATTCAACATTTTGGGTACAGTACCTTAAAGTTTGGAGTTTTATTAAGATGTTAACATAAAAAAATTATAAATTTTCATACTTCGCAAAAATGACTAAATACCCGAAAAACGGCAAAATTCCCCATAGTGCGTTGGTACTTGCAAAATTAGCTGCATTTGTGTGTAGAGTTTTTTTTTCTGGTTATTTATGTGTGTGTGTGAGTGTGGCTGTGTATGTGTGTTTGTCTCATTGCATTTCATAAAAAGCGTAACACATAACCACAGCACACTTTCAACGCTAGGTGGCGCCACTGGCGCTTGTTTATCAATTTCTCATTTGTGCATGTCCGAGTGTGTGTGTGTGTGGCAGCCACAATGTTCCGTTAGCCTCACTCGGTTTATTTATTTGCTTACTCCGTTGGCCCATAATTCGGAAGTGTAAAAAATATTTTGCATTGCGGTTGCCAACACGTGCACCACGCATCCATCAATGCTTTGTCCGGCAACTGTCACAGACCAAACACGGCCCACGCCCACGGCCCATCGCCCGCCGTCCTGTCACGCCCACACGTAGTCGAATTTTAATTTGCACATCATCGATAAACAGTGAAGTTGCCCAAAACTGCTGGCCAAAGGACAACGCACGTTGGCTGATCTGGCAACGCGTGAGGGACATGCCTCTATAATAAAGAGAGCGTGGGTGTGTTGTGTGGGTGTGTAATTGCTGTGCGTGTGTCGCAATTTTGAAAATAAAGTTATTAAGCAACGCATAAAATGCACTTTGGTTGCCATTTTGTGGAGCATCTGGCAACTGCAGCAAGCAACTAGTTGCCAATTAGTCTGGCAACGCCAAACTTTTGCTTTGTCTATTTCGTACTGATTTCAGCAACAATTTTCATATATTTAATTGGATATTTTTCGGGGGCTATGTTTAAAAGTTTCGCAATTATTGTAAAGTTTAAAATAAAATTATTTTGGCATTACATTTTCGTTAATTAAATTGTTAAAAGCTCATGGAAAACATGGACCGCACTGTAGAGAAGCTTTATATGGTGAATGAGCAACATTCATATATGAAAAGTTTAGCACTTTTTGATGCATTGGACCATTGCCAGACATTTTTTTTTTTAATTTTTTAAAATTAATTTTTTGGTTTATTTGAAGCGTTGAATCTGTACAATGCAAGTACCTTAACAACACAATTAGATTATATATATAGAGCCTAACCTTCTGATATACTCAGGAGGACTTACATGCCAGACATTAAACAATTAAAAATGAAAATGTCGTATGATATAAAATATTATAATATCTACATATTATCAATCAGTGGTTATCATTTAAAATATTATATTATTATTTTGCAAATATTCTCTCTCTCACACACTCTCTGTCTCTCTCTCTCTCTCTCTCTCCCTCTCTCTCTCTCTCTCTCTCTCTCTCTCTCTCTCTCTCTCTCTCTCTCTCTCTCTCTCTCTCTCTCTCTCTCTGTTGAGTTAACCTATATATTATAAGCTTTTTCCACAACTTCCCTTTAGAGTTCTGCTTGCTTCTTCAGTTCCTCATCAACTGATTTAACAATTAAAATAAAAACTTTCTATAGTTATTATTACCATTCTCTCTCACAATTACAACTATCCTTCCCCCACACATTAGCTTTCTTCATTTACTATTATTCTTCTTTCTCTCTCACACACACACACATTGGCTCCCCTCTTTCGCCATTAAGTAATTCCCTGTTTTTGTCTGGATTATTTACTTTTCAAGTATTGCTGTTTATTATTATTAGTTTTATATGATTTCACACCTGTGCTGCAATAATATGCATTAGCATTTGCCTTGCAGCATGGGGCAGCAATAACTTTTGCTGGATTTGCCCGCATTATGCGGTTCTACAGCAATTCTCTGGGATCCCATGCTTCTTGTTGATGTTGCATAAATTGTGGCAAGCATTTATTGTATTTAATGTAAACTTGCCACTTACCACTTGCCACTTGCCACTTGCCACTTGCCAAGTGCAAATAGGCACGCAAGGGCCACGTGTTGCATCTTACACATGAGAGACAGAGAGGGGCAGAAATAGTGTGTGTGTGAGTGTATGTGTGTGTGTGTGTGTGTGTGTTTGTGTTGTTGCTGTTGATGAGTTGATGAAGTTTGCGGTCAAAAAGTTGATGCAATATTGAGCTGAGTTCAAAGTTGAAGGTAAAACTTGCCTTGGACAATGCTATTAAAAGTTGTAGAAATATGGGCGAATTGCAAAAGATTTGTTGAACAAATTCTTAAAAGTTTCGTGTAAACAGCAATTTTAACATATTCCTAAAGCAAATGCAAATGAACACCAAATGAAGAATTGGCAAAGAGTGCCCAAGCACATGCAACTAAAATAATTTACAAACTAATTTTAACTGATAATAAAACGTTGCAATTGAGATTAAGAAAATGCAAAATAGTTTTACATTATCTAAAATTTTATTTATATGCATATTTGACTTGCAGAATAACAATGAAACAAACATTTGCAGAAGTCGTTCAACAGAGCACTAAGACTCTAGATGTTATTGGATATTCCTTGATTATAGAAAATAGAAAACTAAAATTACAGCTAGATTTGTAAAGAATATCAACATCACATCATTTGCCAAAATTTAAGCTTTGTAGATTCACACATCCTTCAGAACTTAAATTGAACAGTAGCGAAATGCCTGAGAGAAGGACAATCAGCAAAACGGAAATTATTATTATAAAGGAATTTAAGTTCAAAACAAAAATATGCAATTTTAAACAAATTTTAAACAGAATCCACAAGGTTTTACTAAAAACTGTTATAAAATAAATCCTTTGAAGCGCACTTAAATTCTAAAACAATTTCAGCAATAAATATTAAAATATTTGCTTGAAACGCAGCATTAAAATTATGAAAAGCGAACGATTGATTTAATATCCCTATGCCACTATAAACACACCAAAATTTACATTGACCCAAAAATTGCAGTTTTCAGATAAAGACAACAACAACAACAACAGCAACATGAATAAAATACAACAAAAAAGATACGCATGAGAATGGGTCCATTAAAAATAGATGTGCGGCCGTTGTGCGGATTTCCAATTGCGTTCAGAGGCACTGCAGCTGTAAGTATATACATATGTATGCAGAGAGAGAGGGGGATATGTATGCATACAAATGTATATATAGTAGATATGCTGCATCAAGTGGCACGCCCACGCGTAGTCAACGCCTTTATTGTTGGGCCGACTCGCACGCACATTTGCGGTTCATAATTTGCGAGCCATTTTTGTTTGTTGATGGACAAAATCAACACATCCAACAGTAACAAAAGCAACAAACAAAGTGGCGGACCACAGAGTGACTGTGAGTGACTGGGAGATACCCTGTAGGATGTGACAGAAGATGGGAAAGGCAGATAAGAAGTCTTTGTTTACATATTTTGTATAGGCTATTAAAGATGAGCAGAAGAAGATGACAAGAAAAGAGAGCAAGAGCAAGAAGACAAAGCTAGTTAATGAATAATGTAGAGACACCCTTCAACTGTAGAAGATGATGTAGAAAGTAATACATAGACATGTAGATGTGAGAAAAGTCTTGCAACTCTTGTATAAATAATATCGCATAATGCAGTCTATTGGCATAAGATGGAAACTCCGCTGAAGAAACTTACATCAAAGAAAAGATGGGGAGAAAGAGAGAAACAAAATCAGTGAAATTTAAAGAGAGCCGCTTATTTTTCCTGTTTAGTTCTTTCTCTTTTTATCGCTCCATCTCTCTCAGCAGAGCGTCAATGACACTCTTTTCCTCTCATCCGCACCAACATATCGAACCAACCAAAGCTCCTCATTTTAGTGATTTGCCCTGCTCTACAGGGTATTTAAATGCAGCTTTCAACTTGAATTTAAATTAAAACGCAAGCGCGACGATGGCAAATTACAGGCAACCAACTATGAATAAATATACAAATAAATACATACATAAATAAACAGGCATACACACAGATATATAAATAGTGCTCGTATAAAATATGAATTTATAAATATATATGTATGAAGGCATGGACTTTATATAGACGATAAATATTGATTGTACGGTCACGTTAATTTCTGCCAATTATGCCCAGCCCAAACACTTATAATATGTGTGTGAGTGTGTGTGCGTGTGTGTGAATGTGAAGCACTGTCTGCAGCTCTTTTATTATTCTTATTATTATTTGCTATTATTTAATATGTCTCCGTAATTATCGAACTCGACCAAATAACATTGGTCGGCTCAAAATGTT
The DNA here is from genome assembly GCF_018153725.1 of Drosophila mojavensis. Taxonomy (NCBI): domain Eukaryota; kingdom Metazoa; phylum Arthropoda; class Insecta; order Diptera; family Drosophilidae; genus Drosophila; species Drosophila mojavensis. Next base: position 8,362,422 of record NW_025318858.1, read on the forward strand.
TACCGAACATGAAAAATCTTGTACTACTTAAAAATTGTTTTTAAAACATTCTTAAAAATTATAGTATCAAGTAAAAGTTCGTGCACGGTTAGAAGATACTCTGTCTAATGTACATATATACACTACTATTTTATAAACTATTTTCTCGGCTTTATATAATAATATTTTTCATTCACTTACCCTGTTCAATAAAGTTCCTCACATTGTAAGTTCGAAGCCTCAATACAAATTTCGCATTTTCGTTAATTATTCTAAAAGTTAAGTTATTCAAAAGCCGTGTAACTTTGTTGCATCTTCTTCATCGTCTTTTTTTTTTTTTTTTGCATCACCTCTCACATATTTTGTAGCTGCTCGGCGAGCCCATGTTTTATATAAGCATATGTGATTGTCCTCCCGTTGGGTATCTGTATCTTATGTGCCAAACCGCTTGTATTCGTATCTGGGCTGCGTTTCCTTAAACTTTCCGTTGCCATCCGGCAGATGCTCTTCCCTTTGACTATCTCACTCTCTCTCTCTCTCTCTTTCTTTCTCTATCTGCCTCTCTGTCTCTCGCTTGGCTGGCAATTATGAAAAGCAAAATAAAAATAGCATTTTTAGCGCTTGGCTGCAAGTTTCTTCGCACAGCAAACTTTGTCCAAAAAAAAATAAGGGTAAAAAAAAAAAATATGGAAAATAAAAAACGAAAGATATACATATATATGAAAAGGAGCGAAAAAGAAAAGAGAGCGTCTATAGATTTTGTACTGCAAGTTGGGTTACTTGGGGACGGTTTTTGCAAATGACAAAAAATTTTTAGTGTAATTATCTTTTGAATAATTAAAGAAAAACGTTGGCGCAGCTTAACAAGAAGCAGAGCGCTGCGAAAATAGCGCAAAAACTGTGCCAGCAACAGGACCAACAGCAGGACGACAAATACAGCACACACACACACACACACACGCACACAGACTGGATGTTGATAACTAAGGCTGGCATCGCTTTTCGCCTTCTTCCTCATTCCGCCCACACCCACAGCCTGGACATATTTTTAAGTTTTCCTTTTGCCTAATGCCTTGGAGCCCTATAGGGCACTGGCGCTGTCGTGGGCGCCCATGTAGGCGTGGGCGTGGCCATGGCAGTGCCACCCAACTGCTTAGCGTTCGAAGCACACGCGCTGTAATTTGCTTCAAGTTATGCTCATTATGCGCCAATTATTTATGTCAAAAAAAAAAAAAAAAAAAAAACCCAGCCAAAAAAGATTCGTGAATGTTCAAGGGGAAAAATCACGAAGATTTTGCTTTGGGTCGATTGCGAGAAAAGGTAAACCACAACGAAATGCACCGGAATACAGGTAATAAGTGGAAATTCGTGTTAAGTGGAACGAATCTAAATGAAATTTTTCATAATCTACAGCAAGCAGGAAATACTTGACTTAGGAGCTGAACGAGGATTGAAGGAACGTAATGCTCCTTAAGGAATTATAATTAAACATGGACATACTCTATATACGTAAGGGGGAAAAGGAAGTTTAACATTGAGTTGTCGTTTAGCTTTTCGTCTTCAATTTAAATTGTTTAAAAATATCTTTAAAAAATTTTAATATGGTAATCAATATATTCGTCATATTATAATTTCGAAACGAAATTGAAATAAAACAGAAATTATTACACACATTATACTATATTTAAATTTGTATTATTAATTAAGCTTAATGCCATTTCCAAGGCATTATATTTAGAATTCTATATACCACTAAGTAACAAAATAAAAATGCTAAAATTTCAAAAACTCTTTCTTAGCTCTTCTTCAAGCTGCACACCTCTTTATTCTCTGAAATTGAACTCAAGATCCAAAAATCTCCACACATGCTCAAGCTTCTGCAGGAAACCTCTATTTTGCGTCTTAAGAACTAAGCCGAAATGGCATTAAACGTATTTAAATATTTTTTAAAGTTCGACAGGGGTAATATTTTTTCATGGATAAATAACAAGTCTTATTTTATATTTTAACAGCTGAATGTAGTCGATAACCTTAAGAGCTGTATTTATATAGAAAGTTTCTATTAGAAACTTAATAATATAAGAATATAAGACTAGGTAAGATATTAAAGCAAAGCTTATAGGCATTTTCATTTCCTTTTGAACAACCTTTTTAAGAACAGATGAATATTTTCTATCCCATGGCGATCTGCCTGACTATAAAATCGAAAAAATGTATGATTAACAACTTGCTTGGAGCAGGTTGACTTAAATAAAAAAGGAGGTGTTTATCAATTTTACTCTGGTTTATTTGAATTTTCAATATCTCTTTTTTTTTTTTTGTATTAAGGAAACCAGTACAGTACATTATTTTAAAGATTACTTAATTTATTTTAAATCCACGCTTCTTTCATGCTTTCAAAGCAACCCAAACGGAAACACACACACACACACACACACATTCACACAGCTACTCACACACACACACACATCAGCGCAGCTAACGCAACGACTGTGCTTGGGCCTCTTTGTGGGCTCGAGTTTACTGTATGAAATTAATTGTTGAAAAATTGTTGTGCCAAATGCAGTTTCTTAATGATATGAATGAATTCAGAGCATAATAATGGCATGCAGATGCATGAATATGCCAGAGAACAAGTCTTTACGAATTTAAATACGTTTTATGTTTTACTGAAGATATCCAGAATCCGAAATCTAAAAATCAGCTCAGTACCTTAAATGTAAGACTCTGCAAATAATTCTGTTTATAAAGTATATAAAGCCGACAGAAGAAGTCAGACAGACATTTATATATTAATATATAAAGATATTCTGGACAGTCCAAGTCGATCCAGCCCTGCCCACCTGTCTGTCTATTCGTCTGCTCCGTTCACGCATAATTGCAAATTATTGACTGCGTTCTGTTGCAATTGTATATAATTGACTGTAATTAAACTTTTATTACCTCTAATTTATGTATAATTTGATTTCGCTTAACGTAAAAATATCAAAGTCTTTTATACTGCTCTGACATTTGGTTAAATTTTCTGCCATTTGGTCTCTATCTCAGATTAAACTGTTCAGCACAGCCAGTTTGTTTGTTTGCGTGGGAAAAAGACACAGTGACAGAGAGAGAGAGAGAGAGAGAGAGAGAGAGAGAGGGGTGGACGGGAAGAGCAGAACAAAATGAAAAGAAAAACATGCGAAAAATTGTTAAAGCATTTTAAAGAAGAGATTCTTAGAATTGTTTTCAGTGCTTAAGTAGAAACTAGCTAGCAACTGGGATGCTTGGAACTTAATACATATTTTGTTAAGAATGCTTTCCGCCACTGTTTATAGTTTGTGTTTAATTTCGTGAAGCGTTTTTGTTGAGCAAAATGGGTTAAGAGCCGCATATCACAGTCTAGATGATGGCATGGGAAAGCTGGTGCCATGGCGCCTGTCTCCAGTTACACTGTGGATAAGGATGATAAGAAGGAGAAGGAGAAAAGCGATAGGGAGAGAGAGAGAGTAGGAGTAGAAGCAGAAGCAGGAATCGGAGCAACCCGGCGGTCGTTGTCTAGGCGTTGTCCTGTGCAAGTTGATGCCACGCTTGGCACTGTTGACAAGCCATTACTGCAGCTAATTAGAGAAGCGACCCAATGGAGCTGCCAGAGTCAGAGTCTCCAGACTCGTCTCGTCTCGTCTCGACTCGACTCGACTCACTCCAACTCGGTGTTGAGAGCCACTGCCGAATGTGCAACGGTCCAACTGTCCAACTGTCCAACTGTCGGCCTGTCGGCCTGGCCTGGTGTTGCGACGACCTGTCATGTGACATTGTTGACGCCTCGCACGTTACTGTGCGCGCTGCCCCACGGGGACACGAGCTGCTCGATTCCCAGCAGCGCCCTGCGTGGCTCCCACGCTGCATGCCTTGTCAACTTCCTTCCATTTCCAGTTCTCATTTGTGCGGCATTTCCGGTACAATGGCGGGCACAATGGCGGCAAGCCCGCACTCGAGTTGTTTGTTGGCGACGTTTCGCTTTCCGCCGCAACTAAATCATTTGTGGAGAAACTGTCGCCGTTGCCGTCAGCAGACTCTGCTTGCTTCCCATCTCTGTCTCTCTCTCTTTTTCGCTCTCTCTCTCTCTCTCTCTCTCTCTCTCTCTCTCTCTGCCTCTTTCTGCCTCTCACGTTGCAATTGTCTTTCTTTTCAAATAGTTTCGTGTGCCAGCCAGAAGCCAAAAGTTGGCACAGTTAATTCATGAGATTTCACGGTTTATCTCACAGCTCCTGCACTGGACGCCCTTAACACACACTCTCTCACTCTCTCTTTCTCTCTCTTTCTCTGTCTATCTCTGCTCAGTTCTCTTTTAATATTGCTGTGCGTCTTTTCTCTGCTGCGCATAGTTCACAGTTAATTAGAAAACTATTCCGCGTGCGGCGCTTTGCCAACTTTTGAACTCTCCACGCGACTCAGTTCAACTCAACTCGATGCGACGCGACTCGACTTGCCTCGCCTCGCCTCGGCACAGCTCAACTCTCGATTCGAGGCGCCCACGTTTAATTATAATTTCCGTAAAAGTTATGTTTATCCTTAATATATGCATAACCTTGGTCATTTTGTTTAGCTGCCGGCTGCTATTTACCCAGTAAGTTTTCCTTAGCTACACCTGCCTTTGCTGCGCTATTCAATTCAGTTGCCACAAGGCGCCAGGCAAACGGCCAAGGAAATTTCATCATATGCTAACGGAAATGCAATATTATGAAGCAAAACTAGAAACTTATAATTGCAGTTGAAGTGTTTTTGTAAAAACTATTATAATTTATCATTATTATTATTTATCTGTCTGTCTATAATATTTATATCCCAATTATGCCTGATTTATTTAACTGTTTTTGTGCACTTTAAGGAATTTGAAATTATTATATATATCATTTTATTTCTCATATAGAAAACTACTTCAAGCTATCTTGTGTATTAAGCTTTTATATTTAAGCCAAAATTATATTTTAATTTAATAATTCATATTTATGAGCACAAAAGTATATACATATGTATTTTTTTTTTTTTTTTTTTTTTTTTTTATATACAGCAAAATTTATATTCGGCTTTTATTTTTCAACTTCAAACGCAATTAAAATATATAATATTAATTGAAATTAAAAAGAGTTATAGATTTAAAAATTACCTTTTCAAAGAGGTATTTATCTTATAAGAAAACGAAAGTAATATCAAATTTCGTTCTGCTTTAATATTTTTTCTCTAGACAACTCCAACTTCTTAGGAACTTGAACAAACGATGTTTATTAAATACTCATAACTAACTAATTCGCTTCAGCTTGGCCTCTTCATGCAGCTTTCTAATGTCCTAGTAGACTGTCTAGTTAGCTGCTATTTGGCTTCGAACTTTACTGAAACACAATCATCTTTCTATGAATTGTAATAAGATCTATTGATTTGGATCAACTATTAAAATTTAAATAAATATACACCTGCAAACATGAACGTTCATAACTCTCCTCAGCTATTTATCCAGCCCACCCAAGGTCTGCTCTACCAATTCGGACAAAGAGTCAGCTCCACATGCACCACATCGTTATCCACTAAATCTGGGCGCTTAAGCACAAACTCATTAAATTTCGAGCCGTAGAAGAAGAGCTTAACTGGCAATTGGCGCTGGTTGAGCCCACTGTGCAGCTCCTCACGCAGCTGACTCATAATGCTATAGATGAGCTGCCCAGAGAGCAGGACGCAACGCTCCAGATGCAGCACATGCAGCTGCTTGCAGCTGATCAGCAGACGGAGAATCGCCTGCTCTGTGACTTGCTTGCACGACTGCAAAGAGATTTCCCGCAAGTCCTGGAGACTGCAAAGCTTTGCCATGCCATCATTGTCGAGCTGATTGTGATGGGGCAGCGAGAGAATACGCAGCGCCTTCAGCTGAGCCACCAGCTCCAAGTGCCTGGCATCCAATGAGATGCGAGAGCTGCTCTCCAGCTGCAAGAGCTGCTGCGCCTTGTATGTGACGAGCCACTGCAGCAGCTCAAGGCTGGGCGGACTATCGTGCATGATCAGCTGCCGGAGAGCGGGCAGCTTGGCCAGGTACTCCAGGTGCAGAGGCTGCTCCTGGTAGCTGAGCGTCTTCAGTGCAAGTCGCTCCAGACGCTCGCAGCAGTGCTCGTTGGCCAATGCCCGGAATACATCCGTTTGCTCAGTGTGCACAGCCTTGACGCTCAGCTCCCTGAGATGGGGCAAGCAGCTGCAGATGCTGGGCAGGAGCGCAAACTGCAGATCGAAGCAATATAGGAGATCTAATGATTCTATAGAGCTTGGCAGCTTATCCATGTGCCGGCCAGTCAGCATGTCATTGTAGCAGAGATTCAGTGTCTTTAGTTTAGCCAGATGACTCAGTTCCAGCAGGCATTCATCCCTGAGGTCGCAGTTGGACAGCTCCAGCTCCTCCAGCTGCTGCAGCTGACCGAACAGCTTGTGCATGTTGCGCAACGATATGGGACTATATCTGAGGCGCAGCACCTTGAGTTGGCGGCAATGGCTGGCCAGGTATTCAATCAGCCTCTGGTGATGATTGCGCGGTATTTGGCCAACAAGCTGGCTCAGATGCTGGCCGAAAAGCAGCAGAAAATCACGTATATGCCACAGACTGAGCCCCTTGAAGACGCCCAGATTAATGGAGCTGTAGAGGGGCGGACAGCGTTGCAGGACGCGTGCCAGGCTGAGTTGATCCGCAAGCGCTAGATAACGGTATATGCAGAGCAGGCAATCATCATTAAGCCTCATTATGGGCGACATTTGGCAAATGGACCCACAGCGCTCCACAGAGGCCGGCTGACCCCAGCTATAGAACGCCTCCACCTTAACCAGCTGCTTCTCTACCAAATGCCTCCCCTTCAGCAGCACATCCGCTGCATCCCGTGAGCTCTCATACAGAACGTAGCCGTATTTAAATCTCCTGTCAGCCGCCTTCTCTGTCAGCTCCATCTGCAGCACTCTGCCAAAGCTGTTGAAGTAGTTCGACAACAGCTCCGACTCCATCTCGATTGGCACAGCCCGCACAAAGAGTTTCCTTATCTCGATGTTGTCCTCAGTGTAGGCAATGGTGCGGCCATAGAAGGGACGATAGCTAACTTCTGACATCGGCTCACAAGTAATGGATTGATTTATACAAAATATACTGAATTTTTATTGGCATGTGCTTTAACTAGGATATTTGATGGAAAATTTTTATATTTTTACTAAGTGGAGTAGCTTGATTACTGTTTTTTTGAGTTTGAATTAAGTTTAACTATAAAAATCCCAAATTAATTGCTACCAGTTCGACAAGCTAGAGATAATTCGTAATTAAATGGCAAATCATGTGGAAACTTATGCATATGGAATATCTATATATTTAATCTATAACCAATCTCCTGATTGATGAAATATGTTTAGGAATTTTAATAAAGACAGAAAAGGTACAATAACATATGTAAAATAAGAAAATATATAATAATATATAAATATATATTTTTTTCTTTAAACTCTCCTGATTGATGAAATAAGTTTATGAATATTAATAAGTACAGAAAAACTACAATAAACTTTATAAATATGAATAAACATAGAATACCTATACAATTCATGAGTAACTAACAAATCTTATTAAATATTATATATTTATTGATAATAAAGCAGCTTTTGCTTAGACTCCATTATTTATATATTTTATATATACTTATATTACATATATTTAAATATATTTCTGACTTTTATTAAATAAATAGAAGACATATCATCAGATTTCTCCTTCGTTTTAATTAAATTGTATTTTATATACGTGTGCAACATTTTTATACTTTCACTTTTACATGAAACATTCTCTAAGTTGCTCAACTGCTTTGTTTTCAATTCTCGGTTCTCTTTAAGTAAAGAACATTTTCCAGCTCTTCCAGTGGCCACTTCAACCTTGCCTAGCCACTCTTCAAATCTCTTTAATCACTAAGTTGTTCTAGCCACATACATATACATCTACATATATACATTTTTTGACATTCAAGTCTAAGCACTTTTTCATAGTTGTTGGAGATACTTTGTCAGCTTTTAACTGGCCGGCTGGAAATTATTTACAAAACGCTTGAGAGTTTCATGATTTAAAATAATCACATTTACATGATATAGGCCAAAGAGAAAACTAAAAAAAAAAAAAAAAAAAAAAACCAATCCCGCCCTTTACGAAACGCAGTCACGCCATAGCCACGCCCCCTTCTTGTGCCCCTTTGGGCACATTTTATGAAAGTTGAACAATTTGTAAACAAAAATTTTACACGCACTACACCTAAAAAAAAAAAATAGTCGCCCAATCAATTTTGTTGTTTGTCGCTTCAGCTTGTGGCAACAGCAGCAGCAGCAGGAACCGCAAAGTGTTTTTCATTTTACTTCTCAATATTTTTGTTATTTTTGTTGCCCCCCGTTGGAATTTATTGCATGCAGCAACTGATTTGATTAGAAACGCCCATTGCCCCATTGCTGGGGGGCCACGCCCATTGGCTTAGCCTTCAGTTCAACGCTTTTGAGGGCCGCCTAGCCGAAAGCAATCTCTTAATTTGTTTACAAGCTTTGCTTTTGGCCGTCTATTTCGTTCCGATCCGTTCCGTATCGTTTCGTTTCGTTTCATTCCTCATCCTGCTCTAGTTTTGCCGCACTTCTCAAAAAAACCTCAAAAAAAAAATAAAATAAAAATAAAAATAAAATAGAAATACATAAAAAGCCAAAAGAAACGACGCGACGCGACGCTTCGACTCGTTTGCAACATTTTCAGTCGACGCCGGCGCTGCAGTCGCTGCCGCCGTCGCCGTCGCAGTTGAGGCAGCCTGCCTCTGATAGAGATCTTGCTTTTATTTGTTACTTAGCATATTTTCACCTTGAGGGCAAACAATCTTCCACTAGACACACACCCACACACACACACACACACACGTTCATGCACACACACATACATAGATGCTTCTGCCTGGCCGTGAGTAATAAATATTTTTTGCAGCACGCTGCTTGGGTGCCTCAGCTTACAATATTTCCATCTTTTCTTTTTTTTTTTTTTTTTTTTTTTTTGCAAGTTTTGCAAGCCGCGACTCAGTTCAGTTTTTGCCCTTTTGATGCACTCGCATTTGGGACGATGGATAACATAACTTGCGCACGAGATTGGTAACGCTTGCTGGAGATAGAGCAGAACAAGTTTTAGCCCAGTTTAAAAGAGCAAGAGCAAAGCAATGCCATAGGAACACTTCAAAATAAACTTGATTCGCATCTAAAATTGGGTAAAAAAGTCAAGGGTCAAGCCTTTGGCTTGTGCCAAATCGAAACAAAGTTCAAAGGTTGACGTCAAGAAAAACAAGAAAAATAGAAACCTTAAATCAACTCCTACAATTTTGTGGAAAACAGATTTTTTATTTTTTTGCTTTAAAAAGGTTCAAAAATTCAGGCAACAAAATACTTATTTATACAAATACTTAAAGCAATAAAATGCACTTTATTTTTGCTAACATATTAAATAATAATTATTATCTCCGGCAGAGCATAGCATTGATTAATATTTATGTTGCATAACTATGTATGCATAACTAAACATATGACAGCATTTGATATGACATAAGCTTCACTATAATCTAGTTACAGTAAGGTATTAAGCACAATTGATTATTAATTATATAATTATTTACGGCTACATAATGAAGTTATTCAATTAAAATTACAGCGCCTTTGCCAATTTAACTTTATACAAAAATTGAAAGACAAAAACAAAAAAACAATAATAATAATAATAATATATATATTGCATATGTATTTATTACTTGTTTTTTTAGTTATGGAATTTTCCTGTTTTTAGCTTATTTTTATGCTTATTATACTTATTATTTTATGTAACAAAAATTAAATTCCGTATTATATGTTTTTTTATTTTATTATTTGAATTGAAATAAAAAATTGGTTTCATATAAATATTTGAAAATATATAACAAAAAAATGTATACAGAAAATTGTATAATACTTGACTTTAAAATAAAGAATAATCTATTTCACTCATCAATATTATTATTTGAATAACTAATATTTAAGTTTAGGCTAATTAAATCACACAATGCAGCTGCAGCAAATTGCCAATAAATCAAAGTAAAACTAGATTAATATTAATGTTACATAATTAATAAGCAGCCTATTGTGACCTACATATATCAAGAGCAATCGACTAGCCGCACATTAACACGATTGCTTCAAACAATTGCCAACTCCTTCCTTCTTCCCCTGATATAAATTTATGCCTAACCACATCTCATACATATACATATATACACAAGAGCACTCACAATTCAAGAATGAAACTCTTATAAATTTTTCAGTCTGAATAGTCCATTTTGATATGCGTAGCACACGCCCATTGCTCAAGCGAAATCGTGTTTGTAATCTTTACACCTTAGGGTATTACAATCGTCTTTGCTTTGCCAAAATCCACGTGGATATTATATATTTTCATTTTATTCAATTGTCGGCCGTTGACCTTGCCACACAATGTACCAGTAGAGTTTTGTAGATATATATACACATACACATATATATATTTAACTGTATATAGGTAATATATATTTTTTTATTCTGTTCTTTTCACATAAATATATTTACGTGTATTTTTGAATTTAAATGATTGAATTTGGCGTATGCTAAAACAGCTCACAAAGATATAAAGAGCGAGAGAGAGAGAGGGATGGAAAGAGAGAGAGAAGATACTGCTAGGCAGCCATTTGTAAAAATATGAAAATTACCTTTAATATGAAAAGGCAGACAGAGAGTCAAACATATATTTATTTTTTTGCTTTCCACATCTAGATAGGCCTGCTGCTCTGCAGACAGACAGCCAAAGAGACAGAAAGAGACAGACAGATAGAAAGAGAGGCGTTCTATTTTATTTTGCTTTATGCCTTTATATTCTGTTTTGTGTTTACATAAAAGTGAAGTGAGGCAGATTGCGCTCGAGTGCGTTAATCAGCGCTCCTGGGCAGGGATACGGACCAAAGCACGGACACGGATAAGCACCCGGTGGGCTAACACACCCACACACACACAGAGTAGGTTGAGCGAGTTTGGCATCGCGTTTTAAATCAACTTCAGCTGGCAAAGTTTGCGTTGACTTTTCTGTTGCTGCTCAGCTGCTGCCATTGCTGTCGCTGTTGTTGGTCAGGGCACTGACAAAACAGATTATACTGATTTCATGCTGGGGAAAATCAAAAAATGAACGTGCGGCAATTTACATACTTAAGTTACTTCTTCTTTTTTTTTTCGTCCATTTTTTTTTTTTTTTTTTTTTGCTGTTCACGAATTTATTGGCCACATGTTTTGAGCTACCTTCGTGAGTTGTACAATTTGCCTTTTGACAATATGTATACGCATTATACGCACTTCTTCTGCTCCTGCTCCTGCTGCTGCTTCTTTTCTGGGCTGTTTTGGATTACAAGGAATTTCCGGGGATTCCATTTTAATTGAATTTCTTTTTGGCTGTCATTGTTGTTGTTGCTGTTGCTATTTTTGTTGTAGCTGCTTTGCATTTTTTTGCCAGATAATTAAAATGACCGTCGGCCAGTTTGAAATATTTTTACTGTTTTTTTTTTTTTTTTTTTTTTTTTTTTTTTGAATTAGTCAATTTAAAGTTTACTTTTTTTATGACTGACTGATTACAGTCGATAATTTGCATAAAGCAACAAGAGAAAGGAAAGAAACAATCATAATCATATTAGGAGCAGTCGACGTACTTCCATCGACCAAAGTGCACCAAGAAAATGAGTGAGAAATGGCAACTGAAGCAGTTGAGACAAAGTTACATTAGAACACTTAAACACTTAGCTGCTGATGGCGCTGCTGCAGCAGCACTAGAGCGGGAAACAACTCTTCTCACACCCTCTCTCTCTTTCTCTCTCTCTCTCTCTCTCTCTCGTCAGGTCTGGCCAGCATTTTTGTTGCAGCCAACTGTAGCTCCTGCCCGAAGTTGCTCTCATTCCAAACACGATCCAGAAATCAATTTCTCTGCTTTTTAAGCCACTTTTCATCGTTATTTTATTTTGGGTCTCATAAATAAATCAATATTAATTTGATTCCGCTCAAATTGCAGCTAATTTTCAATGAAATACATTTCCATGGGAAGCCTATTAGAACACTAATTTACGCATATTTATAAACATAATTCAAGCGAATTTCATTTACATTATTCAACCAACAAAGCAAAAATCAAATAAAAAATAGCGTCACCTAAGTTCTTTGTAGTCGACTTAATAAAGGAAAGAATATAATAGGAATTTTCTCTTAATATTTTCGTTCAGCAGTAAATGTTGATTAAATATTGAATAAACGTGATTACAAATTTAATTCTTAAGAAATTTACTTTGAATTTATTAGGCAACTATTCAATGGTGAACCCCACCAAATCGCTTTTCAATAATAAAAATACATATGTTAAAATTAAATTAATTTTCATTAATAATAATTTTTGTAAGTGAAATATAATTTAAATAAATGAATTTGAAGAAAACGAATTTTAAAAGAATTTTAAAATACAATTTCATGTAAATATATTTAAATATGACAAATAAATAATCTAAATATATTCAAGCAAAATATTTTTATTCGTATATTTATATAATTAAAAAAAAAAAAAATATTCGTTTGCTTACATACAAAAATTAATAAAATAAAATAATAAATAATTAAAAATGAAAAATAAAATTAATGAAAATCAATTTAACATGATTTTTTATTAATTTTATAAGATTAAAAATTAATTTTTCTTTTTACACAATTTTGCAGTTTTAATAAATATTAAATATTAGTAAATTAAAAGTAACATTCTTTCACTTTCATTAGAGATTCCCTCTTTAATCCTATATATTTATTTATTGATATTTCCAATAAAAACTGCAATAGACAACTTATTTTGGTTAGCATATGGAAAACCATAAAAAATAACAAACAGAAATAAACTTATAAATAATTTTAAACAAAAATATTAATTGATTTAATTCAAATAGCTTCAAAACTTCTGTTATGATAATTTCTGGAACACTTTCTGAGGTACAGGCGTATGAAGAGTTGCAATTGTAGCAGTCTGTTTGTATGTGTGTGTGTGTGTGTGTTTTGCAGATTTCTTGTATACTCGGCATGTCTACTGACATTATCAATGTGTGTTTGTACATGGGTCTGTGTATGTGTGCTGCTGATGCTGCCGCTGCTGCTGCTGCTGTGCAGCTCGCTCTTGTTATTTTTATTGTAACTCTGATTCGCGCTTTATTGCATTATAATTGAATCTTGAAGCGCACAACTAACGCAGGAAACGTTGCCTGACTGCCTGGCTGGCTGCCTGCCTGCCTGCCTGCCCTTCCCGTTTTCCACGGTTATGTCGATGCTTGTGGCAGCTGCTAGCCAGACGCCCGTCCTCTACTTCTTCGTCAGCCCACAGCTGCTGCACTTAATGCCAAGTGTTTAAAAAAAAGGAAAAAAGAAACGAAGTAATATTTACTTACTCCCCCAACCACTGTTAGTCAACCCAGCAAGCCCACTAGCCCACCCACCAGCCAGCCAGCCAGTCAGCCTGCTGGCCATCCATCTATCCATCCATTCATTCAAGCAGCGAGTCATTGCACCGCCCAACGTTCAGCGCATTCACTCACTCACCCCTTTAACTCTCACCTCGTCGCCCGCTCACCTCACCGCCCGCTTACCGCTCATTTTGCTCATTGCCAGCGAAATGCAATAAAAATTGTTTTCCCATAGACGGCGCAGAGCGACGAGCGACGAGCGACGAGCTGGCTAAGCAAATGTTGTTGGAAATGAGCTATAAAAACGGGAAATTGTATTTTACAGTAAATTTTTGCTACACACACAAACTAGCTATAGTCCTCGATCTAACCACGGCCCCTCAGCCCTGCAGCGTTCTGGGGGCGTTCCACTAGCACGTCAACGCCTTTCATGGGGCTGTCGCAGATAATCCGTTGCTGAGTTGGCTTGTCTTGACTTGGCTTGACATTGGCTTTGGGTCGTCGTTCCTTTCCTTGCCCCTCGTTTGCCTTTTCCTCTTCCCGTTTCTTTCTGTTCCTCTCAATGCTCGCGTTTTGTAGTACTCCCTTGCTGCTCCTGCTGCTCCTGCTGCCACTTCATTGCACATTCCCTGCTGATCTGTTGTTGCTTTTGGTCGTGGCTGCGTCTAACGTGGCTTATAAGCTGCCAATATTAAAATGATGACAAGTTTATGGCTAAAAACGGGGCAGCGAGGCGCGGCACAGAAAAATGCAATTCATGGCAAAACTGATGTCTCAGACTGTGGCTTTACTTCTCTTTCTACCATCGCTCCCCACCTCCTTACCCTTCCGCCCGTCCCCCATCCAGCTGCACACAAAATTGAGGCAATGAGAGTTCCAAAGTATTTGCTTCGCCCTCAAATGACAAACGCAAACAACAACAAAAACACGATGAGAAATGGCCACAACAATTTGGCAGCTCCATAAAGAGCTGCCTTCAGGGACTGGTTCAACACTCAGAAGACTCTCAAATGAATCAATAGAAATGTCCTCGAGCTGCATTCACAGTTAGTTGATTAATATTTTAAGTCGAATCTGAGCTAATATCTATAGGGGAATGTAGCTGAAAAAGATTTGAAAGGCAGCTTTATAAGAACTACCATCAATTGGAAGGACTGTGTGAATGTATAATTCAAAATCAAAAGTTAGTTTCTTCCCTAATTTAAAAATAAGATAATAAATAGTAAATAAAGGAAATATATAATTCTAAGCCAGAGAGAATTGGAATATTTATGTAAATAATATATATAAAAAGAAAAATTAAATACAGAAGAGCATATTGAAAAATGTGGGAGCAATGTACGCCTAGTCAATCCCTACTTTGATATATTAAATATTGACTGCAAGCCAACCCATTTTACTCTTGAGAGAAGAATCAATTCATGTGGAACCGAAAGTGAAACGAGTTTTCTATAGTAATTTTTTGTACACCTAAAAGGTTTCTTACTTAATTAAACTGCTTCCTGCCAATATAGTAAATTTTTTAATTGACATTTCCAATCATCCATTTTAATCAATTTCAGTTTTGCTACGTTCTTTTATCGACTCTTGCTCCGGCTCAACTCAAAGGATTTCCTCAATTGTTTAGCCCATTTTTGAGTATCAACTCCGTTTTAAGCGCCATCATGCAGCCCTGGCTGAGTGAGTGAGTGAAAGAGCACTGCACAGGATAGTAGAGAACGAAACATATATAACTGCACAGTGTTTGTGCCATTTTGGTTGCCACATTTGAATAAAATATGAATAAAACCGAAATGCATTTAGCTGGAAGGCGGCAAAGGCAGGTATATATATATATATGTGTATATACAGACTGTGAGACAGACAGATATATATATATAGACATTTCCCTATCACACCCCAGCCCTAACTGAACCCATATTCCGTTCGGCCAGCTTGTCACCTTTTCGCTTCTGAAACGAGGTCTGCCCTGTGTGCTGAGGCTCTGCCTTCAGCGTCTCTCGCATACAGATACGATAATATTTGCATTCAGTTGTGCTGTCATCCTTGTTGCAGTAGCTTCTTCTTCTTCTGCTGCTGCTGCTGCTGCTGCCGCTCCTGCCGCTCCTGCCGCTGCTGCTGCTGCTTCTTATATTTTTATTTTGTCGTCAAAAATGTCAGCGACGTCCTCGTCCTCATCCTCCTCTGTGTGTGTGTGTGTGTGTGTGTGTGTCGTGGCCTTACCCGTCTGGAGTTCCTTTCGTTCCGCAGCGTTCGCTTGGCTTAATTTTGGTCTAGGGAAAAGTGCATAAAAAATCTGCGGCGAATTTGCAATTTGAATTCGTCTGTGGCCTCTGTCTCCTGCCACTATATATGCATATCCTTTATTGAGCTCGTGTCTGGTCTCTGGTCTCTGGTCTTGCCTGTCGACTGTCTACTGTCCCCTGC
The DNA here is from genome assembly GCF_018153725.1 of Drosophila mojavensis. Classification (NCBI taxonomy): domain Eukaryota; kingdom Metazoa; phylum Arthropoda; class Insecta; order Diptera; family Drosophilidae; genus Drosophila; species Drosophila mojavensis. The sequence continues at coordinate 8,378,360 of NW_025318858.1, forward strand.
TTGTGTCTTCCTGCTGTGTCTCCTGCTACTACTCCTGCTCCTGCTCCAGCTCCTGTCTCCTGTCTCCTGCTCCTGTTCCTTTTCTGTAGCGTCTTGACAGCCAGTCAGGCGGCTATTTAGGAAGTAATTTTCGCGCTTTCATCGCAACTTTCTTCTACATTTTTTTTGTCTGTCTGTCTGCCAGTCCGTCCGTCCCTCCGTCCTTCTGTCCGTCTGTGGCTTGCATTTGGGGCACGTTATTCACGTTAGCCAGTTATTTGAGGTGGCTGTCGCTGCTGCACGCGCCTTTAATGCATTTTTTAAAAAGCCAAATGCGCAAATTGAATGCGCCTCGTGCCGGCATTTGCTGCGGTATTCTGCCTCAGCTATATGACGCACGTGCGAGTAGTGCCACAACAGCAACAATAACAGCATCAGCATCATCAGCAGGAGCAGCAACAACATTCCCATGTTGTCCGCAGAGCGACACGCAGGCATAATTTCTGTCACTGCACTGAGCCTAATGAATATTTCAACAGTCATACTATCTCTCTCTCTCTCTCTCTCTACCCCTCTCTCTCCCTATCTTTTGTCCATACATTAATATATAATATGCATACCATGCTCATGCCTCTATATATATATTATGTATATACATATATATAGCATATATAAAGCTCCTGCAACTGTAGCATCAGCTAAATGTCAAACTAAATGAGCTACGAACTCATGCTCGAGCTCTGCCCCAAAATAAAACCAAAAATTCTGCTTGACTTTCGTATGCAACAAAGCAACAAAGAGCTGGATTCGCAAATTGATTTTGAATGTGATGCAGTGACACGAATGCCCAACCAAAAGTAGCTACAGCTAGTTAGATAGACAAATGTGTCACATTAGGTTTCTAGAATAGCCGAAAATTGAATTGATGTAATCATAGTTGGTCGGTCAGGCTATCAAACTAGAGTTACCTAAACACGAGAACCTAACTGACTGAAAAGTGTGAGCAGTATTAGCTATATAGATTTATTATATACGTAAATATTCTGTATACTATAAGCTAGTAAGTTTATAGGGCAGATCCCAAAACTTTCACAAATTCTAAAGTTAAGATATGATTTTTAGTTCGTATTTTAATTCATTAACTTAGTTAATTGTAGTAAATATTCTTAGCTTATCCTCTAATACTCACTCTAACAGGTCTACCTTTCAAAAAAAAAAGTACTCTGTTTCCTAACTAGTTGCAGGGCGAAAATTGAAAAGATGTACTTCAAACTAAACTTAATTTTATTAACCATATTAATTCATTTTTTATTAACTATAATATTAGTTAATTCTTTAATATTATCTCTTATTTAATTTTTTAATAACTATATTATTGGTTAATTTAAAATTAGTTAAATAGTAATATTAAAATATCAATATTAAAAATTTATAAAGTTGTAAAAAAAAAAAAAAGTTATAGAAAAATGCCAGACCACCTTTCATTTATTATATTAGTATATCTTTAATCATGACATTTTATAGTAACACATCAAAACTCTATACTCACTTAATTTTAAACACTTTATGTATTATTTTAAATACGCTTTAATGAAATGCTTAAATATTTCTGTATTTATATCAACTATAACCGAAAGTAAGGGCATCCCGCATGGGCTCAAGCCAGCCTTCTGCTAACAATTGAAATCATATAGAAACCTGCTCCGCTATGGAGCTCCCCGATGGAGCATCACATGTTTTAGGTTTGGCGTTACCGTTAGCCTCTCTCGTATTTACTTGCGTTGCGTCTGTGTTTCTTGCGCTTGGCGCAATCTTCTAATTAAAAGTGCAACTCATACCCAGTCGACTCGAGTCGGGCTCTGACCCAAATTGAACTCTTTCGGCGAGAAGGCTACAGCCAGAGCGAAACCCACTCGAAGCCAAGTAACCCCACCCCAGCTATTATCTGGCACGAGCCAAGTGAGGGGCCAACCACAATATAATCTCTGTGGCATTATATATGCCCCATGCTTCATGCCCCATGCCCCACACCCCGTGTCCCAAGCTCCATGCTTCAGCCCTGTCTCTTGGCCGACATGCCCCAATGCTCAATGCACAGGCCAAGCGTATGTCTTCAAGCAGCCACTCCGGAGCTCTCTACTCTCTCCTGTATGGAAGAGTGTGTGTCCGGGTGTGTGTGTGTGTGTGTTTGTATTTGTTTCTTTTTTCATCTTCTTTGTATTTGTTAATAAACTCCCTGGTAGACTAAATTCAAATTACGCACACATCTTAAGACATAGACGAGAAAGACAACGACGACGCCATTTCGCTTATAGCTGGCTCATTATGTCAGGTCTATATTCATATACGCCAACAGGCTACCCACTCCATATACCCTTACTCATACTCACGCTCTATTCTCTATTCCCGCGCCCCCCCCCTTTCTCCCTCTCTGCCCTACCGATTGCCGCATGCGTGAGTGCGTTTCGAGAGAAGCTTCAGCTGGGTTGCCCTATTGCTGCTATTGGATGACTCTCCGTCTTTTGACTTTGGCTTGTCGTAACATTTCATCTTTATTTTGGCATTATTCCCTGGGCGCCGCTTATTGTTTTCCGTGAAAATGGCAACGGCAATGGCAACAAATTAGAAGCGTGCCCAACGCCCGAAACGAACGCAGCAGCAGCTGAATCTCGTTTGGCCTGATCTAATTGGAATATAGCCAAGTTCTACGAGATTTCTTGACGGCCCTGCAATCAGCCAACCAAATCTTAGGCCGTGCACCACCCATTGGCATCTTCAATTAACAAATGGACTTCGTCTTGGCCAAATGAAAGCCCAAATTGCAATTTGCCACATTAAATAGCTAACAAATATGATTAAATAAGATGGACTTACCCGTAACAATAATCCCTCGATTTGCTGTTTGATTGATTCAAACTAATTAATTACATTGAATTGGAATGTATCCAAAGCATGGAGCTGCTGAAATCAATTAGAATTCAAATATTAATTCAAATCAATTTATAGATATATCCGCTTGGGTGATTTTTTAAAACAAATTTAGTTTTGAATAATTTCACTTAATATTGTTTATAAAAATAATGCAATTTTTATATTAATTAAAACCTTTTCAAACTAAAATAAAATATATATTTTTCCCGCAATTAATTCTATTTTTAAATTCATTGTTTTACTTTTTAAAATTATTTAATCAAAGATATTTCATATTAATATTGTTCTATTTATTCATTTTAGGTTTTATTAATTTTCAAACCAATCAGGTTTGACACGCTGCACGCTTTTTTTTTATAATTATATTTTTAATAATTATATTTCTTTACCTTTTAATAAACTATTCGATTTTTCTTATGTATGAATCCATAAAATTGTATTTCATTTAGTTTTCAAACCTAGCATCACTAAGTGGAATTCGTTTAGCGTTGACAACAACCTGATACAAATACAAACGACAGTGCCCTAGGCCATTTCGAATTGGTGTGTGTCTTCAATACACATAGGTTTATTGAGCAAAATGAATGTTTCATGATTATTTAAAAAAAAATTAGATAACTTGTATCTGCATAATCAAGTGGAAATCTAAAATATTATATTAAAGTCAATTGTGATTCTGAGCAGATTTTTAACAACTAAAATACCCTAAACATTCTCATAAAACTCTACAGGATATGGAACCTATTAAGCACAGACCGCAACCAGCTAGGACACACAACAAAAACAGTGTTGCATAGTCAAAGAAAAATGTCTCCGGTTAAACTTAAGCAACGCTGTTCGTTTTAGTATTTCTTTATTAATTACAATCATTAAGCGCGTATTTTTGAAAATGTTAAACAAAGACGACACATTTTATTTATCATTAGTAGAATAGTAATAGAACTCTGTACGCACTACTCAAAGCCCATGCAGTCGAAATCCTTGGCAGGCCACAAGGTATTCAGTCGCTGGCTCAATTTATCCTTTTGATTACACTGCTTTTTCTTTTTTTTTTTGCTTTTGTTTTTGCTTATGATTTGTTTTCATATTCTGTTTATTATTCTGTATACGCAACGTGGTCGTAGGATTCAGCTTTACATAAATTCATCGTACAACAGTTCAAAGTCGTTTAACAGTATCCATTTGCATTAAGTATTGTTCTGTTTCCATAATGTTCTTTTGGTATATCCGGCACGGTAATCCTTTTCGTTTTCTCTTTTTCATTTCCCAACAATTAGATTTTTTTTTTTTTTTTTAGCTAACATTTAAGAAGTTATATTCAGTTTTGTTCCGGCATAGAGAAAGAGTCGAGATCGCTATTTCCCCTCTTTTTCTCTCCCCATCATCCTAAGCTACTCTACAAACTGTGTCTCTCTTTCTGTTGTTGTTGTTGTTGTAGTTCTGTATTGTCCTCAACATTAAACGAATGTTACTTCTTCAGGCCCCAAGCATTGTTGCTGGGCACTGGGATGCGACGTTGCCCCGATTCACGTGCCAGCACCTCCATGATGCTCGTAGCCGGCAGCCAGCACTACATTAGGTAGATTAATCAATAATAATTAAAATATATATAGAATTGTTAATTTAATTGCATGGCACTCACGCGTTCCTTGTGCGCCGTGGCAACGACATTGCGATTGGGCTCCTTGTCATAGGAGACGGACTCCACGCCAAAGACCTCGCACAGCTCATGCACCAGCTGGCGCTTCTCACGATTCATGGTGGGAAAGGAGTGGCTTCGCGACTTCTGTTTGCTCTCCTTGGCCAGCTTCACCAGATCAGTGAGCGTTTCATAGACGCTCTTAGTTAGCGCCGGATTGCGCTTGGCAAAGCCACGCAAGAATTCTGAGTACTTGGTCAGCGGCTTCAGCTGTGCGTCCGGATTGCGCGACTGCAGGCCAATGGCCAAGCGACGATTGCGCTCCAGCAGGCGACACTCCTCATTGCAGTCCAAGCTGTCGGAGCAGAAGGGAAATATTTACTTATTATTATATTATATTTAATTATTTATTCCACTCACGTTTTGTTGGACTTGTTATTTTTGTTGGGCGCCAGAATTTCACTCAGCTCCATGTAGTTGCCGCGCGACATCTCCGCCATGGAGGACGCCAGCTGGGCGGTGGCAATGCGACTATGCTCGCGCGCCAGCTCCTGGCAGCTGCGATTCTGCTTACGATTGCCGCACTCGCACTGCACCTCGACCAGCTCCTTGCAGGGCGTCTCCGGGCAGTCGCCCTCATGGCAGACGGCGGCACATTTGTGGCCACAGAGCAGGCGCGGTTTGGTGCAGCTCTGGCGGCACTGCTCGCCCGCCTGCTGGCACTCGCCATCGTGGCAGGGCCGGATGCACTTGTGTCGGCCGCATGACAACGGCTTGCCACACGCTAGGCCACAGCTGAAACTGGCCTGGGAGCAGGGTATGGTCTTGCGCTGCTCATGCTGTCCATGACACCACTTCGTGGTGAACATCATGCAAGGCGGGCAGGTGGCCGCCGCATGGCAATTGTGCTGCGGCGGATGCTCGCAGCCGTGGGTGCGCGAGCAGGGGCGCTTGCAGACGGGTTTCTTGGTGCCGCAGGGCACCGGCGGATAGATGACCTCGGCGCCGCATTCGCAGTAGAGCTCCTCGAAGCTGCTGCGGTAGCAGGGGGGACAATTGCCACGATGGCAGGGCTGGTCGCATTTGTGCCGGCCGCAGGTCAGCGTTCGATTGCAGGGCAATGGACAGGCGTGATCGATGTCGATGCAGCACTCGGCGTTGCATTTGTGCTTGCCGCAGCTGCGCTTCTTGGTGCAGCGTCGCTTGCAGCGCGCATCGTCCGCTCGCGTCGACAGCTGCCGGCACTTGATCATCTGATCCATGTGGCCGCAGCGGCACTTCACAGCCGTCTGCTTCGGGCAGGGCGGACACTGGCCCAGGTGGCACTTGCTGGCGCACTGATGGGGATGCGCTGGCTTGCCGCAGCGCAGCGTCTTGTTGCACGTGCCCTCGCACGTGGGCACCGGGTCGAGGCAGCTGCTGCGCTGTGTCGCCGGCACGGGCAGCTTGCCGCAGGGACAGCTGGTGATTTGGGTGGGACTCAGCTTGCAGGGGCGACAGGCGCCGGCATGACACGAATCCTTGCACTTGTGATTGCCGCACGGCAGGGGCTTGCCGCAGCACTCCTTGCACGAGTAGCTACGCTTGTCCTGCGTCTCCCGGGTGCACAGCACCTCACGCTGCTGCTTGCCGCAATGGCAGTTCTGCTGCACCTGCTCCGCGCACGCCTCGCACTTGCCCGCATGGCAGGTCTGCTGGCAGCGATGCTCGCCACAGTTGAGCAGCTTGTCGCAAATGGCGTCGCACTGCAGCGGCTGCTTCATGGCGCACTGCATTATCTTGGAGGTGCGACCGCAGCCGCAGCTGCGCGTCACGTTCGCCTGGCACGGCGGACATGGACCCGGATGACAGAGCAGGGTGCACGCATGGCTGCAGCCCTCGACGCGACAGCAGAGCTCGCCGCAGCTGTGGGCCAGCTCGTTGCGCGTCAACGGCGGATTCTTGAGCTTGCCACAGAAGCAGAGATAATCGCGCGGCAGCTCCTGCAGCACATTCTGGCAGGCCGGACAGCGCCAGCCCTCGTTCGACTTGGAGCTGCTCGCCCAGGTGATGGTGCACTTCAGATGCAGCACATGATAACAGTTCTGGCACGACCAGGTGCCGTGATGCGCCTTGATCAGCTCCACGCAGACGAGGCACTCGAGTCGGCGCTGCTCAATGTCGCGCATGAGCTTCTCGCGCTGGGACAGCTTCTCAAATTCCGGTGCGCGCCTGGGCGAGATTTGTTGCTGCTGCTGATTTTGTTGCTTCTCGGGCGAAGCCTGCGCACTGTCATTGCTGTTGCTGGTGTCCAGCTCCTCAGCAGCGCGTGGATAGCCATTGATGCGATCGCGATTACGATTCCAATCATCGCGTCGTTTATTACTGCGATGATTATCGTAGCGTTGTTGTTTCTGCGGTTTCTTGCCGCGCTCATACCGCTCCTCATTGCGCTCCTCGCGATATTCGTTGCGTCGCTGTTGGCGGCCATTGTTGCCGCTGCCGCCACCCCCGCTACTGATGACTTGACTCTTCGATTGTCTAGGCTCCGCTCGATGCGGCTGCTGAGCTGAATTCCCACTCGACGCCGCTGTTGCTGCTGCTCCTCCATTTGGCTGTGTGGCAGTGTTGTTGTTGTTGTTGCTATGACTTTTAACAGAGTCACTCTCTGTTATTGGTGCTGTCGCTGTTGTTGCCGCTGTTAGACTCAGCTTGGCAAAATTCGGCACAAATTCGGGCGCTGTTGCCTGAAGCTTGGAAGCGCTGAAATCGTAGCCAGTCGAGGCAGCAGCAGAAGAAGCAAACGGATTGGTGCCGAAGGATGTATACGGATTTGGATAGACTACAGGATAGGCAACAGCTGCGCCAGCTGCATTGTAACTGTCGCCATTTTGACTGCCATAAAAGTGTGGCGCATATAACTGTAAATAGAACAAAAGGGCTAAATTTATAAAAGTAACAGTAAATGGCAAGTAATTCTACTCACATTAGAGCCGCTGCTGGCGCTGCTGCTTGGAGTTAGGCCAAAGGCACCCCCGCCGCCACCGCTAACATTATAAACGGAACTGGCCAAATTGTGTTGACTGATAAATTGATTAAAATTTACATAATTATTATTATTAGAGTGGCCATTGGTTGTGTTCGAGCATGCTGAATCTCCAGCTCCATTTGTTAGCTGTTGTTGGGACAACTGTTGTGGTTGTTGCTGCTGGTGGGGCAGCTGCTGCTGTTGCTGCGGCTGCTGCTGCTGCTGCTGCTGCCAATACTCGGCCATGGCAGCGTGTTCTTTTTTCTCTCCTCGCTTTTCGCTTTTGCCCACGCTGGCGAAAAGTGAATCCGAATTGTTGCGTATTTCTTGTTGTTGCGCCTGCAAGCAAACGCAAAGTGTACGTTTTTAGTGAGTAATATATAAATTTATATCTACATATATATGATTTCACAAGGAATTGTAACATTTACACGAATTTTTGTAATATGCTTCACTCGAAATTAGAAAAAGGAAAAAAAAAACAACTAAAGACACACTGACATGCGCGTGTGTGTGAAAATGTGACAGATAGCTATGAGGCGTGCGTGTGTATGTTGCTGACGTGAACTGTTACCTTTTTACAGGTACAAATGCGTCGAAGTGACTGTTAAGTGCGGAGCGGCTCTGCTTAACTTTACGAGTCTTTACTGTTAGCTGGTGGAGCGCCCTGTTAACGACGACCGTATTGCTGTTAACAGTCAATGTTGCCGACAGCACGACTGAGACTTTTAACAGCGAATAAAAAGTAGGCAACGTTCGTAAACGATCGGTGTGTCATCTCTAAAACTGGCACGAAAATTTTGGCGCCACATTTGATTTTTGTACTACAAATATTAAAGGTATATGTAATTTGAATAAATGTCTGCAAATTATTAATGGAATAAAGGTACATTTTGTTATGAAGATACAATAAAAAAAAAAGTTTATTTGGTTAGAATTTAACATAAACAATGCCTCAACTAAATTTCTTTGGTATACAAATATATGGCCACAATCATGCCATAGAGGCCCAGGACTTCAGCAAAGATTAAAATCAAGACCATGCCAATAAATAACCGCGGCTGCAGGGCCGTATTACGTACAGCGGCATCGCCCACACATCCGATGGCATAGCCAGAAGCCACTCCACAAAAGCCCACAGATAAACCAGCCGACAGATGTATATAGCCATTGGCCACCGAATAGGTGACAGCCGAGTCCAATTTGCCAGATATCAGCACCGCTACGACCAGTCCATAGATGGCTATAATGCCGGCCATGACAACGGGTATGATCGACTTCATGATTAGCTCGGGTCGCATCACAGCCGTGGCAGCAATCGCCGTGCCCGACACTGCTGTGCCATAGGCGGCACCAACCGAAGAGAAGACGATGGCCGCCGACACGCCCATTATGCCATAGAACGGACCGTAGGTCGGATAATGTATTAGTTGAAGATCCGTGATCAGACGTTCATCATTTGGATTCAACTCAAATTCGTCATTCATTGCTAATTATCGTTCAGTTATCCGCTTTCTTTTAAAAATGTATTTTCTTTTATTTCTTGAAAACTCGTCTCTGATTTAACTTAAATCACATGCAAATGCAAAGGCTACCTTAACTTTACAAACTTAACCTAAATATTTACAAATTATTGCAGTGAACTGTGACAGTGACAAGTAACTGTGATATTTTACGTATATATTTGTTCTATTTTACTCTGTTATAAATTAATTCTTTTTTTGTATTTAAACTTTTATAGCTATATACAAAACTTGGTATTTTTCTCGATTCTTTCTTCATTAGAATTAATTTAGAAATCGTGGCTCATTTTATCATTTTAAAATTTTTCTAATTTATCTACGGTTGAATTGAATTTACATATGTTTTCAAAATCAATAGAAAGCAAGTCGAACAAATCGAGAAAAATCTGCAAAACTTAAGGAAAGTTTTAGGCTAGTCTGCAAAATGCTCGATTTTTACAGTAAGATAACAGAATAAATTGTTATATTAAGCTATCTATTTATGAATATTTTTGTTAATCTGAACATTTTGGAAAGTAATTTTTATAGAAAAACAAAAATTTATAACTTAAACTCAAGCATGTGCCAATTATTGAAACATTAGAAAATATATTATTAAACCTAAGCCCTAAAGCGCTTGTTCATACTCAGCTCATTCAGTCACTTGCTACTCGGAGTTCTCACTTCCGCTTCTTGGCTAGAATGTGCGCAGATTGCTGAGCAGCGTTTGCTGTGCCGGCGGAAATGCGGATGCGGCGGCAGCAAACGTTGCTGGTGGCATCACAAAACTGGGAGCTGTGGCCAGAGACAATGTGTGCTGCTGCTGCTGCTGTAGATGCTGCTGGAGTTGCTGCTGCTGTGGCTGTTGATGCTGCTGCTGCTTGGGGGGCAACGGAAATGCCTGAGCGCCATCTAGCGGCCTGTATTGGCATTTCTTGGCATGCGTGCGCATATTGCTGGACTGAGTGAAGGCCTGATTGCAATTGGGATGTGGACAGACGTAGGGCTTGCAGCCTGTATGGTAGTTGAGATGCGTCTTCAGATGATGTTTCTTGGTGAAGGCCTTCGGGCAGAGCGGGCAGCTGAAGGGCTTGATGCCTGAGTGTAGGCGATGATGCAGTGTCATGTTGCTGCGATCCGCAAAGGATTTGCCACAGACGGAGCACTGATATGGCTTCTCGCCGCTATGGGTGCGCATGTGCTGCTTGAGCAGCATTTTGCGGGAGAATCGTTTGCCGCACTCGGCGCACTTGTGCGGCTTGACGCCGGTATGGATACGGACGTGCATATTGAAGGCGACACGTTGATTGAACGATTTGGGGCAATAGGGGCATTCGTATTCCTTGCGATTTCGATGGATTTTCATGTGGCTGCTGAGGTAGCCCTTGTCGTTGAACGTCTTCCCACATTCCGGGCACTCGGCTGCAAACTCTTTGGTGCCACGATGCACGGATAGGTGATATTTATAGTTGCGCAGCTGGGAGAAGCCTTTGCCACAGTCGGAGCATTCGTAGCGCGGCGATTTGTGTGTCTTCTCGTGCGCCTACAATGGGATAGAGAGAGAGAGAGAGAGAACGGTAGAGATGGTGAGTGTGAGTCAATTAGTGTGTATGTGTGTGTGGGAAAGGGAGCATTGAGCAATGCTGCTCATTGGCTTGACGGCCATTTTGTTTAAGCGCGCTCAATTGCGCTCTCTTTCTAACGGCTGTACTCTCGTTTGCTTGTGTTGCTGTGCTCTCTCTTTGGCTGTGGCTGCTGCTGCACCCATGCGTAAAACCAGTTCTCACATTTTGGTGTTGTTGCTTCTTCGCCTTCTTCTTCTTCGCCGTTTTGCTTCTGTTTTGGGCGCCACCATTTTTAACGATCAACATGATTTGCATGAGCAGCGCAGCTGCGCCGCTGCTATCACTCAGCTGCCCCTGCGCCGCCCGCCTGTTACGCTCACTGCTCTACGCTGTTTGCTCCGCCTTTGTTTTAGACCCCGCCCCATTGGCTGCCTCGCTGTGATCATAACGTGTTCACGTTTGAAACAAGAAAAATGATGCCTTGAGCTGCTGCCTATCGCTAGTGCCTTTGCTTATGCAGATTGAACTCTTAAGATAAGCCAAACTGGATTTCTCCGAATTTAAATACAATTTATATTTCAAATATTTGGTATTTGGGACTTTAAATAATCCATAAACGAACCAAATCATTTATAAATTTGATATAAAATATCATTATTGTTTAAGCAATTTATTTGTTTTTGTATGAGAGATCTTTTGGTACTATTAGCATGCATACTTCCATAAATTATGGAAATTTTATATAATATGCTATGGTTTGTCTGAAATGTCACTATATTTTTGTATTTGAGGGCATAATTTTATAAATTGTCTCTTTCTAAACCCAACCAAACTTTGATTTACTGATAGTGATGAGTAGTGATATCTTTAAATATCTCAAATGGGATAATAAAATGGGATCATATAAATCTATAGAGGTTTAAAATACCTTTTAAAATTGATTAGCTTTTGTAAGAAATTTCCGTAATAAGCATTACGTCATAATTAATATGTTATTTCAAATTAAAATAACTCAGTCTAGTACCTCATTTCTTCTCTTCACTTTACCATACCTTATGTATGTATCTCATAATATAATAAATAACCTTCTTTAAGTGGCAAAATAGTCTACTTATCCTTTAGCCTCTAGGAGGCAGACTTCAGAAATCTACGGCCTAACTCAAGACTTTTAATTTTTTTTTTTTTTTTTATTTTATTTATTTATATGGGACACTTTATTTTTAATCAATTTGCTACATACGACCTAGCCCAAGAATTTTCTTTATTTATTATTATATTATTACAAAAATATGTATATATATATATATGTTTGGGGATAAAATACTAGTCAGTAAAGAACAATGTTTTCAATTTTTATAATTAAAAAAAAAAAAAGCACAACAAATATTAATTTTTGTAATTTTAAAATAAATACTATAATTTATTGCATCCATTCCATAGAAATTTGCTATCGTACTAGTACATGCGATGTAGGTATTACTTTTCCTTTTGGACAAATAAAATATAAATTTAAAATCAAATAAAATGTATTTGGTTTCTATATGTGTTCTATACAAGTGCATGATTAAAATTCTTCAAAGCAACCTCGTATATGAACATTTATAACTGATCTAAGTTCCTACAAAACACGCCCACTCACCCACTCTACAAGTGCGCTAAGCCAACTCGCATATCCTCATCTATAACTGTTCTAGTTTCAGGGTAAGTCAAGCCCACCCATCCACGCTTATTTTTTATAGTCTGTTCTGCTCTCAACTCACCTGCAGCGTTTCGGAGCATCCAAAGACCTTGTCGCATATGCGACACTTGTAGCTGATCTCCTCGCCGGCGCTTGTGCTGTTGTTGCTATTACTGTTGTTGTTGTTGTTGGAGTTGCTGTTGTTGTTGCTCAAGTTGGGCAACATGGCCACAGGTGAAATCGCAGTCGCTGTTGCCGTGTTGCTCAGGTTCAGATTGGTCACAGAGATGTTGGTCAGGGAAATGTTGCTGCTGGCGCTGGCGCTGAGCAGCAGCTCACGCGATGGCAGCCGGCAGCTGCTGGAGCTGCTCACCGATGAAGCCGCCGGCGATATGAGAGGCGTTGGCTTATAGCCAGCGCCGAATTGCTTATAATAATCCAGGCATTCCAGACAGTCGGCGCGAGTGCAGGCGCTGGAGGACTTGGATCGCGTCGGACTCTGTCCATTGATCACATACGGCGCAAAGTAACGTTTCTGCTGCGAGTGTTGTTGCTGTTGTTGTTGATGTTGTTGTGGTTGTGCCTGCTGATGTTGCTGGTATGGCGAGGTGGGTGGCGTTGTCAGCCCGGCGGCAGCTGCTGCCGCTGCATAGGCGGGCAGCAAATGTGGAAAGAATTGTGCATAGAACTTGGTCGCACTGGCCATGGCCAACAGATCCGGCGGCAGCATGGCATAGCCATAGGCGGCGGGACTTAGCTGCACCGGCGCGGCCTGAACTGCAGCCTGTTGGCGACTCTTTGATAGATCCAATATATTGCTGGCAGCAGTTGCTGCTGTTGCTACTGCTGCTCCTGCTGTTGCTCCTGCTGTGGCTCCTGTTGTTACGCCTCCTGCTGTTGATTTCTTAGCCGCATTATCCTTGCTGGCCGAGCTGCCCAGTATGCGACTTATGCTAAAGTCCGTCACTTGCGGCGCTGCCGGCGCCGCTGCCAGTTGGGGGCCCGGCGAGGCGGCCAGCTCGTAGCTGCGCTGCAGCATCGTATGCTTAAAGCCCATTGCGTTTGAGTTAACGTTCATAGACCAGTTGTTCGAGCCGTCTGTCGCGCTACGCGTCAAAATACGAAATGTGCGGCTACAAAAGCGGCCAACGGTCCACAACGTCTTTTGAGCCAGGTCGTGATTGAAGCTGATCGCGAGCTCACTCACTCAACTGAAATCCGTCTCTCCCCCTCGCTCTCTTTCTCTCTCTCTCTCTCTCACACACACACACACGCTCTCCCTCGCTCTCCCTCTCTCTCTCTCTCTCTCTCTCTCTCTCTCTGGCTGTGTCATTTAATTGGTCAAGAAACGAGTTTGAGGCTGCGCTCTGTGAGTGAAACGCTCTCCCATGCAGTTGAGCCAATTAAGCAGCCCTGGCTAACAGCAGCTGCCCGTTGCGCCTCCAATTACCAAAGCGACAGCCACAGCCACAGCCACAGCCGAGGCAGCGGCCCAGAACTATTTGGTAGTAGCATTTTACTAGTCACATCTATCATAACGTTTATCAGTAGATCTAACGCTTTAGCTGCTCATTCTCTCATTTAACCCAGAGGCTCTGCTGCTCTGTCTCTCTCCCACTGAGCTGCCTCTCTCCATGGCTCTCTGAGATTGAAGATCTCTTTGGGCGCGTTGTTGTTTTTGTAATTAATTGCGGTAATAAAATGTGCGCATCGTTAAATTTTCAAAATGTATTTCTCTTGTTGCTGCTGCTGCGGCTGCTGGAGCTGAGTCTGAGAATGAGACTGAGGCTAAGGCTGCTGCTGTTTTTATTTTTCTTATTTTAATTTTTTTTTTATTGTCGACTGTCCTGCCTTGGACATGTGTGAATCTTACGGTTATGCGCATACACCTGGCCATTTGCCTGTAGCTCAGCTTATCATGCTGCAAGCTCTCAGCTCCCAACTTGCCTGTGTGTGTGTGTGTGTGTGTGTGGGTGAGAATGCCCCACAGGCAAACTAGGAAGCAGCGTGACATAATCTGTTGTCCAGTTTTATGTAATGAGCTCAAAAGGAGCTGGAGCAGGCGCAGGAGTGCAGATAGATCTTGATGTGCATAAGTTGGCTAAGTAAGTTGGCCAGCAACGGCAATGTATCTTAGAGCAGAAAAACAGAAACAGAAAATTATTAAGACTTCTCTTTACTAGTGACCATAGAGGATTATTAAAATATTATCAATTTCAAATAAATAAAATTAATTTTGAAGTAATTAATATTCATTTCACAGGTCGAAAAACAAAATATTTAAATATTATTTTATTTTTCATTTTTACTATATAAGAATAATTATTAATTTTATTTTTATATTATTATATTAATTTTTTTAAATTTAAATTAATTTTCATATTTTATATTATATCTACTTTTAATTTCACATTTAACTTGAAATAATTTTTAGATTATTATCAAATTATAAATTACTTATTTTGAACTAATATTTCAGTATGAGAATAATGCAATAAATTTAGCTTATGCTGAAAGAAGGTGTAAATTATATTTTCCACGACTTGGAGTCGACTCCCTTTTCTTGACAGAGACCTAAAAAGAAAGTTACAAAGCAGCAAAAGAGGAAATAATAACAGGATCAAAGAAAATATGAGCCAGATGTTAAAAAGTGCTTCGGAGATAATTAAAAAAAATATAGGCCCAGTTCCAAAATATCTTATGGAGACTACTTGGTAAGAAAAATAAAATATAAACTAATTAAACAATTTTTTTTTTTTTTTTTTTTTTTTTAACAGAAATCTCCTAAACAGACCTCGCACATAATTCTAAATATAACATATCCTTTCCTGATCTGCATTGTTTCGCTACTGTTGAACTCGTGTGATTCATGCAACTACTAAAACAACTTTTACAAGCCACTCGGCTGACTGCAGTTTACATATCAAACATGTATACACAAATGCATATATATATATATATATATATCGAGTTATAGCTGATTTGCATAGCATCAGTAGCGCCCATAAAAATGTGCAAAACAAAACGCCCAACTTGATTTGTATGGAGCGCAGGGCCAATAAATCTAAAGGACGCACGCAGAATGAGCAACAAAATGGTGACACAGACGGCCAAGCGGGAAATTCAAGGAATCACCCCTATACCGATATATGTATATGTAAATGAAGTGATATATGTATAATTAACAGCTACAAGGCGTTGAGTCAACAAGGAGCGGGCGGTCTGGCCAGCGAGATATCCAATTGCATGGCCAATTAGAGCGCAGCTACCTGGGACTTGAATCTAATGTAAGCTTATCTTGTACACGATTTGTCTGGGCTCACTTACAAAATGCGATGCATATCGTCATCGCAACGGTGGCAGATGAGCATTACCCGTGCCATGCCCTGTCGTACCCTGCCGTACCCTGCCGTGCCGCCAATAGACCGATCTACAGCGATCCTAGACTGATTGATGGGGTCTGCTGTCAACAAGCGGTACGCTCCGAGCTGCATAAATTATAATTATAAACGAAAACTACAAGAGAGTGGAAATACAAATACTAAAAGAGTATAAAACACAATAAAACAACAACAAAAATTAAAGAAGAGAAGAAAACTTGTTCATTTATTTCGTGGAATTCCGCACAGATCATTTACATATGCGAGCGAAAGAAACTTTAAATTTTAATTACACTCACTAAATCATCGGGCCAGATTCTCCAGCCCCTTACTCTCAATACCCTGTACAGATACCATATTTGGGGAATTGGGAGTATTAATTATGTTGTTGACTCTGGTAGGAAAACGAAGCTGGACCAAGAAAAAAAAAGGGACGATAGCAATATAATACCTAATAAAACTAAAATTTGACAATTAAGAATATAAAAGGTTTTTCTGAAATACCTAAGTAAAATTAAAATTATAAAAAATGTTCTATTTAAGACAGAAATGTCGTTAAGGCAAAATACTTAATTTTGTATAGAATAGTATTTTTATTTAATTTATAAATAAATAAAACAAATAAATATCAAGACAATATACTCCCATCTCTGCCCATGTGTAGCATCTACAGGGTATCTAGTAGTCGTTTACCTAACACTTAAGCACACTTACTCGTTTTTTGGTCGCATGACTAATGTTTATTAGCTGCTAATGGTTTGTTTTACAAAAGCTACGTGGCTTGATTCAGAGCCTGAGCCCGAGCCTGAGCCTGCCCTGAAAATTGGAGTCCAGAGTCTGGAGTCTGGCGTGTGTGGAGTATGTGTGTGAGCTGGGACTCCCAAAACGAAAAACTCCATGCCACAAACTGTTTCACCCGTTGACATTTTGACAAATTTCCGGCTGCTCGCTGCCGTCATGTTGTTGGGGGAGGTGGAGAGGCTGCGGAGCGTCCACAAACGGGGCTCCAATGTAAGCTGATACCTATCTGAGATGCTGATATCATCTGCGTGTGTGTGTGTGTGTGTGTGTGTGCCTTACTGCTTGTGCCTCTGCCTCTCTCACTTCATCTCTCTCTCTCTCTCTCTTCCTCTCACTCTGTCACACACGCTCTCGACTTCGTATTCTTTTGCCGATCTTCGTTCACACTATTAATTTTCCGCTCGTTTTTCGCCTCACCTGTTCGTCTTGATGTGGTCACTGTCATTGTCATTTCTGTTGTCGTTGTAGCTGTTGTTGTTGTCGTTGCCGTCTCTCTTGTTGTTGTCGTTCCATGGGGTGGTCGGCATTTATCACATTTTGTGTGCGTTTAAACTCTTTCACTTTGTTTGAACCTTTAATGTCATGTGTTATCGGTTAATGATCAGCCGTTGCCAAGTGATTTTCTGTCAGCGGGTGATCACCCATTCCCATTCTTTTCTCTCTCTCTCTCTCTCTCTCTCTCGGTTTTTCTCTCCTCCTCTCTCTCTTCTCTCTTGTTTCTTCTGGCTAAACGCATCTCCATGTGACTTTAATTTCGGGTTTCTTAATGTGTAGCCTGACAAATGTGTTGATTTGTTTTTATATTCCTTTGCATGATTTTCATACCTTTATCGGCGCGATTAATGACTAGGTGATTCGCCATTTTGATGAAGAATTTTATATTTATATATATATATTTTGTTTACTTATTTTAGAGAATTTTTTATATGAATTAAACGAAACGCCTTTTCTAGCCACTTAAATAGTATATTATAGTTTGGGAATGAATCTCTACTCAATTGATTAAACATAATTAACCCAGGATGTATGCACAACAGCTTTTTAGAGGGAGAGAGAGAGAGAGAGAGAGAGAGAGAGAGAGACAGAGAGAGAAACGAAACATTTAAACTGCATATAAAGCACATGAATTTAATACAAAGAAATCAAATTTATCATTTAATTTTAATAGACTTTTGCTACTACGTATTTCTTTGTTTCAGTTCAATGCTAGAAAAAAAAAAACAAATAAAAAATAAACCAACATAATTTAAATAACAAAACAACATAAATTCTGATTACATACTGGATAAATACAGTTGATCTCATTTATTTTATAAAAACTCATGCAATTAAGGATCAAAACCATTTTTATAAGTATTCCCTGCATTAAGCATATTATTAACTATTTCGCTCTTTAGACTAAATTTAAATATTTTATTGATTTTTTTATTTTTTATTTTTATGTCTACTTTTAAAGTTTGAAATAAGTTTTGGCTCTTTTACTATGATATACTTAAATAAAAGTAGAGGTGTTTTAACACACCTGCTTGTCAGAGACGTGATATACGATCTTGATGTGATAGATAGACAAAAACTTTGTCTCTTCGCCTAACATTCTAGCGGAAAACATCAAATGATCGAACGCGACTTTCCCAAAAACACTAAACTTGCATTCCTTAAAAGCTATGCAAAACGACGCCCACACAGCAGCTAAATAGACTTTTAATACAGCCATAAAATGGAATAAAGGAACCTCCCAAAGACAAAAAAAATCGAATGTTGCAATCGGGCATCACCAGCTGAAAAATACTCGTTCATGATTCCGAATGGTTAAATCAATTTTACAAAGTCTTAAGTCAAAAGTCTGCAGTTACTAAATTATTATATAACGGGAGGACGGAGCAACAGAAGGACAGACGTACGGACGGATGGACAGACGGACAGAATAACGGATGAATGAGCGGACGGACGGACTGGCAGGAAGAAAAGAGCAAACAATCTGATGGATCAACGGACGGACGGGTGGTTAGATGGCCTTATGGACGGATGTATGGATAGACTTACGGACGGATGGATAGACAGACAAATGAGCAATCGACAACATGGAGATTGCACCAAAGATAGATAGATAAATGGACTAATGAACGAATGAGCTTACGGACGAATGGACTTACGGACGGATGGATAGACGGAGGAATAGACATTCAGCAATATAGACATTGCCAAACCAATATACTCTCTCTTCACAAAAACTGCTAAAAATTTGTGACTCCGCCAACAGTTACGGAAAACATTTAGGAGGTGTTATAACTATTGTGTGTGCCGTATAATTTATACGCCGTTGGCCACAAAGAGAAGACACAAAGACACTGCGAGCATTAACATACAGGCCAGCAAAGCGATATTCATAAATTATATACACTATATATGTATGTGTATGGGTGTATTTGTGCCCGACGAGTCGTGTTGTAGATCACAATCATTTCAATTAATTCGAATATAAAATACATATACGCTCTTGCGGCGGCTTCGCAAAATCGAGCACATGCTGAAATATATCAAATTTCAATACAAATGAACCACAAGCATAAATCAAGACAAAAGCCACCCAGCCAGACACGCGGACTGACTGACGGACGGAGGGACAGAGAATCGGACAGATCGAACCAAAAAAACCAGCCCAAAGCCACACACTCAAAATGGACCGCGCACAGACCAAATGCTTTAATGAATCCTCAACAAATACTTAACAGCTATTTAACGATCTGACGAATAGCTGTCACTCCACCACGCTCCAGTCTCAGCACATTCCCACTACAGAAGAAACAAGAGACTTTCTTTGCTTGTAAAAATGTAATTTATTTTATTTTTACAATTCGAAACCGAAAACGAACGAACGAGCCAAGTTTTAATTCGACGTTAATTATGCTAATGAAAACACATTTAGAATGCAAGAATTAAAATCAAATTTTTCAATTTAAATTCGATCGCATCGCATGGACCATTTTTATCGAAAAACACATTTCATTGGAATCGCGTCGAACAGAGATGGCATTGCTCATTGACAACCTGCGCGCTAGAGTGGGATAGCATGCGTGTCTTAGGATCTTGTTTGCTTATTGAGAAATTTTATGGAGCGCCCCAATAAATCCCCCACATCATCACACAAAGTATGTTTTCGGCTAATACGTAGGCAAGGTTTGCTTTATTTTATTTATTTATTTTTTTTAACTATACGAGCTGTTTTGTGTGCTCGAAAATGAGCGATTAAATACAAATTTGTATATAGATAAAACACCTTACGCAGCACTGGAAAAAATGTTGATGTTCAAGTGGGGAAATTATAGCACGGAATTTTGTTCTACATTGTATAAATTGAATTTATAAGAATATTTGCTTAGTAGTTGAACTTTTATAATTATTATTTATAGCATTTTTATGTGATCATATCGAAATTTATGAATATATACATATATTACAATTTTCCTGGATTACAGAAAAAATATATTTATATATATATTTTATATTTACTTTTATTCTATTTTATTTATGTTTAAAAATGTGACACGATCGTTAATATAAGGTATTAAATGGAAGCGAATTGAAATGAAATAAAGGCTTTAAAATTAAAATATGTTGAATTATATATTTAATGATTAATAAAAATTGTTATTAAACAATTTATTTAATAATTAAGAAATAACATAACACATAAAGGTATTTGAAATAGTTTTGAACATAAGCTGTATATCATCTAGTTTAAGCTAATTTACCAAGCCAACAATAACTTTTCACAGTGTAGCTCATTTGCTGTGCTGTTGGCCATCTCTTGAATACTTATGAGCCAAGGTAAAACGCTACCCAAACCAAAATAAGAAGCGAGAAAAAATAAAAACAAACACTTTTCGCTTTGCGACACTCGAAATGGTTTTAATGGCCAGCTCCACATTTAAATGCGCTACATTCTCATTAAGATCTGGCATGAGCATCAGCTCGGCTTGGTTTCCTGCCACTGAGCAAAATCAATCAAAATTTTAACGATGTGTGGGGCCTTGCCTCTAACTCCGTAACTGACTACGGCTGGGCGTTAGCCCAGGCATTATACGTCTTTAAAGCGTCGCTGCTTGGGTGTTTAGGTGCTTCGGAGTTTCGGTTTATTGTCTTACGTGTCGCATTTGAAGATGCCGCCTGGGAGAGTGCGCAAATTTGCATAATTTAATTATGAGTTCTTTCCATGTGTTATGTGTGTCTTACTGCGTATGGCAACTATTTGGGTGGCTTAATCGCGATAAGATGTATGGCCATTTCTCGGCGATTTATGGATTTTGTATTGCCATAGATCAGGAAGCAGTCGCTGACATTTCTGAGTAACACTTTCGTGTCGGGGTCAGCATTCTGAAAGACGCGTTCCCAGCCCAACAACTTTTCACACAATTAAGAGCAAAATCTCTCCTCATTCATAATCTAGAGTTTTTTACGATCACAACTTAACGACTCACACACAAGGATCCAATTTTCACTTTTCTTTTTGATGGACGCTCCTCGTTCTGTGTCCATTCAGCTAAACGCTCGCTAATCAGCGCTCATAAATCTTTCGAGTGCGCCTCTTTCATAACTTTTCGTTTAATCAACTCTCGTGGAACTCTGTCGACCGTCGGCCAACTCACATGCCAACCCAATCCCAACTAATTATATAAATGACAATTATTATCAAAGTGAGACAAAGAGAGGGAGCGAAGAGAGTGAGAGAGTCTTTCAAGACATGACGACACAATGGCCCACAATTATCACAAATGACCATAATTATTATCAACAAATGACAAAAATTAAAAGACCAGTAAAAGGATCGTAAAAAGAGCCAAGCCAAAGAGTAACAAAAACACCTTCCCAGTAGCTGCGGATATGTTGGTTTATGTGCTGCTTGCAGGAAGTGCATAAAAGAGATGCTGGGAGTTTATTTGATATTTTGATAATCCAAAAAACTAACTGAAAAGACTGAGAAAATTGTGAATCCAGCTGGAATGAAGGTTTTTATGAAAATTTTATAGGAATTTTATTTGATGTATTAAACAAACTTGTTGAATATTTCAGCTATAGCCCTGAGCTCTTCAAACCTTGACAAGTTTTACTCTTGTTCTCTGCAATTTTAGCTCAGAGATCATGTTAGCTATTCAATTTAAGTTAAGGCCTAGACTCACCGTTTGATCGACAACGATTTAAACAAATTTTTTTCTCACCAGTAAGATAATATATTGGGCCGTAAATATTGCCTAGTAATGCATATAATTTTGGAATCTCCTCTTAATACATATATGTGGAATATAAAGAGTATTTCAAATTCTAGAGTATTTTTGTAAACCATAAGGGAGACTAAGATACTTACATGTATGCTCCCTTGGCTCCAATTCCTCAAGCCTTTCAAATCATATTTATATTTATAGATCAAAAGTTGGAAAGGCATATATAAAAAGTAAACTCTTTGAGTTATGTAGGCTGCGATTCCGCTAACTAGCAGCAGTTGCTGCAACAGTCACAGCAGCAGCAGCAGCTCCCATGATTGACATGAAAATGCTTAAAGTTTACCTTAAAACAATGATAGAAATGCTGCTTATATGGCGTTGAGCTGTTGGGGCCACTCAGCTCAGCTCAGCTCAGCTAAGCACCGGAGCAGCTCTACCAAGCGAGCAGTTCAAGCGAAGCCAGCAACACCTGTCGTCCATTGTGTGGCGGCTCTTTTTTGTGCTTTGACTGCCTAGTTCTGTGTAAAACATTTTTTCATAAATATTATAAAATGGAAGCTGCACAAAAACAGGCACCAAAATCGTTTACAAGAAAAACAATTAAACTTAACTAAGAAGAGAAAACCAACAACAACAAGAAAAACAAAACAAAGCTACGCAGTTAAAGACCCTAAAAAATGTCAACTGCCGCTCACAGCCGTCGCAGTCGCAGTCGCAGTCGCTGTCGGCGTCGCAGTCGGCTCGAGGCTGAAATTGTAGCTGTGATTTGATGCCTGGGTGCCACATGGGCTACACAGATCTATACGCACACACATACATAACTCTTGTCTCTTGTCGGCTGTCATAAAACAATTAAGTTTAATTTTGTCACCGTGCCCAGGCCCCCAGGTTAGAGTCCATTTGGCCAGCTTGTAACACCCAAGCCAAGCTCCAGGCCAGGCAGGCATCAGGCTCTCACTGCTGCTGCTTCAGCTCGCAATTAACGCATGCTTTGTAGTAGTAGTTGTTGTTGCTGTTACTATTGTTGTTAATTGTGCACCTGTTGCCGCCTTTTGTGTCCATTGCAGCAACATTGCCAACAAATTGCTTGTCTGGGATGACAGTTTTTGGTCCAAATGAAATACGTCTAATGGCCAACACACAAATCGTCAAGTATTAGGCCAAAAAGTTAACGCAATCGGCTGAAATCTATTTATAATAGTAAAAAGTTTTTAATGGAATTGAGGAAAGACAAAGAGCAAAGGAAAATCAAAACTGAAAACTTATTGATCATAGTCACTAAATTTTAATTATTAAACTAAACTAAAATTGCATATTAAGTAGAGTTATATTGCATATACATAGTTGGCAGAGAAAAACTTGCACATGCACTGCAAGATTAAGAAGATTAACAGGTACATTTTAGACCACTGACTAAACCAAGTAACCAACTAAACAAAAACAAGTAATCAAATGCTATCAAATCTTCCTAAATATACGTATACTGTATACATTAAAGACAATTATATCTGAGTTTGCAAAACCAGAGGTTTATATTTTCTTGTACAACAGAATCCACTTCAAGCTTAAGCTTCTTCAAGAATCAATAAGGAAATGATTCGAATAAAGAGCTTCTTTCCATGTACTTCTTTGCTTGATCTTATAAAGAACACCTAAAAATGATTTAACAATGTGTTCATATCAATAAGAAACAATTTCAATTGCTTAAATGTATGTTATAATGATGAAATGTATAAGAATTAAGAATAATATTATAGCATAATACATGCTATGAAAATAAAAAGGAAGCGATCGTAAGCGATCTGCTGAATATTTGATATATGTATATTGTTAAGTAGATTGCTTAAGAACTAAAAATACATAATTAGAAATAAATTAATCAATCTGAATTTAATACTCAGTGAACCATATAGAATATCCATATAGATAGTAATAGATATATTATATGTATGGAATATAATAGATATAAAATAAATCAATAACATCTCATATATTTACATTCCATGCAACTTATCCCTAAAAACTTTCTATTACACCACGTTTCTTGACCCAAATTTCGGGTATAGAATTATCTTTGGCGACAGAACTCCAAGTTAAGCTCCCGTTTATGGCTCTGCTGTGCCTATTGATATCTACAATTACCGCAATTCCACAGCATTTACAACTGGAGGCGCAACAGAAATCGCTGGAATTTTACGCTCAATTCAATTTCTTGGCTTTTAGTTCCGGCTGCTCATGCCGTACATCTTGAATAACTAAGTTAAATAAATGAAATCATAAAACACAGCTATCGCCAATGGTGTTAATTAGATGTCAGCCGAGCGCCAGCTACGAACGACCCCAAACAATGGAAACGCTTTGTAAGTCGACAAAAAACAGACGTTGCGCTATGTGTTCCAAAAGCAAGAGAGAGAGAGAGAGAGAGAGATAGAGAGAGAGGGGAGACTGAACGACAAAGAGTAAGAGGGACTTCTCCCTTCGGATGGAAAAGATTGTCACAGCACCCACAACAAACGGTAGCCTCTTCGATCAAATGAAATATTGCTACACAATATACGTTTTGTGGCCCCCTCAGCTTTATGGCCACGTTAATGAAAGTGGCTAAGAGCCGCTGGGTCAGCAGTCGGGCTGTAAAACATAAATAAATAAATTGAAGACTCGTGACAATTGTAAATTGTTTTAGCAAATCAATAAACCCAATTTCACGGCTACCAGCGAGACCCTCTGCTGCGACTGCAACGCTTGGCCAGCCAAGGCAGATGGCTGGCCTATAGGCCTATGGGCCTGTTGCCTCTAGGCCCGTTGGCTTGTAGGCCACGCAGTTATGTGATAATTGACAACTAATTGCGCAAGTCAGTTGCGCGTCTCGCGACATCCCCAGGACAGCCTACGGCTACGGCTGATGTTTGTCATGTCCAGCAAATCGTCATCATCAACATTTTCTTATGCCATCTCCTACTTTTACGCAATACCCTAGAAGGATGGATATTGCGAATTTGTTGTTAGTGTTGCTTAGTGTGTGTTGCTTCACTAACTTATTTTATTTGATATTAATTGGGTTTTTAATTCATCTATAAGTTCTTCAATATCGAATTTGTCTCGATATATATAATACGAAATCTTCTTTTATCATTAGAGAGTAACTATTTTTCTATGTCTTCAATATCAACATCTTCGGCTTCTCTTGAAACTCAATTACTGACAGTTGATATTCTTTGCAGAAAATCCCAGATATTTTTATATAGATTTATTTATTTTATATATTTTATTAAATGAAATTATATATCCATATTTTTATCGAGAGGTTAAAATGTTGTAAATACTTACAATTTTACAGTACGAAAATTCGAAATATATTACAGCACAATAAGCTGCAATATCAAATGAATATATAAATAAAAAAAATAATATAAAATTTTAATTTATATTAAGTCTATCGACTGAGGCAATTATTTAAATGTCTTGGCAAATTGTATCAAGTGTATCTTAATAGATATAACAGCACATATATAATGCTCTGATGCCACATAAGATTCTCTAGTATGTCTAAGATTGCTTGAAAGCTAGCATGCAGCTCTTAATGCGAATTGGGAACATTTATTAACTACATGTATTATTAAATATACCATATGCATAGGCTATACAAATATATGCACTCCAATATTCTAAATACTTCCCCTTTCGAGAAGCGTATTTGATCTTCGTCATTTCAATGTGAAATTTTCATTCTGGCTCACTTCAGTTTTCGCTTCGTTTTTTGTCTGTTCCGCATTTTTGCGCGCAGGCGCCCGCAGTTCGAGTGGTTCGAGTGGCGTGGTTCGGACCCGAGCCTTTGGGCTGTCCCCAGCTGCTGCCCGTTGCCTCTTTGATTGATGGCGAAAATGTAACCGTCACTGGTTACATGTGGTCTGGCGAGCTCCCGAACCGCAGTTGCAGCCGCAGTGGCAGCCCAAGCGGCACAAATCTCTGCTACTCCGGATTCCGGATGTGCTGTGCTGTGCCGTGAGGATGTTGACGTTTAACTGTGCCGCTAATTGGTCGATTTTTGCTTTATGCTACCTTTTGACAAATGACAATTCACAAACCAATGCGACATATTGTTGTTGTGCACATTTAACTGTGCCGACTCTGCTCCAAGCGACCAACGAGCAACCGCCAACTGCGGTGGGGCCAACTATTAACCCCGTCGAGCACTTCCTATACACCGCATAGCGGTAAAAGAGACTAAACCACATATCACACATTCCGAAAACAATCCACAAGATATTATCTAAACGTTAAGCGTTCAAGATTTTTAGGTCAATCGAAATGGGCCATTAAAGATGCTTTAGAGGTTCATGACAACCGGATGAGCCGGGACAGAGAAAAAGATTTAGTGGAATACAATTTTAATGAATAAAATGAAGAAGGTTTGGGGAATATATGTATATATATATATATATATATATATATATATATATATATATATATATATATATATATATATAAATGGATAACAGATTTTTACGATGGCATTTATAATATATTTATATGGTTATAGTAGATTCAATTCTATTCAGATTTATGATTGAATGCATTACTTTTGTTTAAACCAGTTATTCTTTTTTATTGATTATTTAATCTTTCCTTCAGCGTACAATTTTTTCCTAACTACTTATAGGTTTCTCTAAGAGCCTTGCTTTATTTTACAGCTTATTTTTCATGACATTTAGTTGAACTTTATGAAAATTTAATTAGAGTCAAAAGAATATGTGTTTTTTTTTTTATGAAAATCTTTGCAACTTTAAAAAAAAAATTCACATATACTGTACATGAAAACTAATATTCATTAAAAATTAAGAAAAAAAATATTCAAATTTTATTAGAATCAAAATAAAAACATTATACTCCGATATTCCATTTTCAATGACTTTAAGCTATAGAAAAAGAAAGGCATAAAACATAAACAGTGTAAGATAAAACGTAATTTCTGTTTATATGTATTTTGTTGTTTCATCGCCATTATATGTACATGTGAATATATGGAATAACACATTATTCAGCGGCTCATTATTCAAGCATTCAAATCGAATGATTCATTTCAAGACGTGCAGTGATATTCAAAAACGTCTCGAATGCTGGCGCAGATTCCAGTTAACTGAGTCGTCTTTAGCAACCATATTTATTCATTCTTTATTTCATATCAAACTCCACTATTGTAGCACTCAATGATTTATTTGTATTGCAATTCAAAGTTAAAGTAAACTTTTAGCTTTTTAGCTACTCTTAAAAAATAAGAATTATAAGAATTTCTTCAACTTTTTCTAATATTTTGTATAATTCATATAGATATTAAAAAAATACGTTTCACAGCTATTAGATTCGTACTTCATTAGCATAATTAACAATTTGCATTCAGCATTAAGAAACGATATTCAAATAAATTCAATGCGTAATTCCATTGCCAAATAATTTGGCAGTTGAAATTTGTCTTGAATCATATCAAATATGGGAAACTAACTGTACGCTTTAGTTGTAAGCAAATAGTTATTTAGTATTATAACATTAATAATACACTGACATAAAACCCACCTCAGTCGTCGTCCCCCTCCCCCTCCCAAGGCAGCTGAAAAACAACTTTTCAAATGCTGCGTGCAAAATGGAACTTGTTTGGCTTAAAGTCTAAAAAGCGAGCGTCAAGAATGCTTTTATGTGTAATTAAAGTTAATTGAATTAAATAGCCAAAAAAAAAAAAAAAAACCAAAAAACAAAGGAAAAAAGAAAAAATTAGAAACAATCATAAAGCAAAGTAAAAGCAAGTCAAGACCCGGTCCTAGTTATAAATCGTAGAAATCTCATCTAGTGACAATTTATGGCACACATTTTATACACATTTCGTGTTATGCACACTACCCAAAGGGCATATTGACTATGATATTCACTGTGTCATGCAGTGAAAATAAGTTTAATATAATTTCTTTTTGATTTCGTAAGATTTACCAAATTTAGGTGTTCCCTAATATTTTATTTGAAGTATCTTATGACACATGTCTACAAAGTTTTTTGTATAAATAAAAATGTAAAATATAATAAATAATATAAATACAAATTTTCAAAAATTTTTTTTTTTTTTAAAGATACATAAAAAATTGTTGTTTCTCCTCTTTTTACTATTCTTAACAATAAATTCTATATCAACTTCAGCAAAGATTAATTCCCTAAATTCTAAATAAATTTCTTACATTTTTAATATAAATCTCAAATTCTAAATTAATTAATTCTAAGGCATTTCTTGGATTTTTAATATATTCACCATATTTTAATCAATCAATTTAAAACTATTCAACTAAGTTTAGCCGCAAGTGTATTAAAACTTCGGCATTCATCAATTAGCAAAAGTTCTTAGCAGTTGATTACGATTTTGTGTGGCATTCGTATAACCGATCGGCGTCCGTTTGGCTCAGTTCTGAGTTAAGATCTTCATTTGAAAACGCGCACGCTGAAAATTGCGAGCGATTTTGATGAAAATAATTGGCCAGCTGCGAGCTGCGAGCTGTGGGCGACGATCCAATTAAGGCGGCGACAAAATGCGTACGTGTTCATAAATATTGTCAATTAGCGGAGGCGCATGAAGGCACGAAGGCACGATGGAACGATGGCCCTCCATAGACTCCATCCACAAGCTGAACGTGGCTAATTGCGTATGGCTTTTGGCTAAGACAGGAACAAGTTACGCAACAAGTTACGAACGATCGCCAGCGACAGCTACGCATCAATGCGATGCGGTGCGATGATGCTCGAATGATTCGATTGAGTTACATTTACGAGCTGGCGTCGTGGCACACAGCTCCCGTTGTTGCCCCATTGGCGGCAATTTGATTGATCAAACGGTGACAATATGGCACTTACGGGTGCAATCAACCGTCTCGCAAACTGAGGCGGCTGCTCCCACTCCTCACACTGCTCTCCCCACTCCTCACTCGGCACTCGGGCACTCCCATTATTTTATAAAGCGTGCGGACTGCATAGCAAAGCGTTGCCATTGCCTGCATGCCGCCTGATTAGACCTGGAGCACGTCGTCTTCCGCCTGCCCACATTCAGTGGTGC
Source organism: Drosophila mojavensis (assembly GCF_018153725.1). Lineage (NCBI taxonomy): Eukaryota > Metazoa > Arthropoda > Insecta > Diptera > Drosophilidae > Drosophila > Drosophila mojavensis. The sequence continues at coordinate 8,407,148 of NW_025318858.1, forward strand.
TGTGGTGCTGTGGTGCAGTGCTGCCCCTTAATTTTCATGCCATCCCACTGGGTGTCGTTTTTGTCAATTTCGTTGCGCTGCTTGTGTCATCCATTTAGTTAATTAAATTAATTAAATGAGCGCATTGGCGCTTCGGGGATTTCGCGCCTCTAAGTTATGTGCAGAGAGAGTGCATAAAATTGCAACTGCTCGCAGAGCTTCAGCCGGAGAGTAGAATTGACTTCTAATATGTGAAGTTGTTAAAGAAGCTGCTATAATGTTTAAGCTCAAGTGAAAGAATTTTTAAGAAGAGTAAGCAAATTTTGTACTTAATGAAAATGGGGAGAAATTTTGAGAAAATATTTCTCTACAAAGATAAAATATAACTTGATTCACTAATATTATAAAAGGTTACTTAAGGGTTTCGAAAAATTATATTTATGAATATATATTGCAAGAAATTTGAAATATATTTGATCAATTTAATTAATTTCGCCTTTGAAATAAATATATGTTTAGAAAAACTTGCTAGATGATCACTTAAGTTCTCAGTTTTAATTTCGTTTACTCATTCATAGTGCAAAAAATAAAAATAAAAAATCTATATAAGGGAAACGTAAAACAGCTCTGTTCTCTATGAATTTTTTCGTTCCTCTACCTGAAACTATGAGTAAACGCCCTAAGTTATGATTGAGCTGATACAAAATATCATCTAAGAAGAAGCTAAACAGGATTATTAAAAAATATTTCATCGAGGATAGGATGTTGCCACTTGTCTTTCTGAAGAGGATTTCCATTTAGAAAATAAAATAAATATATTCATAATTACAAAAACAAAATGCTTAAAATTTTGAACAGTATTCAGTAAGCATTAATCATAATATTTATTTAATATTTCCTATGTTTAAAACGTAAAGCAATCTGTATTTCCATACTTAACTATATAATTCCTATTACAATTACCCATTTCTACATAGAGAATATATACCTAAACAAACACCCCGACTATATACATATGCAATAGCTACACTCTGCAACAAAGATGTCTCGGCCTCTTGGCCAATTTCTATGAAAACAAATATCTAATTACGAAATTAAGACTATTTGCCTTCGGGCCAAGCTAGAATCGTTTATGGGTTTCTGTTGAAAGCAGATTTCCTGTTAAATAGTGAATGAATACCAGTAGTTAATAGTTTATATGCTGTCTGACCTTAATTGTGTGTCTCCACTGAAAACCAAACGGCTAATTGCCGAATGTCTAATTGGTGCACACCCAAGACGCCAAAATCAATCTCTAGGCCAAAATCTTTTTCTCTTCATTTCGTGAAGCTTCCGTTTAATTTGCTTATAAGCATCGATCTCAATGGCAATGGCAACTGGAATAAGAGGCTACCGAGCCTGGCACAACGGAGGCCTAAGTACATTTCGTTTGAAATTCAATTAAAATGCATTCCATTTGACCTTTAAACGTTTCATTCTCCAACGGCAGACAATCAAACAGCTGGCACAAACGAGTAATCGTCAAAACTGATTTCTCAGCTCAGCTACTTTTCGACTACTGCATGGACAGGCAGGCAGCTCAGGCAATCGGACTGTTTTTATGAGCGCTGCGGATGACCGAAAATTTAAATTATAAAGCAATTAAAAAAGCACAAATAATAATAAAAAAAAAAAAGTAAAAAACCATACAAAGAGTGAGATTGCGTTGAGTAAAAGAAATACTCTGCAATCTGAACAGAGTTTATGGGGGAGCAAGATTTAATTTAAAATCAAAAAAGTTTAACTTTGATATATGTATGTTCATATGCAATATCTTATACATATAATATAAACCAAGTTTTATAACATCTTGAAACTCACATTCATATATAAACTTGAACCTCACTTCAATGGACATAGAAAAAATTATCTACGAATACATTATCTACATACATTCAATATTTTAAATATATATATTTTTTTTTACATTTACGAATTGACCATGAATCATTTCATATCTGTAGAAAAATTAATATATTATATTTTTAAAATTATATTTTACTTACAATATGTTATTTTCAAAGTTTATAATATCTGCAAAAAATATGGAAATATTTTTAAAATGTTATCTAAATTCCTGCTCTGTTGCTCATAAGCGATAAGAATTTTATTGTGAAGACAATCTGAAATATAAATTAACAGAGGAACACCCAGTAAACTTGTTACTTCGCCAAAATTCGCAGCTGTTATAGACTGAACTACACTGTTCATATTGGAAATGAATCATACAAAATTAAGTCTTAAGCTTGAAACGAAATATGTTACTCCCTAAATAGTAACTAGAAGGCTGGTTTCCGATTCTAAATAGAACTTGTGTTATATTTCAGACTGTTTATATCATAAGACAATAACTTTTTCTGATGCTGCTATTTGGTCAGCCTATATAGCACTTTCTATTTTTTTACCTTTTTTAAACTTTTTAATTGCCACAGTTTTATGCGAAGACAAACATACTTGAATATCCGATACAGCCAGTCTACCCATGTTTAAAGGGTATTTAAGAACACAGAAGCCAACATTAGTTGTTGAAACGGCAACTTGTATGGCTGAGCTGCTGAGAATGTATATAGATATACATACATAAATATATATATATATTAATAAATATATATATACATATATATACACGTCTATCTCTGCTTATATAGAATGTATGAGGTGTGCAAGCGCGGTAGGACAAAGCTAATTAAATGTAATTAATTTTCACATGCCTCAAAATTAAATGCATTTAAATCGGAGCTCAAGTGCGGAGAGTGTGAGCTTTATAAATAGCGCATGGTTTAATAGCCCGACGTTTGTTAAAAGCGATTTAAAAGTGTTTCATTAAGATAAAAGCAACAACAGCTCACTGCATGAGCCACAGCAACAACAACAACAACAAACAAGCAAGAAGAGTTATTGCAATTTTAATTTTTAATTTTAATTTCAACGCGACTATGACGACAGGTGAATAAACCATGGGTCAAGCTAGCACACACACACACACACCCACTTGGACACACAAAATGTTAGCTTAAACTACAAAAATACATTAAAAAGTCCAAACAACATTTGGGCCATTTACCGTTGCGCCCTCGAGGCGTGGCCATGTTTCATTTTTGAGGCCAACACAAAAACAAAACAAAAAACTCTGTTTAACTGCTACCGAATGGACAACCAGCTCCAGCTGAACTTGATGCTCAAGCTGTGATGCTGTAGCTAAAGCTGAAATTGTGTTTCCAATGTGAATAAGACAAAGCACTTGCCATCTCGCTCTCACGCATGCGCACGCTGCTTAACGAGCACAAATTCAACGGAAAAATGGCGTTTAACTGTAACTGAGCAAATGTGAAACATTTTCGGGTCAGGTGCTGCTGCTGTTGCTGTTGCCGCTGGCAACCAGAGATTTCACCCAAACAAACAGCCAACGCCCCACAGTTTTCATTATCTTACGGTAATATCGCTCATAAAGCTTCAACTCTTCTTTTTTTTATATATATGCTATTTCAACATGATCATGATGTTCGCAATGATCGTTCGTGGATCATGTTCAAGTGGTCAGCCTTCGCTCATCATCCGCTGATCTCTAGACACAGTTATATATATATATATATACATATATTTGTATATACTATATATAACATCAGCTCGTTATGGTTTCCTACATGAATTTGGCTGTTGTGTTTGGGCCTCGTTCGGTTCGGTTCACCTTTTGCTAATTTTTCTCTTTATTTTCTGCAGATTTAATTCCCCATTTTGCGCAGATTTATCTTAGAGTTGTTTTGGGTACAGTTTTTTGTTTGTCTCTTGTTGTTGTTGTTGTAGCTGTTGTTTTTTATGGCCCATCGTTTTGTTTTTTGTTTGGGTCAACTGCTTCGCTGCAATTTCCGGTGAACCAAAGGAAAAAACAAATGAAAAGAGAGTAGCTTGACCTTAATCAAATGGGCGAAATGAATGATACTGCGGGTAAGCGTAAAGCGATTGCGTTTTAGTTACACCAAATGAGATTTATATAAAATGTGCTTATGAAATAACAACTGAAATTTGTATGAAATATAATTATGAAATAACTTTTTCGAGTAAAATTAAATAAATAATTAAATATTCATTTTTATTAAAATAAAAATTTAACAGATTTTAATATAAGAATTAAACAAAAAAAAATAATTATGTGTTTGTAATTGTATAATTTAATTTCAAAGTATGACTTAAATATTTAAACATCAATTTATCCAAAATATTTTAAACATAAAATAACATATAAATACTGAAGAAAAGGCTATCAAATTTTTACTATTTAGTAGAAAATAATAATAATAAATAATACATTTTTAAATATTAATGCTTTAACATCCATTTATTAATATGAAAGACAGAAAGAACATATGTATATAGATATATGTAGAATGTATTTTTAATATTAAACAGAAAACTCTAGTCGCCTACGAAGTCCCCTCAACCCTACGAGGAACTGATATATCAATAATTCTTCGCGTCTTTCTGCTCACATCAGAAATATTGATCATAATTTGTTCGTTCAGTAAAAAAGCATAGCGCCATGAATGCCTCTGAAATTATGGGCCAACTCTTCTAGTAAATGGGGCAAAAACTAGAGTGACGGCAGCTGCATGACAAAAGCTCAATGCTACGAGACTCGATAGAAGTACATTAATAAAACTTGGGGAAATATTGATCATAATTTGCTTGCTTAGAAAAAACGCATAGCCCCGTGAACTGTGGGCCAACTCTTCTAGTAAATGTAGCAAAATCTAGAGTGAAGACAGCTGCATGACAAAAGCTGAATGTTACAAGACTCGGTGTAAGGTACATCAATGTCAACGACTGAGTAATATAAAGCTTGTGGAAAAATGTATCCTCATTGTTCACGAAATAGTGAACATAATCATATGATTCACAGAAATATAAATGCTCTCAATTAAGCTAAATGCGATGAGACTGCATGACAGAAGCTGAATGATATGGCACTCGACGGATGGTATACTTATTAATCTTTTAGATTGTGATTATAACATAGAAATGCATGCACCTGCTAAGGCACCAGTGTCTAGTATTTGAAATACGCCTTTTACAAATTTAAGGGTGAGGGGCTGGACTTAGGGGTGGTGGTGAATTATAATAAAAACCGAATTTTTTTTTTTTTTAATCTACAATAAAATTTGGCGACTCTAGCTCCAAAGATGTAACAGATACAAATTTATTACTGAATATCGATAATGTGTTTAATCGATAACAAAATAACGGGATGAGTTATCCATTTTCAATGGGTTCGGGGTATAAAAAAAATAAATAAATAAACAAACAAATAAATAAAGAAGAAAAAAACCATTATACCCTGATTTCCCATTGAAAATGGTTCAGGGTATAAAAATAGATATTTCTCAGAATAAATTATCAATATAATCCAAAATACACATTACTATGACTATGTGTTTTTTGTTTAAATGAAAATACTATATAGTATAATATATAGTGTTATGCTATTATTATTATGTGTTCTGTATTACAAAATTTAACATAATTAGAATTAATAAGAAAAACATATAATTTATTATTAAATGCCTGTAAAATAAAAAAAAAAAATAAAAAAAAATATTTCCATTCACAACATTCTCAATAAAATTAAAAAATATTCATAAGTTAATAAAATCATTTACTAGAAAACATATCATTTCTGTCAGACTAGAAAGTGCTATTGAATGCAATTCGAGTCCATTAAAAATGTACTTATAGCACATATCACTCTCTGTCGCAGTAGACCTGCTGTAAAATTCCTATGCTTAAATCAGACAAGTGTTTTTAATTACCCGAACACTGAAACTGAAACTGAACTTAACTGAACTGAACTTAACTCAAACACGACTGTGAATAATGTCGGCCTATTAAAATGACACATTGTCTGTTGCAGTAGACCGTAGACCGTGGGTCAAGGATAATGATTGGGCAGTTGAAAGTTTTCCAGATGCCAGCAACAACAACAACAACAACAATAAATTGAATGCACACGCACTGCAAATGGCTTAATCATTACGTTTAAATCTAATAGGGCATCTAGTGCCAGCATACAAGTATATGCAATCAATACCCTATGATTGATGGAAATAGTTAAATGGGGGTATACTGAGTGCTCTTCATTAATTTGAAATGGAAGACAACTGATGGGATAACAATATGACAGTATGTGTGAGTGGATTGATATTTATGAGTTAAAATGGTATCTGAATTAAGGAAGAATTAACTACTAGTCTAAAGGAACTATAAAGAAAAGTCTAAAAATTTTGAGCCCGCCAAAAACATATATAACATATCTATGAAATATATACATAAGTAAAAGATTTCTTATTTTTCTACACTTCAAGCTCTTCTATACATTCGCCTGAGAGCTGCTTTTATATACTAAATGTGGACGCTCTTATATTAATTAAGGGTTTTAGTATTACAAATCTCCCACTTTATGTATACTCTCTTATATTATATAAGTATTTTAGTATAACAATGTTTCATATTCTCAACCACCCTACATTGAAAGTTACTTGATAAACAAAAGATAAAACTTCAAAAATAAAATGTGTAAACGATTAAAAAATAAATATTAATATAATAAATACAAAAAAAGTGAATTTAATAATAAATTCTACTCAGTGTAATCTCGAACTCTGCCTCTAATTTTAAGGAAATATAAATTATCTAACTGTCTACAGGGTATTTCCCCACCCGACTAGAGTGCACTTATGTCCGCTTGCCATTTTTTTGCAACAACATTTCTCATTTTGTTTTATAGCCCAGCACCAAGTGGCGGGCACAAGGAGAGGGGCCCATGGATGTGGCTCTGGATGTAGATGGGGTCACTGGGGTCACAACTGCACGCTCTCATCAGCAGAAAACAGCTAACAGCTAACAGCAACAGCAACAGCAACACATGTCATTGTTACAGGTGAGCCGTTCGCTGTTCGCTGTCGACTGTCTGACGTCTGATGTCTCCTGATTTGAATTCATTGATAACACAACGCGATCTCAGCTGTCACAGTCGTTCGAGTTGGCCGGCAATGCCCTCGGGCATCTCCAGACTCCACACACTCCGTACTCCGCACACCACTTTCCACACTCCTCTGTCACCAGGTTCATATTCTATATCATTTCGAGCGCCTGACAAAACGCACTCCGCACGTACCGCTAATTAGCGCGCGCGCGTTTTAAGGCCCCCTCCCCAACAGTCGGACAGGCGCACGAGTCGACGGCCATTACGAGCATATACAGATAAGTCACTTTATATACATTATTTATATATGTACGCACACAAGTATATATATTGCATATTATGGGCTGGAATGACAGGTGTGTGTGTTATATGACAAATTGTTTGCCTTAAGGAAAGGGGTATAAAATGTATTTTACGAAAATGTTTATAACTTGTGAAATGTTCGCTGTGATACGATATGAAATTATAATATATATGTAATCTAATATATAATCTAAGTATATTGCAATTATTAAAAATAAAAATATTTATAATCTGATACTTAATCTAAATTGCACTGATTTAAATGAAATTAGAGCGTTGTATAAAAATATATATTTTAAAGAAAACCCCTTTTAACTATATACATATATAGAAATTATTATGTTTAACTTAAATTCAATAAAATGCAAATTACAATTTAAAATTATTATTATTATTAGAGTTCCGATGTTTTCCCATCTGGCACACCTACCAGAACATATTCGTAATATATTTTATAAGTATATGTATATATCTGAAATTATTCACATTTTTCTACATTTCTAAAATATATGCGTTAAAATAGTTTTCTAGCTATCTAAATCTTGTATATTAATCTTCAACTAATGCTCAAATTGGCATTAAAAATTTGCAATAAAATCTTTTCCTAGCATTTCCCCACAATCGCTGTACATAATCAAACTCTATATGATTCTTTGTATGGGTATATAAAAACAGTCGAGTTTGAATATTTACTACCCCGATAAATCGAACAAAATTCTATCCCCTTGAACAAAATTCTTTCTCGATAATTATCGATAATATGAATTCCTTTGTAAATTGAAAAAAAAAAAAGACTGTAATAATAATATACATAAAGTCTTTCACTTGTACTTACCAATAATTTGAATAGCTCCGTTTCTTATCTCTTTATCACATTTACGTTTTCACTTGCACTTTGTCACTCTAATTGTAATTTCTTGTTTGTCTTGTTGAAATTTCAAGCAACGCCCTAAAACATGCAACTATTGCCCCGCCTTCATAAACTGCAGCAGCAAGCCTAAAAGAACACAACATAAAAGTCAAATAAAAATTTTGTTTTCAAAGGATTTGTTTAAATAATTTGCATTACCTATTAATTTTTTTTTAATTTATATTTTTTAGTTATTCGTTTTAGTTTTTAGTTTTCAACTCAAGAGCACATTAAATTTATTATTATTTTTATATTCACGTGTAAATTTCTCGTTGACATCTTAAATACTAAATATTATGTACAAATATCCATCGGTAGAGTTAGTTGTATATATGTATGTCTGTGTGTCCTTATGTGTTTGTGTGTGTAAGTGTTCCTTTCAAGCATTAAATAAACATAATAAGCATTTGTAAATAGATTTGTTTAATTTGTTTTTGTTTAAGCAATTGCAAAGTCTGTTTATATATATATGTATATATACAATATGTGTTTGTATATATATGTATGCATGTATATATGGAAGGAACAATGGACGACATTTGAGTGCGCAATGCAATTGGGCATCACAATGCTTGTCGTTGTGTTTGTGTGTGTGTGTGTGTGTGTGTGATTGATTGATTGATTGAAAGATCACTGCAACGAGTACATCAAACGTAAGTCTGTAAATAATAATCGAAATTTAATGAGTATGCAATGGTCGAAAATAATAATTGATAGTTACTCATTGCAGCTTTCTGTTAAGTACATAATTAATTTGTTAATTAATGAATCGATATTAGTAAAAAGTAATCGCAACATAAATGCGTAACATCAAGTTTTAACAAATGACAAATATTTTTCTTCATATTTTTTTTGCTTTCTTTCGTTTATGGCTAAGAACATTAACTACACAAAAACATGTAACGGCTAAAACGCTAAAACGCTTAAACAAAATTCGTTTCACAACTGGTTTTTATCAGTTTTCATTTTTTAAATATCAACAAACATTCATGTGAGTGTGAGAATATGACTTAAAAAACATTTAAACATTTTGTTTTATGTTCTTCTATGTTTTGAAAGCCATATCATATCATAGTTAATAACATTCGTTAATTAGTTTGTTAGGTGTACTAGTACATAGACGTTATTTAGTTGCTTCCAACTCTGGACAAGACACACATTCAGCAAATGGCTCATATCATCAATATGTTAGCGATAGATCGTTCTAAAACATGGACCAGATATGGGTATTACGTGCATAGAAAAAAACTATTTACAGTGTGCGTTGTTTTTATAGTTAGTCTAAGCTCTGTCGATTAAGCTTAATTATCCGTATGATGATAATGCTGCTGCTGCTGCTGCTGATGCTGCTGTTGCTGCTGATAATGCATAGAGGAGCCCGGCTGTGTACTCGATGAAACGGCTGCTGATGTTGTTGTTGTTGTTGCTGCTGGCTTGATCGCTGGCTTGATATCATCGATTTGTATTAGATGTTCGATGGGTATTAGAGACAGCTCACCGCCCACGGGCTGCGGCATTGGCAGCTTAGCCAGAGCCTGGGTAAGAGAAGAGAATTAGAATTCAAAATCTTTTCAATTAACTCATGAATCCAAAATATGTACCTTGGCATGCTCCACAGCAATTGTGGCTGCCTTTTCCGCCTCGCGCTGTCGCCGCTCCTTGAGCTTGAGCGAGAATATGGCCACAGATCGCGCGCTCTTAACCAGCTTTTGTTTAAGCCGCGATTTCTTGGCCGCCAACTCGGCAGCTAGAAATGAAATGAATAATTAGTTTTAATATATGCAGGGAGCTGAACTAACTTACCCTTTGTCTCATCGTCTGTATTGCCAGCGGATGTGGATGCAGTGGCTGCCGCTGCCGCCTGCTCCTGCTCTTTCTCTCGCTCCTCCTTGGCCTCCTTTGCCTGTTTCGCCTGCTGCTGCTGCTGTTGCTTGTGCGATGAACTCGATGAGGAATTGGATAAAGCGCCCACACTGGGTCGTGACTGTGAATTGCTGATGCCGCTGCTGCTGCTGGCAGCGGCGACGACTGGGCCCACGCTACTCGGACTGAAAACGCTGCCACCGCCGCCCGACGACGACGATGAGGAGGCGACAATTTGCTGAGCAGCTGGGGGCGTGGCCAGCATAATGCCCGGAGCGCCTGTCTTCAAGGCCACGTTGCTCCAGGATGGCGCCGGCTTCAATATGTCTGAGTTGTCCGCCGTGTTGCCGAGCTCCTTGAGTATCAAAATATATTACATGTAGAATGATATGATGGATTAGGCTTGAAGGTTCATATATCGACAATAAATGCTCGCAATGCTACACACACACTCAAAGCTTAAGGCATGCATAGATTATGAATGAATGAGCACTTGAAGCCAGCGTGAAATTGTTTTCTAGGTGTTATTTTTATTACGATCAACGACATAAAGCAACTGCCATGCCCAAATAAAAGCTTAACGTATATTTTCTATATATGTAGCTATAGCTGCCTGCAAATTGAATCCAACTCTGAACCAAATGAAGTTTCAATTGCAATGCAAACAACAAGGACAACAGTTTATATCTATATATGTAGATATATGTATGTATATCAGCTACTATTCGAAACTCAACCCATATGCACATCAATTAACATATATACGATATATATTTATATATATATATCGCTTTAGACAGCTCTTCACTACCTTGGCAATACAATCTATGCTTCTATGGAGATTCACATTGTCGTTCACTTTTAAGCGTGACATCCATTCGGGTGCGTGAAGTTTTATATGTAGTTTGTCCTTTAAACAGTAAACAATTTGTTAGAGTGAACTTTGTTTGTTTACGGTTTAGTGTGGTGTTGTATTAACTGAGAATTGTGTGTTTTATAAGGACTACAGAGCACAGTAAAGAATATACCATAAAAATAAGTAATTTCATATAAAATACCTAAGAGACATATTTTATATCAGATCTAAAAGGCTTCTTCTATAGCTTTCGTGCAACAGCTCAGACTGTGGCAGCAATTATTTTGGGAACTTATAGATAAGCAAATGTTCACATGTTTTATTGTAAAATAATATTATAAATATAAATATATTTTTAATATTAATATAAGGTTTATTTTCTACCTTTAATAACATGACATCACGCTTCATCGGACAAGAATTAAACCTCAAAAAAAAAAAAAAAAAAAAAAATTTAATTATTAATAAATAAAAATAAATTATTAAAAATAAAAAAAAATAAGCGAAGTATTTTTAAAAGGTATAGCTAATTTGTTGTTATTCAAAAATAATTTATATATACAAATTTCTATATATCATAGCTTTCAAATAACTGTTGATCGTTCCTCGATGTCTGAGAAAAAAGTCTGAGAGGAGGAACCGATTGCGTCGGTTCTTCAACTTCCTCGATCATAATCGGCCAGCAACTTTTTCTTCAGTTCTTGTGATTGAGTAAAAAGTCTTTCATGTATTGGTTGTATGCGGGAGTTGTGTTTGCTATAACTATGTCTATTAGTGAATCGCTAAGCACACCGATAGCCTACGTGAAATGGGTGTATGTGTATGTGAGCGTGAGCAGCGTTTACATAGATTCTCATTGGGCGATCGTCAATCGTGTCGCTCTCTAAATGATATTCGTCAAAAAGAACGAAAATAACCGAAGGCTCTTGCTCAGAGTGAAGACGATTGAATATGAATTTTTTCAGTTGATCACACGAACAGAGCGTATAGAATGAAACGGTTAACAGTTATTTGATATTGATATGATATTTATGAATATATTTTGTACGTTTCAAAGTAAAAATAAAAAAAATTAAAAAAAAAAAAATATATATATATATATATATATATATTAATAATAATAATAATAAAATACTAAAAATAATAATAATAATAATATACTAAAAATAATAACATAAAAATCGCAATACCTTTCCAAGACACCATGTATAGGAAAAAAATCAAATCAAATCAGAATACATAAGTATGCCAGTTTAAAAATACTATTTATATATTAATTTTAATAATTAACAATATATATATTTTTTAAATAGCTCAAAAAAATCGAAAATAATTCTTATTTTTGAATTTTTTTTTTAATCTAAATTCTATATACAGTCTATAATAGACTGCAATTAATCCTTGATTATTGATAATACTAATCATATAATTTTCACAATCTATAAACATGGGGCCTAATTCCTTACTTTCATTGTCAGCAACAGAGGGGAAGTAGTGTCATAGGGTAGTATTGTGAAAAACTATTTCTGCTCTACTCACAACATCGAGTCACAAGTGTCTAATCAATGTTCAATTGTTGCTAAAATGTTATATACTTATAGCTATAATAATAATAATAATTAATAATTCTACTACTTAGCGCTAAGATTAGTATTTGTCAACAGTTAGGTGTTATTTGGTCAGGTATCGAGGTTTTATTGGTCAAACTACGCACAAGTCGAGGGTGTTTAGCTAGGGTTCAGTTTATGTGAAAGGGAAAGATTTTAATAGCATTGAAATATATCTAAATATGTGGATATATCTAGATATATATAAATTATATAGTGCTCTGTTCTTACGCTCAGCGGTACATTGGCAACGCTCTCTGTGGATATTTTACGCTGCTTGCTGTACGGCGGAATCTCTGCGATTCTTGTTGTTTGCTGCTGATGTTGTTGTTGTTGTTGTTGCTGCTGTTGTTGTTGCTGTTGCTGTTGCTGTTGCTGCTGGTGGGTTGATTGCAGCAGTTGGCGCATCGATGCGCGCTGTGGACTGCTGCCCGTGCTGCTGCCTGTCTGATCAGCCGAATCGCTCGATTTCTTGCGGAACGGCGGTATTTCTTGTATATGCATCGGCGCTGCGTAGCTGGCAGCGGCTGAGTTCAGAGCTAGCGTGCTAGCTGAAGCGCTGCAAGGTGCCATAACAGAAGCGAGCGATAATGAAAAAAAAAGTAGGAAAGAGAAATATATATGAAGAGAGAGTGTATGTAGAAAGTTGAGTAGAGAAAAGCAACAAGAATCTAAAGTAGGGGTATTCCATAAACTACAGAAATTTTATGAACTATAAAAACAATTGCTGGAATACCCTTACTTTAACGAATAAATAAGTTGAATATATATACATAGATCTATTATAGTTAGAGTAAGCAGCTTGTAAAGTGAAGATGTTGGCCAATTGATAGAGAAATTGTTTAGAATTTTTGGTTTTGGTTTTTTTTTTTTTTTTTTTTTTTTTTGGAAAGCGAAAACAACAACAAACAGCAAGAAATTAGAGCACAGCACAGTAAACACATTGAATTTGCATTGTTGCATTGTTGCATTGTGTTGCAATGCCTCCTCCTCCTCCTCCTGCACACACACATCTATAGTTAATGAATTACACAATTTACCCGCTAAGCAGCTGTTGTTGTTGTTGCACTCTCTGACCGTGCGCGGACAGAGCACTCAAATTGCGCACCGAATATCCAAGAAATGGCGGTATTTCCGGTATAAAGAATTGCGATTTTTGCCTACAACTTTTACAAGCGCTACAAAAGTTATCGATAAAAAAATGTATGAATAAAATTTTTAAGAAAAATTGACAAATGCAGAGAATGACACAAAAAGGCGAGAGCCCATGGCAAATGGAGTTAATCGTGGAAAAAGGTATTAAATATTAAGAAAATTGTTGAATAAATTGAAGTGTGCGATATTTATAATATATATCAATGTTATAGTGTGTGTGTGTGTGTTTGCCAGTCATATTATTCAGCCATGAATGGACCTTAATTAACTTGGCGTGTGCAAAATACTTAAGAGCTTAGCCAGAGCCAAGACTTGGCTTCTCTTACCCATTGCCATCGTGATGCAAACTGCTCAGCGAGGCGCCACCGTGCGGCGGCGTGGATTCATGCAGCGGTCTTATGAGTATGGTGCTAGTCTGAAAGTGATTAAACTCTTAGCTTTATAGTATAAAGTATAAATATAGTGTAGAAAGTATGTGCGCATTGCACGCACCTGCGATGGCGGTGAGTCGGGCGAAGAGTCACGATTCTCATATATATTCACATCCGCCTCAATGCTGCGGCCATAGCTGGCGCCCAGCTCGTGGCCATAGAGCAGCATATCCTCAGCCAGCTGACTCTCCATGGACTGATCGTGCGTGGTTTCGGCGCCTGTGACCTCCTGCTCCGGCTGCGTGGATGTGGTTGAGGGCGGTGTCGGTGGTGTGGGCCGGGGCGAGGTGCCCTTGCACTGCATCTCGCGGCGACAGTGCTCGGCACGCGCTATTTCCGCCGCCAGCCACGAGGGCAATTCCGGCAGCAGCCAAGTCAACGCCTGCCGCAGGCCCAGCATAATGTGCTGCACACAGAAAGCAAACAACAACAACAACAAGAGCAACAGCCAAACAGAAAATGCATTACAACTTTATGCATGTACATAAATAAAAATGATTGCCATTTGGCCTCACCTCCAGCGTCACGATTAAAATTATAGTTTGCGCCGTGGTCAGGCCAGGCCAGAGGCGCGACACCTGCCCGGAGAGGCCAATCAGCGCACAGTTGACAATAACCGCGGCCAGCGATAAAATGCTCAACGCATTCTGCCAGGTGCCAATGTTGGCCACGCGCTGCCCAAACGGCCGCTGATGCACATGGGCCAGCTTAAACGCATCCGAACGGATCTCCATCAGGTTGTTAATTAACGCACAGACCCCGGCCAGCGGGAAGGCGGCCGAGAAGAGCACCACATAGCCCATTTGCACCAGCATCTCCAAATGATCCGAGAATGTCCCGTCGTACTGCAATAGTAGAAGCGAGGGCTGTTTAATGCAGTTTAAATTAGAGTGAAAAATATATTTTATATGAATTTAACTATCATCAACTCTCTTAAGTAAGCAAGATTAATTAATTGACTTTTATATGAAATACAACTCGTATTTGATTTAGACATTGGCTTGACTACATTCAAACTAATAATACGACTAAAAATACTAATACTACCACTACTAATAATAATACTAGTACTACTACTAATAATATTACTACAACTACTACTAATAATACACCTATTATCAATAATACTACTACTACTGCTAATAATTATTCTATTATCTATCTAATAATAATACTAGTACTACTACTAATAATATTACTACAACTACTACTAATAATACACCTATTATCAATAATACTACTACTACTGCTAATAATTATTCTATTTAACTACTACTATTACTACTACTGCTTCTATAATAAATACTCCTAAAATACTAATATACTACTACTAATACTTCTATAATAATGACTACTATTATAAATGCTACTATTGCTACTACTACTATAATATTCTACCCTTAATATTAAAATATACCACTACTATGTAGCAATACTTTTAATAATTTCCTACATTTACTACTACTATAAAGACTACTATTACATTTATAATATACTACTATTATATTTTTATATCACTACTATTAACATTACTACCATTTCGATAAGCTCTACTACTACAGCAATTGCTACTACTAATAGTATTAGTACTGCCACTTTTATACTTTACTCCCACAATAGCCTACTACTACTATAGTATACTAAAATTACTGCTCTTACTTTCAATCAAATATAAAAAATTTTATATTCAGTTAAATTATGAACAACTTTTATGCATTGAATCTCCAAACTGATTTATCATTCTAAATAATATACATATATTTAATAATATATATCCAATTTAATATCTGAATAATATATATTATATGCTGAATAATTATATTTAATAATATATATTTAAAAGATCTTCTTTACCTCTACACGCTACAAATCAAATAAATACTTTCTATATATTTCATGCTTGATATCTAAAAGAAATCCATATATTATCTCGATCTGGTGCTACAAATTTAATCCAAATACCTTTCACATCTCTTAACTCATTGAATGATTTTCCGTTACATATTATATTATTAGCATATTTATATCTCACTTGCTATCTCTAAACACCTGTTCCACATAATATATAGCTTATAATGCAAATCTAACCAACAGTTTCTAAGCATCCCTTACTTTATATAGAGAGCTCTCAATCTCGGCTTGTCCAATGTCACGTTTATTAGCCGATTGCTGCTGCTGCTGCTGTTGCTCCTGCTGTGCTGTAGTTTTAGTTGTGGCAGCCGCCTCAGCCTTGAGCTTCTCCTCGGCCGTGGCCAACTCCTCGGCTAGACTGCGATTAACATGCTGTGTGGGGCTCAGAGCGCCCCACATATTGAAGCTCAACTTGGCCAGCTTCCATTGCTCGAGGACATAGGGTACAGCCGATTCGCGTAGATTGCCAATAATTTGACGAGAGATGAGCAAGCCAGCCAATTGCTAAAGAAACACAAAGAATGCTTAAATAAAAGAGAACTGCAAAGATATTTAATGATGTTTATGTACAAACCTCCTTCAGCTTGTCCTCATCCCGCAGATAGAAGGCAATGTAGAAGAGCGAAAGGAACGAGTTGACGAATTGAAATAGCGCAACTTTCGCTATCAAATGATTCTCGTACTTCGATTGCAGGCGATAGTTTTCTATGAAGAGTTTAGCACATCATATTATATATAGTTCGTATATTATATAAACAAATCTTACCCTTATCGTTCAGCCAAACGGCTAGCTTGAAATAGGCCTCATCCATCAAGGTAATCGCACCAGCTAGCAGCACTTTGGGTATCACACTCAGGCAGCACAAGACACTGTCCTCGGGCAGCTTCGAGTCCCACCAGTCCTAACGCAACAAAAACGAAAATAAATCAATTATATATGTATATATAAGTGTGTATATATAAAGTTAATGTGTGCATATTTACGCTAGATTAAGCCAACTTATTAGTTAACGATATAGCATGAGTTTGGCATAGCGAACAGCGCTCGTTTAATACATCATTTCATTTTGCCAGCCAGTCAACTCAATTATTGCACTCTCACACACACACACACACACACTCACACACACTTAGACACTCCATTTATCAAATTGCAGCTTAATTTGATTCCATTACGATATATATCCGTTGTGGGAGTTGTTTTTCGTGAGCACGAGATCAAACTGACATTTGCCCCCGCTCTCTACGTCTCACTCACTCTTACGGTAATTCGTGACAATTAAAAGGCACTTCGATTGCTTGTGCGGACATATAAGCTAGAAGATACCCTGTGCAGTGTGCTATATTTTTAGAGAGTATAATATGTAGTTTATAGCCAAGATATAATGCTTGCTTAGGATAGTTGTTCTCAGTTATTGCCGTAGATTTCTTCTGTTTTATGTTTATAGATTCCTCATGTTTTATATGTTTGCAGTTCGAGCATTTTCATATATATCATTAGTCATATTCAATAAATATTATAATAAGCAATTAGATACCCTCTAGTTTCACCCAAACTTATAATAGTGAAGTGTCACCTACCAGATGCCCTCTAAAGTATGCTCTATTTAGGCGCAGAAGAATGAAAAAATGTCAACTATTAGACACCCTCTGAAGTATAACATGTCTCAATATATTGGATTATCAACTATAAGATAAGTTAAGAAACTATTATCTTGATAAAATATCGCTATGAGAGACAGCATACACTTTGAAAGACAGCAAACACCTTGAAATATTATTAAATATTTTATAAAATACTTTTATAAATACCCTATATTAAATTATTTTAAAATGCCCAATGTTTTCAATATAGATATAGCTATTTATTATCAATATAATTTTTTTAAGTACCATATTAAATAACTTTCACTTTTAGCCATAAACAAGTTATATTAATTCATATCGAAATTGAGCCACTTCCACGTACCCTCTAGCGAAATCTAATATACCCCTTAGCCAGGCGCTTAGCTGGGTATTCATGACACAGACACTCGTTGCACGGCAATCATTTACCAGCAAACCTGGCTAACATTTTACGCTAGAACAAAAGCGCTATTAATTTGCCAGCACTTCCGAAAGTGTGTGCATGTGTGTGTGAGCGTGTTGGCATCTCTGTTCTGGTCACATGAGCAAGAGTTTTGGGTGTGTGCTCGTTTCGTTTGTATTGTTGCATAATTTTCAACTTAATTAGCAGCTTGTTGTAAGCAGGTAGTTAGCCTAGCTGCCAGCTGAATATTATAATTTACGTCTCAGCTCGTTGGCAAAAAAGCACAGAACAAAGGGCGTGACATAATGAATGACGGCAAGTGCAATATGCTATAAGGTGCATTTTAATTATGCTCTAATATATATTAAAAAAGTTAATATTTGAGGTTTGCAGTTAGAGAACAAAGGTCTCCATCAAATTCTGGGAAATATTCCCTTGAGTTTAATGAGACTTACAAAAGGCTTATGGCTCATGAGCTTCGGTGTGGCATTACAGTTCAGCTTTTCAGCTCAACTCATGAGTTAGGGTATATCTAAAAACCTCTTTCAAAGAGGCAGCAAAGTGTGCCTCAATTTAAATTGAAATTCCTGAAACATATGCTCAGGCATTTCAACAAATTTCACGGCTTTTCTAAGCCCCTCTGTGTCGAAGGATCTAAAAAAGGTAATCGTAAAATTATGCCACGAAATTGAGCCTCTTAAATTCTTGTTAGGCCCCTTTTTTATGCATTACGCGCGTGTTAATATTGTGACTTGATAATAACAGCTACGACATGATGTTTACATTGCTAAATAACAAAATTGGTGAGCGAAAAAGAACACTTAGTCGTAATAATAATAAAAGTTAAATGAAATCAATAAAAACCTTGTGCAAATTATACATGCATTGAGCAATTCCTCTATCGGGTATTTTATGATGATCCAGCCAATCCTGTGGAAAAAGAAACAACAAACAAACGGAAAAGAGAAAAAACAAAAGCAAGAAGAAAGAAAATAATTCAATGAGGCGTGATAGATGGGATAAATTATGTTTTTTATTGTAGTTTATTTCTATATGTACTGTATTTAATATTTTTGGATTTATTTGTTCTTTGTTTTGGTTGTTTTTAGCAAATAAATAAAACAGAAATGCACTGCGAAAGCATAAAAATCATGAAGAAAGAGAAAAAACTGTGCGCATAAAAAGCCAAAAAATAATGGCAAAAGGCAAACGGAAGCTAACAGAATTAATGCGAATGGGTGTGCGTGTGCGTGTGCGTGTGTGTGTGCGTGTGCGTCTGCGTGTGTGTGTGTATATGGCAAATGTGCGTGTATGCAGGTGCTTAAATGCGTGTGCTCGTAAACGCGTTAACGACAACAGCAACAACAACAACAGCAGCAACAACAATACGAAATGCGCTCGCTTATGAAATGCGAAAGGATACCGTTAAGCAAATTGATAAGCACGCTCCCACACACATGCACACATAAAAAACATTAAAATCAACACACACACACATTAACACGTATCACAAGCACACGCACACAGACAGCCACTCGTTCACACACACAAGCAAATTAAGCGGATAGGGAATCGGATTTGTCATAAAATGTAAAACAATATTAAGTATACGCACGGTGTAACAATTAAGTAAATTATTTTTTAGGGAAATATGTCAAAACAGATATATATAAAATATTGAATAGAGAATACCCTAACACTTATAAAAGGGAGATAAAGAGAGAGCAAGAGAGGAATAGAGCAGTATGCGTTTTATAGAACATCTTTTTAAATGTGAAACAGAAATTTTGTTTTATTACATAGTATTTTATTATAAAGTAAATATAACAAATAATAAAAAAATATATAAATATTAATATACACATATATAAAGTGTATATAGCAAACATATAAAAATAAATATAAGTATACAAAAAATATTTAAGAAATATATTTAGTTAAAACAAATTAAATAAGACAATACAAAATTTAATAAAAATATATCATTTTTAATTAAATATAAATTTATATTTGTACAGAATAGAAGAATTATATTTGGAAATGTTTATATTTTTATAAATCCTTCAATATATTTATATATTTATATATATAAAATTATTTTTAACAAATATTTTCCCTACAAAAATGTTACATTCATGGTTTTCATAAAATTTTTGTTAAAAGGAGCTTTAAAGGAGTTACATTTCAGCTAGTTTTTAATATAATATAATTTACATTTATACATGTTTCACTTATTCATTTGCAAAAAGAATGAATTTCAAATTAAAATATCTTTTGCATTGCAAATCTAAAACTTTCTTTCTCTCTCTCCATCTCTTCACCACTTGCAAAATATATTCAAGCCGTCGGTGAACCGAAAACTAGACCTATTATATTGTGTATACATATATATATATATATGTATGTTTATACATTATTCACAGCTGCACTCACCTGGAAGCGCAACATGAGAAACATAACAGCAAAGACCACACAGAGGCACAGTCCAATCACAGGAAAGCTGACCAAATAGCGAAAGGCGCGACGCTGCCAGGCGGGCGCCTCCCTTGGCTCCAATCGACCCGTCACATTGTTCTCCTCCAGCGGGCCCTGAAAGCATCAAATAGTTGTAAATTTCATATTCATTCTCGATTCTCAGTTAGACAACTCACCTTATAGAGCGGCCGCGGCGGCTCCAGCAGTTCGGGCGGCGTTGAGAGCGTGCCCCAGCGAAAAGCCAATTCGACGGAGTAACGCTTCCAGGCTTCCAAGTACAGTGAGGCCCAGGCCACGTTGAACAGCGAGAACAGCACATGGCCCATATCCTGCGCCGTCTGACCCTTGCCCCACAATATGCAATAAAGTATGGTGCCAAACACGGCGGGCACGCCCAGCGCGCACGTATAATGCCCCAGCCAGGCGAAGTACAGAGCGACCTTAACGCCAAAATAGGCGGCGATGTCATCTGAAGCGATAGTTGGATATGTCAAAGATATGAATAGATATATACCGATATATATCGATATATATCAAGAATAACTTGATATTTGATCTCTTACCCAATGGCTGTGGGGCAAATATTTGCTTAACCCATTGCGTTTGCAGCTGTGCCAGCGAGCGTGGCTCGTGCAGGGGAAAAACCTGAGTGATCAGACCCGATTCCTGCCAGGCGGCCACAATGCTCTGGCCCTCGGCCACCGCGGCGCGTCCTTGCAACGCATCGATGTCGCTGCAGCCGGCACGCAGACCCTGCAACACCTGCAGCACCAGCCACTGGCGCTCCTGTGAGGTGAACAGCGCCGTGCTGCCCACATCGCCGCGCAGCTGCTGAAAGCAATGGCTCTCCCGTGTCGTAAACTCACGCAACGCGCCGCCCAAATCGGGCCGCAAACGTTTCGGCAAACGTGCCTCCTCAGCGGCTTTGAAGAGACTGCGGGGCAAAAGAGTTAATTGGACTTTAAGTTGATTTGATTTAAACTAAGTTGATTTTCAGACAAGTTTTATTTAATCATAAATAATTTTGAGCTGTGCTTAAAGTGTGAAGATTTTGAGATAATGTTTGTAACAGATAGAAGAAGGCGTGGGGACGACAAGCTGAGGGAATATACATAGGAATAATTATGTAAGATTGTCTGCCTTATCTCATTAATCACTAAAGCTATAATCGATAAATATCGATAACTTGATGTTATGTCTATCAAATCTCATTAGTCACTAAAGCCATTATCGATAAAAATCGATATATTGAAAAGGCAGCTGTGCGTAAAGCCCAGGATAAAGCTCTTTTGCTTGTTAGACTTAGCAAAAGCATCTAGCAATGTTATCAATCAAAGACTTCCCTTTAAAATATGGATCTATTCTAATCTGTCACCCAGTTTTACTTCATAAGAGTCCACACTTCACTTCACATCATTATATTCCATCTGGAAGTGCTCTTAGCTAATTCCACTAAATTCTACTCTTATACATGTATGTACATGTATTCTCTTAATTAATTTTATAGCCCACTCGCTCGCCACTTACACATTAACTGGCGCGCTCACATAGAACGCGTTACGTCTGGAGCTGTCGTGGGCCTTCACTTGTACCAGCAGACCGAGACCAGCTGGCGGCTGCGAGCGAATCCGGGCTAACAGCCATCGCAGCGGCTCATCTGGTGCATCCTCGGGAAACTCAATGACCACATCGCATTGTGTGGGGATTTTGTTGAGCCAGAGGCGACGCGGCGTCATCAAATGGCCAGCGTATGGCACTTTACGGCGTAATTGGCGGGAAGCTGCAATATTAAAACAGAGATTAGATGAAAATTAATTAATATCAAGAATTTACACTGCTGTTTTTTGTTTATTTTCTATTTATTCCTTCATGTGCATCAGTAATAAAAAAATATATAATTTCTAAAATAAATTTATTCAAAGTCATTTTCAGATTTAAAAATTTTAATCTCCTTTATTATATTTAATATAAAATATTTTTGCAAATTGAGTTGATTTCGAAATCTAATTCATTTCAAATATCGTTTTTAGGATTATGTTATATGGATTACTCCTAGAATCGACTCCAAAATAATAATTAAATTTTATTCCGCTTAGCGCATTTTTTCTTTTCGTAAAATTTAAAATCTCTTTTGTTTTCTGTACAGCGAATGCATATTAATAAACCGCAGTGAAGCGTGGGAAAAATAGTCAGCAAAAAGCTGTGATAGAAAAGAATTATATAGGTAATAATGGAAAATTGGCGCCAGCAGAAAAACTGCTTTTAGGGCAGGTAACAGAAATTCTATCAGCTGTCGAATTGCCGCACAGAATATGCGAGAGATGCTTTTTAAGTTGCAGAGAAAATATTAAGGTCATATTAAGGACTTAAATATAAGAGAAATAGGGATACGAAAACTATCTAGGAAATTTTCAAGAAATAAATACAAATTTTAAAAGTTCTTAATTGTAGTCAACTGTAAGCTCATAGCGTACAGAGAGAAGACAAAGTTAATGAGAAAATGCATTAAAAATGCTATATCAACATCATCAGCCTTGCAAGCATAACCTTTACTCTCAAATGTCAGCTATCTATCAAACATATTTAGTAAAGCAAAAAAAAAAAAAAATGCTCTGCGCTGCAAGCAAATATTGTTAAAATCTTGTTTTATTATTTATAGAAAAGCTCTCGGGCTTATGTGTCAAGCACATGCCACATGACATAGTTCAAATGCACGAGACGCAAAAAGCCGCACAACCTCTGCACTTGTGCGTCGCACAAATTGTGTTGCATAACCACGAACAGGTATGCCAAATTGTGCAGGGGCTAAAGCAGGATAGCAAAATAAGCAAACAAACAAACAGACAGGTAAATATTAAACCGCAAAAATTTACCGCAACTTTTAATTAAAGGAACAGACAAACTGAACAAAAATAGAAAATCAACATTCCAGGAAAAATACGATACAAAAACCGGTGCAAAAATCGGAGGAAAAAGCTCAGTTAAGCAACAACAAGAAATTGACTAATGACAGCTACCAAAAGTTACGAAAAAGCCAACTGAAGGACCTCCTATGCCACGTCCTTTACTATCTGCCACTTGCTGCCATATATATATGTATATACACGAGGTTGTAATTAATTATGAGCACAAGTCCAAGGCCTGGGACGTAACTGATAGCAGGCAGTGTGCAGCAGCGGGAAACTTGCTGCGGCAGCAAGAGTCGACCTCAAACTGCATTTTTGCTTATCAACAGCTTCCATTTCCCATTAAACGAATGTCAAATGCAATTTGCAACGTTTTATAGCAGCTTCCGGCCGGTGGCAAGTTTAATTTGGTTCAAGGGGCAGCCATCACTTAGTATTTAATGGTTCATGCTCTCGATATATATTGTTTTTCTTACGTTTGTTAATGGATATTAAGTATTGCTCACGATTTGAGTGGCATAGTATATGAGAAACGTAATAAATTAATATCGATAAGTTTGATCGATAATTATATAATAAAGATTGATGATTATTAGGAAATAATAATTATCAAAATGATCGTGTCACATATTTATTTATAAGAACTACTTATCGATATCACAATTTGCAGTTTACTTTTATAAATTTTCTAAGATAATTCATTTTTATACCATACGAAAAATTTTGAACTAATTATCCATAAGCTTGATAACTATTAACATTAACAAAATGATGAATGTTAATATGACTGTTTAATAAGTTTTAAATAACAAATATGAGGTAAATATTTATTATTTTGCATGCATACTACAGAATATTATCGATATCTTGATATATATATCTTTCACTTTCCATTTTTATGGCTGTATATTCAATTTATAATTTGCAAATTTCTGCACTCAGATAACTTTAATGAGGCACACTGTGCGTTTTGCAGTCCAATCCAATAAGCTCTGCATTTTATGAACCTGAAATCTCTATTCATATGCTAAAACACATTTACTCATGCATTAAAATAGTAGCAACCCATATATACACACACACACACGCATATGTGCATATATACTAACTAAACTAAACGCAGACGCGTAGACTGATGCTGTGCGTGAGATTGTTCGAATTTTACGAGCGGGGCGTGAGATGAAATCCCAGATGCCCTGTGGAATAGAGTCCTATGCGGGCGGCATACGGAAATAGCAATAGCAATTGTATATTTCACATGTTCTCTTTCTGGTTTATTGGCTGAAATTTGCATTGACAATTTGTTCTCGTGGTTGGCAAACAGAAAATTTGTAGCCTATTTACCATGTGGGAAGCCAAACATAATTCAGATATATTCATGGAATGTACAAACCGGATATATATAATTAAATATATATGTATATATATTGTTCCTATATATCATAATGTGCGTGCCTTTGCCTCTGTGGTTCGGATTTTATTTTTGAAATTTATTAATCTGCGATTCCCAGAGGCAACAGCAAGCTCTAAACAGCGTAATGAGTTTTATATATTTGGAATATGCCCTAATTGCCCTCTCGATTTTAATTAAATTTCAATTGCTACTCGAGCTTACTAAATTTAGCTATGCAAATAACTTCGCTTAAGCTAATAGGCGTATTTTCATTACAAAAATGCTCAAAGCTTTTAAGCATCTATTGGAATATTTTGCTAATGTTGCTCTGATAAGACTAAGCGTTATTCAAAGCTAATTGAGCATGAATCTTGGCTGGGGGGCAAGTCTATTAAAGCTAAACAATATATGTATGTATGTATATATTTCGTTTAGCTTCAATGGACATCAGTTGGCATCGGTTGACATTGTTGAAATGTGCCAGCTAATACGTTTCCCTGTTAAATCAAATACAGCTGGAGCTGTCCGGATATCGGACAGAAGATGACTGCCAGCAGGCAGCTGGAGACCGGACCGTACTGTGCTCTGAATAATTAATGAAATCGGCTCTGGGACGGGCGTTGAAAGCGCATTTAATCAGAGCAAAGACCTTGGCTGCCTTCTGGCTGCAGGCAATTGGGATCGAGCAGCGTAAGCCGCCTACCCAAACATCCAACCAGTTAGCCACCCAAAAACACCCAATAAAAGGCTCAAATTTAATCAGTTGCTGGCAACAACTAACTTAAGTCCATGTAATTGTGTGAACGAAACGGGAACGAGACGGGGAACTGCGGTAACAGTTTATGTTTTAATTAGCTCAACGCAGCTGACATTGACGAGCAGCTGAACTGACCAAAGAAAAACTCATTAGCAATTGCGCATTTGACGCTCTGCGGCTTAATCTACTCGAACTAAATGCGTCTAATTGAAATCAAATTACATAGTTCTGCTAATGCCCAGCGAAGGTAGCTAGGTAAACGAACAGCCAAGAAATCATCATTAGCACCTCATATTAATTGTGATTTATTGTGTGAGCTATTTGCAGAAATGAGATTTATTATGATTAAAATGGTTAGTATACAGACTAGACTAGACAAGAAATAGAGAGAATATAGAGACAGGGTCATAGAAGTGTCACTAGAGAAAGAGGGGGAGAGACAGAGAGAGAGAGCGATAGAGAGGGAGAGATAGAAAGAGAGTAAGAGAGTTAGAAATCGAAAGAGAGAGAGAGAGAGAGAGAGAGAGAAAGAGAGATAAAGAGATACAGAGAGAGGAAGACAGATCAATAAAAACCAAAGACAGGGAGAGAATAAGAGAGTTAGAAATCGAGAGAGAGGGAGACACACTGAGGAAAGAGAAAACAAAAAGAAAAATATAAATGAAGATAATGAGAGAGAGAGAGAGAGAGAGAGAGAGAGAGAGAGAGAGAGAAATACAGAAATTCAATGAAAAATAGAGATCAGACGCATAAAGAAGAATCGTAGACAATATAACAAAGGGATAGACACAGAAAAGAAAAAAAGAAGACATGGATACCATCTGAGATCGATTTGCAACTAGAGTATGAGTTGTTAAAAAAAATGAATGAAAGAGATAATCATCAAAGAAAATAGTTAATATTTAAAATTTAAGCACATACATAAGTATTACGATATCATAAACAATAATACGTGCCATAAAGTACTCTGTGCAAAAATAAAAATAATAATTTAACCGCATAAAGCTTAAAAGTTTATGGCCCAAGCTCACTTGATAGCTGTGCATAGTTGACTACAAAGTAGAGAAGTAGAACAGGGACACACTCGCACACTCACTCGCTGGGCCACACAGCCTTAGCACATGATATTCAACACTTGACATTGTCCGCCTTAACTGTCACTTCATTGCTGCCTGTGTCCCATGCACACAAATGTAATTAATTTATGCTGACCAAGCGTTAGTCCTTGTTGGTCCTCGTTTAATCCTGTGCAGCAGCAAAGGGAATGGCAGGGCAGGCGAAGCGCCCGTTGTTGTCAGGGAGAGCCAAGTGGCGCCCACATACAAAAGTGCGGCTGCCCCACTTAATCACTTCGAAGAGTTCAGTGCATCAATAAAAATGTGCCACAAATACCATTAAAGGACAACGCTGCCAAAGTGGAGGTCGACTTACAGAGCCAGACACTGGAGACGGGACCGACATCAATTTACCGAAACGACTTTATGGTGCCCCTGTGTGAAATACAATGTAATATTGGAAAAGCGTAAAGAGCAAAAGCTGCCAGAGATTCTCACGTCATCTATGGAAAATATTTAAGTATTGCACTTATTGGATCCAAATGGCTTGGAGTCAATAGAGAAACAGAGTTCAGTGCTCAATAGGCGAACTATCAAAGCTGATGATATGTGTCTAAATTTCAGCTGTGCTTAAAATTCGTTAATAATCTCAACTATCAACTACTTTTTGAAAGAATCTAGAGAGAGTTAAAGTTGCTCTAATAATCTCTAAGGGGCCTGACTTTTCCTTCTTCTTATTTTCCCATCCAATTAAAAATATTTTTAGCTTTGCACTTATTTATGCCCAACTTTTGCTCTATACTTTACATTGTATTCCAACTGTCAATCTTTTGAAATCCTTTCGCCTTTTGCCTCAATCAAATAATATTTGCTCGCTGAAAATTCCCCAAGCTGAGCTCTCGCTCATTCACTCACTTCTGTGACCCTTTAGCGCACATATTTTATGCAAAGAATTTTCATAGCAACGCTTTTCACACTTTCAGCGCACTCTGACAACTCAAACCACTCAAAGTGTCAAAACGACCAGCAGTCGGACAGCGACCCCAGCGGGAATAGAGGAGGCGAACTGGGACTGGGACTGGGACTGAGACTGGGACTGAGACTGGGTAGGTTATCATATAAATGCAAGACGCTGGTGACTCTTCAAAGAGTGATGTCAACCTATTGATTGGATCTGCATATATAATTGAAGCGCACAATTGAAAATCAAACTGAAAGCAAGCATTGTCCGTCGGGGCGGGACAGAAGCCGATGGAGGCCAACTATGATGGCCGTGCCAAAATGGACATTAATATAGATTAAGCTTTTGAAATGATTGAGCGTTAAAGTAAACTTTCTAAATAATTGGCATAACAAAAGTTTAACCAATGATAAATATTGTGATACAAGGGATTTACAATGGAATTTAAAATTCATTTGAATTCAGGCAAATTCATTCAATAAGAAATTTGAAAATCTAAAATCAGAAATCATTTATGTGAACTGTTATATATATTCACTATATACTATATATATATATATATATATATATATATATATATATCCCAAGAATCACCTGCATGCACATCTTAAGACCTTAATGAGTTGTAAAACTTTGAACAATAAGCCAACACTGCAGGCCCTAGGGCGTCCAAACGGCCACTCAAGGGCGTGGCAATGCAAAGGCAAGACGTGAACTGTGCGAGCATAGCAAAAACTTTAACGACTTGGGCAAGAATTCAACAGCAACAAATTTCAATTTGGCCGAAAAGAAATTATGTAGTTGCATAGCAAAATGAGAAATGCGAGTGAAAAAAAAAGAATGTTGAAAAGAAGGAATAAGACGAATGACCAAAAGAACTATAAAAGAACTATTGACAGTTGACTAAAGTTTAAGGAATATTTTAATTTTTTACTTCAAATAAATTTATGAACTTCAGTCAATTTATTAAATAAGATTGCAGTAGATTTTCTAGAAATATAATAAAATAGAATTTACTTTAATCATAATTAAATGGAACTTTGGAAAACTAAAGAATATGCAGCTTTACTAGTAAGTCCGGCCATTAAAATAGATGAAACTAAAACTTAAGGGTTCCAAAAATTATGTAAATCATAAGATTATTATTTATTAAGAGAAAATTTAATTATTACCTATTTAGTTAATTCTATATGTAAATATTTTATTATCAATAATAATTAATATTTAAGTTATTCATAAATAGTTCAAATATATGTTTAAATTTTATCAATTTGTTTTTATGTTTATCATGTATTATTAAATATATTTTTCCTTCTTATATTCTCATATTGTTCAACCATAATGTCTCCTCTAAGAAATTACCTCAACATATCTGATATATAATATTTATATAAGTACATGCTCACATTCTCTCTTATTTATTGCCCCAAGTACATAATCCGATTGAGTGAGTGTCAATGCACAAGTATTTCAATTGGTAACTTGTTAAGTGCACAAGATACGGATATATCTGTCAACTGTTTGCTGGCTTTTTGGCTACAACAAACGCATCAAAATCTCAAGCGACAGCTATAAAAACCTAACAACTCGCAACTGTCAGCTCAAATGCGTAAGTATTCGTAAATAATAAAAAAGGAATTGAGTATAATCAATCGAAAACGACTAAGTTATGCCCTGTAAACAAGTAAGTGGGGAACAAATTAAGAAACATTGATAATTTTGATATTGAAGAGCCAATAGAAATATTTTGTTTTTATCCCAAGTGTGAAGCCAATGCTACCTGTCACATATTCACCCGCTAATACAGGGTATACGCATACATAACGCAAAGCTCTTGAGTGACATGAATGGCGCTGCTTGGCGCCTAACATGGCTGTCACATTAAGTATACGCAGGCTTGTACGCATATTACGTATACGCAGCGGCATACATGACAAAGCTGTATGTATATTGTGTGTGTGTGAGTGTGTGTGTGTGTGAATGTATTTTGGAACTGCGGCTGTTAAACCACAAACATGCGGCTAAAGACGCCAACATGTCTGCCACGGCGGATCTTTAAACATAATTAAGCCACATTAAATTGTTATTGGCAAACAAGATTTGTCTAAAGTAATTAAAATATTAAAGCACATCTTCCGACTTGCATGTGTTGCGACTATTGAATTATAAAATCAACGCGACCAGCTAAGTAATCCCACACGGGCACACTCACACATAGCTGAATATCCTTACGTCAGCTTGAGTTCATTCTGTTTTTGCACCTTTCGCTTTTCGCCTTTCGTGTTGAGTTTCTGACTCGCTAAATGGATTTTCATTATAAGTATAGGACGGGATTTATTATTTAATTTGAGAGCATAATTTGTAGTTATATCTTAACATTTAGCCAAACTGACAACTGCCCGCGGCAGGGCTCAGCGTGAGCATTAAGCCTCAATATAGCTTGAGATAAGATTTAGGAAACGTTAAAAGCCAACTTAACAGATTATCAGTTTGTGTTTTGTTGGCTTTTCCCAGAATTTCAGCTTGCCTCTGTCAAATGAAAGTTGACTTGTTTATCGATGATAACAATCAAAAGATGATTGATGATAATCTTATTTTGCATAAAATGACTAACATAGGTTTTATTTTTAAAAAATATTATATATATTCATACTCATATTCATATTCATATTCATATTCATATTCATATTCATATTCATATTCATATTCATATTCATATTCATATTCATATTCATATTCATATTCATATTCATATTCATATTCATATTCATATTCATATTCATATTCATATTCATATTCATATTCATATTCATATTCATATTCATATTCATATTCATATTCATATTCATATTCATATTCATATTCATATTCATATTCATATTCATATTCATATTCATATTCATATTCATATTCATATTCATATTCATATTCATATTCATATTCATATATCTCTATAGCTAAACTTTTGATACCAATTTAGCCACGCCTCAATTAGGTTCAAGCCCGCTCAAAAAATAGTCTGATTAATTGCTTTTACAAGCCATCGCACACAGCTTGGCCGAGAATTGACCAACTTGTTTCTGGTCTCATTTATGAGCCATGTTAGCAACGCCCACAGGGCATTTGAGCTATGTAGAGGAGCAGAGAGTGAGAAAAAAACATGATTGATTGCAGCTGCTAATGGGCAGCACCCAAACAAGCAAACAACAAGAGCTCTGACAACCCAAGACAGTTAGCCTAGAAAAGTTGAGGATGAACCACAAAACTTTGCGGGCAAATCACATTTGAGTTGATTGGTGGTGATTTAGAATAAGTCCCCCAAAACAAATAAAACAAATTGAAAGCTTTTATTTGAAATATGAATTACAAATAAACTAAAAATTCTAATTTCAATTTGAAATATTTTCTCTATTTATTTTCATAATAATATAGTTAGAGAGCAGCGAATCAGCCTTAAAGCACGTTTCGCATATTCATACTCATATGTTGGCAAAATAAACTATGTATGTAGGATAAACACAATTGATTCACTGACACCCGAACATGTGTTAAGCAACTGGGCAAACACAACTGGGTAAAGGCAAGCAAAGTGGAAAATTAATAGAAAGAGCACGCAACAGCAAACAGCACTTAAAGACCAAACCAGAGCTGTTGACCAAGTGTATTTGTGTAAACACTGAGTGGCAAGACGTCGGAATGCATTAACTAACGGCTAACTTGATATAATCATAATTTTCAAAGCTTATTTAATGGCGACAGCAAATATATTTTATATACTGTCAGTTGAATATATATAACTAAGTAAATACCAATAATTGTTTATTCCAAATTAAATAATTCAATCTGCAAAATAACAACAATTGGATAACATCAAGATTAATCCAGTGGCTGGCAAATGATAAACTGCAAACACAAATAAATAATATGAAATTTGTAAGGAAAACCAAAGCGACAAAAAATTCAATTGGATTAATGGCGAAACACCATCAACAACAACAAAAACAACAGGAGCAGCCCAACACCAGCGCAGCCACATGGAACGTATGATGAATGTCGAAACATTTTGCAGTGTGCGTGGGCGTGGCCATGGCGGTAATGCCATATTTATTGCGTGCTCTGAGCGAAATCATCAAAATAAATTAAATTTATTGCCTACTTTTAAGTGCATCAAGGCATTGCCTACTCTGCTACGTGTGAGAGGTCGTCCTGAAAGGTTAAAGGTTAAGCAAAAAAATACATTTTCTACAGATTTATTTTTATGGTTGATAAATTGATGAAGCATAAAAGTAAATTAAAGGTAAATTATTATTAACTACATACATTATTTATGATATAAAAAAAACGAATGTAAGGACTCCATCGGAATTTAAAGAGATGTCCATGTAAAACATAGGAGGCTTATGGAAAAGATGCAGTCACAATTAATTTTTTTTTTTTTTAGAATTTAAAAGAGATGCATTAATTCAAAAAAAAAAAAAGGTTAATGACTAATTATTAGACATAAAATGCATATTTATTAAATGCATATAATAGATTAGATGTTTTTATTATAGGCCAATACTATTTTCAGCAACTATATGTTGCTAGTTTTTCTTTCTCAGACCCTGAAGGAGATATGTTTCTGAGTTTCCAACAGAAATTATATAAATTTATTCAACTTTGTTAAAAAAGTGAAGGAATAAATTTTAAATTATATATTTTGTGTTTTCTACAATATTGCAGTAATCCTTTATAGCTTTATATGGACATATAGTCTTTTTAACAATCATATTGTGAGTTCTCATTCATACCTCCAGCCTTATAGAAAATATAAAATACTTTATCTGAAATTCAATCTACATTCTTGGCGAGTTCACTTCCTCACTTCTAAAGATTTACATATCTTAAGAAGAGTCAACTTCAATTTTTGCTGTTGAAATATTAATAGAGTTTCGCTAGGATTTCGACATTTACTTGCTCGAATTGATTATTCGATTTCGCTCCGCACATGTCAGCCATTACTTGAAAATGGACGAGAAAGGAGAAAGAAGAAAGTGAGAAAACAAGTTGCCTGAAAATTGGCTGGATGCCAATATATTTAGACACATGCAGCGTATTCATTTATAAATAGAAAACCAAATGCTTTGGCTAAAATTTAGAAACCTTTTTTTTTTTTTTTTGCCAATTTTACGGCAAATGAAGTGGGCGTGGGTGCCATGAGTTGCCCAGTCCCAGTTAGTCCTAGTTGGTTGGCCAGGTGTGGCAACTGGCGAAAGCAACTACTGCAACTTTCTACGCTAGTTTCTTTTGTTCTCATCCTGCGGTTGTCCGCCGGACATGGGCATAAAAGTACAACAATGTCTATACAGATATACACATATATGTACATAGCTTGTGCATGTGAAAAATGCAGATTGATCGGCTGAGATTAGCTTTTGCAGGGCTTTGGAAAGAGAAAAAA
This sequence comes from Drosophila mojavensis, assembly GCF_018153725.1. Lineage (NCBI taxonomy): Eukaryota > Metazoa > Arthropoda > Insecta > Diptera > Drosophilidae > Drosophila > Drosophila mojavensis. The sequence continues at coordinate 8,440,194 of NW_025318858.1, forward strand.
AGGAAAAGAAACTACCAAAAGATGGTATTTTCACTTTAGGGCCGAAGTCAAAGCGAAGTAGATTTTGTTAGCTGGAGTGGATTTGGTTTACGTGTGCCACATGCCCAAACAGTTGCCAACAGGAAATTGTTGCACATGGTTAACACATGAATAGATGAATAGATAGCGCTAGCTGAACGAAAATTGAGGCTAACGCTAGACAAAAGAAAATACACTGAGCCGCTCAACTGAAACGGTCTGATATTTTTTATTTAAAATTTATAATGGTTTTTTTAAACAAATATTCCAATTTGATGGAAATCAGGTTTTAAAATTTTTCTTTATTATTTATTATTTATTATTTATTATTTATTATTTATTATTTATTATTTATTATTTATTATTTATTATTTATTATTTATTATTTATTATTTATTATTTATTATTTATTATTTATTATTTATTATTTATTATTTATTATTTATTATTTATTATTTATTATTTATTATTTATTATTTATTATTTATTATTTATTATTTATTATTTATTATTTATTATTTATTATTTATTATTTATTATTTATTATTTAATATTTATTATTTATATTTTTATTATTTATTATTGTTATTTGAAAAATAATTTCTAATCGCCCAGAATATATCCTGCACATTTTCTCAACATTTTCCACTCCTTCAGCTCCCTTAATAGTCCTTGCATTCACAGTTGAATTCTCTATGCATGTGCATTCTCAGAATTGAATTACATGCTTCAGATGCATGGCAAATGCAACAGCGGCTGCTGACGCTGCTGCTGCTGCTGCTGCGTAATGCATTCGTGATGCTATGCTAATCAATAAGGAATTAAAACATGAAACATCGTCGACAGAAACCAATCGCATTAGCCTCCCAATCAAAGGTGTCACACACATTCACACACTCACACCTATAAACACATACTTATGCAGTTTAGCATATGCTTAACGGAAATTAAGCTGCTTTCAATGTCACAGGCTGCCAGAGATATAATGATGATGATGATGACTATGGTGATGCTCATGATGATGATGGGTATTGACTTGGTATCTCGCCAGTTGAGACATTTGAACTGGAAACCAATTTTTGTGCTTGGGCTTAGAGGTGCAGCTGTTGTGAGTCAATGTTTAAATAAAAGATAGTTTGCATATATGTAAATACACTGAAAGAAATATATAAACACTTAAGTAGAAAATGAGAAGTGAATACAATTTCGAAGAAACCTAATTAAGTAAACAAATCTATACTTCAATCTTCTAAAATTGTAGCATTCGAAATTTGTTTGCTTTCTATTTGGTGTTATTTTTTTTTTTTTTTTTTTTTTTTTTTTCAGTGCGTAAAAACATATTGCACCTGACGGTAGTTCAATGAACACCTGACTGAGCACAGATTGACAGGTTGGTTGCTGGCAACATGCAGATGAAAACTTTTGCTGCAGAGAGCAGCGAGAGCGAGCGACTGAGAGCTGAGGAATATTTTAGCCACAGGACAAGCATTTGCTATGCTTTGTGGATCTTTGCAGACAAATATAGAAATACTTGATACAGATAACATTTGCATAAATCAACAATTTTTATTGACAAATGCTTTAAACTAAATTTGAATTCTGTGAACCAAATAGCGTTCTATAAACTAGGTGAGAGTGCTCCAGTTGGGATTGCTCGACTTGGGGATACTCTGCATACTGTGCAGAGCTGTTATTTCAATTATTTAACGATTTTACTTAGTTAGATAGTTTACTTTCATGTACAAAATATTGAAAAATGTTCCCAATCTTATTTAATTTAAATTTTTCAGTTGCGTTACTTTAAACTCTATCGATTTTATTATCCCCAACCTTTAAAGCCAGATTATGCTCTGTTCTCTATCCAAGCAAATTGTCGCTTTAAGCTGATTTAAATAAATACAGATTAATTGAAAATCCGCAGGACATTGCTGCTGATTATACAACTTGGCCAAAGTTTATTCTACATTTCAATATCAAACCAGAATTTGCATATCAAAACGTTCCCCGCCCCCGCCAACGCCGACGCCGTCATCAACGTCGATGCTCATCAAGCAACTGGCATACCAAAATTTATATGCAAATATTGTTTTGAGTTGAGTTTTGGGTTCACAGCTCACACACACACACACAATATCCAAAACACATACAGGAAACATAAATAAGCCGCTACCATTGCTTCATTATGGAGCTAATTTAATCGGCTTTGATGGGTTCACTCCAGAAATTCATATGCAAAATATGTGAAGAAATAAAGGCACAATTGACCCATTGCCATGAAAGGCTCCGAGCCTAGATAGCCGATGAAGTCCAATGATTCAGTTTAGCCATGAATGGCTTCGTTTATTTTATTTATTTTATTTTTTACACATTGGTTTTTTTTAAAGTCAAATTCCTTAAATATCGCTTTACTCCCATGAATATTTATACATTTCTGTGTTTTTATTATCTTCTAGATTGCATTGTTACGTAGTTTTTCATTAAATTCAATATTGACATTTCTTTGTGCAACACTTAAAAAGCAACAGTAAAAACAATCGTAAATAAAAAAAAAAACACCCATGTGTGTATGTATATTTGCCACACAGCGTTTGTTTATGGCACTCTCATATTTCTCATATATTTTTTGTTGTTTTTATCTCGCAAGCCGCAACAAAATGTTGGACACTTGCCTGAAGACTGCCATTTGAGTGTAGCTAAAGGAAAATGTATATAAAAACCAAGCGTGGTTTAATCGAGATTGCCTGAGTAGCAGCTACCCTGGATATCTCTAAAAGTAACTTAATAATTTAAAAGATATATATGAACCGACATAAGATATTCTATACATTTCGATAAGTATTTTTCGGTCAAAAAATTTAGTTAGATCTTTATAATATGCTTAATAATTTGGACTATATTTATATAGTATATATTTTAAATAACTAAAAATTAGATTTGCTTTATTAAATTTTTTTGAATACCTAAAGATAATTAATTTATAATATGATTGGAGTTAATACAATTTTTTTTTTTTGTATTATTATTTAAATTTCAAGCTGATTTGTTAGCTATCGCTATTAACTCATTAATACGGGCTATATCTAAATGAACTCAGCTGCTATATTCTACTGTTCTTGTTAACTGCTTTCTAAAACCAATATACCCGTTTGTTTCATTTTTACTTAGACCATACAATGATACCCTAGCTCAGTTCTATGCAACCTGCTCTAGTTGTTTATATACAGCTGATACACCCGTTTCATTCCATTTCATTAGACATAAAAATACCCTTCCGAATGAGCGCCTCATTCATATCATAGCAAGCGTTGCCAGATGTGGGCATTATTTATCCATTAGACTGCGAGATCTTTTTGTGTTGCGCTTGGAGAACTGGTTTAATGGCTTTTCGATTGTTTGCAACCCAATCTCTTCTCAGTTCAAATATATTTCAGTTTAAACTTTTATAAGCCATATACTCAAGCTTTTTTGCGCTTTAAGTGTTAACTAAATGGCTTGACACACGGGTAATTATATAACAAATGAATCATGTGGAATACTCGAAAAACTATTTAGAGAGGGAGGGAAAGAAATAAATTGTAATTTGTCGACGTACAACAGACGAACGAATCGAGGCTAAGGGGTTAATAAAGCAGAAGGCAATGCCAATCTATTGCCAGAGTCCTCGGAGCCATAAAACGTCTGCGGGTGACGCCTCGATTGATGGCCCGGCGACAGGCAAGGGACCGCTGCTCATAGGGCTGACAACGAAAACAATCATCAAAAGGACAAAAACAAACACTAAGCACGGACAATGGGGCCCAGATAATCAACGTTGGAGGGGGCCTGTGACAGTGATGGCAAATATATAGAGTACATGGCATATTAAACTAGAATGGGGCTTACGAGGTGCGGTAGGCAGCCTAACGATTGCCCTAATGGCCGCCAGACATTATCGCAGCTAAAAAAATCGATACGAGCTGCTTACATTTTCCTACGCCAGTGCCCAATTCCAAGTGAAACTTTAGAAATTTTCACGCCAGGCCAACGCACGCGATGCAGTTGCGTCTTCTTGCCATTAGCAGAACAAGATTGGGGTGTGGCGGGGCGGTGCGGCGTCAGGATGAGAGCGTAGCTATACGTCAAGCGAGCAAAGTTTAAAAGTCATGTCAGTTTTTTTTTTTTCTTCTTTTTGGCGCACGGAAATCCTCGCTATTTCTAAAAACAGAGTCAGAAATCAACACAGTGCATTTGTATGTGTGTGGCTGCGAGGGTGGTCTAACAAAATCATCGATCTTTTCCTCTTTCTTTTCTTTTTTTTAATATATTGCTAACCCAAAAATTGTAAATATTATTTTATTCATTACTTTTATCTTTTTCATATAGGAAATGAGCAGCGTTTCAATTCTACATTTCTTTCTATCCACAAGCTCTGCGGACATTCGTATTAATATCAACAACAAAAACAATTTTGTCTCTCAACGTAATAATATAAATAATATTTTCACTCTCTGGTAAAGTGTAAAGTCGCTGATGAGCCTTGAGCTCTTCAGCTTTTCTGTCATTAATTTCCACAAATATATTTTGTTGCCTTTCATTTCGTTTTATTTCATTAAATTGCAGCATTAATTTAATCTCTTTTTTGCTCGTTGACAGTTGATATTAATTGCTCATTTATTATTCATATTTTTTTTTTATTTGCCTTTCTCTCCTTGATTATTTTTGCCTGGAAATCTTAGGTCATTCCAATTGTCCGCCATTTTGGGTTGGAGTGAATAATATTTAGCAAGAAATGCGTTGCGCAATTCAGAAATTAAATATAAGTCCTTGGGTGCAATAATATTTAACAGAAATTCTTATCACGAATAAATTGCAAAGAACACACAACATTCTTTACAATTATATTCTCTTTAATTCGTTTCCAATAAATATAATTCCAATATATATAATAAATAGACATCAGCACAGCAGATAATAGAGTCATTAAGCATTTATAATTGCACGATGAGCACAGCACCAAGTCTACGCTCTCAATTCATCTACCTTGCTCGCTCATACAACAAGGAGATCAACGACAGTTCAACCAATGACAGCAGCGCTCGCTGAGCAAAGGCACATTGCCTCTCTCTCCCTTTCTATTCAACACGAATGCATTTTTAAAAGTAAAGCAACGAACTGCTGATTACTAATACAATTGCAAGAGGAGAGGCTTCACCATCACACATATGCAATATACGCTCTATAAATAGATCAGCTCCAACAATAGTAGCAGCGCTGTACACATTTATACATGCACTTTCGCTCATTTTTATGGAAGCCTGCATTTGCATATCTAATGTAGGAAAGGAGAACCTGAATGCTCTGCTCTCTCCTGCCCGCTCTTGAGTGCTAAATTAAAGAGATCAAAATTCATGCGTCATCCCTTTTACTCCTGCATTTGCTTATGCCACTGCCTTGTACATTTACTTAAAGATGCGCAATTACCGTTATTATATTGTACTGACCCTGCCGCTCTTTAATGTAAAGCTTAAGAGATTAGTACTGATGGCAACAGCGTCATTTCCCTTACTTCTACACTTACTTACAGCTCTACTGTGCCATTGCAGGCAAATTCGTTATTCTCTTATATTAACTTTCAATTTAATTAATGCAAATGATTTTTTACACCCACATGGGAATGGCCAGCAGTAAGTAATTTTCCCACATTTACTTCAGGTGGTAAATTAATTTTTATGGGTCAAGGATGTGAAGGGCTTTGCGTGTGTTCCATATCATACGAAAAGAGTACATTGAAGAAATCCATATGATATTTATGGCTTTGCCTTAAGGGTGCCCAAACATAAGGGTTGGCCCATTAACAAGCTACGAAATTGGCGTCTCGACTGAAACTCTTGAGACAGAAAGACAGAGACAGGCAGAGAGAAGGCCGAATTGCGTGCGAGAAAGGTGTGTTTATTGGGCAAATTACAAAGTCAATAAGTGAGCCAGAAAAAAAACACCTCACTAGGATTTCAATATTAAAGAGAGAGAAGAGAATGTTATAAAAGAAAATAATACTTTTCGAAGCGATCGCTTATACAATATGTATACAATATGTATAAGAGTGACAAAAGGATTTCGATTTCTAAGTGAGTTGAAGATTATGTGATAAGGAGCCGTTCTTTAATATTTTATTTAATTATTTTGTGATAAGATTACAATTAAGGAGTGAGGTAGATTTTTCGTACTCAAAAATACTTTTCGAAGGGATTGCTTGTAGGCAATATTATATATGTAAGACATGCAACATATACACATGTATAAGAGTGGCATTCTTACCATTCTCAATTGTCTCCTTGGCACAGGATATTATTTTGCCTTTGCGACGTCGCAAATTCGATTCGAAATTGTTATCCTCGCTGAATTCGTCATCTCGCAGTGTCGCAGCTGCTGTGCCAGCGGCTAAATCGCCGGCTGTCGTTGTTGTTGTTGTTGCCGTCGAATCCGGCACATCCTCCGAGGACTGTCGCTCCGCATAGTCTCGCCGTCCGCCCCCACCTCCGCCTCCGCCTCCGCCGTGCGTTAAACTATCAAAACTTTGGCTCATTGTGTGCCAAAATAAAAATGAAAATAATAAAAAATAAAACTAAAAACAAATATTGTCTTTTCCTCTTTTCTCTTTTGTGGCTTTCTATTATATTACGTTTTGTTTGCCGCTTGTTTTCTTTCTTAATTTTTTGTCTTTTTTGTTCACTTTGGATATTAGTTTTCTTTGATAAATTATTTCTCGAAATTGTGGAGTTTCGCTTTTTGTTAAAAAAAAAAAAAAGAGTGTCGTGGCGTGTTTATTACGTAAAAGTATAACGGAAGTCTGCTGGAAAAACATTCAAACATTAATCATTTTTTTACAGTTAGACATAAAACTTGCCGATTCACTGATATTGCTTATAAATTGCGGAAGAAAACTAAATGAAACACGCGAATCTTCTTAGCGAATCTTCTTCTTAGCGACTTCAATTACAAAATTAAAAATTCATAAAAACAGCCCACTGTGCAAATGGAATGCATTAAGAACCGTAAATTTTGGTTCAATTTCAATAAGTGCAGCTATTCATTTGAACGGAGCTGTGAGAGAGCTCAAGAGAGAGCAAGCCATATTCACAGTTGAACTTTGTAAACAAAAAGAAAGAAAAGGAATTAGGCGAAATAAACTGTAGTCTTCCACACGCAACGCCGGCTAAGCATGCGTGCGCGGGCTGGGGGAATTTTTGCCACGCGGGGTAACATTGCAAGTAACGGGATCTTGCATACAGAACATCCCCGCTAGGGTTCAATGTGCGTTGCCGTCATTAAACAGTTACATTATTGTTGCCTACTTTTAGTTGTTGTTGCTGCTGTTGTTAGTGTGCTGTTGCTGTTGTTGGTATTGTTATTATTGTTGTTGCTGCTATTCAAACCGCAGCAACAACAGCGACGAGTGCCACTTGAAGCCGTTATTTCATAATCGCTAAGAAGCGATTTAGGTTAAACCAATGCCACAGCAACAACAACAACAAAACTCAACACAAACAAACTTCACTTAATGAAAGCCGTTGTTCACTCAAATATAGCACACTTTTTAGCGCATCACTGCATTTGCATTTGACTTTGGCAAATGTAAATAAATTCTTAATTCATTAAATACCACCAAAATGTTTTAGTTTTGTAATTTATTGCGCACCGGTCGAAATAACGTTCACACGTTGGAAAATGCCGTCAGAGACTGAAATGACACGCAAATACTAAGCGGAGCAAAAGTTCAACACATTTGCAGAGAGAGAGAGCGCGAGAGCGCGCGTGGTGAGTTTCGCATTTATTGATTTTGTTGTGTGCGTATGCGTACGTGTATATGTGTATGCATGTGTGAAAGTGTGCGTGCGTGTTCAAAGACAAAAACATAGCAAAGCAAAAATTTGTATTGCCTTTTTTGTTTTCATGCACGCCTCACTATTCCTGCAGCGGCCCGTTAAGGGAGCCGCACGCTGCAGACAGCATGCAAAAAGCCGGCAGATAACAAAGCAGAGCAGAGCAGAGCACATGGCAGGCAAAGAGCAAGCGAAAACATTACAAATGCAAACCCCAAAAAGAACAAACATATGATTATCTTGTCAAAAGCTATTGACATGCCTCTCTTTTTCTCTATATGGTTAACAATTGTAACTCTGACAGTTAGTTCGATCTGTTGCCTTTGGTGTGGCTCTCTTTAAATTTATTAAACTGAGTTTATTATAGAAATTTAATTGAAAGCCGTTAATAAATACTTTGTCAAACGAAAAATGATTTTATTTAATTCAGATTAATAAAATGTTAAACAAATTTGCTATAATTTTGTTTAACAAAAATAATGATTAGGTGCATTCCTCGAATTTTGTTTTTTAAATATTCATATAACTTTGTGTTATAAGATGAATTATATGATTAACATAATTTACGTTTAGTAATACCCAATGCAAATGTTGTTGTCTTTTTTGCAGCTCTTCTTCTGGTTGTTGCATTTTTTTCTGCTCGGTTTGTTAGAATTATTGTTTTTGTTGTTGTTCTTTTTGTTATTGGTAAGCAAAAGTCGATATTTATGTAATATAGAGTAAACTAATTTAGTCCCAATCTTGTTCATCCTCCAAGTTGACGGGGTTGGCATTATTAACCTATGAATATAAATAATACAAATAAAATAAAATATAATATAAATTAGATAATACTAATATATAAATTATAATATAAAATAGGAAATTTTAAAAAATGCGCGACACTAACTTTAAAATATTTTAGTATGAAAGTAGTCATACAAATAAAAATATTAATTAAAAAATGAATTTGAATATAAAAGAGAGTTATAAACTTTTCAAAGGATTTCACTACTTACACCACGGCGCACATCAATTCCGCCAAAACCGGAGCCACCGCAATAGCTTGCACCTCCGCCCATTTCCTTAAGAAAATCGGGCACCTCCTGTCCAGAACCCTCCAAGATCTTTATCAAATCGCCCGCAATGGCGCGATCCTGATCGGGATCGAAGAAGGATGTGGCACGTCCACTATTGCCCACACGCCCGGTGCGTCCAATACGATGCACATAATCATCGATATTTGAGGGCATGTCATAGTTAATCACATGCTTCACATTTTTAATATCTAACCAAAGGAGGGATTTAGTTTAAACAAAAAATAGACAAACAGCTGGAGGCATCTCTCACCAAGACCACGTGATGCAACGGACGTGGCAATGAGCACCTTCATGGTGCCATTCTTAAAGTCACGCAATGCCTGCTCGCGCTGACTCTGCAAACGATCGCCATGGATGGACGTGGTTGGAAATTCGGTTTCCGAGAAAAACGAAGCCAGAAAATCAGCGGCACGCTTAGTCTCCACGAAGACAATGGTGCCATCGGCCCCCTCACGTAGAATTTCCTGTAAAATATAAATATTTGTAAATAAACTTCAGTTTACTCAATCTCCCGCCCCTCCCAGTCACAATCTGCCCGCCTCACCATCAACTTGGAGCGCTTGTTAAACTTGTTGACCTCGTAGATGGTCTGCTGCACATCGGAGCAGGCGCCGCCGACCACGCCAATGGTCACAAATACATAGTTGCGTAGGAATTCACCAGCCATGCGCTGTATCTCCTCCGGAAAGGTTGCCGAGAACATCAGTGTCTGATGCTCCGCACGCATTGTCTGATGATGCATTATCTTGCGCATGCTGTCCGAGAAGCCCATATCCAGCATGCGATCGGCCTCGTCGAGCACCACAAAGCGCGTATCATTGAATGTGATGAACGTGCGATCCACAAAGTCCAATAGGCGACCTGGTGTCGCAATCAGCACATGACAGCCCTTGGTAATGCATTCGTTCTGATACTTGAACGAGGTGCCGCCATAGACAATGCTAATCTTCAGATAAGTGCTATACGCAAACTTCCTGGCCTCATTGAAGATTTGGATGGCCAGCTCACGGGTCGGCGATACAATCACCGCCTGCGGCTTGCCAATCTCCAGATCATGGCTCTCGTCCAAAATGTTACTTAGAATGGGCAAGAGGAACGCTGCCGTCTTGCCCGAGCCCGTCTGGGCGCAGGCCATCAAATCGCGTCCCTCGGCTATCACTGGGATCGACACCTTCTGAATGGGTGTCGGCACCACATAGCCCGACTTGACGACATTCTCCAGCACACTGCCACGCAAGCGTGCCTGATCAAAGCTCTTGATGGGGGGCGGCACATTCTCGCCAGTCACCTGGAAATGTTGAAGATATATTACCAATTCGCAAGGGTAATTGATATACACCTACCTTAACAGGTATATTATCATACTTGGCAAAGTTAATGCCCGACGAGATGCCAGTGCTGAACACTTCAGTCTCATCGTTGGTCGGCTCGGGTGGTATATAGAACTCACGGGCCTTCTGCTTCTCGCCCTCCTCGCCAACGTCGTCGCGATTGTTGTTCATGTCGCCTCCATCGCCATCGCGATCACGGTGACGACGCTCGTCTCCGCCGCGTTCCCTGTTGTACTCTAAATTGAAAATTTTCAATTAATATTGTATTGATAAAAAAAAATTAAATAGTTAAGGCGAAACATGGATAAACACACAACACGAAAACAAACATATAAATAATATTCATCATACTTTTTTGGTATTTAAATTTCTAATATTTAAATTAAATTTATTTGTTAGTTTAAAAGTGTACAAAAACGAAATAGAAATATATTATTCAGGAGTATAACATTTAAAAATCAATTTGATTTTACATTTTTCATTTTCAATTCAGGAACTTTAACCAATTCTTCTTTTAATTTCAAATATTTTTATTCATATTCTTGATATAGAATTTATGAAAATTGAAAATTCTCGTATAATCATTCTAATCATATTGAAATAATAATATAAAAATAGAAAAATACCAAATGAATATATATTTTGTGTACATCGATAGATATGTATATAAATTAAAAATAAGAGTTAAAATATTTTAAAAATTTAGCAAACAACTAATGCAGTCTATTATTTAAAATATTAATAGATACATGATTAAATAAAATTAAACAAAAATCTGTACATATATTTCAATACATAACATTAATGTATGTTATGTATTGTAACATAGAAATTATATCTCTCAAAAATCTTAATTTTTTCCCTTTTCTATTCAAATTCTTTAGTTTCATATGCACTATAAAGTATCTTAAATACAATATTAAAATGCTCAAAATCAAAATATAAAATCCTGTTCAGCTGAGTTTCTTCTATAACATACTCAAAGCGTTATTTTAATGCTGAATATATATATATATATATATTTTGTAATTTAATAAAAAAAAACATATGTAAAAATTTATTATTTATAATATTTTGTAACTCTTGAAATTAAAATGGATAAAATGTTTTTAAAATTCGGCAATTGGAAATACATTTGCCTTATAATAGACATTGGATTATTATTAATAATTATCATAAAATTTAGTAGAGATAAAATTAACTTTCAATCAACATTATCTAAATAAAATTCATTTTTGATCGAATTCTCTCGCATCTCCCTCTCTCTGTCTCACCCTCTATAATAGCATTGCATAGCGAGCATCTGCATCGAGCGTGATTATGTTGGCTGCTTTCAGCTCGAAGAGCACACGATAGCCAATGGCAGCTTCCATGCGCGTCTCGAAGAAACCCTTGGCACGCAAATCCACACGATCATTGCGGATTAAGGCGCCAATCAGTTTATGCATCACACTCAGCTTAACCTCCGACATTTTGAGTATGATCTGTGGATCGTAGGTGTACATCGCTGGAATGGCGACATATCGCACGCCGTCGCTGCTGTCCTCGTTGCCGTCCGACTGAGGAAAGTTTATGCTGGTGGCTATGGCAGATCCATGGCGACTCCTTAGCTGATCCTCCCTCTGTTGCTTACCGCTCAAGTGGATATTATGATCGACCATGAGACGCAACAGATGCTTGTGCTCCACAATGAAGCTGAGACTCTCACGCAATTCTCTCTCCACACGCTTAAGGCGGGTCTCTTCCTTTGCCCCAGACGATTTATCGGTTGCGCTTTGTATAATGGCAGTTGATTCATTCAGATCAGTTATCGATTGACCAGCATTGACAACCGCACTCGAAGGCTGTTGGATAATCTGTATGGAGGTCACCAATGGCATTTCAGGCAACTCATCCAAGCTCAGGGGCAATGGCAGTGCCTGCTCTAGAGATCTGCCGCCCAGTTCGGGCAGTGGTAAGGCGAGCGTTGATCCTTCGGGCAATCCATCTATGTCGGTGGACAGAGTTGGTGGCGCCGTCACCTCTACAACGGTTGTTCTCTCCGTGCTCATGGACGAAGCCAGCATTTCATTTGTTTCCCCAGCTGCTGGCTGATACTCAATCAACTCTCTGGCTTCGGCTCCTGGAGGCAACTCTGTTATCTCAATTGCAGCTGGCGCTGGCTCAATTTGTCCAGCGGCTGCCACTGCCATTGGCTCCTCGACTTCTGACCATATTTGGTGGAAGAGATTGGACAAATAATCGAGCATCACCTCATCATTGCTGGGCGGCTGCACATTCACAATCTGCTCCAATTGATTTTGAGCTGTTGTCACAGCTGCTTCTGCTGCTCCTGCTGCTGCTGATGCCTCTGGCTGTCTGCGTTTCCGTTTGCGCCGGCGCAAACCTCTTGGCGGAGTGAGAAGATTGTCGTATCCCACGCCCCTTGTGTAATTTGGCAGAGCAGTGCGTGGCCTAAATATGGAGGTCCAATCACGCGGCATTGGTGGCGTCAAGGAGACAGCTATATCGACTGTCCCGACAGCCGCTGCTTCAATTACTGTGGCTCCGACTGACGACTCAGCTGTCGATACTTCGTTCAGCTCCAGAACTCGTGGCATTGTCGAGGGTCTCATCTGCTGCAGTGGCTCCTCGTCAATAGCCGGCAACAGCGTGCGATAAGGCGTCGAGGCGAATGCATGACGCGAGCGCAACGCCAGCGATGCTGACAAATTTGCATCTGCAGCAGCAGAAGACGACGCCGCAGCAGCAGCAGCAGCAGATTCTCCTATGGACACTCCACCGCCATTGTCCACATCGATGGGTGTCACAGGCGGCATCGGCGGTGGGCACACAGCATAGATATCTTCAGCTGATAAATTAGCTGCCTGATTGCCACCGCTTGTCAGTTGCACGGCGGAAAGGCTGCGAATACCAATACCAATTGCAATTGTGAGTTCTGATAAGGTCAATCATGGAGTAGCAACAGCATCAAATGGCCAAACAAAATATTGTGTCCAGAAATCAGTTTGAAATTGATTCATTTTGAATTTGATATTATCGTAAAGAAATCTATTTCTATATTGATATTTAATTTCTATATTATTATTTACGGAATTTAAAATTCGTCTAGACAATTCTTCTACTGATCTGCAACTTTCTATATAAACTCGCTCACGTCCATCCTGCCTTCTGAAAGTCATACTGTCTGACTGAAACCAAAGAATCTACCTTACTATAGAAACGACCGAAACGACGTTCGTTCAAAGAGCGCCACACGAAACAAAAACGAAAAGAGCCGAAGGCTCTTGCTCAGAGCGAGAGCGATTATTGAATATGATTTAATGGGTCAATTTTATAAGATTTGAATTGAAATCAAATTTCAAAACAAATATACCAAAGCTCCATTTTTGAACACAATATTTAGAGAAAGAGGAGATCGATCGAGCATGCGAGTTGTAGAAAAGTCAAAGTCTAAATCGGAAAGCTGAAGGACGTATGTGAAGCGAATATTTGAGCCTACGCACAGCCTGTTTGATATCAGTTGAGTTTTTATTTTACATTTACGACAAACACAACACACACACACTTACAGAGAGACACACACATACAGGAGGCCCCCATCGCATTTACACACACATTTAAATCATTTTTGTTTCATATGTTTCGAGTGAATGTCAAAATTGTTCGTATACCAAAATAGGTGAATATATAGTGTGTGTTTATAGATAAATCAACCGAATTTCAGTAAAAACAACAAAAAGGAAAATAAAACCCCAACCCAACCAAGGCTAATGTGGCGGCGAAGCAGTTTAGCATAAGGTGAGTGGATAAAGTTATAGAAAGAGAGGAGAGAGTTATATATAGAGAAGTAGAGATAAAGGAAAATTATAGATAGATAGATAGATAGATAGATAGACAGGTAAATATATCCTAAAAGACCAAAGCAAGTTACTAAGGAAGAGACATGGGATTATGGATAAATGGATACTTGTAAGTACAGATAAGGTTTAGCAATAGAGAGATATGATAGACAAAAAGAGATGGAATGAGGGATGGTAATATTAAAAGTGAGATGGCAATATAGTTAAAAAGGGAAGGATAAATAGAATGTAAGGAGATATTGAAATTGAGATGACAAAATAGATAAAAAGAAATAGAAGCAGAAATAGAAAAGGAGATAGAGAGAGAGAGAGAGCGAGAGAGAGAGGGAAAAATCTAGATAGTCTGAGAGTAAAATTACAGAAAATTGCAGTTTTGTAAAGTAAAGAGTGAGTCAATGCGATGCAGACAATGAAGCGAATGTTTATCAATATAAATACAAGCTAGTGTTTCATAGCAGACGGCCTGCGACAACGGAATGAAACATTTAGGAAGGCCGAAGACAGTCGAATTACTCAGTCGAAGCTGAAAGGCCAAAGCGAAGTGTGGATATCTTTAAATAGAGAGACATTGGGAAACAGAGAATGTGGGAAGCAGTCTGCATACATAAGTAGATATGAGAGATATAGATAGAAATAAGAACAACAGGCGAGAAGAGAATAAATCATTTGATGAATTTTGTTGCTTATAGAGATAGAGAGAGACAGAAGTATATACCCATCATTGGAGAGTGATGCCGCATGGCTACTGATCATTTGGGCCGCATTGCCTCCACTATCCTGCACACTCAACGGCAACAAGCCGCCATGACTGGGCGTATTCTGACTGCGGGATTGCAGATCCTGACGTGGCAGCGCTAGCTCCAGATCCAGCTCATACTGTTCCAGGTCCTGCTCTCGCCTAGCAGCCGAGTCACTTGCACGATGCACAAACCAC
This sequence comes from Drosophila mojavensis, assembly GCF_018153725.1. Lineage (NCBI taxonomy): Eukaryota > Metazoa > Arthropoda > Insecta > Diptera > Drosophilidae > Drosophila > Drosophila mojavensis. The sequence goes on from NW_025318858.1 coordinate 8,455,278, forward strand.
ATGTTCAGTACCGGAGGCGGCTGTCGATTGGACAGCCAAATCCTTTTGTCTACGCCCAATGGCCAGGACAGCGGTTGCTCCAATTCAGTTGAATCAGGAAAATGTGGCTTGCGCATTTCTCGCAAGCGCATAAAGTTCTCCGATAGCCAACGTGTTGGCACTCGTTGCTCTCCTCGCTCCGTTGGTATTTCTATGGCCAATTCCTCATCGACCGGCTCTACGACCCCATCATTTAGCTCGTAGTTACGAGACGCACTCTTAAGCAAATTTGTTATGCGTTTTATGACACTTTCTCTATTCTGCTCCTTGGCTAGCTTTCGATCTCTCATGCCAGCTGTGGAGTAGTTCGTTCGCATTACAGCTTTTCGACTCTGTCCCGGCACCACGATTGCATCGCCATTCAGTTGCGATTCTAACAGCTGCTGCGGCTGCAACTGCTGCAGCTGTTTCTCCTGCTGCTCACCCGATTGCCGAAGATTAAGATCCAAACGATGCAGCTGCAGCAGTTCATCCTCTGGTTGTTTGAGGAACTCTTCTATATCCGGCATTATGTCTAACATTTTAACAGAGACAGGGCATAATCTTTTCAATTCCTCCATTCGCTGTTTCTGGTCCGATTCCTCCAGTTTTGCCCACTCCTGCTTAACGAGTTCTCTGAAAGCTTTTAGCAAATAGTCGCGTTTTTTACGTAACTCAACGATCGACTGACTGGCTGCATTAAGATTTAGATCCTTTAAAAATGCTGCAATGGTTTCCTTATCATAGCTCTTGGGCACGTTGAAATTGAAGCACATCAAATGATCCGCTATGAGTATTACAGACAATTTAGAGACGATACAAGAGCAAAAGACACACAAGACATATAGTTGGACCATAAATTCACGACTCATGAGAATCTTACTAAATACCTATGTAAATATAGAAAATTATTGCTAGTGTAGAATCACTTACCATCGTTCTCATTGCGACGTCCGCGATAACCGCCTCCTCTTCCTCCTTCGTCATTGCGTCCACGATAGCCTCCACCTTCCTCGTCTCCATCATTGTTATCCATACGCCTGCGATAGCCGCCACCGCCACCTCCGCCTCCTTCGCCGTCATCACGACGTCCGCGGTAACCTCCTCCACCTCCTTGGCCATCATCGCGACGTCCACGATAGCCGCCGCCCCCACCTTGGCCATCCTCACGACGTGCTCGGTATCCACCTCCTTCACCATTAGCACGTCGCTCACGATAGCCATTGCCATCTCCCTGACGATTCTCATTCGGTTTGTCATCATCGCTCCATTCTTTGGATTTCGATGGTGGCTCCTTATTGTCGCGATTGACATTATCACGTAATTTACGAATCTGATCGGTGCGCTCAGGCACAACAGGCTAAATGAAAATTTATATTAAACTGCATGCATATCTTAATATGAATATCAACTCACCTCATCTTCCCAGTCAGACATGATCACTCTTGGTCGTTAACTAAGCTGAAAGATTAAAATAATAATAATTAATAAACACAGTTAATATACATTTACATATGCACAACGAACTCAAATTTGCCGCCATAAAAAAAACAGCGTGCACACTAAACACAGCTGCGTTTTGGTATTTCATTTCTTTGCCATTCGCCGACGCAGAAATGAGAGCATGTTAAGCGCACCAATGCGCTCCGCTCTGTTAAGTGAAAAACGTGAGTTGCTCTGTTCTGTGTATGTATACACAGACAGCATGCTGCTTGCGCTTTTTCGCCTTGCCTTCTGGTAGTGTAGAACACATGTGCGCTTGAGTAGAGTATATATGTGTGTAGATGTTCACGCTTGTGTGTAGCAGCCAAAGCAGAAACGCAGAAAATTAAGGTTAGAGCGCAGCCAGGCAACCACACACCACACGACGACGAAAAGAAAAAAAATAGCAAAAAGCAAGACTAAAAAAACTAATTTCTTATATTCTCAAACACACACTCGCTCACACATCCATACGCATACATTAACAAACAAATACACACTCTCAAAAACACACATACTTATATATTTTTACATTATAGGCGCAGCAGCAGCGACCAAACACACACGAGTTTTTTTCTGACAGAAAACTCTGAAATTCTGTGTGTGATTTTTGCATAAAAATCAGTTGTGTGTGGAAAAATCAATTGGAAGATTATATTGCAAGTATAACAGCAATAGAGGCAATAACAACAACATGGATAGCGCCGGTAAAAATCGTTATGAACTCTTGTTCATGGACGACGATGTTGGCGATCCATTAGATAATCTTGTCGCGGCCAAGAAGAAGCAGCAGCCATCAACTGGCGCCTCAGCAGCGGCGGGCAACACAAAAACGGCGCCAACTGCCAAAGCAGCGAAGCAGCCAGCGGGCACAGCATCAGCAGCCGCCGCGAACAAAAAGCCAAATCAAGCCGAAAAGGAAAACAAACCAGGTGCACTCAACAAAAATGATGGCAAGAAAACGGCACAGGGCAACAACAACAATGACAAACTGAACGGCAAACAAGGTGGGGCTGGGGCTGGCTCGACGGTCGCTGCGCGCAAAACACGTGAAACTGGTCAAGGGCAGCAGCAACAACAACAGCGCAATGTCAATTTTCGTCAACAGAATGGAGGAGGTGGCGGCGCCGGGGGTGAGGTAACGCGCGAGCAGCGCAACAATCGCCGCAACGTGCGCGAAAATGGCGCTCCGGGTGGCAACTCTGGCAATTCGACTGGTGCCGATGGCAATCCTCGACCATATCGCGCCTCCGGCGGCTTTGGTGGTGATCGGCCACAGCGCCAGAATCGCAACTTTGAGGGCAACAATCGTAAACGTGAATTTGATCGTCAATCGGGCTCTGATAGAACTGGTGAGCTATATGCATATATATTTATATTAGATATACAACTATGTATATATAACTCTGTCTATATATATTTTTTTTTATTATTGTTATTTCTGATTATTCCTAACCCCAAAAGGTTTACCTCGACTAATTACACTCGGGCGCATTTCTTGATTTTACTCATTCAGAATCCATATTTTAAAACTGTAAAGAAACGAAATGAGTGTGGCGCACATTTCTTTAGCCTCACTCGCAAAACACGCTGTATAGAAATATGTTTAAAAATAGTTTGATTCTACTACAGGCCCTCTCCCCCGCAACCAACCCGCAAAGCCCATCAATCGTGTACATGGCTATCCCACACAAGTTTTCCACGCCATGGAACATTTCTAAGAAGGGGGGACAAAGAATACACACATAGCTGTGGCCTGGGGGGAATATGCCGCCTCTAGATGTATTCTAATATATTATAGATTTTGCTCAAGAACTAAAGAAACTGTCATTTTATATGCATTATTATTCCGAAAAAAAAAACAAGCCTAATTCCAAAAGCTTGTCACATAGAGGGCAACACTTTCCGGCCCCTAGTTTCTTATCAAAGATTTTCCACTATAATCTAGAACCTGATAAGATTCAATTTTACACTAACCATTTCGAATAGGTTGATGTAAAACAATATATATATTTACATATATTATATAATTAATATTTTATTTTAAAATTCAAAACCAGGTGTCAAGGCAATTGATAAACGCGATGGAGCTGGCGCTCACAATTGGGGCTCGGTTAAGGAGGCCATCGATGATGTTAACAAGAGCAATGAAGGCGGCAACAACAATGACTCCAATGCAAACAACTCTAACAATACCGAAGGCAAAGCCGAAGAATCTGGCAATGAGCAATCGAACGAACAAACACCACCAGAGGAAGAGACCAAAGAGCTGACCCTAGACGAATGGAAGGCCCAACAGCAGCAGCGCATTAAGCCCAAGTTTAACATACGCAAAGCCGGGGAAGGTGGGTTGAATATAGATAAGGAATATGTTTATATAAGTATAGCCATATATTGATATACTAGAAGAATTCTAGGGGAATCTTGAAAATTTAAAGAAAATATAGTACAATTTTGATACCTAGGTGATAGGTCTAAAAAGTTCCTGATGTATAGTTACTGTTGTAAAATGCTCGAATAACAGTATTATTCTTATTTATATATTATAAATTGTATCTCGTTTTAGTATTTTTGTATGTTGATCATTTTTGACATATCTTATCATCTTAAAATATCGGCACCATATTGTATGATCAAAGAAAAGCTGGACAATAATTATAGTCTAATATATTCGGGATTCAAAAGTACGAAAGATTTAACTAGTTTAGTTAATTAAATACTATAGTTATATAGAGATAGCGTATCTGTTTAGTACTTTTTATCCTATATTAAATTTCAAGCTTTCTTATATACTTCTAAATATGAATACATATAATAATTCAAAATTTAAATCACATTTTCACATCTATGCTGCAGGTGAGGACACGTCGCAATGGAAGAAAATGATTGTGCTGAACAATAACAAAAAGAAGGAGAACGAAAGCGAAGAGGAACTTGAATACGATCCTGCCATGTATCCGCAACGCGTGGGCCGTCAGCAGCGCGTCCTTGACATTCAATTCAATTTTAACGACGGTCGTCGTGGCGGCGGCGCCGGCAACTTCAATGGACGCGGACGCAACGGACCACGCGGCGGCGGACCACGCAGCGAGGGCAATCGGGGCGGACCGCAACAGAGCGGTGGACAGCAAGGCGGCAACAATGCCGATGGCGGCAATGTGGGTGGCAGCGGTGGCAATGGCTCATCTGTTCGTGCCGAAGGTGGTAATCGGCCGCCGATTGAGCGTCGCGGCTTGGGCGGTGGCATTGGAGGTGGACATGCTGGCAAGCGTTTTGGCAACGAGCGGCAACAGAATGCTGCGCCCAAGGTCAACGATGAGCGTCAGTTCCCAACGCTCGCCTAAGCTAAATTTGGAGATTAAATGTTGGAAGAGCAGAGAGGAGCAGAACGAAAAGGAGCTGAGGTTGGGAGGCGCTCGATAGAGGCGCCGGGGCGTGCATTCAATTTTTAAGAGTTGGCATCTGCAGATTAGGAGCAGAAACAGATAACCAATATATATATCACTCACACTCACATACACACCCACACTCATACACACAAACACACACACATACGAACTGTAAGCAAGAGTTGGAAAATTTGATTTCATTTTAGGCGGCCGCAGCGCAGCCAAAGCCAAAAGCAACAAAAACAAATAAATTTGATAAAAACAATAAGAGCGCAAACGAGAGAAATTATAAATATATATACAATGAAAGAAAAAAAATATATATACATAATATGAGAAGAAAACCAAACTGTAAATCATAAGCAAAAGCAATTTAGAGAGCAAAAACTAAAGATCAAAGTTTCTATTACTATGACACGCATTGTAAATTTGTTTTTTATTTCAATTTTTTTTCCGTTTTTCATTTTCTTTAGCACTGTTTAAAAATTTATATCATACAAATACAGTTCGCTTTCCAGTGAGAAAAACATCACGAACTAAACTTTTCTCATCAATGGGAAGGCAATTATTCATTAAAAAGAAAAAAAAAAAATAAAACACCTACATTACATTTATTTTTGTTAAAAATAAAACACATTTTTATATGCATACGCCCCTCATATAAAAATGCATTTTCTTTTTTTTTTAATTTTTACTGTGTTAAAATTGTATTTTAAAAATTAATAAAAAAAAAAACAAAAACAAAAAACGCAAAATTTTGTAGTCCACAAAAATAGAAGAAAAACTATACAAAAAAATAATAATAATGTGTTAAAAGCTTGTAATTGTGTTTCTTAAAAAAAAATAAAAATAAAAATAAATAAAAAATTAAGATACTATATATATACAATTATACATATATATACGTATACCGCTATGATGCATGCTCTATTATATTAATTATAAAAACAAATTAATGTGCATCATATATACTAAATTTAATCAAAGCACCCACACACACACGCTGACAAAAAATTTACATTTAAGCCTTTAAAAAAAATAAATACAAAATTTATATTAACTATTGGAGCAAATATATATAAAAAAAAAAAAAAAAAAAAAAAAAAAAAAACCTTACTAAGTAGAGCTAAACACAAACACCCACACATACACACACACGCGACTAATTTGAAAATCGCTTACAAGGAAAAGCAAATAAAAAAAATTAAATAAAATAAAATAAACAATTACAACACAGAAAGAAAAAAAAAATAAAACAACAAACAAAACCAAAATCATGTAAAACCTGTAAAATTTTATGCTTTTACAATTAGAAATTGTATAAAAATATCTCTTAAAAATAAATATATATATATATATACAGACATATATATATTTAATGAAGTTGATTATGAACAATACTTGAATGAAATGGCAACAACAATTTTACGAATTAAACCACAAATCCAAAATGAAAATGAAAAAATATAAAATACATTTTTTGACTAATATTGTATTGTATTTTGAGCCCAAAGAGAATATGAAAAACATAAAAGCCCCAATTCAACAAAAAAGTTGAGAGAAACTCGTTTAAAAACCACAAGAAAATATATAAAAATTATTTGATAAAAATAAAGAGAAAAAAACCTTTTAACGTTGTATTGAATTTAAATTATCCTACATTACATCTTACTATATTTAATCTTCTTATATGCCGAACCCATTGCCCATAAGGTTAAGTCCAACTAACATATCAGGGTTCTTTTAGTCGGATAGTGCTCACATAACACCATTTTGTAACTTATTTATTTATAAAGGCTTGAGGACGATTAATTCATTGAGACATACCAGAACTATCTGTAAACATCAAGAGGCTTTTAGAAATGCTTCATTGTTAATGCGATAAATTAACAATGCATACTGAGAAATTAGGAGCATCCAAAATTGTCTTTTGCGATGAAAATAATGATAATATGGTTTTTTGGTTGCACAAATACTGTTAAAAATCACGCAAATTTAAAGAGCAAACAAGATTGTACTTGTTCTCATTGTGCGCAGCATGCTGCCATTTGCGCTGCGCGCGTGTTTTATGAACGAAACAGAGCACTTCGGAGGCTTACAGATATTCCTCTTTGCCTAAAACTAATAAGAATCGAAGCATTTCGTACACAAGCTTAACATAAGGAGAAAAGGCAAAATAATGGAATGCGTACGGAATGGACTCTCGTCAAAAATAAAACAAACGCGAAAGGCAAAATCGAAATGAAATTCACGCGATGAACAACAATAAATTAAACAAAAAAATACATAACTTCGTATATTGAATAATTCTTTCTTTTTAAAGCTGATCTGTTTAATTAAAATAATTGCACTTAAAACTCACCTTTAAATATCTATGAATCAATATGTTTTTTTATTTTTGCTAATGTCAAAATTTTCACACTACGTTCCGTTAACGTCCGAACAGGATGACTGTAAAATTAGAATGAAATCGTTAGTGAGAAATACGAAAGAGCAGATCACAGAGGAATCTGAAGCTGACATTTTGGAATTGCCGTTTTTCAACACCAGTGTTGTCAACGCTGCTGACCTGTGCAAAATTGTGGAGAGTTAGTAAGATATTGCTCGCCTGCGGGAAGTTGACAACTCTGAAATATAACGGTGAAAGAGAAGTGCACGAGAATAGGCAATCAAGTAAAAATTGACAATTGTGAAATAATGGTCGGATGTTCTATTATTGAAAGCATTCATACATAAATTTGTACATTTTTATAGAAATTAACTACTTTATTTTTCCAAATAAACATGTCTCTCCGAACACTAAAAAGAATAGACGCATTTAAAACGTTGCATTTCAAAAACTTTGCGGAGGAAAACATACAATATAATTTGTTCTTGCACAGCTCTCTTTTTATCATTTTAAACAATAAAAAAAACAAAAAGTACTCACCACTTATATACAACTGTTTTAATTAAAACACACACGCCAAGATTTCATTAATTTTCAGCGCGTCCAGTTCGAAACGTTAACACTGCAAAAATAGCTTTTGGTTCTTAACAGAGTGGGACAATGTGACCGTTGTTGCATCAACATAAAATTACCATTGCACTGTTAATAGCATCTACTCAAAAAGGCACTTTTACGTGCTCAGCATATGCGGCGGCCGCGGCATTTGGAACTAGTTCTACAATAGAATAACTCTAAAGAATACATAAAAGAAAAATTAGTAAACAACATTTTATTGGAGGGAAATAATGTAATAGACCAATTGCGACAAACTAAACTAAGGAAACACATTGAAAAGCATAAATTGAAACTAATTAAACCACAATTAACATAACCTCTGTTCTGTCAAACATTCTCATTTAAGCAGATTTCAAACCTGTCGAAAAAATGAGCGTGGAGGACGAAGTGTTTCGGATTCAAAAGAAAATTGGCAAAATTTCAACTTCCAGCGATGGAACAGTGAGTAAATGCAATTAAATTGTAGTTAGGTTAATATATAGTTTGTCTATAATTAGTGCCCATATTTCGTTGAATGTTACAGGGCCAGGACCAGGCGCTTGATTTGCTCAAAGCACTGCAAACCCTCAACATTAATCTGGAGATCTTGACCAAGACACGCATCGGGATGACGGTGAATGAGCTGCGCAAAAGCAGCAAGGATGACGAGGTGATCGCCCTGGCGAAGACTTTAATTAAGAACTGGAAGCGTTTCTTGGCCAGTCCGGCACCCCCCGCGGCCAGTGCCAACAGCAACTCCACGCCCAAAGAGGCAGTCGGAGCTGGAGGCAATAAAGAGAGCAGCAACAGTTCATCAAAGTCAACATCGAGCGCCAGCAAATCGAGTTCCAGCGGCAAAGACAAGTCCAGCAGCAGTAGTTCGACAAAAGATAAGCGGGACGAGAAGAAGCCGTCGTCGGCGCAAACATCATTCCCAGCCGGGGGCATGACCGATGCAGTTCGTCTCAAATGCCGTGAGATGCTGACGAATGCGCTGAAGATTGGCGAGGTGCCCGAGGGCTGTGCCGAGCCCGAGGAGATGGCCGCCGAGCTGGAGGATGCCATCTACTCGGAGTTCAAAAATACCGATATGAAGTATAAGAATCGCATCCGATCGAGAGTCGCCAATCTGAAAGATCCGAAAAATCCGGGGCTGCGTGGCAATTTCATGTGCGGCGCCGTCTCTGCCAAGCAGCTGGCCAAAATGACACCGGAAGAGATGGCCAGCGACGAGATGAAGAAACTGCGCGAAAAGTTCGTCAAGGAGGCAATCAACGATGCCCAACTGGCCACTGTGCAAGGCACCAAAACGGATTTGCTGAAGTGCGGCAAGTGCAAAAAGCGAAACTGCACCTACAACCAGCTGCAAACGCGATCCGCCGACGAGCCGATGACCACGTTCGTCATGTGCAACGAGTGCGGCAATCGTTGGAAGTTCTGCTAAGTTCCACCCATTTATCCGTCACCCCCTTTTTTAATCATCTTCCCCACTACGGCCCCAGCGCACTTCAGCTTCTTATTCAATTATAATACAAAAGTCAAATTGTAAACAAATTTGAATGCATTCACTGACCACCTAAAGAACTAAAAAACAATTCAATAATAAAAAAACAAAATAAAAAATAAATAAATACATACATAATTCTGCATATGTATGTATTGTACGAATGTACATATTCGTGTTCTTTTTATCAGTATTTTGCCCGCTTTTAACTTGAGGTACAGTATGCACGGCAGCCAGTGTTGCCAGCTGCAGTGTTTTTTTTTTTTCACGCTTCCAGCGGGCTTTATACCTGCTCAAGTTTATGTAGAAATTTAAGACGAATTGATAATTACTTTATTCATTAGTTATCTGAAAATTTAATTTAATATAAAAATATTGATTGAAAATTCTAAATAGTTTTCAGTAAAATAAAATGAATATACTGTTAGATTTTAAAATAAATTTTTAAAAATGTTCTCGTATACAAAATGATTTCAAATAATAAAAGTATATTAAAAATTTGTAAAATCAATAAAAAACAATAATAATTGATTGCAAGTTTGTGTATGAACAATGAATAAAATATTGAAAATTTCACTAGAACTGCACTACACACTAGCCTCTTTTAGCGGTTACGTAACCTTTTACGTACCTGTTACGTAACGGTTAAATCTAATTTTGTGCATTCGTGTTTCAAATGCACATTACGAATGCATAAAGCGGGCTGCGTGCATGCTGTGTTTTTATTTTTGGCATTGGCAAAGAGGTCGTTAAGCATTTTTTTAAGGGATAGTCGGCTGCCGTTGTTATGACTCTAGATTACGCCAGGAACGCTTCAATTATTAAAATGCTAACGCTTTTGTGACGTCACATTTTAAAAGAATCAAACATCAGACTTCCAATTTAACACATCACTTTTAACACTAGCCACAGAACACATAAAAGTTGACAATTAAAACGACTAACCATTTAGCGAACAAACAGCTTGGTCACACTGCTGTAGCTGAGCGGCGCTTTTCTTTACTATCGTAGACAGGTCACATTGCCGACAGTTCACAAATTTTGTTAGCAACGATCGGTTGTGTTCGGTTTTGTGCTCGGTTGGTTATTTTGGTTGTTGAGGTAACTACCGTTAAAAAGAAGCAACAGCTAGAAAGAAAGAAAAAGAAGAAAGAAAGAAAATAATCACCCAAGCCAATAACAAAATTAGCTAAGCAAATGTGTTTACGCGTGTGTACTTAATGCTGGCAATTATTTTTCATTTAAGTTAAAGTCAAAGTTAAAGTCCAAGCGGCCATTGTTAACCTGTTGCGCGGTTGCACTCGCAGTGGCACTGGCACTGGCACTCGATGGTGCGTGACCTATTTATGTAACCTGTTTTAAAGAATATACCGCTTCAACAAAAATCGCCCAATGCTACAAGTTTCGGCCCGACTCTGACTCTGGATCTGGTCTGGGTCTGGAACTGGAACTCGTACCTAAACGGGACTAAAAAGTGAACAAAGTGTTAATTATAGTATATACGCTAATAGCTGTTGGCTTAGAACATGAGAAAAAAGATTCGTTTATTATCGAACGTTGTTTTAAACAGTCAAATGCTCTCTTCAAACTCATTAATGGTGTAGAAAAAAAAATGAGTGCATTCACCCTGCAAGTCATGTGTTAGTGTGTGTAAAACTAGAAAAGTGCGCTGAAAAACTAATAAGAGTATCAGAGATAGCCAAGGGCGTAGTTATGTGTGGTTTTTAAGGGTCACAAGTGAAACTGACACCCAACTGTATGTGTATGTGTGTATCAGCAGATGAGCTGAGACGTGGCTGCATTATGGCTAAGCCTCTGACCAAATTATAGTTAGCTACGCTTCAGGTTTCGTTGACTAGAACGGTACTAATAAGCGCATACTCACAAACACACACACATGGGTGCAAAGAGAGAGAGAGAGAGCGAGCAAGCCAAAGAGTTTAATAAATAACAACACATCAAGTCACACACACACACACTTGGACACCTGTTAAAGAGAGTACACTGTGTAAAGAGCGGCTCACACTGCACATTCGTATAAATGGGTGCCTCCACACCGCGCTCTCTCCCTCTGCCACGCTCTTTCCTTTTTTTTTTTTTTTTTTTGCTCACACACATTCAATTCATAGAAAAGTTGGAAAGAAAAAAAAAGTGGATAGCTTGCTGCTCTCAAGCCTTGAGATTGCGCTTGAGCCGGGGTTAGAATTTTATACAACAACAACAGCACTTGTTTGGCCGGTTTGTTGCACAACGGGACATTTTGTAGCTTGCTGCGCTGAGAACCCTTTTCAATAAAAACACCTTAAACGCTACACTTAATAAGTATTTTGTTTTTGCTTCTCTGCTAACATAGTTATTGTTGTTGTTGGCTTTGCAGCTTTCGCGACTTTGCAGCCGCCACACGCAGCCAGCGTCGACTGCGACTTTCTGTTTGTTTGGTGAAACTTTTTTAAGGTCGGCATCGGCATAATAAAAAAAAAAAAAAAAAAAATACAAATACAAATGCACACACACACACTCACATACACGCATAGCAGTCATAACTAATACAACACGCTTTGTATATTTTGGAAGACAAAAGAGAGCAGCGGTAAATGCTTCTTATACGCCACTGCAGCCTTAACAGTTGAAGTGCTGCTAATGTCAAAGTGAAACAAAAACAACAGCAACAACAACGAAAAGCGATTTTTTCTTTTTCTGAAGTATGCGATATGTTAACATGCAGATAGACATTATACTTATAGCTAAAACGTAATGTACGTGGCAGTGCGATACGAACTTTCACTAATGACTTGGTGAACTCTGCACACATGCATTCGTTTACACACACACTCATACGCACATACGCACACACAGGCACGTGCTTATCCCATACGTGCTGAAATGTCATGTAGTATATTCAAATCAGATTTTATTTCGATTTAGCCGCTGTTATCGCTTACATGCATGCACTGTTACGGTCTTTTGCCAAATTCTAATTAGATAGCTTATAGCAGAAATCGTGTCTCGAATCTAATAAGAAATTTGCATATTCTGTAGAAACGTGCAGATATATACTAATTATATATATATATATACATATACACATTTGTATGCATTGTCCAATGCCAATCAGAATTACGTATGTTCTGTTATACAGCTCAGCCAAAATGGACAAGTTCGTAGTAGTAACTGAATATGTTGCATTGCTTCACTCCTTATCTCCTGCTGACTAGAATGCATGTATGTTACCATCCAAACTAAAACAGGCAAATTCTAATCAGATAGAGTATCTTTGTTATTAATATCACAATCCAAGCAGAATATTATGCTTAGCTTCCCACTCTTCCACGAATTCCAACTGGAACTTGTGTCTGTCACCATCCGAATATGCAATTGGAACGTGCTTGAGCTTCAATGATAATATTTATATTTACTGTTTGTTTATTTTTTTTCCTTTCGTCATGCCCAGTGTAACAGTCGTAAGGGCTTATCAGTTGCTTGTCTACTGATAACATTATTAGGCAATCCGCATTTAAATAATGTTGAGTGTAGAACACTTGAGCACTTACCTGTCTTTAGCTCTTCCTCACTCTCTCACTCTCCCACATTTTCTGTTTCTTTCTTTCATGCTCTCCGTAGCTTAATGTGGGGTGGATTGTATTTTGATCGTCAGAGCGTAACCAGACTATTTAACGTACTTTAATGTGTGCATGTGTGTGTGCCACAAAAACTAGCTGTCTGCAATTACACACACATACATATATATGTATACAGGCATGCATATGTGTATACATAGCGACGCCTCCAACTGTGCAATTAGCTTATGACGCATTTTTACCTGGTCCAAGATTACCTGAAAATATATATTTTTTTTAATCGAAAACTAATTTACTTTAAATACATATGTATACACAACTGATTTAGAATCAAACTAGCTTTTTCTGTAGATAAGCTCCGTTGAAATGATTAAAAGTATATATGTAGACAGATATGTGTATATAGTTCAATATTGAAGTCATAAATATTTTTTTCAAATTAGTCATAGTTTTTTTTTTTTTTTCAATTAAAATATCACATACATAAATATACATATAATAATACTATATTCCTATTTAGTGATGGTCTTCACCTTTCATTTGGCCCACAAATTTCTATGGCCCACAGCGCCGTATAAGCAATGAAAGTAAATATTTTCAATGAAAACAAATCCAAAAATAAAGTTCCAATAAGCCAAACTAAGCAAAACACATTTATTATTATTTGCATAACAAAACGCAATGTTCGTTCTGATTGGGAACTTAATACAACAACAACAAATACAATTATTAAAAGTGAAATTGTGCGTTGGCCTTTTTTGCATATCTAAAGGTTTATATTTTATATTTTGGCTTTGGCTTTGTTGTCTCTCGATATTTTTTTCTGCTTCTTCTTCTTCTTTTGTTAAGCTTTTGACTTTTAGTTTCCCTTTAAGAAAAAATAACAACAGTAATCAAATTGTCGCCAAAAAAGAAATGAGGAAATGAACAGAGACGTTTCTACTGAAGAAGAAGAAGAGGCAGAAGAAGCAGCAGCAGGAGACGACGACAACTGTGTAAATTCTTTCAATTTACCGTAAACTTCACCTTAATTTCCAACTCTTCTACTTGTTTTTTTTATTTATTTTTTTTATTATTATTAAAGCCGGTTTTAAGCGCCTGCAGCAACTTGTTATTTTCTTCTTTTTATTGTTATTACTCTTTTGTCTTCAGTCTTCTCTTATCTTATCTGATTTTCTCTTCTCTGCTTACAGAGCTAAACGGGCTTTACATTTGAATGCCAGAGAGCGCCAGGAGTAGTAAATGAAGGACGACGAACATGGTGATTGTAACACGTGTAAGTAAAGAGCGCCGATCAAAGAGAGTCAAAGAGAGAGTGAGCGAGAGAGTGTGAGTGTGAGAGTGGAAGAATGCATGCATCAACTCTCTTTATGGCTAAACCAAACAGCAAACGGAAGTGCACAAGCACAGCCAAACAAACATACATATATTCACACACATGTACGTGCCAATACGTGTATGCCCTGTAGCCATTAAAAGAAAAGTGTAAAACGAAGATGATGTAGATATGCAAATGAATGTTGGAGCATATGTTAGACATATATATATATATATATATATATATATGTACATATTTATATATAATATTTTATTTATATATACACCTGTGTTCATTGAAATAGTAGTGCTACAAGTGTTGAACAACCAATTAATGAACAAAAATAAATATTTTTGCATTTTTTGCGACAGTTTTAAAGTCGATGAAAGTCGTTAATTTGAATATGATTCGAACTTTCTAGAATTTCTTAAACTAAATATAATGAGTGTAACTATCACTTAAATAGAGCTTAAATGCGTTTCAAGGTATCTAATGGTTCAATATGTTACAATAGTTATTACGGAAGTGTAAGAAGCATATAGATTTATAGTTAAGGAAATATATGCTGATGAGATTCATTTTACATATATATTTATAATATCGTAGTTTTGCAGGAGTTAGCTCATATTCATTTAGGTCAACAATATATTTTATATGATATAGGGTATTTACCACTTTCATACTTTCAATTGATGCCTTTCGACTTGTTTATTTGGCTTTGTAGTTGTAAATGTGAATAGCTCCCATGCCTCGTATATCTATCAAGTCTGTCCCTGAGTACGTTTATTTAGTGTTTTTTTTTTTTTTTTTTTTTTATGTTACGCTCAAGTGATTCTTGTAAAAAAAGAAGGTTTTATGTGGCAACCCTCCCAACTGGAATTGTAAGCGCTTGCTTTTTACATACGTATTCATACATATATTTGTTTATTTTTTTTGCTTTTCACAGGGTGACTACATCTGGATAGAGCCCGCGTCGGGACGGGAATTCGATGTGGCCATTGGAGCACGTGTCATCTCCGCGGAGGGTCGTCGCATTCAGGTGCGCGACGACGATGGCGACGAGGTGTGGCTGGCGCCGGAGCGTCGCATCAAGGCGATGCATGCTTCATCCGTACAGGGTGTCGAGGATATGATATCGCTCGGTGATCTGCACGAGGCGGGCATATTGCGTAATCTACTCATACGCTACAAAGAGAATCTAATATATGTATGTATGTGGATAGGTATATATTCTACTACTGTTCTCATATTGAATATACTCATTGCAGACATACACCGGCTCCATTTTGGTTGCGGTCAATCCATATCAGATATTGCCCATCTATACGGGCGATCAGATCAAGCTTTATAAGGAGCGCAAAATCGGCGAATTGCCGCCGCACATTTTCGCAATTGGCGATAATGCGTATGCGCATATGAAACGCTATCGCCAGGATCAATGCATCGTCATATCGGGCGAATCGGGCGCCGGCAAAACGGAGAGCACAAAGCTGATCTTGCAATATCTGGCAGCGATCAGTGGCAAACACTCGTGGATTGAGCAGCAAATACTGGAGGCTAATCCCATTTTGGAGGCCTTTGGCAATGCCAAGACGATACGCAACGATAATTCCTCAAGGTAAGCCTCTGTGGCGTACTCAAAGCAATTAACTTAATTACTTTTTTGTTTTTTTTTTTTACTTTAGGTTCGGCAAATACATAGACATCCATTTTAGCGCTAATGGGGTTATCGAGGGCGCCAAGATCGAGCAGTATCTGCTGGAGAAGTCGCGCATTGTGTCGCAAAATCACAGTGAACGCAATTATCATGTCTTCTACTGCATCTTGGCGGGTCTCTCAGCAGATGAGAAGAGTCGTCTGGAGTTGGGCGCGGCAGCGGATTACAAGTGAGTCAAAACTCATCTCTGATGTGTTTATATCAAGTCTATAAATGTGTAAAGGATCGATCGAAATTAGGCCTAATGTAGTAACTTGTACTATCATATGTAGAGTATAGACTAGAGTATATCCGGAAGAATAAAGCCAAGCTTAATTTTTAAAAGTAATGCATTGGCATTTTAGGTAGACGCATACATCCTGTGAAATTACATAAAGTACATTTTATATGATAATTTATGGCATTATAGATCTGTTGATTATCCAATATTTAGTATATATAGTTCATAACATATTTATACTATAGAAATGCAAAGACTATTTAATATTCTTTCTTGTATTTATAATATATCAATATGGCACAGATATCATCGTAATATCAATAAAGAAGATCTTATATCTTAGGTATTATTATATCATAATCATGTTCCATATTCATTATGCCCTGAACCCATTGCGTATTTTTAATATATTAGTCTATTCACAAGTCTCTTCATCATATTATATATTATATTTTAATGTCCTCTTTCTTTCCGTTAGATATTTGACTGGTGGCAACAGCATTACGTGTGAGGGTCGCGATGATGCAGCCGAATTCTCGGACATACGATCAGCGATGAAGGTTCTGCTGTTTTCGGATCAGGAAATATGGGAGATCATCAAGCTGCTGGCCGCCCTATTGCACTGCGGCAATATTAAGTATAAGGCAACCGTTGTCGATAATCTGGACGCAACGGAAATACCCGAACATATCAATGTGGAACGAGTTGCCGGCCTGTTGGGGCTGCCCCTACAGCCGCTGATCGATGCGCTGACGCGTCGCACGTTGTTCGCCCATGGCGAGACGGTCGTGTCGACGCTGTCGCGGGAGCAGTCGGTGGATGTGCGCGATGCGTTCGTCAAGGGCATCTATGGTCGATTGTTTGTGCACATTGTGCGTAAAATCAATTCGGCCATATTCAAGCCGAAGGCGACGTCACGCAATGCCATCGGCGTTTTGGATATATTTGGCTTCGAGAACTTCGATCAGAACAGCTTTGAGCAGTTCTGCATTAACTACGCCAACGAGAATCTGCAGCAGTTCTTTGTGCAGCACATTTTCAAATTGGAGCAGGAGGAGTACAATCACGAGGCGATCAATTGGCAGCACATCGAATTTGTGGACAATCAGGATGCGCTCGATCTGATAGCCATCAAGCAATTGAACATCATGGCCTTGATCGACGAGGAGGCGCGCTTTCCCAAGGGCACCGATCAGACAATGCTCGCCAAGCTGCATAAAACGCACGGAGCGCACAAGAACTATCTGAAACCGAAATCGGATATAAATACGAGTTTCGGTCTCAATCATTTCGCTGGCATTGTGTTCTACGATACTCGCGGCTTTCTGGACAAGAATCGGGACACCTTCAGTCCGGATCTGTTGCACTTGGTTAGCCAGAGCGCGAATAAGTTTTTGCGCCAGATCTTTGCCCAGGACATCGAAATGGGCGCCGAGACGCGCAAACGCACACCCACACTGTCCACACAGTTTCGGAAGAGTCTGGATGCCCTGATGAAGACGTTGAGCAGCTGCCAGCCGTTCTTTATACGCTGCATCAAGCCCAACGAGCTGAAGAAGCCGATGATGTTCGATCGCGGCCTGTGCTGTCGCCAGTTGCGCTATTCGGGCATGATGGAAACGATAAGAATACGGCGTGCCGGCTATCCCATACGACATGGATTCCGGGAATTCGTGGAACGCTATCGTTTTCTGATAGCCGGCGTACCGCCGGCGCATCGCACCGACTGCATGTCGGCGACATCGAGAATTTGTGGCATGGTCCTGGGCAAATCCGACTACCAATTGGGGCACACCAAGGTGTTCCTAAAGGACGCTCACGATCTGTTCTTGGAGCAGGAGCGCGATCGTGTGCTCACACGCAAAATACTGATACTGCAGCGCAGCATACGCGGCTGGGTCTACCGGCGGCGATTCCTGCGGCTGCGCGCGGCAGCGATCAGCGTGCAGCGGGTGTGGAAGGGTTATGCGCAGCGCAAACGGTATCGCAGCATGCGCGTGGGCTATATGCGACTGCAGGCGCTGATCCGTTCGCGTGTCCTCTCGCATCGCTTCCGGCACTTGCGCGGACACATTGTGGGACTGCAGGCGCATGCGCGCGGCTATTTGGTGCGACGCGAGTACGGCAATAAGATGTGGGCGGTCATCAAGATACAGTCGCATGTGAGGCGCATGATTGCCGTGCGTCGCTATCGCAAGCTGCAGCTGGAGCATAAGCAGTTCGCCGAGGTGCTGCAGCTGCGCAAACTGGAGGAGCAGGAGCTGTTGCATCGGGGCAACAAGAATGCGCGCGAGATAGCCGAACAGCATTATAGGGATCGATTGCACGAGCTGGAGCGGCGCGAGATGCAGGAGCAGCTGGAGGATCGTCGGCGGGTCGAGGTCAAAATGAATATCATCAATGATGCGGCCCGCAAGCAGGAGGAGCCCGTCGACGATGGCAAACTGGTGGAGGCCATGTTCGATTTTTTGCCCGATTCGAGCAGCGATGCGCCCACACCGCATGGCGGCCGCGAGACGTCCGTGTTCAATGATCTGCCGCATGGGCAGACTATCAATCAGGATGACATCATCACACCAATGCACATCTCCGAGGACGAGGAGGATTTGTCCGAATATAAGTTTCAGAAATTCGCGGCCACCTACTTCCAGGGCAATGTGAACCATCAGTATGCGAAGAAGGCACTGAAGCATCCGCTGTTGCCGCTGCACACTCAGGGCGATCAATTGGCCGCGCAAGCACTGTGGATAACCATTTTGCGTTTCACTGGCGACATGCAGGAGCCCAAATATCATACCATGGATCGCATGGACACCACGTCAGTCATGTCCAAGGTGACGGCGACGCTCGGTCGGAACTTTATACGCAGCAAGGTGAGTGGGTGTTGGAATGGAATGCAGAGATTTGCCAATTGATATTAATAAAATGTTGCTCAATTCCAGGAATTCCAGGAAGCCCAACTGATGGGCCTCGATCCGGAGGCATTTCTGAAACAAAAGCCGCGCTCGATACGCCACAAGCTCGTCTCGCTGACCTTGAAGCGCAAAAATAAATTGGGCGAGGATGTGCGTCGACGGCTGCAGGATGATGAATACACGGCCGATAGCTATCAGTCGTGGCTGCAATCGCGTCCCACATCGAATCTGGAGAAGCTGCACTTCATCATCGGCCATGGCATATTGCGTGCTGAGTTGCGCGACGAAATCTATTGCCAGATATGCAAGCAATTGACCAACAATCCATTGAAGTCGTCGCATGCACGCGGCTGGATATTGTTGTCGTTGTGCGTCGGCTGCTTTGCGCCCTCGGAGAAGTTTGTCAACTACTTGCGGGCGTTCATTAGGGAGGGGCCACCCGGCTATGCGCCGTACTGTGAGGAGCGCCTGAAGCGCACCTTTAATAATGGCACGCGAAATCAGCCGCCGTCATGGCTGGAGCTGCAGGCGACCAAATCGAAGAAGCCCATCATGCTGCCCATCACGTTTATGGATGGCAATACGAAGACATTGCTAGCCGATTCGGCGACGACAGCGCGCGAGCTGTGCAACCAGCTGTCGGAGAAGATCACGCTCAAGGATCAATTCGGCTTCTCGCTCTATATTGCGCTGTTCGACAAGGTCAGCTCGTTGGGCAGCGGCGGTGATCATGTGATGGACGCCATATCACAGTGCGAGCAATATGCCAAGGAACAGGGCGCCCAGGAGCGCAATGCACCGTGGCGTCTATTCTTCCGCAAGGAGATCTTTGCGCCGTGGCACGAGCCAACCACCGATCAGGTGGCCACAAATCTCATTTACCAGCAGGTGGTGCGCGGTGTTAAGTTCGGCGAATACCGTTGCGACAAGGAGGAGGATCTGGCCATGATAGCTGCCCAACAGTATTTCATCGAATATGGCACAGACATGTCCATGGAGCGACTCTTCACGCTGCTGCCCAATTTCATACCCGACTTTTGTCTCAGCGGCGTGGACAAGGCCATCGAACGTTGGGCGGCCCTTGTGCTGCAGGCCTATAAGAAATCCTACTATGTGAAGGATAAGATAGCGCCGCTCAAGATTAAGGAAGATATTGTTAGCTATGCTAAATACAAATGGCCGTTGCTCTTCTCACGCTTCTATGAAGCGTATCGCAATTCCGGACCAAATTTACCCAAAAATGATGTCATCATAGCGGTCAACTGGACGGGCGTCTATGTCGTCGATGATCAGGAGCAGGTGCTGCTCGAGCTAAGCTTCCCGGAGATCACAGCGGTGGCCAGCCAGAAGACAAACAAGGTGTTCACCCAGACCTTCAGCCTGTCAACAGTGCGCGGCGAGGAGTTCACATTCCAGAGTCCCAATGCTGAGGATATACGTGACCTTGTCGTCTACTTTTTGGATGGTCTCAAGAAGCGGTACGAAGGGAGTCATCTCTATTCTCAATTCCCCTTTAAATAATCTAAATTTTCCTCTCTTTTGCAGCTCCAAATATGTGATTGCGTTGCAGGATTATCGTGCACCATCGGACAGCACCAGTTTCTTGTCGTTCTTCAAAGGCGATCTGATCATCCTGGAGGACGAGTCGTGCGGCGAGTCCGTGCTAAACAATGGCTGGTGCATCGGCCGCTGTGATCGCACACAGGAACGCGGCGATTTTCCAGCCGAAACGGTGTATGTGCTGCCCACGCTGAGCAAGCCGCCGCAGGATATATTGGCCTTGTTCAACATCGAGGAGGCGCATCATGGCCGGCGTCTAAGCATGGTATCGAACGGTGGCGTCGTAGAACCACGCGATCGTCCGCACACGCTCATGGAATATGCCCTCGATCATTTCCGCTTGCCACCCAAGCGAACAATGTCGAAGACTTTGACGCTCAGCTCGAAGCGCAGCGAAGAACTGTGGCGCTATGCCAGGGATCCGATTAAGGCGCCACTCTTACGCAAACTGCAGAGCAAAGAGGAACTTGTGGAGGAGGCATGCTTCGCCTTTGCTGCCATACTCAAATACATGGGCGATTTGCCATCGAAACGGCCGCGCATGGGCAACGAAATCACCGATCACATATTCGACGGTCCGCTCAAGCATGAGATATTGCGCGACGAGATCTATTGCCAGCTGATGAAGCAGCTGACGGACAATCGCAATCGCATGTCCGAGGAGCGTGGCTGGGAGCTGATGTGGCTCGCAACTGGTCTCTTTGCCTGCTCGCAGGGATTGCTCAAGGAGCTGCTGCTATTTCTGCGCACACGCCGTCATCCCATCTCACAGGACTCGATGCATCGATTGCAGAAGACCATACGACACGGACAGCGCAAGTATCCGCCGCATCAGGTGGAGGTGGAGGCCATACAGCATAAGACAACGCAAATCTTTCACAAGGTCTATTTCCCGGATGACACCGATGAGGCATTCGAAGTGGACTCGTCCACGCGCGCCAAGGACTTTTGCAACAATATCTCGCAACGCTTATCGTTGCGCACCAGCGAAGGCTTCTCGCTGTTCGTGAAAATTGCCGATAAGGTGATTTCGGTGCCCGAGGGTGATTTCTTTTTCGATTTCGTTCGCCATCTGACCGACTGGATAAAGAAGGCGCGACCAATACGCGATGGCGCCAATCCACAGTTCACCTATCAGGTGTTCTTCATGAAGAAATTATGGACGAACACGGTGCCAGGCAAGGATCGCAATGCTGATCTAATCTTTCACTATCACCAGGAGCTGCCGAAACTCTTGCGCGGCTATCATAAATGCTCACGCGAGGAGGCCTCCAAGCTGGCCGCGCTTGTCTTTCGTGTTCGCTTCGGTGAAAACAAGCAGGAGCTGCAGGCCATACCGTAAGTGCTTAGCCAGTATCCCTTATCCAGCACATGTATTCAAAATGGTAAACTCTTCCTACCAGACAAATGCTACGTGAATTGATACCCTCTGATATTATGAAGATGCAGAGCACTAGCGAATGGAAACGTTCCATTGTTGCCTCGTACAATCAGGATGGGGGCATGAGCTCTGAGGATGCCAAAGTTGCATTCCTTAAGATCGTATACAGGTAGGTCTCCATATGCGCGAACGTGTAGATCGAATTTGCTTTTTCAACTTATCGTTTAAAATCTTATTTATTTAGATGGCCCACCTTCGGCTCCGCATTCTTTGAGGTAAAGCAAACCACCGAGCCAAACTATCCCGAAATGTTGCTCATTGCCATTAACAAGCACGGCGTGAGTCTCATACATCCAGTAACGAAGGTATGAGGTTACAGATTGATCCTTTATTATGGTATATTTCATATTGTTGTCTACTTTTGCAGGATATACTGGTCACACATCCATTTACACGCATCTCGAACTGGTCATCGGGTAATACATATTTCCATATGACAATTGGGAATTTGGTTCGTGGCTCCAAACTGCTTTGCGAGACATCGTTGGGCTATAAAATGGACGATCTTTTAACATCGTATATATCATTGATGCTGACCAATATGAACAAAAATCGAACTATACGAGCCAACTAGTAAAGACATATATATAAAAACAAAAAAAAAAAAAAAAAACCACACACACACATATATATTTATAATAATTATAAATTATAAATGCAATAATTGATATAACTAGAAATTATAGTTAATTACCTATTGTTCATTCCCACTCCTCAATACACATTCGATTTTCTTTTTGGCTATTTTAGCTGTTAATTCTTATACCAAACCCTGTTTCATATTATTATGCATTTCTTTTGTAAAAATATGCAAACTCTTGTTTTTAGTATCTATCTTATGCCACCACATTCCGTTTACTTAACTTATTAATTAAACATATCAAATAGAAGGTCTTGCAAGTTCTTTTTATAGATAAGCTATTGTATCTAAACATTTTGTACTCTATCTAACTGTATGTACATCTCAACTGCATATCTGTACTGATGACGTTTTGTATCAAATACATAGAAATGTTCAATTACTTAATAAATTATATAAATATATATATACATATAAAAATACAATTTTAGTTTTTTTTTTTTCAAATTTGCAATTTTTAATTTGTTTTTAAGATTATAAAAAAGTGTAATAATAATTCAAATAGAAATAACCATCATTTATTTCTAATATTAATGCAATATATATAGATATATAATACTTACAAAGATATTATACTATTTACTGTCGCTTAAAGCAGCTGCTGCTAACGTCTGCGCCGTCGCCCATCGACTGCGTAACTCGTTTGCTAGACTGTTACGTTATGTCTCGGCGCGTCGTAGCGTGTTTTTCCACCAGTACGCAACGATTGCTAGCTAGCTGTGTAGGTTTGTGTCTTCAATAAATTCACAGTCAATTGAAACTTGGCTGCAATATTAATATTTGTTTGCTGTCGATAAGATTTTCAAATAACAAATTCAAAATATACGAGTATATAATATATCAGGTGACAACATGGATGACCCCATAGAGGACATTTTTCAAGACTAATTCAAGAATCAACTGCGCCTTGTTCGTCTGTCGTTTATCTCGGCAATCATTAGAGCTATAGACTTGAGATCAAGCATATTTAACTGAACAATGATTTTTCTTGTTTGAGCATATGTCATACAAAGAATCACTAATTTGTCATTTAGCTTATCGAGTAATATATAAAATTGGAATTTATTTCATAATTAGTTTAAAAGAAGTATTTTATACATCATTGTAAATATATAAGTATTGTAAATATATAAAAATAATGGTTATCTTAGGGTCGCATTATAATATTAAGACATGGAATGTCTGTAAGCTGAATTTCTTTGACTGTGGGTCGATTCTTCGGTTCCTGATCCCAACAATTTTCGATCACAAATCGAAATTTCTCACAATTCGGTATTATATCAAATAATATTGGTCGTTCATCCTTGGTCGGTAAGTACATCTTTGCAATTGTATTTGGATCCGACAAGTGATGAAATGGTTTCCTGCGCGCCATCACCTCCCATAGAACAATCCCGAAGCTATAAATGTCGCACTTTTCCGTATACGTATTTCCTAAGAGAACCTGTGTATGTATGAAGGTATAAATTTTGTATTTGTATGCAAGATTTGGATTAACACAACCTTTGGGGCTATATAGCCGGCAGTGCCAGACATATCTGTCATCATAGTTCCTAGATCCGTCGCATTGCCGAAATCTCCAATTTTCAAATTCCTGTAATTTTTGGTTAGGAGTAGATTGGCAGTCTTTAGGTCACGATGAATCAGTATTGGTTCCATGGAATGCATGTGGTTAATACCCTATAAACGGCAGTAGAGGTTAAGCCATGATATTATTAGTTTAATGAATGAGAATTAACCTGGATACACTGAATCATCCAGTCTATAGCCATTGCCATGGTATACTCCCTTTGCTCGCTGCCGTGCAAGAACTCAAAGAGGGATCCACACTCTGCGTAAGCCATGACTAAGTATACGAAGTCCTTGTCAAAGCAACTTCCATATAGCCGTACAATATTCTCATGGTTAGTGCGGGACATTTGTTTAACCTCCTTTTTGAACGTCTCATTTTTTTTGCATTCTTTGACAGCGACGACATTTTGATGCCATATTGCCTTATAGACTCTGCCAAAGCCGCCATGTCCAATTTCCTACAGAATAAAATATTAATCGTAATTAAAAAATATACATACCGATTAATTTTCCTTATTAATATTAACCATTATACCACTAACCATACAATACATAGAGTAGACATACATGTACAACATTTTTTAAAGCCGAAAAAATTAAATGAAGAGACCATTCAACTTCGTATTCGCTCGGCTCGGTATCTTGAGGCTCGAGCAGGAGCACTGAAAGGATGCAAAATCTTAGCGATTTCATTATTATTTGTGGGAAGGGTATGAAAGCTTTTGGGGCGCATAAAGCATAAGATTAAGCGACGAGCAAGCACACACACTTTTGGAGTTCCTTGCTACATGTATGAGGTTTTAGGTGCCTCTGTGCCTGTATTAACTATTATACGCTGTAGATCAATAATTCTACCTCGCCTATCCTAAGATCATCAAAGTCTACTTCTCCGACATTAACCTTCAATGATTTATTGAGTTCTTCAATTTCATCTGGCGTGCTGTAATCAATTGGAAGCAGACCATAATGCATGAATGTGTATTGATTTAGATGAGCAATGAAATACCTCTACTGCGTGAAAGATCCATTTGAGTGCAGGAAAAGATTCACTTTTGTCATCGTCATGCAGCAATTGTTGTCTATAATCTGCGTATTCCACTAGTATGTGATCATTATCAAGTTCAACATATTTGATAACTTTATTTTGAATTATATTAAGTATAAATCGAATTTGACTTATATCCAATTCAAATTTATTGATTACACAAATGTATCGATTTTGAGGGCATTTGTATTTATCGTATGACATCAGCATGTCTACCAACTGTAAGATTTCTCATAAAAATGAAGCTGTATTTTAAAGTCAATTGAAATTTACCTCTTTGTCCGAACAACTTTGCGTTAAATTTTTCATTTGGGCTATGGGCTTTCCTTTACAGTAATCCAATAGTCAGTAATATAAAAAGATAGAGGACGAGCAAAACTTAACTTTCCTTAAGTTAACTAACTAACTAACTAGAGGACGACCAAAACTAAACTTTCAGAGATGACCAGTTGCCCCGCACTGCCGCTCTTTCGAGTGCTCATTATAATCTTATCGCTCAAGCCGCAAAAAGCTGTGCACTGTGCAGTAGTTTTCTAACTTTTTGCCACAAGATTGTGTTTTCATATCAAATTGAGTAAGCATGGTAAGCGACAGCGTAGCGGAGAACAGTGGGTGAGCGTGAATAATAGTTATTACCAAATAGCGAGCTTATGAAACTAATAAAGTCGTCAGATTAAAGAGATTGCCCAAAAGTGAACTCCTGTGTGTTTTCCTTTTTATTTAACAACTAATAACTAACTAACAGTGTTGGTGGACCCCTTTCCTCCCCCTTCCATCGTATGTTTCGTTGTTTGGCCGAGGCACATCCCGGCACTAAATAACCAGAGTAGAGAACGCGGCTATGCCCGTTCGCTGAGAGGCCAAACCCTCAGCACTGTTCCCCCATCGTCCCCTACACCCCCCCTCTCCAGATTCCGGTCCCAGCAAATCACAAATATTCTTGTGATATCCACCCTGGGCAGACTGACGCTGCCCCAGCTGAAAATTGGAACCTCACATTTTATTGCGATTTAACAGTATTAACAATATTGCGCGCGCGACCATGGCAAGGAAAGCAATTCAAAAGTCCAAGTCCCTACATTTTTTTATTTCCTCCCGAATACTTAAAGTACACCTCTCACCCTAAACTATGTAGAGTCTTAAGAATTTCCCCACTGAATTGGGTGAATATTCTCAACACTTGCAATGTTCTTTGAATAGAATAACTCTAGTATTGGAACGATACTATTTTTGTTTACTCGCAAAATATATACATATGCAAGAAAACGAATCAACATTTTTCACTATTTGAAAATTTGCAGGCAACCTATTAATTAAAACATATTTAGTTAACACATAAATTTTTGTACTACACGTTATCAAATGAGTTGCATACATTCTTTTTAATTGCCTTATAAGCTCTGTTAGAGAATTTTCATGTTATTTACATAGAATCAAGAAGTTCGTTATTATTGCTTACAATAAGTTATATTGAATAAAATATAAATCATATTTTAGTTTTGTTGATTCCACTCTATTATCGATTGGTTCATTCATAGAAAATTGACGTAATTAACTATATAGTTTTAATTCAACTGCAATGACAAACACTTCTACATACGATTAATCGCTACAAATTATGATAAATTGATCAGTAAAGAATAAAACGGAAAAAAAACAGAATTTCCGCTGCCCGCTGTTTTGGAATTTTTCCCGCAATTGGATTTTTAAGAAAGCCAGATTTGACGGGAAAAAAATGATTTGGCAACACTGTTAAGAAAGTATACGTTCAATAAATTTGAGAATTGATAAACTTACCGGGTGATAACATTGTAAATTATTTTGAAGAAAATGGATATTTATAATAGGTTAGAGCGAATAAAATGTATAATATATGATATAATATATTCCGTTCAATGCTGTCTCAGCTAGAGCGAGAGCGATGAACGAGTTAAGCTTTTCTAACTTTCAAATACATTTGCTGCCCTATTTGAGAGACTGTCAAAGAAAATAATCGCTTTGCTTCTCTTCATGGAAAACTTTTACAAGGACTCAAAGTCCATTGACAATTTCAATAAAATCAATAATACATAGAAGAAATTTTAACAGCCTTTGCAAGTTTCTTTATCATAATTTATGAACTTGGGTTACGTGCTCTACCCAGTTCATAATTCTGATAAAGAAACTTGCAAAGGCTGCTAAAATTTCTTCTATTATTGATTTTATTGAAGCAAAATGAAATTATATAAATATATATAATATCTTTTAGTAAGTGTATTTATTTATTTGATTTGTTGTTATTGTTTTTTTTTATTAGCATGATTGCATGCAACCCCATTTTGGCTCCCACACAACCGGCTGGCGATTTCCCACGCATTGTGTGTTTAGAATTTTCACAGCGTGTGAAAACCGGCAGCCGGCTTTAAAGTCAAGACTCTGATTTTCCAAGATAATTAGTGCAGTGGAAGCTCCTGGGAACTTTTTTGAAGACGCAATCCCCAGCACCTGCCGCTGTCCCCTGTCGCGGGCCCTACAGCTCGACCGCAGGCCAACGACGCATTCAAATGTCCAACTAGACACAGGGAGCGAGGGAGAGCAAAAATTATGCACTCAAAATGTGAATGTTCATTAAAAATTCAACTAATTTCATATTCAACTTCTTATAAGATGCCGTGCACGGCGTTGGCCTTAAGAAGTTGCAGTTCCAATTACACAACCTGGTGGTGGTGGTTTCTCTTCTCTTTTTCCAACTTGACCCCTTCGGTATATTTTCTCTCTCGCTCTCTCTCTCTCTCTCTCTCATTCTCGCTCTGGTTTCTTGCTCATCTCGCACGCAACAACGCCTCGTCAAGTTTGTCGTTTAAGTCTTCCGTTTGCCATCTACAACGAAAAATTTCCCACCAAACTGGGGGTGAGTTGCATTTGCTGACTGCTTCGCTGATTCTGATAAGAATTGTCTCAGACTCTTGATGTCTCAGTCATAATAATTCTAATTAAAGCCTAGTAAGAGTGCTTGAGTTAGGTGTTTCTCAGCTTTATATTGCTTAAGCAAACATTTATTGGGAGTTACTTAACGGAAGAATGCATTAATTAAATTGATTCTCTGACAATTATAATTTAATTTATATATATATATATATTAATATATTCATAAATAAATAATATTTGAATCAACTACTTCAAAAATAGCAGTACAAAAGAAACTCAACTTAATCAATAAAGCGGCCAAGATTTATGGGAATTTTTGGCAAATGCCGTTTGCAAATAAACTTTTGATGGCCTATTAAGGTTTGCTCAGGTCTGTAGCGTATTCAATGAAAGCTTCAAGTTCGATGTTGTGTGCTGTGATTTGGCAATCCAAAACGGAAGCGCGATAATTAATGCAAAACGACGATTGTTAATTTGTAAATCTGTAAAACAACAATAACAGGTAGTCGGGCAAATAATGCATAAATATTAAGCAAAGATAGTTAAAAACTAGAAAGAAAAAAAAACTAAAACAAAAACAACACAAACCAAAAAGGTTCTCAGCTTATTGTCAACGCCTTTTGGGGCTGTGTGAATATTCTGTTCCTGAAACTTTCAACGCTAACAATGCGGCCTCATATATACATATATATATATGCACACAAACAGATATAAAGATATACATATACATATATATATATGTATATATAAAGCATATATATGTATATATTTCTTGACTTTGCGTTTTTCGTAATGGCCGCTAAAAATTCAAATCGACCAACCAACTGTAATTAAAGTTGAAGAGGCAGCCCACCGTGGGAAGTGCTGCACTTGTTTTGTTTAAGTCGCACACAAAGAAATGTTCACACGACATGGCAACATTTTCCCAAGCCGATTTAAATCGACTATTCGCCTAACCAAGTGTAGAGGGCGGACCTTCCAGGGGGTAAAGTCTTCTAACTCTTTTGCTCTTTCATCATTTTCGGCTTCTGCTAGATAGAGCAGATGAAATGTGTTTAAACATTGCAAATTTTGAACTAATTTTTCAACTGCCATTGTTGATGTTTGTTCGTTTGTTTTTTATATTTATTTAAATTTAGGGTTTCTCTTAGGCTTACAACTTTCATATTTTCAGTTATCTTACAAAATTATATGCTTTGTATATAAATCTATACATATATATTTCTGGTCTAGAGCTGGGCTTATGTTGAGCTTAGCTTAAGTGAATTAAGCGTGAACAATTCTTAAGTGTTTGCGATATCTAGATCTATTATAAACTAAAATGTCGCAAACATTCGGGCACAGCGCATAGGCCCAGCACATACATCTTCTATATATATACTATTTATATATATGTATATTATATAAATGTATATTTAACTAGAGTTACAATTCATCATGTCAGTGAGCTCTTTCGAGTTATGTTATGTACAGTTATGTTTTCGGTATTGTTTTTCAGTATTTCATTTCCTTTAGCATTTACACATACATCTATTGGTACCGGCTAGCACTACAAAAAAATATGTAAATATTGGTCAACTTGAAATAGATTTTCATTCGGTTTGTTCGTTTTGCATTCAGGACAATCAATCGCTTTCTCAGAAAGAATGAAAAAAATAAGCAATACAAATAAATGATAGAGAGATGTGTTGGGTGTTGCTTAAGAACTAGGTAGAAATGTGTGCTAGAAGAGCTTTAAATAACTTGGCATAAATAAATGTAGATGGAATTGCAAATAATAGAAATACTGCCGCACTCAAGACAAGCCGCTCCCATGGCTGTTCCACTGCACCGCCGAGATCGAGGGCAGTGTTTGATGCGTTTGCTGCTGCATGCTCTGCTGTAAGCTGGAGCCGCTGGCTGGTGAATTGCTGCTATTGTTGCTGTTATTGTTATTGTTGTTATTATTATTGCTGTTGCTATTATTATTATTATTGTTATTATTGTTGCTGATGCCTGTGATGTTATTGTTATTGTGACGCGTACGCATAACATCCTCAGCCTGATTACAATGCGAACGCGGCCCCGGCTCCGGCGTATAGGTGAACGTCAGGCCAGTGGCATAAATGATGCCATCATTGCGCACCAGCGATATGGGCACCTGTGTCGGCTGTCGCACCTGTCGAAATATATGTATATATATCGTTTATAGTATATAGAATAGTTTAGGATTTGTATGCCCTTTGCACTCACCCAAAGCCATTCGCCACGAAACTGTGAGATTTCGGGCACCACACAGAGCAACGTTTCTGTGCAGCGATACATGGTCTCCGCCTCGACATCTCCGAACCAGACCTGCAAATGCGGCGTGAAATTGTCGCCACTCAGCTCCAGCATAGCCACATCGCCGCCGCCATTTAAATTCAGTGAATTAACGATTGGCACTGGCGTAACCGGAGATCTAAGCCGATATTGCAAATGAATTACAAAAACTCATCAATCATATGCAATGTGGAAACACTTACGCCACTGGACCCATGCCCTCGTAGAATTGATATTCAGCTTTGTCGGTGGATATGATTGTCCAGCAGGCGCCATCGTTGATCATCTCTTTGTTGGGCTCCTTGGGGCACGGCGTGGCCTGAAACTGTATGATCTTCTCCTGGGACAGGCATAGATACATTCGATCCGTATCCTTCATATAGAAGGCGCACTTATGCAGCTGCGATACCGGATCATCGGCCTCCAGCAGCGCCATCTGTTTGTCCACCTTGCGTATGATTAGACGAGGCAGCGCCATGCCCGTGACAGAGCAGACCAGTTTGACTGTCGCACCATAGTGGATATAGCCGTCGCGCACTTGAAACTCCTCCGACTCGGACTCATTGTCGTCGAGCAGATGTATCGTGAAGGCGCCCCATTGCGTCGACGAGGCATGAAAGTGTCCATTCTCCACATGCAGATAGCGCGTGGAGACAGTTTGGGAGCGCAGGCGATTGAAGAGGGCGACATTGGTGCCGCTGGCTATGCACAGATCGGCATTTTTCAATGATTGCTTCTTTTTGGACGGCTTCGAGATGACCTTGATGCGCTTCGAATTGAACACACCAATGTCGTGGCCATTGCCATAGAACATTTTCACCGATAACATGAAGTGTTTGCGCTTATCCGAATCGGATATGAACAGCGTCTTGGCCGCACAATACTGTTTGCCATTGAGATCCAGCTGCTGCATATCCTGATCGCTGCTGCCAATGCCAATGAACGCGCATAGCTGCGCCCCCTGCTCGCCCTCGCCCTGCTGCAGCATCTCCTGGTAGCGTCGCTGCCAGCCACTGCCAAACAGATAAATGCACGGTGGGGGGCAAAAGAAGCGCTTCTCATTGCCATAGGATTTTTGTGCGACCTGTGCGAAAAGCAAAAATTGGATTAAATCAATTAATTACATTAGGTACAATGTAAAAATTATAATTATCATTATAATAATCAGCGCTTCGATTATCGACAGAGACAAATCGTAACAAATTGTAACCGCAGCAATGCAGCTGTTAAATTTGTCGTATAATTAATTTCAATTATTTTATTGTGGCCGCCGTTTGCTTAATTTGGATGCAGTCAACTGTGAAGGATGCGATGCCTGGACGGCGGACGCTGACGCTGACGATGTCGACGCCGACGCCGCTTGAAGATAGCCGCGCTAAACCGCAAAAAAATGCCCAGACTGGAGCACTAATTCGCTGTGGAATGGCAAGTGGAGCTCACGGTAAATATATATGGATATGTATAAATATGTGTACATATGTACATATATTTTATATAAAGCTGCCCTATATCTGTTGTCTAATCTGTGCATGACTAAATTAAAATATATAAAAAATATACACATATCTAAAAAAAAAAAAAAATTCAATTATTACTGTTAATATATTTATAAAATTTATAATTACTAACAATGCTAATTTCTAATCTAATTAAAATTGACTATTAGATTATTATATCTATCACTTTTACTTTTTACTTTTTAGGATTCATTTTAGATAAGAATTATCTGATTTAAATTTTAAGTTAGATTATTGTTGTTTTCCTTATTCAACTGCTATAATTTAGTTTATTATTTTTAAGTTCATGAATAGTATGTTACCTTTTAATTCTAGTATTATTAAAAAAAAAAAAAAAAAATTTTAACTGATTTAGTTTATTTTTATCGGATTTATTTTTTCTTTAATTATAAGCAGTTAATATTGGCTACTTAAAACATTAATACATATTATCTATTTTATTGATTTTATTGATTGATTGAAATTTATAATTTGTAATGATTATTGTCAAATAAAAATTTTGCGCATTGAAAATAATTTAATTGAATTTAATTTTTTTAATAATTTTTTTTTATTTATTTTTTTTTTTTTATATATATATTTTAAGTGAAAATGAATAATTTATTAAAAAAATAGATATAAATAAAAAGTCTACTTGTTCACATTAATCAAGTGTCATATTCATATTTTCATTTCATTCATCAAAGCTATCAAAGCGCAACTGTTCTTACTGTTTACACTCGTGACGTCACACACGCATGCTTATCCTCTCGCGAAAGGCAACCTATTAAAGTTACTAATATATGTTTTGAACCCACCTTGGCATGCAATATGACGATGACCATGTCGTTGCGCTCGCGCATATATTTCTCCATGGCATCGCGCGTCAGCTTCTTTTCCTCAATGTGCGACCGGTATGGACCTGGCACAGCAACCGGCAGCATGGATAGCTGCATCTGTTGTTGTTGTTGCTGCTGTTGTTGCTGTTGTTGCTGCTGCTGCTGCTGTTGTTGATGATGCACTTGTAGCTGCTGTTGCGGCGGCGGCGCACTGCCCAGTCCAAAGTGCGGCATATCCTGGCTGTGGCTGTGCAGCTGACTATGGTCCACGGAGTTGCTATTGCTGCCGGCTGCTGGTACGGCTGCGTTCTCGTAGACAATGGCGGGCGGTGCGGCGGCAACGGCGTTTAAATTAAATTGGCTGTAGCTCTTCATTTAAACACATGCTGATTAAATAGTCAATTTATTTGTATTTCTTTTCGATTATTTTGTAGTTTTTGTTTTAATTCTTATTTTGGCAACTTGTTTAACACTTTGGCACTACTTGCACTTGCACTTGTACTTTGTTTGTGTTCCTGTTTTTATTTTTTCTTGTCCAGGTTGTTGTATCCTGGCACACAGCACACGCAGCAAGCAGCAGCTGTCGCTTCTCACGGTTTCGCTTTCGATGTTGTTGTTGCGGTTTGTTATTTTTTTTTTTGCTTTTGTACTTTAGAATGCCCGCCTGGCCATAATTAACATGTGTTAAGTTAAGAGCGCGACTACGACTATGACTGAAGCTTGTTGCGGCTGGCGGCTGTTTAAACGTGCAACTAAACTCAGGTAACTGATTTATAATAAATAAAAACGAAACCAAACCCCACTAGCAGCAGCTACCAAACAAACTAGGGTTGTTGTTATCGTATCGATATGTTTATCGATGCATATATCGATAGCTGAATACAGCATAAGCGATGGTTTGCAGAATGATCTATCGCCGACCGCAGTTTGTGACGTCAATTTAATTTGACATAATAAATGAATATCGCAGTTATGTCAAAAGGTATTTAAGAATATTAAATATTAATTTAATTTTATTCTACACTAATTTTAATGTTATCTGTGCTCCTTCAAAACTTCCTTTTTTGATTTAAGATGGGTTCGTTTCGTTGTGACTGACAAAATACTTTTTCGAACGAGTTGGCAGTATTAAATCTGTCAGCAGGGCAGTTGGCAGTCTGAGTTCGTTGTGTGCGCTTAAAAATTGTATTTGTATAAAAAGTCAAGAACCAACTACATAACAATGGAACAATTTAAAGGCCTACAAAAATCACTTTACATATGGACGGATAGCGGAGAGTTGGACAAACGCGTACAGGCACTGAAAGAGGCCACCGGCGGCGAGGTGGCTGTTGAGAACGTGCATCGCCTGTCGTTTTGTAAGTGTTAACAATGTTGGGTGTGAGTCAGCATGTTTATAGCCAATTGCATGCATTTTAGCCTCCTACGCCAATTCGAGTTTCGATCTGATTGTAATTGAATGCGCCCAATTGACCGACAATTACGTAAAACTACTGCACATGCTCAAACCGAGCGGCAAACTGCACTTGTTCGCTTACATCGGACCCGCTGCCAATTTGTTGCAGGAAATCAAACTATCAGGCTTCATCAATTGCAGCGAGGATGCTGCGGCCAACACTCTGACAGCCGAGAAACCTGGCTATGAGACCGGCTCATCGGCTCGCCTATCGTTCGCCAAGAAATCACCCAGCATGAATGTGTGGAAGATAAGCGGCGATGATGAGGAGCTAATCGATGAGGAAGAACTGCTCGATGAGGAGGACAAACAAAAGCCAGATCCAGCTGGATTGCGTGTTTGCAGCACCACAGGCAAACGCAAAGCATGCAAGAATTGTTCCTGCGGCTTGGCCGAAGAGCTGGAGGATGAGAAGAAAACAAAAGCAGCAACCGAGAATGCAAAGTCCAGCTGTGGAAATGTACGTACAGTATTTATGTTTGTGTTTATGTCTCCAGTAAAGCAAGCCCTATCAGTGTAGTGGCTCTAGAAAATTATAACTTTTTTGAAATTGGAAACCTAGACAGGCTCATTGTGATTAGGTTACGATACGAGTTGGATTTGCTTTAAGAAATACATTAGTTTTTCGCTCCATTAGACTGTTTGTCTTATGGTCTCATTTTCACGATTATATAACTAAAAGGTGTTCTATTTGCTTCTAATGCTTCCTATATTATTGTGCAAAATAGTTTCTAGAAAGTCGTGACAGGAGAGAAATTGGCGCTTATTTTTGCTTTTGTATATTGTTACTGCTTTCATGCTCTGATCTTTAATCTTTTCATCTTTTGTGTTTGTAATTGAATTGCTATTTGTACGCTATAGCAGAGTAGCTAGAAGCTTTGTTAGTTATTGCATAAATTCTTTGTTTATATTTGGTATTATTTAAATTCTATGCAATTAATTTTAACAATGGATCAGCTTATTATAATTAATTATAATGAGAAAAGTGATCTATGCACAATGTTAGGTAATTAACTAGATGCTAAATAGAGCGGAACGTGCACAGCGCTTCGTATTCGTTTTGATGATTTCTCTATGAAGTCGAAAGCCAAATCGATCAAAGCGAATTTAAAATTAACTTGATTTAGTTTATATTTAAGTTGATCCGAGCTAGGACTATATAGCAAATCAAGCAGCTGTCATTCAATAAACTTATTTCTTTTATCTATTTTTATATCGAAGCTTTTATCAGATTCCTCAGATAACATTGGTTATTTATTATTGTATTTATTATTTTACTTTGTGAACTTAATATCCGTTAAGTCTTTAGCAAATACACTATTTAATAATGTTTTGGTACATATTTCATATGCATATATTATTTATATGTCCGTAAGCAAAATCTAATTTCTAGTTTTTTTTTTTCGTTTTTTTGCAGTGTTATCTGGGCGATGCGTTTAGATGCTCCACTTGCCCCTATCTGGGCATGCCAGCCTTTAAGCCGGGCGAGAAGGTGCAGCTGGCTGATAATTTGCTGAAATCTGATATTTAGAACTTAGGGCACAGTGCATTCAGATAGACTTGAACACTTTATTAAGTGAAATTTTATATTTAAAAAATACATTTCAAAAAGAAATATAGAAGAATATTTATATAGATTATATTATATATTAATATTAGAGTTCACATGGTGTACCCTTGATAAGATCAGCCGTCTTGCCCGTCATTATACGATAATTGACTTCATTGTGATCCAACTCTTTGTACAGATAGGTGGGCATGCGATCGGATAGCACCCAGAGGTTGCCAGTGTTGTCCACCTTCAGGTCGTTGGGAAAGACCAAAGTATGCGAATCGGACTCGATTAGTCCCTGCGTGTCGGTCGTATATGGACGCTTCACATTCCAGCAGGCGATGGCATCTTTGTTCACCTGCGTGTAGAAGAGTACGCCCGTCTCCTTATCATACGATTCGGCTGTCGATTGTCCGTTCATGCCGCGATCACCGATCAGCTTGAAATCATAATACGAATCGCCGCCATTCACATGACTTTCGTTTTGGAGCACACGATTGGAGACCTTGAACTCCTTGGTGCTAGCCAGGGCATGGAAATACACGTCCTTGGTATGATCCGGATTCAAGGGCCCAATGGCCATGCCGAAGACGCCATCGGTCCATTGGAAGTTGACGCCGGCCACATTGAAATCGCCCTGCAGCGGATCAAAGTGGAAGTAATTGTGCTTCACTCGATACGATTTGTCATCCCTGAGCGAATAGACAATAACGCCGTATGCGCCCAAATCTGGAACATAGGCATACGCATCCTCGCACTGCTCACGGTCCACGTCCACAATCTAGAACAAAGAATATCAAAGTTATTATTTAAGTAAAGGTCTAGCCTGAGTTGGCTTACAATATTGGCAAAGAATGTGTCCTCCTTGCTCTGATCGGCGGGTATGGCAAAGCGACGCAGCAGCTGATCTGTCTTCAGATCGAATACCAATATCGAGCTGGGTGTAATTTGCTTGGGATTGCCCAAGATATCGGCCAGGCCAGTGTCCAGCACCCAGAGGCGATCGCAGACATCAACGCTTATGCGGAAAGTGGAAATGATTGTTGCATTGTTCTGCAATTGAACGCCAACATCCTGCGCCTTTTCCGCATCCAAACGTCCGCCAGATGGCGTCTTCTGCTCTTGTGGCTGCACATCGATGGGCAACTTATTGGCCTCCCAGCTGGGATAGGGACGTAGCTTTGGTGATTTCTCGGTTGTCGAGAGATCAATGTAGTTTAAGGTGGCTGCAACACCGGCCTTCCATCTGCGCGACAGAGCAAGGAAGAGAAAAAGAGAAAGAGACAGAGAGATATTATGAATCAGTTAAATTAAAATTCAATTTGCTAACGAATTTCTAGTTGTTTGTTTAATTTAATTTAGTTTTTTTTTATAACTTCCTTTTTGCTAAAATTAACTATGTTGTTATTATAATTATATTTTTATTTTTATAGAAGTCATTTTTCATAGCATATACTAATGAATTCTTTGTTTTGATAGATGTAGGTAAATCACCGAGCTATGATGACGTCACACCAAGTTTGATGAGCAATTTCACATAGACAAATATCAAAATATATATACCCAGGCAGTATATATGTTACCAATTCGTTTCAAACATTTAGCTTAGGCATAAATCAAGTTATTGTCATATTTGCATAACAGTAATCTAAAATGCAAATAGCTGTAAACTAAAAAAGAGCTAAAGACAAAAACAACAGCAAAAAAAGTAACCGGTTTTTGAGTCAATCTCAATTGGTTTTTCGCAATCCCCCGCTTTCAAAATAAAAAATATATACACATATAAAAAAAAGTACACAGTGTGCTTAATAGCCGCAAATTTTTTTTGGTTATATTTTTTGTTTGGTCACCTACCTTGGCACAGTGACAAAGATTTTGTTTTCCCAGCGCTCCACGCCAAGTGGCAAATTGTTCTCTGCAATGTAGTGGCCGCTCTGCTTGGCCTCCGCCTCGGCCTCGGCGTTGGGCCAATCGAAGGTCAGCTGCTTCCACGAGAACCGTTCCTCCAGCTTGGCATTAACGCCCAGCCAGCTGATAAAGCACAGAGCCAGCAGCCTAAGTGTAAACATGACTTGCCTTTTTTTTTCTTAGCTTTTAGGTTTCGAAAATATTCGATTTGGACTTGAGAATCTTTATCTTAAAATCGCTGAACCACCGTAACGTTTGAGCTGAGCGCGCTTACTGTATTGCTTGAGCGCTGTTCCGAGCTTAATATGCTGAGCGAAAACTGAAAAAGCTTTCGCAAAGCTCTCGCACACACGACATAAATATCTTGCAAGCTTGACGACAGCTGCCGTTGCCGTTGCCGTTGCCTGTCGGACTCTTCAGTGGGTGGGCCAACCAAATTAGCATTGGCGGAAGGGAATAAAGGTATGGTAAAAATAAATGTAATGGAGCGATAAAAGCAAAAATAAGAGTGAAATATCTGTAAGCCAACTGCACTGATTTGTAATGCAACTGGTTGTTAATTCATATCGGGTCAGAAGCTACCGGGCATCGGCTGTTATCGAACTGAATACAATTTTAAACTAGTTTACAGTCGAAACAAGTTCTCAGAGAATTGTGACAATCCAGCTGAACATCTGGAAAACTACGGATAAAAGTAAACGAATAAGCGATTGCGTTGCCTCGCAGCATCAGAGCTAGCCTAGCTATTTCAAACTAAAGAGCCAGGGAAAATTATAAAAAATATAAATTTTTAATTTTAGCTGAAACAAAGCTAACTTTATCTGCAGCTTTAACTTGAATGGTATTCGCTTCCTCCCCGCCTCTTGAATTATTAAATTCAGCGTATTTAAATTATTAAAAAAAAAAAAAAAAAAACATTATAATATTTCTTCAAACACGATAAGTTATTAATAAATAAAGCAAATAATTATCATACCTGTTGGCACGACCGCTGATTGCATAACTTAATAAATTAACTGAAAGGATTAATGCACGTTCAAAGTAAATATAAATTGTATATAAATTCTGTTTAAAATCAAATATTTTTGTTAATATTTTCATAAAAAGAAAAAAGATTTTGATAGATCATCCAATTTGTCAGTCAATGGAAATATTTTTTTCATTCTGTTTTTTGTTTGTTTATTCAGTAAAATTCTCATATTCCGTTAATAAGACTTTAAATTAATTCGTTAATGTTACTTTCATAAGAACATACCGAGTTTTCTTTGCTTCATATTGCTACAATTGTAATTTTCTTTATCTTATTTTTTTTTTTATTTTCTTTAATTTATTTGAAATTTTGGATTATTTTTGTTTTTCTTTTTTTTTTTACAACGATTAGCTTTGCTAAAGTTAGTTATTAACTTTTTTATCTGTGTGTTTTTGAGACGGAAAAGCAAAGAACTGAACATGAAATTTTTAACATTTGAGATTTTTTTGTTGAGTAAAACTTGCATTTGTCGCTTAGTTTTCTGGTTGTGGTTTTTGTTTCGCTTAATACGCTATATACAATATACATATTTTATTTTACGACTACCCTAACACCATTCCCTATATGTATGTAAATGAATTATAATCAATTAAACTACAAATTCCAACGATCCTTAACAATTAAATGTCCTTATTTAATAAAATTTTTTTTTTTTTGACTATCGACGATGTCATTTTTGCAAGGTGAAAATTACTCTTACTCATGGTAAATCATGAATGTTTGCATTAGTATATATTTACTATATGTGTATGTGTGTGTATAGTGTTATTTCATTAACGGCTTAGATTTTAAAGTCTTTCATTTCGTAGGAATTTGATGTTGTCTATGTGATGGCTTTTTTTTTTTTTTAATTTTTTATAGCACTTCTTGTGATGGATTAGAGTGATTGCATTTAAAAAAGGTTCCATTTAATTTTATTTTTATATGTATATATAATATATTTCTATTTTTTGAGAATTTTCTTCAATAGTTTTCAGTTTTCGTTTGCTTTACGATTTTATATAATGTCAATTCCTATTTTAATAACGACGCACTCATATATTTTCCAATTTATTTGCTTTCTGTATATGCATACATATATATATGTATATATTTATATTTATATACACATATAGTCATATATGTATATACTTTGTATAAATGCAATTTTAGAACTTACAGTATGTTCGAAAATTTTCCTTTTTGCTTTTTAGATTGCCCCAATCATAATTTCTCTATGTAAATAAAACTAAATACAATTGAAAATGTTGCTTGAGCACATAAACCCGCCCCCAGACATATATTTATCTATATAAATATATGCTGATACTACACTAGATTAGACTATATTTTTAATGATCTAAGATTTGCTATGCTCTTTTTACTTTTGTGCTACTTACGACTCAGACAGAAAATTTAAGCTATTTTAAAAACATTTTACTTCGCGTGCAATAATAATTAACAGTACAAGAATTCTTTTGGACAGGCCCCCAAAATAAAGGAAACAACGAAAAATATTTATACACACACGTACACACACCAGCTCTATACAATAAATACTAACACTAACTTACGACTACGAGTTTCATAGGCCAAAACTTTGTGATAGTATTTGGGTACTGGAGTCTATAGGAGTCCAGGACTGTAAGTCCTTCACACAAACATAAAATAATGAAATATGGGAAAAGGCCGCCTTGGGAAAATCCAATGCATGTTCTATGTATGTATATGTGTGTGTGCATGGGTGTATGTGTGCATGTGGACGTGTGTGTTTGTAGCTCTAGGAGACAGTGCACTGAGCAAAAAAGGTTCATGGGGTAAATTACTCGTTATACAAGAAACATATGTACTAACACAACAATTTGTTTTCATTTAAAAATTACATTAACTTTAACATGATTTCGCTTAGAATTATTTTGCATTTGTTTTGTTTTATTTTTCTTTCTAGTTAAATGACTTGACTATGTTTGTGGTTTGTGTTCAACTTTAAAGCCTAACAATTTTGCTTAGTTCACATTCTAATGTCGTTAATTAATTAATTGTTGTAATTTAGAAGTATATTTCGATTTAAGTACTTGCTAAACACGTTTAAGGTACAATACATATTTCAATTATTCTACAAAATTGCTGCTACCAATTCTCTGAATATATATTTATGTATACATATATATATTTAGCTCAGCTTAAAGTTGATACAAAGTTCATTAAGTTACATACACATATATTAAGTTATCATTTAGCTTCCTCAATTTTTCATTTGTATAATTCACCTATCACGCAAAGGAAATTGACAAGTTTTTTCATGTACGGTGCTCATGAGTATCTGTAAGAGAGAAAGAGATTTATTAATTATAAATATATGCTCATTACATTTTTAATGGACACTTTAAATAATAACGATTGCGATAGCGAGCGATGTTACACAACGATATATCGATAGCTTCTAAAGCGAGAGCTTTTAACAGTGCACAGTGAGTGGCAAAGAGACGATCACTGGTGTTTCACACGATTGTGTCTTTTAACAGTGGGCGCTTTAGCAGTGTCATGTTAGCTTGCCGCTCTGTTAAGCAACAAGCACCGTTATTTGTTAAAAAGTGTGAGTTTCAGTTTTTCGCAAAAAATAATAGTAAATCTGCAATAAATTTCCAACATTTAAATGCACCAATTGGTAGTTGGGTGAGTTTGTGCTTAATACAAATAAATGGAAATAACCTGTCAATTCCAATTGCTAAATATTCAATCGATTTTCTCAATGCCCGCAAAAATGGCCAAAATTTCTAATGTAGAAAGTAATGAAAACATATGTATTTAAAGCCACTACTGCTACAGATGCAGCTAGTTAGATTTTTAATTGTTCACTCACCTTGTGTGATTGCGAGTGTGGCTGCGGGCGTGGGATGCGCTGAGGCAGCTGTGCTGATGATGTTTGTAGCCAGTGGCTGGATTGCCAGCGAGGTTGTTGCTGTGCCGCCATTGCCGTTACCGTTACCGTTACCATTGGCACCGCCAGCTCCGATTCCGGGACCAGATGCCCCATTCAGTTCTGTGCCCTTCGTATTCACGTCCCGCTCGACAAGCCGTTGCCGTAATACTCGTATCTTTTCCTCTTTCTGAATATAGAAATAGTATGGGAATTATTATTTCTAAAAATTGCTGTATTTTTACCTGTGTTATCAATCGTTGTAGTTCCTCGTTTTCGGTTACTAGTTTTTGATAGCGTTCCTCATCCTCTTTGGATATGGCCGAGTCTGGATTATACTTGGATTCGGCTTTATCTTTTGGATGTCGTATGACCTCAATGACCTGAAAATTAATATATACATGCAATAAAGCGTGAATTTCTAATTATTCTACATGCTTATCCCGCAATACCTTTGGCACAAATATCAGCAGCATGCTTAGGAAACAACAGAATATCACAGCTAGTGCAACAAAGGCGAATGATGCGTCCTGCTGCGATGCAATGACCATGCCAACTGGCGCTGTAATCAGGCAGAGCACGACCACATTATAGATGCTCATGCCCACATAGCGTGAGTCATTTATCTGTTTCACTTTGATCGAACGTGTCTCATAGGCCAAGAACAGACCAAATACCAATATAAGACCCTTAACGCCATAAACAAGTCCTGCAAAAAGTAAGTGGACGATTAATTAAAACGAATTTGAAATAGATATTCAAGTACTTACCTAACCACATAGAATTGCGTTCACTTTCGCAATGCTCAAGCTCTGGACGTATTTTAATATCATCAGTTGTAGATACTGGATCTTCGAGTGGGAATGTTTCAAGTATACGCTGCAGCGGATCAAAGATCTGCCAACACAATAATATTACTAAATCTATTGATAAGAGCCCCGAAACCATGGTGTATAGCTTCCAAGGTTCCACTTTTTTCTGAAGAACAGAAGAATATAATATATGTAAATAATCAGATTTATTAGAATTTGGTTTTTGAATAGCGTTACCTTTGGGTCAGTTTTTGCTTTTGTTGTAAATCGATGCACACGCCAGACTTTGCTGAACATAGCACCGTATGCTAATGTAAAACCGGTGGATAATAGCCAAGCACGAGCTTGACAGATCTGAACAAAGGTATAGAAAATTAGTCTATATATATAAGGGTATATCTATTTCATAGAACACTACCTTAGGATATTCATCCGGACTGACAAAGCGTCCGTCCATGCCCAGTAATATGACTGATATAAGGCAGATGATAACGCCAAATAGCATGATCGTATTGCAAACTGGATGCGAGGATTGTATTACTCTGTAAAGTTGGCAGATATAATACATACTGTAGAATAACACACCTTACACCCATATAAATACCTTCTATGCTTATTCCATATATTAAAGATGATCAGAGCAAAGGCCACAAAGATGCCGCAACAGGAGATGGTGCACATGCAAACAAATAGCGGCAATGAGACCGTTCTTAGGACATGGGTAACAATTGTGCGATCCTGAGGCACCTATAAAAGTCGGAAAGTAAGAAGTTTATACTAAAGTGTGGAGAAAGCAAAGTTGGTCTCAGAATATATTTGGATTTTCATATAATATTTAACATATATCTCATTTTTGTTTTTATAGCCCTTCATGATAATGAATATTTTTGACATTTCCCCGGGTTCTGGGTAGCACAAAAAACGTTACTTGCCCCAAACCGGGCTGATTATTCTTTATATTATTTGCCCAGATTTTGCAAGTAAACTGATGTTTTACATTCAATTTCAAGTTGTTCAATTTGATTGCTATCAAACGATTCATACTAAGTTTGCTAATGTATTCGAGGTCCCTGCCTGTCGTTTTGATACCCTTAAATCTCTTCACACACACATATCTCGCATCAAATGCCGGTCTCGGATGGAATTTAAGTTGCGTGATCGGTTCGGAATCACATGTTAACCAAATATAATTTATTCGCTTCTGCGTCTCGGTTGCATTCCAAACAAAATACATAAGCTTTTCATAA
The DNA here is from genome assembly GCF_018153725.1 of Drosophila mojavensis. Lineage (NCBI taxonomy): Eukaryota > Metazoa > Arthropoda > Insecta > Diptera > Drosophilidae > Drosophila > Drosophila mojavensis. The sequence continues at coordinate 8,499,107 of NW_025318858.1, forward strand.
TCTTTCGACACAATAGCGGCTGGACTTATGTCTTCTGGCGTCTTATAGGGCTGTGCTGTGAAGCGAAGTAAACGATTCATTTTTATGAATACGCACGGACTTAAGCTGTTGTAGCCAAAATGATACTCCTTCTGGCAAGGTCCAAATCGTCGGATTGCCCCTTGCGAACGACCATGCCTATCCAGAAACTCTTGCAACTGCTGGCGCTTGCGAATTACACTTGTGTAATTCGATAAATCATATTCGATGAGACGATAAGTTTGTTTCGCTCCGATCGGTGCAAAGCTCAAATATGGCTGTCTTATTTTGAGCTCTGGCGCAATCATATTATAATTAAGCACAAATCGACGGAAAATCACGCGGTCGACGTAAATAACGAAAAACATAAAGACCAATACGTAAATCAACGAATAGATCCAAGATTTTGGTCTACGCGAAAAGCACAAATTACGCTTGCCGTCATAAAAGAGCTTTCGTGACAAGTGCTTGGTGTGTGGAAAATGATATTCACAATTGGGATATAGTTTTCGGGGGCTTCCATCAATTTCGTATGATTTGTGTTCCGGCGGCAAACGCACTATACCTCGGTGTTGCAAGCTGTGTTCGCTATCCCCATCGATTGTCCTCGAGACCGTGGAACCGGTAAACATAGAAGGTATTATCGATAAATTTATGTTGGTATCGCTATTACTGCTACTTTCCGTTATTCGATTGTATAAAAATGTCGGTCTTGACGCATCAGAATAACGAGACGACTTGACAGAAGATATCCGAATGCCAATATTTTGAGGTCTCGGATGGGCGATGGGCATAGTTAAAGTATCTGATATTGTTTTGTGTGGGAGTCTTTGAGAGGTTTCATCATCAGATTCTCTAATCGTAGGGCCTATTTTAACGTTAAGTTCTTCAACCGTTTCATCTTCATATTCTTCTTTACCTTTATCTTGATTTTGATCTTTATCTTTGTCTTTATCTTTATCTATGTCTTTTTCTTCGTTATCCATTTCTCAAGTCTCTTGTTTTATGTTTGTTTGTGTTCTAGTTTTAGTTTATTGAATCATAGCCTATTTAGTTTACCTTGCCGCCTATCCATTGCTCCGTATTTAGCCAAGTTAGATTGTCCAGCTGTGTATCGTAATAGCCTAACTTCTCGTATTTTCCATTCACCATCTGCTCGATTTGTGTGAGCGCAATTCGATCGCCCTGAGAGCTGAATGCCACCACGCCCTAACGAAAATCATATAATATTTAGATTTTTATATAGATATTTTAAATTATATATTTAAATAGCTTACAGAAACGCCCAAGAACTGTGTTGAATTCATTGCCGAATATATATCGTCGGCGATTTCCTTGTCTGTATACGTAAAATCTCGCAACGATTTCTTTCTGGTTGTTAAGCGTTCCATTGTCTTGTTGAAGGCCAATGCCACACTCCAGACAGCATCATAGGCCAGCGGTGCCTCCTGATAGCCCTCCGGATAGCGATCGTGATTTATGTCGTAGCCTTCCTCGATTAGCGCATGATTCAGTCGATGTCTAGTTGATATTGAAAAAATGATTAAGAATGTAGTTTGATTTTTATTATTATTAATATTTGAATAGAATTTACCGAAACTCTTCAGCGGTCATGCCCGATATTGTTGTCTGATTGTTTTGATTCCACATTAAAGCCTCGGTTGTCAGATGTCCCTCGGCAGCAATGCGCATTTGCTCCACTGTGCACGTGATGCCCTCATTCTCCAGATTTGCCTCATACCAGTTGTCCTCATACCAGCCTAGATTGAAAATATACTTATTTATTAATTATATATTGAATTGCCTATTCACATGTAGCTGTCAAACTTTACTGGCACTTTGACGTGTTCTAATTAATTATAAATGTTGTTTTTGGATTTATTAACGGAATTACTCGATTATTGGTTTATCGCTATTATACATATGACATTACCTCAATTTGGGTGTCAAGTTTTCAAAAATTTTGCGATAAAATTTGACAAGAGCTTATATATTGGCATGTACTATTGTAATCAATTATATCAATACATATATTATGTTGATGGGAGAATGTTAAGGGCAAGAATTATGACATATTATATATGTATAAAGCTGGAAAGGAGATTTACTTTATTCTGCTCTTAGAAGAGAGAGTAAAAACTCTTTAAAAAGACAAGCTAACTTGATATTAGGTATATATAATTAATTGCGTGTACTCTCAAGTAAATAAGAAGGCTTTCATAGATAACAAAACAGTTATGGAAGCCATTCTCCAATTGTCAAGTAAATCTGAACTGGAATGTAATTGAAAGAAGCTCTCTTACATATGATAAAATGCACGTTGCACGTTTTGAGATTATCCAGTGACATTCACTTTAAATCGTCTATGAATGAAGTGTGAATGCTCATGCTCTCTGGAGTGTATGCTCAGCTTACCTATAAAGAACCAGACATGAGCACGCCCGTAGAGCTGCTGCTTGTACATCTCGCAGAGAACACGTCTTGCTGCCACCACATAGAAGAGGCCCACAATGATGCGGGCATCCTGGCGTCTTAAATTGCGTACGGCGTCTGTTGGATCGGATAGAAATGATTGTCTAGTTACGATTTCGACGCCAGCTTCCATGCAGCGATTCTCAAGATCCTCCACGGTCTAGAAAAGTCAATCAATATCTATATTATTCATCGTTAAATATATGTATATGGGTTTTACTTACCGATATGAATACCTCTTCGGCTTGCTGTAGAATGGCAACGCGTGACCAGCCGAATTTTTTCATCAGTTTGATGCGCGTTGGATTGTGCACCGTGGCCGAGGGATGGGTGCGAAACAGTGTTGGAAAACGTTTGCGATCGGATAAAGCAGGACTTGAAGCGCCATAACAGAGCTAAAGTGCAAGCAGATGTATGTATGTATATATATATATATATATACTACACTACAGTACAGTTTTTATATATGCTATATTCAATTGGCTTACCACAATTAGATTCCACATTTTGGCCGCCTCCGCAACGGTGGTGCAGACAGTGCTGCAGCCCGCCAAGAGCATCAGCTTTTGCGGCTTATTATATAATAGATTGTACATCACACTGGCGCCCAAACCCGGTTCGCACTGCACAAATAAGATAGACAGAACAAGTGAGATAGAGAGGGCGAAAGCAAGGAAGAAAGGGAGAGTGAGAGTGAGCGAGTCAATTACACATGTCTACAAATGGCATTTGGCAAAGGGCATGACCCAGTTTGTCAGCTGCCAACAAACGAGTCAGGCTTCAATGCAAGTTTACATAATGCACGAAATCAAATAAATAAATTTAAAAGTGAAGAATATTCGATGCAGTCTATTGAATATACCTCAAGCCCAGCTGGCGGGCAGGCTCTATGCTAAATTAAATAAAATTGATTGATGTTTCCTTTTTCTATTTCTTTTTCGTCTGTATCTCTTTTTTAACTTAGTTAAATATTTAAAAGCTGCAGAGCTGTGGGAAAATGTCACTTCATAGCTTCACTTGAAGTAATTTTGTAATTCTATCCTTTATTTTTATTTTTTTTAATATGACTGACTTTTCATTTTGAATTTATGAGAATTCGCATTTATTATTTATTTGTTACACACGTAACAGCAATAATTTATTCTGCAAAGAAAATTTACGTACTTCATATGTTTAAATAATTTATTTTAATTTTATTTTTGGTCTTTTGTTGCTGTATATTTGAATATATCAAAGTAAAATATCATGAATAATAGAGAGAAATTATTATCAACGAAAAATATTGTATGAACATAATGATTAAAAGATTAGTTTATTTTATGTTATGTATATATAAATAAAACGACTATTTTCCTTTAAAAATGATTTATAAATAATTTGATAAAACTACTTCTAAAAGCGAGTTAACATACAATATTTACATTAAATAATGATCTATAAAGCTAACAATCAATTTATTTATTTGTGTGAGTATTTTTGTTTAAAGGTAAACATAGATTCGTCTAATTTTATAATTAGCATGTTTGTTAGCTTCTATATATTAATTCGTTAATTTACATTTCAGAATGAGAAATTTAATCCAAGAGCCCTTTATGCGTATACGTGATATTTATGTTGAGCATTCGTTCAGATGAGATATATAAATATTCAAATGTAAAAGTAAAAAGTACGTATAAAAAAAATTTTACGCTTGATGACGTCCCTGGGTCTCTATAAATACCATAGCCCACAAATAATGGCTAACTGTTTTATTCTTGCAAAATCAACGGAAATAATCTTAATCAATCACTCTCGCTCTGAGCAGGAGCCTTGGGTTCCTTCTTTTATCTTCTGTTGAGCGCTTTGAGTTGAGCTATTCGTGTGGCGCTCATTTTGACGAACATCATTTAGAGAGCGATACGATTGATGATCGCTTAATGAGATTCAGTGAGGTATTCACATTCACTGCACAAACGGAACGGGATGAGCTTTCACGCGCGCTACACGCCTATGTATTGGTATGTACCAATACATTCACATTTTTCTTCCTTGAGCTCGGAGAAAACCCAGAAGGTCCGATTACGTGCAAACACGTTGAACAGTTGAAGCAATCGATTGTTCTCTAAACTTTTCTCAGAGAAACAGTCAACAGTTACTTCCGAGGGAATTTCTATTTATGCTAATAGGGATATTTAAATTTTCACAAATTTACGGCTCGTCCCTTTTCGTGATATTCAATCATCAACTCTTTTATTTCGATAATTTGTTGCTGCTCATATTTGGAGTTGAAGCGTGTTTATTTATCTATTCATTAGATAAAATGAATAATTGATGTATTTGGTTGAATAGCCAACTGTTAGAGGTGCTCATAAAGCATGCATACATTTGCATTTGTTGCACGATGACGACGCTGATGATGAAATGATAATGATGATTCATTAAATTCATGCTTTTAATGAATGCTTTTGTTTAACTTGACTTTGCGTGTAAACAACCTTTGTAATTGGTTTGGCTTCGTGTCCAGTCGCATTGTGTTGCCTGCCTTTCCCTTTCTTATTCTCTTTTTTTTTTTTTTTTTTTTTTTATTATTATCCTGTACGTGGCATACCGAGAGCATTTACCAGAGTATATGTTATGTACATATATATATGTGTATGTATATGTGCATATAAATCCGTAGGGCTCACCGCATTATGAGCGCACTTGTTTAATCATTTCGGTGTGTGAGCGCGCGCGTTCCTCGGGACAATTCACACATCAAAGTAGGTCAAGCAAAAGGCAAAGGCAAAGGCATTGCGTGCGACCTTTGCTTGCTTGTCGCCTACGGATGCTAAAGATGATCATCATAATGATGCTGATGATGATAATAATGCTGCTACTGCTGGTAGTGGTGGTGGTGCTACTGCTGCTGCTGTTGGTGGTGATGGCACGTAGATAGCGCAGAGATGCGAACTAATTATGCAGCATTTAACGGAAGCTGTTTGCCAAAGCTGCTGTGACACACAGTCACAGAGTGAGCAAATATATTCATATATATGTATGTATATGTATATATATATATATATATATATATATAGTAAAAGCCCTTTCAGTTGCAATGCCCAGCGAAGCGAAACCAAACTGAACTCAATTCAAGCAGCACTTAACATACTCCCATCTACAAATACATATATATGTATAAAGATATATGCATATATAGTATACATTATATAGTGTATATATAGTCAGGTTTGTCTGCCAGCCTTGAATAAAAATAAAAATAAAAATAAACTCAAACTGAAACTGAAATGATGAGACGAGCGCGCCAAAGTGACCTCATTCAAAACTCAAAACAAGTTTTCGGTAAGCTTTCGCTCACTTAAAACTAATGAGCTACGCCTATAAATAGGCATCCCATGTAGTACAGCCAACAGTGACTGTAACTGTAAATGTAACTGTAACTGCTACTACTATATATATATATATATAGCTAAACATCTGTAACTGTACAAAACTGTGTGTGTCCTTCCATTTCACTTTTACTTTCTCTGCCTCCATTCATAAGCATAAATGCTCGCATTGATAACTTTTCGTGCTAGCCTGCGCGACAACAACCAGCCATTAATTATGACACATGACAGTTATGCGAGTAAATATATTTAACTATATACACACACACAGACTCGAGTATTTTTTTCTGTGTTCTGCAAATCATATTCGCCAATAGTTATTATGGGAATTGAAAAAAAAAAACACACACACAAAATTAAAAAGATAAATTTTTTTTGTAAAAAATACGTTGGTAAAATATTTAATTTCTTATGTATTAAAATAGAAGCCGTATGAACATTAAAATAATTATGCAAATGGTGGAAATTTGATAAATTCATTAAAAAGAATTTTTTATATAAAAACTAATTTATATGCTATTTATTTCTTAAATTAAAGGAAGAAATTGATTATAATAATAATATAAGAATAATTGAAATTTATAAATTAATATGAATGCTTAAGAATATTAAGGTAAATTTTCATCTTGTTTATGAATTAAAGAGAATTTTTTGTTATTATATAAATAAATAAATAAATAAAATGTTTATGTTTTATTTTAAAGCTATTCATTTTAAGCATAAGCATACTAAGCATTAATAACAATTATTTATAATTTATAATAAATAAGTTTTTTAACACACTTTAAAAAACAAAAATGGTATACATATGTTCAAAGAATTTTTCGATGCAGTAAACAATTTTTAAATGTTCCCTTTTTGCTATATTTTACAGTAAAAGTTAAACCACATATACTATAAGTTAAGATATATTTAATTACATTGAATATATGCTAATTCTAGACCAAAACAACCCTCGGAGCTAAACAAAACATAAATGATTTGGAGAGCTTCAACAGCTGCAGAAAGCTACAGTCAGAATACTAAGTCGTACGTATGCATATATCAAATAGATTTGATTAGATGGCCCAAATCGTAGTGCATATTGAATGAATGACAATAAAAGTTGTACGAAATTGCGTTGAAATTGATTTGAAGAACACTTACGTCAAATACCCTTTATGCGCAATATAACAAAAGCATAATAAAACGCTACACTCGGTGTGTGCGTGGCCCCTAGAGAAATATGCTAATGAATGCCACTGCTATCCGCAGCCCCCCCTGGACAAGCGTAGCAGCTCAACCCCTGGCAACGACAATGCGAGGCAAAACGGTCGCAAAAACAAAACGCAAAAACGAAACAAAATAAGTGAGACCCAAGGGGTCGAAACTAGACGCAGCTATACATACCAGGGTATTGGTTGCCAACTTATCATAGTAAATAGCATACATATATATGTATATATATATATATATATATGTGTTTGTATGCGTGTGTATGTGTGGGTATTTGTGTTTGAACTCACCTCGCTGTCATTGCTGTGCAGGATGAGCTTGAAGCCGGGCAGAAGATTTGGCTCCTTGTTGACATCATCCAATGCCAGTCTTGCGGCCGGCATGCACGCCTGCCCACCCTGCCATCCTCCTTTGCCGGCAATTGGAAATATGCCGCCAATATGCAGCTCATCCGGCCTGCCCGCCTCGCTGCCCTTCAGCTGCGGCGTTCCGATCAAACAAAGCAAAAATATCCAAAACGTAACAGCACCATCACTTGTCATATCCTGCAAAAGTCAAACAACGAATTCGTTCAATGTCCACAATCTGATTACAAATCACAAATTCACAAATACAAAGTCAAACACAATGGACAATGGAACGCGAAAAATACCTCAAATGCGCAAAACTGAGCAAATGGGCAAACTCGCTAACGGAAAATGTCGAAATATAGAAATGTGGAAATGTTGAAATATAGAAATGTGGAAATGGGAAACCGAAACGTGCCTCAAGCGACATTTTATGTGTCCAGCACTTTTGTTTTGTTTTTGGTTCTTTTTTCTCGTTTTTTTTTTTTTTTTTTTTTTTTTTTATGACTCGCCTCGGCTATGTTTACAGCTAACGCAAGCAATTTCTCGTTTTTGGCACACATACACCCGCACACGCACTCACACACCCTGATTCTAAGGTGTGGGCATCTCAGATTTTTCGACTATTTCATATTTTTCGTTTTGCGCTTAACAGATTCCTTGTCAATTTTAGGGGTGCGCATCACGCGTCCCGGTCAGAGTTTGAGAGTGTTATTTCAATTTGTTTTTTTTTTTGTGTTGTTAAAGGTATTTTATATATATTAGATAGTGATATTAGATATCACTTATACATGGGTAGAGGATTTTTTAGTTGTTGCCAATGATATACAGTAGATTATTGATAATTCGAAATGACACAGATATTAAAATCATCGAGAATTATTGAGAACGAATTTCTTTCAGGGGGATCGAATTTTTCTCGATTTATCGCGATTTTCTATTTAGCGGGGTACAAATATTGCTCATGTATGTTTTTGTATTTTACTTATTTTTCTTTATATTTATATGTGTTTACTACTACAATTTATTATAATTTTATTTTACAACTTTTATATCATATTATATTCTATTTTATTTAACTTTAAAGACACGCTATATGCGCTTTAAGTAGGACTATTATACACAGCTCTGGTATGCAAATCATTGTTATTCACCAATGTTAGTTTGTTGACCTCCCTTTAATCATTTGAATTTAATTATACAATCGATTGCTCTTATATTATTTAAGACAGCTCATTTATTTCAGTACACAGGCAATGCTACATAAGGGCTAAATTCGGATAGTAAACGTTACCTATTATAAACGAAAAGTACAGGAGAAAGTAATTTGTATATGTATGTAATTTCCGTGTAAGTGAAGGCCTAGAGGTAAGGCACAGGCAAATACATAATATAATATCATATAATATTTATGTATTTACATATGTAACAATTATTGTGTATATAATTATAGTTAACTGTAATCAATAGAATGAGAGTTTTTTTTTTTTTTTTGAATATAATAATATAATAACTTAAACAACTTTATACAACTTCAAATTACTGTATCTACTTAATTGACTCTTAATCATTCGCGTATATGTCTTGCCCTATAAATGTATTTCTTTATTCATGTTGCCATCCTGTGTATTGCCATAAGATTGTGTAATCAGAATGCCAAACCGCTCGACACAGCTCAGCATGCAATTTCACAAAAATAAATTTAATTGTTGTTTTTGCAGCTAAATTTAATGCAATCAGATTGCTACGTTTCAGTTCCAATGGCTATAACTATTTTTGCGCTCGCTTTTAGCGAAATGCTTTAACACGCCTGTCAACAGTACTCAGGGCTATAATTTAGCAAACTTATATATAGATAGCTGGCAAATGACAGCTGTGACAATCGTTGATTACTTTTGGAGTGCATGACCTTGTGTGTATCAGATTTCAATTGGCTTTTAACAAACTTTTCATACTTTAACCCTATGTTTACTTTGCAGACTGAATTCTTTCATAAGTTGATTGAAACTTTTTTTTCTTTTTGAGCCAATGGGGTGTAAGGGAATTGTTGAGAATATAATAAGAAATGTAAGAAAGTTTTTACTCTCATTAATTATATAAGTTCTTACTCAGCAATATAATAGAACAGTTGCGAATATGTGTATTATATATCCAATTAAAAAGAGAATGTGACTAAATTTATAAACATTTTTAAAATGTATTATAGGAATAGTGGATTGATAGAGACTACATATTAAATAAATGACAGTATAGTAGAGAATCATATACAATACAATTAAGTATATTCCTTGCTATATCTCCATTAGTCCATTCTAAAAAATTCATTCACATTCTCATTTGACTTTTCTTTTATCATCTATATATTATATTATAGCGTATGTATATCCATCATATAAATATAATCTTTGCTCATATATTTATAATATATTTATCCACATACATAGTTATATATTCCCTTCCATTATATTTTAGTCCATTCAGTATTTGCATTAAAATTCGATAAGACGAAATTGATATACTGTGTTCTCTTATTTTTTTCTTTTCTTGGTTTTTGTTTTTTTTTTGCTTGTTTTCAGGTTGCTTGTCTGCTTGTCATGTCGTTCTATTTTATCTTAAGGTCAACCGTTAGCTAAGACCAATTTCATTTTATCCTTAAATAGTTCTGATTTGATTGCCAGTTTTCTATTTTAGTGTTGATTTGGAAGCTTTTAAGCTTTAGTTCAACTGACGTTTGTGGCAACAAATAAATAAATAATTAGATTCTATTTCTTATATACGTATTTGTTTTTGTCTCCTTTTTTCGTGTATCTTCATCTCTATCTCTGTCCCTCTCTCTCTCTCTCTGTCTAACTCTTCACTTCTCTCTTTTACTCTCGTTCAGCAAGGTCATTTTGTTTGACGTTTCGTTTTATAGCTTTAACCTCCCTCCACCCCCAGGCACTCACACACATACACACGCACACACAAACACATACCGCAATCGTCTTGTTATAAACTTCAGCAAGCGATTGCTTATGAAAAAATAAAGAAAGGAAAAAAAAGAAAATGTTTTTCCACAGCCTCATGAGGCGGCGGCTGTCGAATCAGTTGCGTAGCGACACGCTCATTGCGCGCTTGTGTGCGTCTGTGTGTGTGTGTGTGTGTGCGAGGTAGATACAGATAGGCACATAAAGAGACACACACACACAGACACATATACAGAAAGACCCTTCCAAAAGGCACGCACGTGTAGCAGGCAATACAGTAAAAGCCCAATAATTGAAACATTTAATGATGCCAATTGGCCTTAAGTTCCATTGCACATAAATAATTAAATATACTTCAAAATTCAACTCTACTTATATTGATATTGTGCCGAACTAAAACTGAGCTAAATTAAGCCTTTTTAAAATATTAAAAACATTTAGGTAAAAGTAAAATATATTGAAATTTCAATATTTTTAAGATAGCTACAAAGAAACCAAAGTGTTTGCCCAATAGACCTTTCTAGAAATATGTCCATGTAATGAATTCTGTAGTTTACCATGTATATACAGTATTAATAATTTTATAAAATATGTAAATAAAATAAATCGCAAGTAACTTGTCAACAAGTATTTATATTTACTAAGTCTTACTATATTAATAGACTAATATTTAGTATAATTCGTAAACCAACAATATGTTTATATACATACTTATGTCTATATAGATATTTATATTTCATAAAACTGTCACATCTATGGCTATTTACTGTACAGGTGGCATTGCTCTTTTTGGCACATAAAATAACTAATTACGAAATTGCCAACATAATTTTAATGAAAATTGCAATTTCATATAATGTGTATTAAAGTGTGACATGTGCGTGTGCTTTACTGTACAGGTGACATTGCGTGCGTGCGCTTGGCTGAGTGGCATAGTGCTCCAAGGTAGATGACATTATTCTGCAATGGCCGCCCTCCAATCTGTGGGCAAAATGATTTGCGAAGCGCGCGCCCCCAAATGTAGGCAATATTTTTTTAATGCGCGCACCGCACACAGCATGCGACGCGTGTGCCCTGATAGGTAGGCAACATTATTTTGCGCGGCGATTATCGGCAAAACTGCGCTGGCTGACTGAGTGAGGCGTTAATCAGCAAAAGCGGTAGACGCATTGCTTTGACACCTTTATAAGTGAGTTGTTGTTGTTGTTGTTGTTGTTGTTGCTGTTGTGCCTGGTTGCTGGTGGGCAACTTCCGCTGACCTAGATTCACCACACACACACCCACACACACACACTCGCACACACGCTGAATAATTACGCGAGCATTGCGATTGTGACTGAGACCGCGTTTTTGCCACTTAAACACTTGAGTGCACGAAGCACACGACTGTTGTCCGTCCCCGCTTTAGCTGCCACACCTGCTTACACACCTGATCCCCTTGCACACACACACAGACGCTCTCGGTCTCACTCTCTCTCTCTCTCTCTCTCTCTCACCCCCTCTCTCTCACTCTTTTGCATGCCCTAAAACGTCTCGCTTCACATCAGTTCACACTTAACTTGATTCAATTTCACTTACTTTTGCGTATGCCGTTCAAATATGTGATGCGATTTTCTGGCTGTTGTTGATGGGTTTTGTTGTTATTGCTATTGTTGTCGTTGTTGTTGCTGTTGATAGTATTGTGCTGCTGCTGCCTCTGCTGCTGCTGTTGCTGTTGATGGCTTGGCCCGGCTCTTCAATTGTTTCATAAGACACACAAGAACTCTGCTTTTCTGCTTTCTTCTTTTCTATTCGTTTTTTTTTTTTTTTTTTGTTGCTTTGTCGGCTAGGCCAAAACTCAATGTTTGTTGTTGTTGTTGTGGCGGCTTTGTTGATGTTGTTGTATTGTTTGATGACTGTGCATTACAATCGATAATCCCATGCACAAATGCAGCTCAGTGCAACGGCATTGGCGTAAATCCATTTTAATGAAATGCCGTAAGCCTCACAGATTATCCATTTAAATGATGTTTATTAGTTGATGCTGTTCTACAATTTGTTGTAATGTCTCTATCAGTTGCTGTTGTTGTTGCTGTTTTTGTCGTTCTTGCTGCGCTTGTTGTTGTTTACGGTTGTTGTTGTTGTTATAGCTGCTGCACTGTCAGCAAACAACAACAACACGAGCATCGACAGCCGTCGGGGCGTGGAGCTTTATGCCAAAAAGGAAAAAAAAAATAAAAGAAAAAAAAAAACAACGCAGCATAAAAAGCTTCAAATTGAATTTTAAATTTCTCGCAGCAAAATTTGTTGGCCTTTCTTTTTTTTAGTATTTACTTTTATTTTTTTATGTATTTTTAGAAATTTAATTTAAATTTGGTTTGCTTTGAATTTGATTTAAAAGCAGAATTTTAATGTAAATTTTTTCTTTTGTATTATTTTTGCGCTTCTGCACGTGCTTAGCATAAATTTGGTATATATATTTATTTTATATATTTCATTTATTTTTGCCTTTAGCAATTTACACACACACACACTCATGCACACACACGTCGTATTAGCTTGGCTTGATATTGTGCTTGTGTTTGTTTTATACACAATTTTTGTAAAAAACTTTTTCGCATCGTATTTGAGGGCGAGGCGCACGTCGTTTTATCCGCTGCGTTCCACATGTATCCGACGACTGGAACTCCATGACTGACATTCCATACACAGCCGACATTTGGCCTGAGCCACGCGCAAAACAGACAGCGGCCAGCAGAGCAGCAGCAGCAGAAGCAGCAGCAGCAGCTGAAGCTTTGCCAAAGCTTTCTGGAAGGCGTCGCTGCTTTTGTTTGCTGTTTGCTGCTTGCTGCCATATTCCAGCTAGGCAAGTGCGTGAGTGTTGGTAAAGTTTGATTTTTAGTGGGCGCGAAGTTGATAACTGTCAATTCGGCCTCCTTCTGTATGTGTGTGTGTGCCGTAATTATGACTGCGAAGGTCCACTTGGCCAGCGGGCATTGGGTTGCTTTTGTGGCTGTGTGACCGGCATTTTAGTTGATTTTTTTTTTTTTGGATTTTTGCTTTTTTGTGCTCCTGTTGTTGTTGCTGTTGTTGCAAGTTGTCAAATGGCCGCTAAAATTGAAGAACATAGAGGCTTTATGGCCAAGGACGATTGGCTTTAACTTATGGCCAATGTCAGGCGGCGTTTGTTTTGAAAGCGAAAGCCATTATTATTGGCCTGGCCGGGGCTGTTTAGGACTGGCTGTGCCTGTGTTGTGGCATTGCATGCCAAAGTTTTGGGGTCGTAATACAGTCAAACATGCAAACACGCACAGGCAACAACGTTGCCGCTGCCAGGCACGCGGGCGGCCATACACAAACACACACACACACACACACACACACACACACACACACACACACACACACACACACACACACACACACACACACACACACACACACACACACACACACACATACAAACACACATACAAACACACACTTATTCACGTGTACCCCGTGCACGGACATGGACAAGGTAAGGTCCTTGTCATTTAACTCACTTGCCAAGTTGACCTTTTGCCGTGTGTGTGCACTTCACAACAACGAACACAAGCAAGCCAGCTAACAACAACGACAACAACATCAACTTTATGGCTAATACCCAAATGCCACGCCTTGAGCGCAAAAAAGAAACAACAACAACAAAAACAAAAACAGCTACATGAAAATTAAGTACGCAAAGAAATTGTACTCCGGCACGTGCATGCCTGATGAGCTTATCAAGGCTCAAACTTATTGAATTTTAAATCGATACATTTCCGGTGTAGCCAATTAGTTTTGCTAATTGCTCTGAATTAAGCATGAGCTGAGCAATGCAATTACATTTCATGTACAGACACATACACATGCAAACCCACACACACACACTCTCTCGTCTGCCACACTACGTATACGCAACGAGATGCCGCCAGAGCAGGACAATGACAACGAGCCGAACTCTTAGGCTTATGACTTTCACAATTTGCACAAAGCGAATCCAGTCCGAATGCTCCAATCAATGCAATCGTTGCGCATATCTAATGCGAGCATATTTCATATGCATTATTTAGCTTATGGCCGTGCGTGTCGTGTGCAATTCAGCTGAGATATTCATATCAAAGTGTATTGCTGCTATTTTATGCAGGCACAAGGTGTGCCGAGGCAAGAGCATCAGTAGAATATAAAGCCCATGTCATCTGTCGCACAAGGAATAGAACAGCTCTCAATGTATTTCTTTGGTAACAAATGACGTTCCATAAAGACAAATTTTGATAATTGTTCAAAAAGTTCTTTGACTATTTGATTGGAATGAAATATTAATACGTAAATGTGGCTTAGAATGAGAGAAGAGATGAGTACTTGCTGTATGGCTGTTCTGCTTTTATACTCGTTCACAAAGCGAAACGATTATATTCGATTTGTGATTCCCTTCATTTTCCTCTCCGTTTGTCGTTATTGAAACAAGACTTCATATTCAAAACATGTACTTGTTCGTGTTTTCATTTACATGTAGAGTGGGCGTATACACACAATGGGCGTGGCTAATTGGGAAAGGCTGCAACTGTTGAAACAGTAGAAGAATACAGTAAAATATATACTTGTAGAGGGTAGCTTAGCCTAAAAATAAATAGTTCAACATATACATATACACATATACACAACTAGATAAACCAATGCCCATTGGTGGCAAGTTGGAAAAAACAATTTCATGCATAGTTTTGGAGCAAGAGCTACTTAATTTTACAATTAAGTTTAAATTGGCCAAGTTTTCCACATTCAATTCTAAAAACTTTGGCAGTTATGGATTTTTTCTCATTCCCACGCTGCGTCCGATGAGACTAGATATATATTTATAGATATGGATATTTTTGTGGGTGGTTTGACTACACGAGTATATGTTTCAAATTCCAAGCCTCCAGCTCTATTAGGAAACAATAATACGGACAGGGAAAGATGGACATTGCCTAAAATAAATAGACTCCTTTGACTTTGTGAAGGAATATAAATATAGATTTAAGCAATAATATTATATATGTTAATAATTGTGTTATTATATCAAGTTACTGTGAAATTCAATATTTTTATATTTATTTTTTTAGGAAATTATTTTGGTACTAAAAAACACTAAATTAAAATATAGGAAATTATTTATTTATGACAAATAAAATGAGAAACAAAAAGATTGATTTTTGTTCGTTTTCATTGTAAATGATATTAAAATTTTGTTCGTTTTTATTGTATATTTCCAAAAGTTAAAGTTCATATTAATTAATATTAATATTAAAAAATTATTTAAATAATTAACATTAAAGTAATAAAAGGTAAAAAAAAAAAAATAATTCATAATTTTAAAAATATATATGAATAAAAAATATATACATTTGCTTAAAATTAAATTAATAGCTATATTTATTATTGTATATATACAATTTTCAAATTGAATTTCTATTTTTGTTTTTCTTCACAAGGTAAACAAAACTTTTAGCATTTCTGCAATGGAAACTAATTTGAAGGCATCCAAAGTAGAATTTGGAATGAAAGTTAATCTAACTATGATAGATAAAAGCATTTGGTTTGACTTAAGTCATCAGAAGCCACTCAGATAACTGATTGTTTTCTTAAAACTTTGTGAAAGTTTTGTTGTTGCCGTTAGTCGGTCTTCGGCTTCTTCTTATTCGTTGTCGTCTTTTGTGAATGCCTCCTTTTATTATTCATATCAATCATGAATGGAATGAATCATTCTTTCATTGGTGGCAAAGTTCAAGTTTGCTTTTTTGGACAGGAACCACAAAAGATTAACATGCGCTCAGCCCGGATCGGCTCATACTTTTAGTCTTTCTTTGTGTGCATACGCACACACATACACACATAGACAGAGGTACACACACGCAGCTATGACACACATTCGCATCTTTTTAAATTGTTGCACGCCTCATCCTAAGCAGCGAGCCCCTTGAGCCTTACCCAGGGGGCAATCCTTGTGAAAGTTTAGCATAGAGCACAAGAGGCGACAGGGGCGTCCAAGAAGCGGCACAGAGGGGGGCTAGTAGAGAGGGGGCTGTGTAATGGGAGGATGGGTTGTTGCTTACAACAAAGGCAAATGCCTGGCATGCGTTTTTCACATTGTTCCATGCGGTTGAATAAACACAAGCCGTTACACATACACAAACACACACTTGTGCACATATACACTTATGCATTTTATGAGCTGCACACACACACATCGCCATACAGACACTTATTCGCTCGCTTGCCTCGACAGGCTTACAAAATAAACATTGCGGTATGTATTTTGTTTGTACACACTGCGTATACGTAATGTAAGGCCACTCATTTCGCCTACCCACCTGGCTGACTGTCAGTGGCCAACGACACACAAAAGATACCCACACACACATACAGAATACATCACGAATACACACTGCAGCAGAGCTCAGCAGCCCGGCAAACCATTGTGTGGCAAATGATTTAACCCATATCTCAGTCCCAGTGTCAACCATAGATTCAACGTATTTTATGTTGCTTCCAAGAAAAAAATAATATGTAAATTCATTTGTTAAGAAATACCTTAAAAATAACATAATTGTTATAAAGAAATCAAATATAAATAAACAAGTTTTCACCTATTAATCAGACTTCAATTTGAGTGGGAATTTTCCGGCATGATTTCGCCCTAAAGTGTATATTGAATCCAATGTACAAGAATTTTCTGGATGTTGCTTTTAATTCTAGTGAAAAATGGAGCATTCTAGTTAGTCCGAATATTGAACATATGGAGGAGGTTGAATTTAGTAATTTTGCATACTAAAATATAAAAAAAAATTGTGTGGTACTGAAATAAAATAAAATACAACGATTTTATTATAATATATATTTAATTCAAAAAATATGTATCTAAAAGTAAATTTAAAACGGAAAACAAATTTTTACAAATTATTTTATTTAATTATTTTTTAATTATTTTTTTAATATTGCGGAATCTGTTTTTAATGTATTAAATTTTTTGCCATCATTTTTGTAATAAACATCTGTAAATACTCTTCCAAATATAAAGATTAAAAATATTTATTTTTACTTTTTATTTATTTTGTTTACAATTTTAATTTATAAATCCCTAATTCTATAATTTTTAAATCAATTTTGTATATTGATTAAAATTCAAATTTCAATTGTTTATGAATTTATATATACATATTTTTCAAAATATTTCTTTTACAACTTATTTTACATTGCATTTATAGAATCTTAAATGTTGATCTACATATGTATATATTCAAATGTATATTTACATATATTTTGTTTATTTATATAAATATCCAAACAAATTCTAAATTATATTTACAGAACTTCCCACAAGGTCAGCTCTTAATTGAGTCCCTTTAGAGTCAACTCAACTCAAATTAAACTTCTTCATTTTTTCGTTTACATATTTAATGAAATGCTAGAAAGTTTCATTATCAACTATTTGACAGTAAATGAAATCAAGTAAACACATGCTCAAATGCAAGTCCTGGGCGTTTTGATGGGTTAAAAGTGAACTAATTTGCATAGACCGCATGGAACAATGCGCAGGCGGCTGCATGAGGAGGTAACAAAAAGATTCATTAGGGCCAATCAGTGCAAAGCGCGTCAGGCCGAGGGGTAGCAGGTGCTAAAGGGTAAGAGCAAAGCGAAGGGGACGGCACGAGAGGGAAGGCAATATTGTGCCACGAGTCGACCGAGTCCTCTCTACGTGTGTGTGTGTGTGTATATGTGTATGTAAACAGTTTTGTTGTTTGCCTTCTAAATACGCACGTTCTACTTTAAACAAAGCGAAGCGGACACTTACACACACACACGCATACACTCATGCATGCTGCTCTGTTGTAAACAACATGCATGTAGGTATGTATGCATGTGTCTGTATATGTGTATGTGTGTGTGGCTGCATGTGTGTGCAAAACAAATTTAAACTTTACGCCCAAAGTTTATTTTTATGAGCAAAACTTTAAATAATGAAATTATCTGACAAGAACTTGAAGATGGGCAAAGCATTACACAAAGAGAGATGAGAGAGAGACTTAGACGAGAGAGGCAAAGAGAGTGAGAGAGAAAGATGCAGAGCTGTAGAGGGAGAGTTGCAAAAAAATGAACAGAACAAGAGCATAAGCAGTGCGTGTGTGTGTGTGAGTGTGCTTGAGATCTAAGTCTCTCTCATACACATACACACTTAAACAGATAAGAGAAAGCGCTTATCCGCTTCTGTTGCCTTCATCAGCCAATCAATGGACGTAATTTATGCCGTTATTTTGCCCAAACTTCGTTTCGTACCTTCTCGTTTGTGTTATCAAATATTTATTTACACTTGAGCTATAATAATTCATTGATGCATTGAATGCCAGGCACAGGCTCGCACCCATCCACACGCACACATGCACATACACGCACACACGCTGGGTAATCGGTCTCGGGCACGACCCGGCAACGTAAACGTCAGGACTAACCTTTGCCCGTTGTCCTTCAATGGCGCCGTCGCTGTGAAAGCAACAGCTGTGCGCGTTCTCTTTACTCTCACTCTCTCGCGTGAACTTGCTCGCTCTCTGTCTCTCGCTCTCTCAATACATATTTCCTGTGCGTTCCATAAAGCTTTTCGGCAATTGCCAAGTGGACTTCCAGTTTCGAATTCGCTGGTTGGACAAAGCTTCGTTATCAAAGCTTCTGAAATGATAGAGATTCTCTTGTGACGAGGGCTGCATAATAAGTTTGCTATAATTCATTCGGATATTACAAAGATATTAGCTTAATGTGTTTTACTTGAACATTCCCTTATTTATGCCAAAAACTTACAATTGTATAACTGCAAAAAAAAGAAGTTTCGTAAAATACATTTTAAAATATACATATATAAATAAAATACGTATATATCATAACGTTCTGCGTTCTAGTATGTTAAAGATAAACTTTTTATAGTTTTATGTATATATAAAACGCTTTTATTTTCCATTCTTTAATGCATATCTCACATATATGAATGTCATCCATCATGTACGTAATATCCATATTTTTGTGTAAACTTCTACAATTCCGAGCTTTTTTCTAAGTTTTAACTAGTCTCAGCTCCTTTTTTTTTAGTATTCTACTAATGTTTTGCAGTTAGAGTCGCGACTTTTTTTTATAGTATTTTGAATTAAAAGATCTGTTTGTATTCATATGTCTATTGTATAGTCCGTTAAAACTTGTATATATTTTTAGAACACAATCAACTTTTATGTTTATTTATGCATATTCAAAGAACATCAAAAGTCTTAGATGTTTTCAATCTTTCAACTGAAATATTTGTAAATTAATGTTAAAAGCTTTCAAACTTAAAATATACACTCTGTTCATGCTGAGTATGTGTCGTAATTATTTCAAAATATAACCGAAAATCAAAGCTTCGGCGAACATTGATGCAATTAGAGATATAAATGTCTTATGGGAGCATAATTCAGTCATCAAACTTGAACACGGGCTTGCCATTGGCATCCCAGCTGTTCTTGCACTTCTTAAACGCACAGACCAGATAAAGCGCTAAATGAGAGAAAGAGAGACAGGGGGAAGATGAGATAAAAATATAAAGTATACACAGATAAATCTAGCGCTCACTTGTTGCTTCCCACTCGGCCTTGGAGAGTGTGCCCACGGATCGAGCTCGCTGTGTGCCCAATATGCGAAGCACATGCTCGAACTGATCTTTGGTGTCGCAGCGATACGGTTGAATCGTTTCCAGGCCAGACATGCGCTGTAGCAGCTGTCGTCCCTGAGGCAGGGTCTCCTTGAAGTATTCGGCGAAACTGCTGCGCCTAACCAGCTGCAAGCCGTGACGTCGAGCCAGCTTAACGAGCGTGGGGAAATGTACCAAGAACTCTGGGCAATCAACAACACCCTCCAGATGGAATCGATATTTGGCACCGAAGAGCGGCAATACTTTCGTATTGCACTCGAACTCAATACTGTAGACATCGTTGCCAAAGCCCCGAGCATCTGGTCCAGCTTCCCTTAATCTCTTCATAATCTCGTAGGCATCCGGAAAGGTGGCTATGAAATAACCACCTGGCTGCAGGCACTCGGCTGCATTGCGGATCATGCAATCTGCCTGCTGCAGTGACTCGAAGCAGTAATGAAAGGCAAACTGGCATGAGACCAAATTCAGTTGCAGCGACGCATCCTTATACCGTTCCCTCAGCCGCACCATTGTCGAGTCGCAGGCAAAGAATTCGGCTGTGAATTTATGTGCGAATTTCGAACTTTCTGCTCGCTGCAAGATGTCCTGATAGCGTTGCTGACATTGCTCCACAGACACCTCAGCGATGTCGGTGCATATCAGATGGGATATGAATGCCTTCTCCCATTTGAGCAGATCGCCGCCCTTGCCGCAGCACATATCCAGCACACGCAAAGCATCGCCCACCCGTTTCTGCTGCTTGATTAGGTCCATATATTCGTTAATTAACTGACTCTTGATCCAGTTGTTAAAGTTGCGCATATACAAAATTTTCGACTTGTGTCGCTCCTTGCGTCCGGTCTCCTTTAGCTCATTGTAATGATGTGCCACAACGTGTGTGTTGGCTGCTCCAATTGCCTCACCATCGGCATCGGCGTCAGCCTCGGCTTCGGCGCCTGGATCAGCCTCAACATCTGCATCATCATTCTCCGATCTGTTCTGTTTGCCAGTTGATTGCTCTGTTGTTGTCTTTGTATTGTTGTCTTCGCTTTCGTCATCGTCTGACAGTTTGACTGGTGCGAGTTGTTCATCTGTCGTACTTTTTTCATAATTAATACTCATTATATGAAGACGCTCAGAGCAAATAAATTCAACCGCCGCTTAATAGTGAAAAGTACGACTGAGATACTTTTCAACAGCTGCTCGAATTTTGAGGCAGTCTATCGATAGTTATCGGTGGCTACAAACCCACGATTGAGTGATACCACTAACCAGTGGTACCACTGTGTGTTTTAACAGTGCTACAAACCGAAGTGTGCTGTTAAAGCGAAATGTGTCTAGAACAAAACAAGAGGTTGTTAAATTTTTGTTGATGCGAATACAATGCTGCCAACTACAAGGAGCTATTATTTATTATTTAAACATAATTTAGACAGGACGATTGTTATATTTGCAATATAATATACATTACGTACATAATATGTTAATGACCAATTTAAATTATGTAGTTATGACGTCACCAAACTTTCGATTTACTGTGTGTCACCTTGCACCTTTTAAATATCTTTGTTTAACATGTGGTAAAAACAAACATATTTTTTTAAATGTATTTCCGTGCGCTTAACCGCATATTTACCAAGTTTTCGTTTACAA
This sequence comes from Drosophila mojavensis, assembly GCF_018153725.1. Lineage (NCBI taxonomy): Eukaryota > Metazoa > Arthropoda > Insecta > Diptera > Drosophilidae > Drosophila > Drosophila mojavensis. Next base: position 8,520,831 of record NW_025318858.1, read on the forward strand.
ATAAATGCGAAACAGCGCTCTACACACGCAGCATGGCCTGCAGCAGATACGAATATGTTAAGTCGTACGAACAGGATGATAAAATATTGCCAAATGTTTGGATTGTGATACGCGTCGATGGCAAAAAGTTTCACAAATTCGCCAACGCGCACAAATTTGAAAAGCCCAACGATGAAAATGGTGAGAGATGTGCAAACACAATTGAAAAATAATTAATTTATTGAAAATACTGTGGTACAGCTTTGAATGTGATGAATGCGGCTGGCATTGCTGTTATGGAGGAATTTCGGGATATTGTTCTCGGCTATGGCCAAAGCGATGAATATTCCTTTGTCTTTCGTAAGGACACATCGGCATTTAAGAGACGCGCTGCCAAGCTGCTTAGCTATGTGACGAGCATGTTCACCAGCAGCTACGTGTTGAGCTGGTCGCAATGGATGCAGCGCCCTTTGAGCTACGCCCCCTGCTTCGATGGCCGGATTGTGCTCTATCCCTCGGATGAGAATCTGCGCGATTATTTGAGCTGGCGACAAGCGGATGTCCATGTAAATAATCTATATAATACGGCATTTTGGAAGCTGGTATTGGAGTCGGGTCTAACGAATCAACAGGCCGAGGAACGGCTGCGCGGCACACTCTCCTCCGACAAGAATGAATTGCTCTTCCAGGAGTTTGGTATCAACTACAACACGTTGCCTGCAATGTATCGGAAAGGCACGATATTGTTGCGCAAGCGTGTGGTGATAGGCTCGCAAGACGAGCAGAAGGGCCGGCAGGCCATAGTGCCCATACACGAGGATTTAATTGGCAATGAATTTTGGAAGCAACATACTGAAATTCTAGGTAAATATGTGCCGGGCAAGTATGTAGTAAGCAGCTTAAATAGACACTTGGAGAGGCAGCTGGCCAAACAGCTGGAGAAAGAGGCAACGATAGCGGAGATTTGACTTATGACAATAGTTTAATTACAGTTATTACAAATTACATTAAGCGCAAAGCAAATAAACTAATTCGTTTAGTAGTCATCATCGTCATCATCATCGTCATCCTCACTGGGCTTGCTCACAAAGCTACTGTTTCCGCCGCCGCCGCCGCCACCTCCTCCGCTTGCATCCTTGTCCGATTGCGCAGGTCGCTGGATCAGTGCATTGCTCTGTTGTACGGCAGCCGCCTGCATGCTCATCCATTGTTGTTGCTCTTCGCGTGCCTGCTCTTCGCGCGCCTTGGCAAACAGCTCCTGTTGCTGGCGCAGCAGCTCCTCTTCGGGTATGCCCAGATTCTCTAGACGTGTGCTTTGTCTGCGTCGTTTCGCGGCCACCTCTTTGCAGTCGTGCAGCACAGCTTCGGCCTCTTGTTTGTAATCGCGAAAGCCGAGGCGATCGAGTGCTTCGAGAACATGTTCGGCATTGATGGTTTTCTTGCTGCGCTGATTACATACCTCGTTCGCCTCTGAGCTGATCAGGTGGATGAATTCGGAGCAACAATTGAGAATCAGTTCGCGACTTTCGTTGGCGACGCGTACCGTAGGCACCAGCTCTTTGATTATTTTATTAATGCTCGCCCGTGGCAATGTTAGCTCATCGTCTTCGGCATTAGGCGGCAAAAGCTCCTCCTGTGGATTTGACATGGCGTGCACGTAAAAACGTAAACAAAACCGCGATGAACGAAAAATAAATACCAACGATGCTGCTGCTTCTTGCCGCTAGCATTTACAGTGCTGTAAAATAGATGACATACACACGCATGTATATCGATACTGTGATATAGAAATATCGATTGCGAAACATCTGTCAAAAAATCAACATTTATTTATTGCAAAAATAAGAAATCAGTATTTGGAAATAACAAAATGGGCGATTATGATTCGGATGATGAGAAATCTCAAATGGAGAAACTGCGCTATGCCAAAGTGCCGCGCGGCATGTTTGTGAGCGGTTGGGATGATGATACCGATGACATCGAGGAGGACAAAAATCCACAAGGTAATCACATGTAGACAAAATATGGATTTAAAATAACTATAAGTACTTTCAATGAGCAGCGAGCATTGAACGAATGATATTGTGGGCCGTGAGTGAGAATCGTCTTAGTGAGGTGCGCGAAATTCTTCAACTGGATGCGGACACCGTCAATGCCAAGGACAACGATGGATACACGCCGCTGCATCGCGCTTGCTACAACAATTTCTTAGACATTGCAAGGCTTTTGCTCCAGTATCAGGCTGACCCGAATGCACGCACCGAGCTCGGTTGGACTCCATTGCACTCGGCCTGCAAATGGAGTCACCCCGAAAGTGTGCAGCTCTTGTTGCAATTTGGTGCGGATGTGAATGCCGAATCAGATGGACAGCAAACGCCGTTGCATGTAACGGCCACCGTTTCAAATTGCAGAAATGCGGCAACTATTCTACTCATGGATCGCAATATCCAACCACGCAAGGAAAACAACACCGAGGAGACAGCCGCAGTTATAGCACGTCGCACTGGCATGAGCTATTTCGTCTTTGAGATCGCCAATGAGGCCTACGACTGCATCACCGGACTAATTGACTGAAATGTCATTCGGTTCTTTTTATTAAATATAATACTTAATGTTAGTTCATAAATTATTAGTTATTTGTTTAGCTGGCTGGAGCTGGAGTGCGCACAAAATGCTCATAGAATGATTTCGTATAGTTGACCATTTCATCCTGCATGGCAGCGGGCACAAAGTAAGGATTACCTTGGCCGCCCTCGATGGTGCCCTTGGCCGTGTAACGCATATAGCTGGAGACTGTTGTCTCTGGAGGCAACACAGCTCCATCTTCGATCACACAGCAATCCTTAAGCGTACAGCGACGACCCTTTAATCAAAACAAATCTCATGAAAATATGCTAAATATTAAACTGATTTCCTGACTCACAATGATTGCATTTTTGCCAATGTACACAAAGGAACCAACGTTAGCTGCTGATACGACAGCACCTTCGCCTATATAGACATGATCTCCAATGTGCATGGGAAAGAAGGCAATGCCTTTGCTGAATTGTTTGTAGGGCGGCCGAATCACAGAGTTTTTACTAATCACACAATAACGTCCAGTTCGCACATTGGCCAGATCGCCGCGTATGATGGCGCCACTCTGCACAATCACCTTGCCATTGAGCACAATATTCTGGGAGCCACAGAGTACCGTGTGGCGGCTCACCTTGTTTCCGGATGCCTGAGATGAGGTCATCCAAAGAAAGTTATTATTAATATGCAAGCATATATATTTGTTGTATTGCTACTCACCGTTTCCACATATTCATCTTTGCTGTAATATGTATCCGGTATTTCCATAACTTAAAATAATATGCGATATAGCTAAATGTTTTATTTTCAATTATTTTGTTTGCGTTTGCAGTCAATGCAGCTCAGCTGTTAACTCTATCGATAGTTGGTCCCATCGATACGCCAGCTGCTTTGTATGTGCAGCGTTGCCAGCTATACTCCTGCTAACAGCCAATATTTAAATTAAATAACTTCTTTTTCAAATAATTTTATAAAACGAGGTGTATTTATATATTTTTCTTAATTGTTGTAGTTGTTAATGTTAAAATATTATTATTTGATAAATATAAATTATTTAGCATAAATAATCGTTAAACTTATGCAGTTGTAGCTAACAATTGTTGCTTCCTGACGCGTTGCCAACTATTGTTAGCCTGCTGTTAATCATCTACAGACTGTTAAACACCTTTCAAAAAAGTTTGTTATTTACATGCATGGTTAAAATATTTATTTATTTTTTGTTTTACTTAATCAGCCATTTGCTAGTGCTTACTTGTATGCAATTAGCGAATGCGGGTGCCTGCCAATTGCAGGTGTTTAGCCATGTTTAACCCTGAACTTTGCATGCAGTTGGCAACAATTATGTTACTTACTGTTGTTGTTGTTGTTGTTGTTGTTGTTGTGGTGGTGGTTAGATCGTCTGCTAATAATATGAAACAAAAAGTATGCACATCGATTTCTAGATAAATAATTGCGACTGACAGCTGGTGGAATTGACCTCAGGCATGGCAAAAGTTTTAGTTGTTCAACTTGGTTTTTGCTTCAATGATGTTCCAATTAAATTGGTCTGTGCTGTTATTTATAATCGGGTCTGCCCGGCCCCTCCATTGGCCTTCAGTTCGGACAGCACGCTTGAATGCCCAATACCCAAGACTCCATACCCAATGCCCAAGTGCCCTCCAGCTAGCTCGGCAGCTCGGCCACATTCGCTAATTGGCAAGCAGAGAGTTTTAATACCTGGTTCTGCATGCAGAGAACATTCAGAGCCATATTTATGGTAATCCATTACGATATGGCCCACCTCTACAAATAATAATAATAGTGATAATATTGCGGCGTATTGTTTTCTGCATGTAAATGAATTTGCTTCGCCATTTCGGTATGGGGCTTTACTTTGAAAGCCATTAGACATTCAACGGTTGCTCAGCTGCTCTGCTGCTTGGCTCGACCTTACCAATAATTTATTTTGTATTTTATTTTTGGCTAGTTGACCATTTGAACTTTTTGGCTAATTTATTTACAGCACTAACAACAATGAATAGAGAGGCAATTACCAGTGAACAAAAATTTAAACTGAATCTCATGCGATCTTTATAGATCCGCCGCCAGTTGAAGGCTTTGAGGCTTGCGCCTTTGGCCAAGGGTCAATAAACTTCAACTTGAAACCTGCTAAAGGTTAGAAGCCGCTTTTCATGTTTAACATTTAATTGAAAGCCAAATGCAAGCAGCACAAACAAGCCAACAAACAAACTAACGAACAAACAAATGAACAATTGTACAACTGATTAAACAAATAAGCAAATGCTTTGAATTTGTTTGGCTCTTGAGAAAGACTGTATTTGTCTTGGTTCTTAAGAGTATTAAGATAACTCTGAGTGAGTCTATACTAGAACACAGAACAAAGTGAGCTAGATACACAAATATGTGGATTATACTAATAGATAAAAAAAAAAAAAAATAATAATAAATGTATGGAATGAAACATTGATTATAGGTACATATATCTTAATAAATAAAGCCGAATACATCGAATAGGGAGATAAAAAACCCATAAGGGACCAAGAAAGAGAGAGATAAATTATTTTCTTCCCTCCATTTCTCTCGCTCTCTCTTTTTCTTTTTTCTTTCTCTCTCTTCTCATTCTAGGTATATATATGAGAAATTCAGAGGAAGCATATGTAGTGATTGATACAGGTGATAGAGGAAGAGAAGAGAGAGGCGAGAGAGACAGAGAGAGAGAGAGAAACAGGTGCCGAAAGGAATGGACTAGAAAGTCAATTGAGACGAAAGGACTCTTTCTTCCACTAAATGAGAAGTAAAGGGGAACAAATTTGAATGCTTTAAAATATACACATTAAAATAAAAATTAAATCCTAGTCGCAGTAAATTATAGTGAAAATGTGCTGATATACATAAATCAGATAAGATAAACAGTTTCGTGTGCAGTGTGCTTCAGACTTGACTTAATTAGGTATTTATATAGTATCCACTGGCGCATCTTTCGATTGTTGTACAACAACGGCAAACAGCAAATATTACATTGATAGCTGCCACAATTCGACCTTGACCATGCCGCAGCCGAGCATTGAATGCTGCCAGCCAATCTCTCTGGTGGCATCTATGTAAATATTTACAAAAGCCAGCGCAGCGATGGCCTTGATGATAGCCACATTGTTGTTGCGATTGCTGATTGTTGTTGTTACCATTGTTGTATTTCATTCTTCTTGTTGCCGTCGTTGCCATCTATATTATTAAATGCCGAAAAGAGCTAATCAAGATTTACATACACGCACTACGCATCCGCATGGGCTGATATCCAAACCAATTCTACCGATCGCACGATCTGTTTGCTATTAAAGTGAATTTTTATTATTATTATCTTTTTATTATTATTTTTGTTGTTGTTGTTGTTGTTGTTGCTGCTGCTGCTGTTGTAGCGAGCGTGTGTACAACTTGAGAGTGTTTGTTTGTTTGTTGTTATTGTTTTAGTTGTTGATTTTGAGCGTTTTAATCGATTTTTTCAAGTTGCTGCGAGTGAAGTGCGCCCAGAGGCAAAGGTAAAGATAAAAAAAAGGAAAAAACACACATAAAAAATATCAGAAATAATCACATAATTAATTAGTTTTTAAAGCAATGAAAATAATTTTGGCGAATATCTATTAAAAAATGCAAATGGAATTTCTAGAATATATTTAATGATTTAAGAATTCTTTTCAAAATATACTTTTAATTAAAGAAATAAATTATAAACAAAAACAATTATTTATCATCGGCATAAAAACTTTTTAAAAAACTGCCATTAAAAACTAGACTCAATGTCGCAAAGAAAATAATGCAAAAAAAAAAAAAAAAAAAAAAAAACATTCATTTAAAAACAATTCGAATTGACTATTTAGTAATAGTCATTAAAAATTAAGAAAATTGTTTCATTGAATTCTAATGCGCACAAGGTGAGGCGTCGCAAGTCGTAAGCTGAGGGCAGACAACAATTGCATTTGATATTTTCACTTTTTTGTATGCAACGCAAACCGCAAGTTTGTTGCCTAAGTCTTTTGTTTTTATGCAGCAATAAATATCAATAAATCGACATTATTATTGTATTGTATTATTATCATTATTATAATTGTAATTTGACATTAGCTAAGTTGAACGTTTAAACCAGAGCTAGACTTTGATTTGATATTTTTTGTGTATTTTTAAGGTGTTTAGAAACAGCCCATGCTCCTCAACCTCAGTCATCTAATTTTCCTCCAACTCTGATTAATAAGACTCAACACGTGATTCGACATGTTTTCTAACATTCATTTTCCACTCACTTGAGTTTGATAATATGCAAAGCTTGTGCCATTCAGGGCCGTTAGTAAAAAAAACTAGGAAGTAATCGATGTGAATGTCAATTACACGCAATGTGGAAACGTCATAAATAAGCGAGAGAATGCGTGTGCGCCATGTAAGCGCTGTCATATCAGTTTGCCTTGGTTTCTGAGCTCGTAAAAAAAAAATCAAAAAACTGTCGACTGCGCGCAAATTAGATTCATGAACTTCAAATACAGACTCGAAATCGAAAATGAAATCAAATTCGAAAAATCTACTGCTAACTATGACGTGGCAAGCATGCGACGAGGACAGGCCTCTACGCACCTCGCCCCTCACATGGTACAGTGGGTACCCCTCGTCAGACTGAACGCCCCTTACAACTTATGCTATTCCATACGCTTCTAGAGAGTATATTAGCTATGTGGTTAGACTTGACTTGGTAATAGCAAGTGGATAGGATATAAAAGATATATGAATAGAAAATGGAAGATCTTGAAGATGGAAGACGGAAAATGAAAATGAACTATGTTAGACAGAGAATGGAATATGAAAGATATAAGACGGAACTTGGAAGATTAAAGATGGAAAAGAGAAGAGGGATGATGACAGAGGAAAGCAGGAAGATGGAATATATGAATATATATGGAATATGATAGATGATAGAATATAGGTATATATATATATAGGTAAAAGATAGAAGATAGAAAATAGAAGACAGAATTTCTACCTGGGATATAGATGACAGATGAAATATATAGTAGATAGATAGATATAGTATATAGTAGATGGTAGATTGGTGAGAGTAGATAAGAGATAGAAAACAGCAATTACTTTGGTTAGTGTATGCGTAATTCGTTCTGCCTGCGCTTGACTTTCCCTTTTGTTTTGATTTTGTTTTGGCTTTGGCCGCGTTGCTCGCTGCTCGCTGCCCACCGCCCGAGCAAGGTCAAGTGCACGACGATAAATGTGTTTTATATTGTTTCTTACATTAGTAGCAAAGTTTTTGTTTAATTAATTTTTAATATTTTCGCCTCACAAGTGACTGCTGACTGCGCTGAGCTGACTGATGTATGTGACAAGCGGCACGCAACTTGGGCGGTGCTCGCTGCTAAATGGTTCGCCTGCCACCTTAGCTTGCTTTGACTGCTGTGCCTGAGAGCTGTCTGTCTTTTGGCCATGAGGAAATAACCAGGTGAGTAATCCAATTTATAATGTTGTTTCGTAAGATGTCAAGCTTAATATGCTTAAAGATAATTAAGCTGTGCTTCTTCAGTTGCTTCTGGTGAATGATATGATGAACTAATTTGTATACCTTAAACTAGAAACTGTTTGCAGTTAGCACTTAGTGTTATTAGAGAACGGAAATTATGATTTCTCATATATATTCTTGCTTGAAGCAGAAGGTTTAAACGAAACTCCAAATATCTCTTAGTCTGTCTAGCTTTACTAGAACATACATAATTTTCTCATATCGATTTAGCTACTCAATTCATGAATATAAAATTTAAAAGGTTTTTAAGTAATAGTTAAACTCTCTTATATTATATTATTCATATCAAACTATACGATTTTAAAACATTCAGTTCTTCTCTGTCAGTAATTTGTAGATTTTTGGTCAACCTTCATGCAGACTATTTGTTGCCCTTGTTGCTCGGGACTGAAGAAACTCCCATGATCGTACAGCAATTGCTACTCGTCTTATCCGAATATCGAAACACGCGTCGAATTGCAAAATAAAATATAAAAAAATTATGGAAATAATGAGTAAAAAAATTGTTTTCCAATTAAGCACCCACAATGAAAAATCAGCTAACCACTTCCTAGCCAAATATGTTTTGAGACAACCTTCGAGTCGGTTGGCCATAATAAGCCGGGCCAATGCTCCACATAAATGGTAGCTATTTTAGCAGCAGCCAACAGCATGAAGCGTAAAGCGTGTTTGCAACAGTCTAGCATAACACTTGAGGTCTGACACATACGCAACTTAATTGTCAATCATTGTCAATCAGTGATCGGGCCACCCAGGCAACAAACATTTCGACAATGACACTGAGAGCGACAGAGAAACCTTTTAAAGTTCACTCAACTTCAAAGCTGAAGAGATTTAATTGGTAGCAGACAATGTATAAATATTTATATACATATGTGTGTACGTAGATGCATATGCTGCTGTTAATTATGTTTTGTATACGGTATACCCTGTATTCATGTGTTTTTAATTCAATTAGAATTGTTTACTGAGGAAGCCTTTGGTTTATATCATTGTGTTTTATGTATTTGAGCCTTTATTCTTCTCTTATCTCATATACATATACATACCTCATATACATATACAGCCCACAACTGAATTTTATATACCCGGTGACTGTGTATACTTGATATTTATAGTTCACTTTTTAAGTCAATTCTTACTTTCCATAAACCAAATAATTATTGTATATTTATAGTTTATCGTATAGTATACACGATATGCATTAGTCTACAAAGTAAACATCTGCCTAGTTGAAAATAACAGAAAATAAAAAACTCTCATTAGTTTGAATTTAATATTTGAAAAATACTAAAAAAATACTCAGCTCCATAGAACAATTGAAAGTCTTTTAAATTATTACAGGGTAACTGCTAATTGATCATTGTTATTCCGCGCAATGCTGATTTATTAATTAACGCTTATCAAAGTCGCTGTTGAAATGCTCAAGGCAAGAAAGTCCAAAACTTTTTAGTCCATTTAATCTCATAATTTGGCAAAGCTCTAATTGACGGACTGCCAAAATAAAGAGACACTGCCCAAAAAAAATAATAATAATCGCCAGGCAGCCTGCCTCGCATGACCTTGCCCCTGGCACACAAAGAGCCAAAAAAAAAAAAAAACTGCGAAAATTAAAAAAAAAAGCAAAAAGCTAAATAGTTTCAGGTTCAAAACTATTAGCGCCCGCATGCAAAGACGATAAACCGATCAAAATTGGAACAATCCGTTGGCATGTTGAACAAATAAAATAATCAATAAACAATTGACGAACTTTGTTGTTGTTGTTGTTGGTGTCGGTGTTTCTGCTGCTGTTGTCGTGCGTCGTCAGTTTCTCTTTTGCGATAATACCCTTGCCAAAGAGGCAGTGGACGACTTAATGAGCTCATCAAATGCATCGAAAAGTGACTTTAAATTGGCCAAATTCAAATTACAATGCAGTTATTTAGATGAAATTGAATGTTTATGTAAATGCATCTAAACTCTTTTTTTTTTAAATTTAATTTCTTATACAGCTTTCGCACATTGAAACAAAAGAAATTAGTTTTTTGTTTAAAATTATATATAAATTAATTAATGTTAAAAATGCCCAAATATAATTATACATTTATGAAGTAGGAAAATAAAAATACGATAATTTTATTTAATGGATATTATCAAGCAATATTTTTAAATAGACTAAAAATGATACAAATATTTACTAAACATAATTAATTAGTCAGGCCATTTTTATTATGCATTCATAAAAAAATCTTAATTATTCTATATTGCAACACCTCAACTTTTTGTTTTAAATTATATACAAGTTTAAATATTTATGCGAACTCCTAAGCATTTAAATTTGTTTATAGTTCTTATGTATTTATCCGATGAGATACATAAAATTTTTTATATTTATAAAGTGCAATATTTTATATTTGTATATTTATTTATATATTTCTATATTATTATTTATAAAACATTCTAAATATTTTTTTTATTTTTTATTATTTATTTAATTTTTAATTCCTATTCCTATAGATTGTATGCATATTTTTAAGCGTCTATAAACAAGTAAATTGGTATAGTCTGTTCAATAGATATTATTAGAGTATTTAAAGTTCTGCATTTATTTATTCACTCACATGGCTTTTGTTGTTGTTATTTTGATTTTATGACAGCTGACAACTGTTGCCTACCGTTTCATAAAATAGTTGTTTTTGGGGCCACTTGTCTGTCGAATTTTTATATTTATTTTATTTTTTCTTATTTTTTTCTATTGATCGATTCGCATGTGCCGCATGCAAAAACTCAGCCTCGGGGCATGGTTAGTGGCAGCTGAAAATAATGTTTTAATTAGCAGCGCGCAGCACACGCACACGAACACACACAGACACATTGATTGGAGTTGAGGTCGAGACGCGGTGCTCAGTTCTAGTATTAGGTATCCACGCCCGGCCGCACATTGTAATTATTATTATTATTATAATTATAATACGTCGGTTTGGGGGCGCACTCAAGTTTCACACAGTAATTTTTTGTTTTGTTCTTTTTTTTTTTTGCACATTTATTATTAGTTTTAATTTGTAGTTGGCGCGACGTTAAGCGCACACATTAACAATAAAACATCGAAACGAAAGGAAAATCTAAAGAGGAAAAAATAAAGAGGCAGCCTAATGAACGCCTCAGTGAACAGCAAATCCTCACCTGCCTGAGCAATTAGCTCCCGTCAAGCTATCTGTTGGCGATGACACGTGCGTGACACGAAAGCTCTGATAAAGAGAGCTTAATCATTTGAGAGTCCACATGGAATAGTCGTTACTTAGTCACTTCTTGAAATGTCTATATATATTACTTATAGTTAATTTTTTTTAATGTTTATATATTTCTCTTTGATGTATAAACTTATTTTATTCAATTTTTAATTATTTGCCAAGAAAAAAATAAATTAAATTGAAGAAAATAATACTTACTAAAAAATATTAAAAATTAAAAAAAAAAAACTAAAAAAAAAAACTAAAATATAATAAATAAAATTAATAGATATGATAAAAAATATAAAAAAAATAAAGTCAATTGTAGCTAAGAAAAACCAAGCAAATGAAAATAAAAGAAATGTGAAATAATTATATAGAAATTCAATACAGATCTCGCTAGCCAGAGGGCTTCGAAGACAGTTAAAATTAATATTATCTCCTCTCTTATCTTATTAGTTTATATATTGTACTTTATTTTTTATTCTAATATCGATAAAATGCCCCTTAGTTATAATGACCTAAAATCCATCTGTGAAAAAGCTAATATACCATTCAACTTCTTAGATCACGCTCTCATCACTAATTGAAAAGCAAAAACCACAGAACTCACTGAGCTATTGTCATTGTTTAGTGTTCCATGTGTCCATATAATATATTTGTATATATGTATGTGTGTGACTATTGCTATCCAGTTTATAATGTTTTAATAGAATCGTTAGTTAGTTAAGTTCTTGAACCCGCAGGGGGAAACTTGAACGCTTGCGCATAGCCATAACTAATCTGTGTCAGTCGACTCGAACGTAGCTGCTGCATAGAACTCTCGACATGAGGAAGCCATTTGGGTTGCCTTTTGTGTAATCGCTGTAATTAGTGGGCATATTAGAGACCATTAGTGTGAGTGAGATGGCCCAAGCGATCATTAAATATACATGTATTTATATGTATATATGAATAGGTAAATATATATTCAAAGTAGAAGCAGTAGCTAACAATGTATATGGGAAGAACTTGTGCTTGGCGCAGCCGCTCAGCATCCAGAGAGCTATAATTATGCAACATTCAAGTGGGTTAAGCAAATTTACAAGCTAAAGCTTAAATTTGTAACGATGGGAATTATTGAAAATGTGAATAAATAAAAAAAAAAAAAAAAAAAAAAAAAAAAAAAAACTAAAGCAAACTAAAGAATGTATCATTATAATTCTGATTCATAAAATATAATTTAAATATATAAAATATTGAGTTTATATAAAAAAAAAAAAAAAAAAACAAACAAAAAAAAAAAAAAAACCAAAAAAAAAAAGAAATAAATAAATATAAATGAAATGAAGGTAAATAAAATATTCATATTATACAAAAAAAAAAAAAAAAAAAAAAAATAATAATAATAATAAAAAAAAAAAAAAATAATAATAATAAAAAAAAAAATAAAAACTAATAATAAAAAAAAAAATTAAATGAATAACTAAAAAAAAAAAATAAATAAATAAAATAAAAATAAATAAATATATAAAATAAATAAAATTCATTATGATTCATAAAATCAAATTTAAATAATAATAAATTATGTAAATACGAATGCTCCTCAGCTTAAATTATTTATTTTTGAAAGTATTATAATATTTTGATTCATAATAAATCAAGACGATTTGATAATAATTGTGCTTATATCTATAAACTTATTATACGAAATATTATTCTCAATTATGAGGAAGAGTTTTACCAAGAGATGCAAATTTTATTATTAATTTTAGATTTACGTAATGAACCACCCATTAAAATTCCGGAGTAAAGCTTTGTATTTCTTTTATTATTATATAGAATATATAAAAAAGTTCAACTGATTTAATCATACATGCATTTTAGCTTTGGTTTATTATCTGGGAATTCCCAACTCGTTATGCCAGCTGAACTGCTTTTATTTATCGGTTATGTCATTAACAACCAGTTGACTTCAATTATTAAATCACAATTAAATTACAATTGACTTTCAGCATAAGAAAATATATAACACTTATTAGCATAATTACATGTTGCCCCTTTCCCAATGCCCCACTGACTCTACTCAACTCGAATCGCAACTTGATTTAAATTGTCTTTCACCTTGAACTTGAGCGAAGTGCATAAGCTTGAGATTCCCTTTCCCTTTTTATATATATGTACAGATATGTATTATATATAGTTCTTCTTCTTCTTTGACTTGGCTTTGCTCTGTTTCTTTGAGTTATGAATCACATTGAGTTTGACTTCTGAATAAAATTCCAAAGCAGCAGTTGGCGCGTGTTTTGAATTCTGAAATAAAACACGTCGCTTGATGTGTACTTTTAACACTATAGTTATATATGTACATATATATAAACTTATATATTGTTATTGTTTTTTTTGTTCTTTTTTTGGTTTAGTTAAGACCATTGACCGTCCTCGGCATGTTTTGTGAGCATTCCGAGTCGCTGGCGACACATCCGTATGGCATTTGATTCTTGATTTTATATTTTCATTAAATCTCCGGTAGCCGGTAGTTAATTTTTCTTGTTGTTGTTGTAGTAATTTTGTAGTATTTTATTGTTAAATTTTTGGTTGATTCATTTTTGGCGCTTTTTTTATTGCCTGCACAAAATAACTTGTCAAAAAAGGGCATTTTAACCGGCAACTGGTCCCAATTTCAGTTTCAAGTCCAGTTCATCCAGTTGGCTCATCTGCTGCATCTGCTTCTTCTTCTTCAGTCACTGACCGTGGACGACCTTGCGCGCCAATTTAGTTAAATTATTTTGTGCTAAGCTTGTTGTTGTTATTGTAGTTTTGGGCTGTCGTTGATTATTGAAGTTCAATAAGTTTTGATGCCAGCTGTCGGCAAGGCCATAATTTAGCATTAAAATAGCGCTAAAACAAAAGACTTAGGCAACGAACTTGATAATGCCAGGCAATCGATACTTTTTTATAATCGATAATTTACATAGTTCTTTTTATATAAATAAACTTTTAAGTGCTTGAAGAGAGCGAACGTGATCATAAATTTTGGTTTTAGACATGAATTTCGATCTTGAAATCTTAACGGAAAACGAGTTTGAAACGGAAAACTATGGTCTCTGAGACTTACAAAATTAGTATTATATATAGATGGAGATGTTGATAGAAATATATAAACAATATAGATAATTAGGACCATAAACCCAAAATGCATTATAAATTGAAAAAAAAAAAAAAAACTTAAATAGCTAGAATTATAAACAAACATAAATATATAGATATATCAATATTTTGATAGGGTATATTTTGTTTAAATTTAAATCATTTTGTTTTGTCTAATTTACACAAATATTTTTGTTATAGTTTGGGTAAAAAATATAAACACATACATATAATATTTTTAAGAAATAGTTGATAAAGATTTTTTTTAAATTTAAATTAATTTCAAAAATATATAAAAAAATGTTGTAATTAAATTTGTGTAGATAGGACTTAGTCTTTATAATTTTTTATATTGGTACATAAACTAAAAAATTAATGCTTACACATTCTGCCCATAAAACTAACTGTTATTTGTGTGTTAATATTAACAATTTAAGTAAGCATAAACGCTGTTGGACTTTATGTGCTTATATAATATAGATTGTGAATTGTTTACACATACATATCTGAGTGTGTATTTTATGGCTAATTTGGCACATCATAAAAATTGCATCATGCGTCTACCTCAAGCTTTACCTCTACATACGTCTAACTGTGTACAACTATGATTAACTCTTCTGAGTGGTTCTGCCTGGTTTTGTGTTTGCCTGCCAAATTTGCAACAGTCAAGATCTTTAACGACATAAACATACATATATATGTGCGTATTTATACATACAGCAGTGTTAAGATCAAAGAGGCTGCAGCACGGTAGTCGGCAGTAAAAATTCAATTAGTAAATTAAATATTAATTATATGCAATGCACAAGCTTCGTTCATTTCGATGCTAATTCAATTAGCAGATGTTACCAACCTGTCAGTTATAAATATATGTATATGTATATGTACATATAATTATTTGTATATAGATATTTTTAATTTTCGTGTGACAGCAGCTGTGCTTTTTATTTACCTTTTATTGATTAATACAAATTCTTGACTTGCTTATTAAATTTGATTTGTTTGTGAGGTCGTCTCAAAGTGAGCGAGTTTTTATTCACATTCCTTGCATTCGTTTAATGGCCTGACAAGGTCCACCTTCGTCAGCAGCAGGAGTTTAGCCCTCGTGCCTGATGAATTTTATTAGAGCATAAATTCACACTCACTGTGCTAAAAAGCTTTACTGTGGCGTCAAAAGCTTTTTGGCGCTCTCCTCTCTCTCTCTCTCTCTCGCTCTCTGTGTGTATTTTGTCTTGCGCTCAGCACTTAACGACGCTCAGTTTGCCAACGACAGGCGTTTGATGCGGACGCGACGGCGCAAGTAAATAGTAAAAAGACGCGAACGTTGCGCGCAGGCGCATTAACCAACAAAAACACGTACAATCAAAAAAAAAAAAAAAAACTGTGCTCATTTCGTTTTTGGTTTGTTTTATGCTTTTGTGTTTTGTGCCATGCGCCGGGCGCTTAGCTAAATTCAAATCAGCAAACCAAAAAATAAATAAAAATAAAACTAAACCTAAACCTAAAAATCGAAAATAAAATCTAGCTAAATATTTTTTAATTTGACGAACAGCAAAGATAAAACTATAACGGTACTTGGCCTGCTCCTCTTTCTAGTAATTCATAGCTATGCTTTGTTGTCGTCTTCCTTTGTACAAAAAATGTGATATCTTCGTGAAAATTGGGCAAAAAAAAAGTGTGCAAAAGCAATTAACGCCAATAAAATTAAATTACACATAATCAGAGCTAATAAAAAAGTGAGCAAATCTTTGACGTAATAGTGGAAAAAAAAAACAGCAAATGCTTTTGCTAGTGTGTTGTAATTTACAAATTTACAAAAGTTGCGCAAATTATAATAAGAAACATAAAGATGTTGTTATAAAAAGTGGCTAAATTATCATAAAATACAAAAAGAGAAAAAAAAAAAAAAATAAACAAAACAAAACAAAACTTGTCATAAAATTTCCCACTAAATAAAATTAAAATTCAATAGCGACTCATCGTTTATTTATTCTATTTAGGCATTACGAAAAGCTATGCCAATAAAAAAAAAAAAAAAAAAAAAAAATTTAAAATAACAAATTAAAAACTCATAGACACCAGCAACGAATAGAGAAACATTCAGAGTTAGCGCGAGAACTTTGTAGCTTCTGTCTGCTCCTATGCATGTGGCTGTCTCTTTCGCTCTCGCTCTACTTGCACAGCGTATTATGCACGTTTTCCCTTTGCCTTTGTGTGTGCGCTCTTTTGTTGGAGTTTCTATTGTAGACTTTACCGTTTTATCGCTCTCAGTGTGATGTCTGTGGCTGTGTCTATGCATATATGCATCAAGTGTATACTGACGACAGACGCCCATTTATCGCTATTGTTGTAGCTGCTGCGTTTTTTGGTTACGACAATTTCTTAAGGTGCGTTGCTGCAGTCGCAGCTAGTGCTGCTGCTGTAATGTTTCTGTCGATATTACTTCATCTGCTGTTTATTTCCTATGTGCTGTGCGGACACATGTAACTGACCCACGCCAAAACTGACCAGCGCAAAAAGCGCAGCAAAGCAAAAACGCCAAAAACTAGGCACACAAACAAAAAAAATATCGCAAAAAAGCCGGTTGAAGGCGACTCTTACATATTTACACGCACCAGCGCTCATTGAACACACACAGCAACAACAAACAGAAAGCAAAAGCAAACAGAAAGCAAAAGCAGCAGCGGCACGACACAAAAACCTGTAACGCATTCAGCAAGGCGACGTCGACAGAGCTTTTAAAGCATTTGCAGTCCGCGCCGCGTCTTGATTATGTCAATTCCATGTTTACTTCATTTCCTCAACCAAAAAAAGAAAAGAAATACAAAGACACACTGAGCGGCAGCCAGAAGAGCAGAGAAATAGTAATTTCACTTTCGTTGGACTTGAAAAGCTGCAGCAGCATGCTGCGAGTGTGCGAGTCAGAGAGTAAGAGTGAGAGTGAGAGTGAATGAGTGAGTGAGCACCAGCTGCATTGGATGCCGCTTCTGTTGGCGCTGCTGTTGCTGGTGTCTCATTGGGGCGTTGCTGTGCTGCTGCTACTGTTTTGCTTTTGCTTTTTCTTTGCTCTGGCATCGCATAGTTTCGGTTTCATTTTGTAACTGTAATGCCTGTGCCATTGTTGTTGCCTGCTTGCTGCTTGACAGACACACGCAAAGTTTTTTTTTCTTTTTTCTTTCGTTAAGTCGTTGTGTAGTAAATAACGTAATAACGTAATGCGCTTTAAGATTTCCACATGCACTACGCCGTCGCGTGTTACGTTTTGGTGCCAAGTCCAGCGTCGACGCCAACAGCTATAGCAGCGGCTGTAGCCGCAGCTGTAGCCGCAGCACCGACAGCGACAGTTGCATTGTTTTTGTTGTTAGGTAATCGAGCTAATAATGCGCTCACTGCGATGACGACCGCGACAGCGACAGCTCCTGCAACAACTATGCGAAGGTCAGCAGCGACAACAGACAGAGCTACATATGAGGCACCCCAATGAGATTTTCGATTTCACGTTTTACACACACATATTTTTTTTTATTTATTTATCTTTTATTTTTGTTGGTGTTGTTATTAAAATTTTCGTGTCAGTTTGTAAAAAATTCTAATTATAAATGAAACAATTTATTACCGGGTTTTAAAAATAAAATGCAATTTATGTGCTAAGGCGCTAAGGTGCACGACGTCGACTAGCCAAGCCAAAAACCGGTTTCAAGCAGTGCAAAACTACAACAATAACAATTGCCAAGTGGGTGCAACAAAAACGTATAAAATAAAACTAAAAGTAATAATAGAAACAAAACAAATATTAGAAGTGAGAAAATCCCAAATTTTGCAAACATATGTAAAAAGCTGTGAAGACAACGGATACAAACTTATACAAAATTAAAAAAAAAAAAACAAAGACAATAATTTAGCATGGATCGTTTTTATACTTTGTGTATGTGTGTATCCGTGTGCGTCGTGCTTCATTAATCAAACGCAATCAATAAATCAATTGATATTAAAAAATGTTAATTTTATTGCTTAGATATTATTTAGTAGCAGCCGACGCGTTACTTAAATGCATTAAAAATTGAACGAAATTGTGAATTGGATTTACGAGACGATTATCAAAATACAAACAAAAAATACAAATAAATTAGTGAAAAAATCAAAATTTAAATAAATAAAATAAGAAATAAATAAAACAACGAAAACAAAGAAACACAACGATATTTATATGCCGGTTTTATATTAACTGACAAGTTTGGTAAGTGAACTTTTGCTTAAGGAATTGATAATTAATTGAGACACTGAAAGAAATTTTAAGTACATTTTAAAGATATTATCAATTTAATAGTTCGGATATACATATTAGAAATGCATGCTTAAAGTCAATCAAATCAAGCAATTTTCATTCTTTTGAGCTATAGTTAAAAGTAGATAGACGATTAGCATTCAGTTTGAGTGCTAAGAAAAATCAGAAGTGAATCTTGAAAGTATAGAAACAGTAAAGCAGAGGACTTAGATGAAACTTTTAGCTTTATTTGAAAGCTGTAAGATGACCAAGTAAACTTTTGAGTAGAATTGAGGAAGGACTTCATTTTGTTTTAAGAGTGTGTACGATTAAAAATTGAGATAATATTAGACCTCATAGGCTCCCAACACACTATTTCCAATTGAGAATCGACTATAACAAAGAATGTATAACAGACAATAACAATACTTGTCCTCACGCTGAGTACATTTAAGTTAAGCCTTACTGTTTAATTCCTTCTTCCTCTCTTTTCCATACAGTATTCCAATTGACAACTGAGTATAACTGACTACAATGTATAACAGTTCTACTTGCCCGCATGCTGAGCGCATTAAACTTAAGCTATAATGTTCAATTCTTTCTTATTTTTTTCGCCCATCTGTTGCTTCATTAAAACTCTCTATCTGTAAGTGGCGCTGGCACTGATTGGCCTCAGGGCGCGCCGGGTCTGCAACTTTCACAAAGTCAGAACTTGTATTCGCCGACAGGGAAAAACCCCGTTGCGCTGATACTTAAACACTTGAAGACTTCAATCATAACAAAAGTTTTACTTACATCCGCGTGCCAGCATACGTAACACGTTGCGTATGCGCAATTCTCTTTATTTCGCCTTTTATGTGCTCGATGTCCGTTTCAATGGATAAAAAAATAAATAAAATAAAATAAAATAAACACAATATTGTTTAAGTCCTCTTTTTCTTCAACAAGATAAATGCTAATTGAAATTTAATTATTAGAATGGCCATTGAGTTAAGTATGGAGTGAATTCATTAGATTGTCATAAAATTTAAGTTCATCATGAACGCCTGTCTATGCAATGATCAAAAAGTTTAATTTGCTAAGGTTATCTACCTATTTATTTAACTGTTATACAAAATATATAAATATTTAATAAAAATTTTCAAATGTCTGGTTTATTGAATTCAACCAAACGACGCCTTGATGCTAAAATTTTTAATGATTTTTGTGTAGCGACTTATTTAAAAACCGGATTTTAAAAATTAAAACGAAAATAAACTAATAAAGAAACACGAAAGTCTTTAAATTTTAGTTAGTCTGGCGGATGATATGGTTAGTTAGTTTAGTATAGGTCGGTTTTTGGCTAGAGTATTTAAAGATTCGTTATGCTTAGGGCATTATTAATATTCACTTATTCAATTTGATCGGCACTTAATTATAACTTTTTTGACTACGTCATTCTCAGCAACAGCTGATGATGATTATAGACGTTGCTATTTCTATCTATTGTTGTTGCTCTTCTGTAGCCCTCCCGCGATGGCTTTTGTTTTGTTTTTTAAATCCGGTTCTAAATCTTAGGCATTTCTGGTTTTCAAATCTCTTATTTTTAACAAGTTTTTTTTTTTTTTTTTTTTTCGAGTGCTGAAAATTCAATTCCTTTGTTCAATTTTTTATTTTGTTTAGTTATTAATTCAGCATTTTTTTTTTCTTGCTTCATATTTTTATTTGGACTTTAGCTTTACATTTCCGGTTAGCGGGGGGCTTTACTGTACTGCCCTCTGTTTATTTAACTAATTTAGCAGCTGGATTGGTTGCATTGAGCTGCTGTTGCTGTTGCTTCTAGCTGCTGCCCGTCACTTGTCTATAAGTCGGCTTCAGTCATTGTTGCCATCTATATTTCCAGCTCGCGGTTTTCTTTGCTGAGGTCTATCTGCAGCCTAAACGCTTAGTCACGAACCAAAGCGATCCGTTCCGAGCCGTAAAAGTGCAAATCCATCTGCTACTTGGCATCTGGCAATTGGCAACGGGCCTCTATATATTTGATATACTCTTACTGTAGGTATTCTAAGCGTGCCATGAAATATGTAACACATTAAGAGGGGAATATATAATGTCAGTAGATTAGACTTCTATAAATCACTTTTCCTACACGAGCGACTATAAAAACTCTCTCTGACTGCTTCGTGTTCTTTGAGTGAAATTCCAAGGTTGCTCTAGTATTTGATCATTTGCTGAGCGGAGCTGTTCAGTCGCAAAACAGTGGTAAAGAAGAATAAATAATTAGAAAAAAAAGAATAATATAATATATAAATTAAATATATAATATAATAATTATTTAGAATAATTCAAATTCGAATAATATAAGGAATCACATTGATTATGTTGATGATAGTATGAGCATTACGATATCAGTAATGATAATCGTAGTTAACATTTTTATGTTAATGATAATTATTATTTTAATTAATTAAACATATACAAAATAAATATTCATTAATGATATAAATATATTGGTTATTAACCAAAAAGAATAAGATTGCAATGGTTAATTTGATGATAGTGATCATCATGAAGACTTAAATTATTTTGGTTTGGATAAATCTTGTTTTAAACTCTTTATCCTCGTTTTTGTTGTTGCAGAATAGCAATTGGTACTTAATTAAAAAAGTGTATGCAAAGTTCGATAGAGCAAAACTTAACTATTTTCGCTTATTATTTCTTTATATATCTTGCGGTTGCATATAGTAATAAGTCGTATCTACCCACGATGTGTTTGGCTGTGGTTTTAGTCTTTGGTCTTGGCTTAATTGAGCATCGCTGCTTTAAGCACGCACGCGAGATATGCAAATCCGCATTTTAATTGACTCTTGAGCTCACATCTAATATTTACAAGATATTGCAAAACATGTACAAAATTTTTAAAAATAATTAATAATTTTCTGTTTATATTATTTTTGATCATTTTTTCTTTTAGACACCAGCTGCATAAAGGATAAATATATCCAGCATGAAGGGCTGGTTCGACGCATTTCGAGACGATGGCGGTCCAACGCTTTATTCATTCTCAAATCGAACACCCGTCACAGGCGATGTCTCCATTGTGGCTGTCTCAGTGCTCTTTGCCACATTCTATGTGGCGTTCCTCGTCATATTTCCTGGTGTGCGTAAGCAGGTGAGTGTGAAAAGGTGTTTCATTTACTGGACTATACAAAATTGGACTGCTCTATAAAACCTTAGCCAAAGTATTTTTTATCATATTTTCATAGTTGAACTTTAAACTGTAAATAGAATTTATGAAACTTGAAACGAGCTGTACAGGAAATCGTTGTTAAGAGATTTGCCTTTGCTAGTTTTTATTTTAGAACTCAAAAAAGCTTAGTTTTTATTCTAGTTCCTCGAACTAGTTTATAGGCAGGCCAAGGACTTGACTTGACTTTAGTATGACAATGCTACACGTAGTTCTCACGCTGCTGCCGTCTTGTCTACGTTTCGTATTTAAGAGTGACAGCTGTAATCATAATCGTCGGCACGTTTTCAAATAGATGTCAGATATAACTCTATAACCTGTTTGCCCGGTGCGCCCTTTTCTTTCACGCTTCTCTACCGCCGCCTCCTCCTTTCCTGCTGCTGTTCCATCAATAAGCGCTCAGCTCGTTTGGCCAATTGAGTGGCTGGCTTATTCAATTAGTCAACCAATTGGCAGAGTCGTTGGCCGTAACTGGCTTTAAAACGCTTACGTCTTATGTAATTACAGTTTCACTTACAGCACACATACAAACGCACACACACGCACACACACTCACACGCACGTGTAAATTGAGCATCTCATTATAATCGACGTCTCGTTTTCATATTCACAGAAGTTCACAACATTCTCGACGGTCACACTGAGTCTCTTTGTGGGTCTAGTCATACTGAGTGAGTATTTACCTGTCTGCCGTGCCGTTTGCTATGTTAATTCCATATTAATTTTCTGCTTCTTCTTCTTCTTCTGTCAATTTCAGTTACCCGGCTGGGTTCAGCGTGGCATGTGGCACATGCAACAATCATTGCACCATATAAGGCATTCTCACGCGAGAAACTGCTCGCCCGCATCGGCACCCACATCGGACTGATGCACGTCAATGTGACACTGACAGGTGAGATGAGAATATGAATATGAATATGGATTGGGATATGAATATAAATATGCTTATGCATATATATAAATAAATAAAGTACTTATTAAGCAAAGTGTGTATGCGATATGCGATAGATTACGTTGTTTTATGTGATACTTAGAATTAAAGAAGCTTTACAATGATAGGTTCAGGGTATTTCGTAGTCGGGAGACCCAGCTGAGAGCACTCTTACTTATTTTAATATTGTTGGATTGAGTTTTTTTTTTATTTTCTTTTTTTTTTTTTTTTTCTTAATTTAATAATATAACTCAACTTAAAAAGAAAATTAATAATGGGAAAAAGATAAAAATATAAATATATAAAAATAAATAAAAATAATATATATGTGCCATAGTAATATATAGCAACTTTTTTAACAATACCCAGAAGCATAAACATGATTTTAAGCCATTCAACGCACACTAAAATTTACATATTTTTTAAAATTAAAAAACAAAAATTGTTTTTTGATCTGCCCTCGTCACATTTTGATAAACTGTCTTTGGATGGGTTATATGAAAACTCATTTACTTAATGTTTAAAAGTTATTAAATCAGCAGCCTTAGCTGCAGCACTAAATACAACAACAACAACAAATGCTACCAGCAGCAGCAGCAGCAACCAACAGCATCGACAGCAGCCCTAACTTCCATAAGGCCCGCCCGCTTTTCGTGCTGTTGATTGAATGGCTTTTGTTGCCAACTGGTTTACGATTATGAATATACATTCAAATACCAAAAAAAAAAAAAAAAAAAAAAAACCAAAAAAACACGATATTGTGTTTATAATTCATAAGCGGAGATATATAGTCCAAGCTAGGGTGATGTTGTTGTTGTTGTGGTGCCCCTTTGCCAGCTGATGCCAAGCGGAAGATAAACGACGTTCAGCCAACAGCAGCAGCGGCATCGGCATCAAGTCGAATATGTCGCAAGCGGCAACAATTGAGCAATTTTCATTCAAGATTTTAATCGGCATTCAAAACGATTTTAATTAAATTTGTACGTTTGGAGCAACTGTTGCAGTTGCAATTTACAATTTGGCCTTTTGACTGCGTACGTTTTGGGCCTGGCTAATTGATTTGCCGCCATGGAAGTCGTAAACAAATACTATGTATATGTGTTTCTCTATATAAATAGATATAACGCCGAGTTGAGGGTGTGACGTCAGCAGGTAGCCCGGCTCTTGGTTTTGTGTTGTGCTCTATGGCCAAGTGCCAAGTCAAGCTGCATGTCACGATTCCCGCACAGACCGCCGCAGCAGCAGTAGCAGCGGCAGCAGCAACAACAACAACAATCCTATGAAATGCCACTCAACACCTGCGGAAATATTCGCACAAGTGACTGCTGACGCGCTGCCTTTTAACTGGGCTTATACACTCACAGCCACAAGCAAACACACACACACACACACTCACGAATAGATATAGATAAATACTCATGCATATTCGCATTTGTTTGTTTGCTTCAGTCAGTCAGTCACTCACTCAATCGCACATTTGTTCATTCATTGATTCGTGCACTCGAGCAAGCGAAAACAACAACAACAACAACAGCAGCAGCAAGCAGAAGAGGTTTGAATACAATAGAAAAAAAGGTGAAATGGTTGTTTGAAGCTGACGCAGTAAATCAATTCAAAATGCCATGACAATCGAAGTAATCCTGGTCAAATGTTAAAGCAACCAACTCAGCCAAGAGCTGCAGCTACAACTTATAAATAACGTATTATAACAATATATTTAACTGACGGTAAAGATACAAAAATATGTATTATTATGTGCATATGTATGT
Organism: Drosophila mojavensis; assembly: GCF_018153725.1. Lineage (NCBI taxonomy): Eukaryota > Metazoa > Arthropoda > Insecta > Diptera > Drosophilidae > Drosophila > Drosophila mojavensis. The sequence goes on from NW_025318858.1 coordinate 8,545,478, forward strand.
AAATGTAGTCGTGTTGGTTAGTTTAGCTGAGCGAAGTCTGACTGCTCTATTTGGTAGAGGCTGATTAAGAAATTGAGATAGATATAGATACATACATACATAGATACAGAGATATATAGATATATAGATAGATAGATATATATATACATATATACATATAGATAGATACAGATACAGATACAGATATTATATACATACCAGCGTATTTTCAAATTATTAGTTTGCTGTACCAACTTCCTTTCTTGCCAACTCCCTTAAGAATTTCATTGGATTCCGTTCGATTTGCTTTCACCTTTCTATCTCTGTCGGCCAGAGTATTTGCCCTTCTTTCCCCTTCCGCTCAAGCTCACTTAACTGCATGCAATTTGCCTGGCCAACGTTTATGTCGGTTTCCATATTGGTTTTTACATTATAATACAGATTTCACGTTAGCTGCTAACTTCTATTTTTCTGCACCCATTTACCTCCTATAGCTCGTGCCCTCTTATCCCCTTGCCCCCTTACGCCGACCCCTTGGATGTCTTTCAATGTTTCAGTAGCAGTTTTCGAAATAAACACTGCCAAAAGTGCTTCATGTTTGTTTCGAGTTGGCATTGTTGTGATTTCTTGTTGTTATTTGTTTGTGTGTGGGTGTAGCTATGTGTGTGTGTGAGTAGCTATGTGTGTGTGCGTATTTGTGGGCCAGTGTCAGTTTGTGGGCGTTGCTTACCAAAAGGGCAAACGTAGTTGCTCAATTTTACTGACAAATAGACAGCCCAAGTGTTCAAGTATTTTTGTAGTTAGTCTTAGATACCCTGTACTTGTTGAGATTTGATTGAATTAGTATTTTATAATGAGGCATATGATATGTTGAGAGTGCTTAAGCAGATCTCTGCCAAGTTCATTTGAAAAGCCTAAAGATTTTCTGTGCAAATAGTTATAGGGTATCTTTCGGTATTCCGTACTTTTTACTCATATACCATTTTAGTACCGCATTTGAATATGATAATTGCGTATGTCAATTTTTGGCAGGCTGATTATATTGAGTAGTTCAGCATAGGCCAAAGCTGACAACTTAATTGTGGCCCCTCGAATTGAATTCAAATTAAAATTTGAAATTGAATTGAAATTGAAATTGAAGCGCTTTTATGCAATGTCAAGTCAAAAGTCTTTATTCACCTACCTAATATCATATGTCTGGCTGTAATAATTTGAATTGCGGCTAAGCCATTACTATTGCCAATATCATAATGACAACGATGATGACTGTAATGATGATGATTGTGATGATGATGTTGGTATTTATGTTGGTATTTTTGGAGGCAATTTTCTTGGCTTTATTGAAGTTGTTTTAGCTGCACTTTTTGTTATATGTTTATGGATATATAGCAGGAGGTTAGATATTGCATTGCCTTGCACATCGTGGGTGTGTGTCACGCTCCATCAGCCGCCACATTTGGAGGCATTTGTGTTTTAGAGTTTTATATTTGGTCTTTTTTTTTTTTTTATATTGTGCACCTGGCTTCAGTTCAGTTGCAGTGGCTCCGATCGGGCGCCCGTAAATTGCTGAGACCTTATATAGCCAGGCTATTGATTGCCAAGCTACAGTCAAATGACTAAGCAAACGAGTTTTTTCACCATTCCACTATGGGCAAAAATACCGATAGTGAGGCATAAACCTAATTTTTTTTTTATCTCGAATCCGCAATTTTTTTTTTTTATCTCATTAAGGATATTCCAATAGACATAAAAACAATTTTTATAAAATTTTGGGGACTTCCCCTAATGTTTTAAGCTTCGTCAAAGTCAGCTGATTCAGGGTTGCATGGTGAATGGCAAAAAGTGCGCCAAATTATTCTCAGCTGTCGACGTAAAAAAACTATTGCAATTAAAATTTACAAACCAATTTAACTATGGAAAATCTTCTTAAAGGTATGCTTAACAGAATGTATTAAAAGATTTTGTGCTACTTGTGATTTATTGTGTAATCGTCCAATGTGTTGCTAGTTGTATTTTCAGCCGTAACCTTAAAAATATTTGTGTGTTTCGTGGAAGATAACTTATAATGTTAGAGTTTGTTGTTCAATGTTTAAGTAGCAAGGTATTCAGTAAACATTCCTTAATCAAATGCTATAAAGGGTTTTTGCTCCTTTTTGCTCCATTTGGCGAAATATCGTATGTTGCAGATACATACGAGATTAGCAATTCAATGTTGCTAGAAGTTTGGAGCAGCAACAATAGGCAAGAAAGCGCTGTCAGAAACTACATTTTGGAAAATTTAAACAGCGAATATATATCTGAAGTGCAACTTGACATTATTAAAGAGAAAGTCCATAATTTGACGTCGTATATGAAATATAATTTGAAAAAATGTAATCGAAATATGAATCGATTTAAACAAAAACATTCTCTTTGGCTAGCTTCTAGTGCTAAGTTTAAAATACACCGTCATGACAACAATAATAATATGGGAGGTCGGAAGAGCTTAAACTATAATGAAGCGGGATCCCGATTAAGGAGGAAATTAGCTTCTGAGCTTGCCGAAGAGAGTAAAAACGCAACACCCCTTTTGGTACATGCTGCTTTGATTTCATCAAAAAAATCAAAAGAAACCGAAAAAACTTATCTGTTACAAAAAGCTATGAGCAATGAGAATGTGTGGGAAGCAGAAAATAAGCAATCATCCATTGCAGTAGTACCTATAACTGCTGAGGCGGCATTAGCATTTTTAATGGAAAATGGGTTGTCCAAACAACAATATATCAACATAAAAACATTAAATAAAATGCATGGATGTGACATTTATCCTCCCTATTCAGAGCTTAGCGAACTTAAATTGAAATGTAGACCAAAAGAAATCTCCTATTCTGAAACCAAAGTGGAAGTTTCATTACAAAATTTGTTAGATCATACAGTTGATCGGATTCTTTCCATGCAGCAAGAAGTACTAGAAATTTTTGGCCCAACTCATTGCTCATTAATTTTGAGCTACGGCTTTGATGGCTCAACAGGACAGAGTATATATAAACAGAGATATATAAACAGAGATAATATTGATGGCATAGACCAATCATTGTTTGTGACGACTATAATTCCTTTGAAATTAATAGATACTAGAAATAATATCATATCCTATGTTTTGCTTTCAGATTTGCGAATCGCGAATATATATGTAGTAAATTATTTATTTACTTATTTTTGAATTTATTTATAGTGTTTATTAACTTAAAATATATAATATTTATGAAATTGCTTGCAATCGTTTCGATATTCATCGGTAAATTAATCACATGTATGGGGACAAGGGGAGGGCGTGGCTCAAACTTAAAAAAAAAAAAAAACCGAAATTTTGTATTAATATTAGCAACGTATGTGCAAAATTTCAAGGCTCTATCTTTAAAGTTGCAGTTAATGCCTCACTATCGGTATTTTTGCCCATAGTGCATTCGAAATACAATAATGCATCGAAGTGAACAATAGAACTTGTCTAACGTTTGGGGAAACACTGAAACGCTGAAACTTTGATTGATGTTAATTGAACAATATGGCTTAGAATTTTTAAAGGATTTATATGTACGGCAGAGTAAAACGAACAAAGAGATAAATATGAAAAATATTTATGGAAATTGCTCTGAAAAATGTTAAGGTTATGAAAAAATACACATTGTATAGCAGAAATTGATTTTGAACGGAAAAGTCAGATTGCAGAGTTTATTTGCTATATAATTGGATTAAAAGCTACTTTTAAAATATTTAAAATAGTTATAAATACTTTAGTATATCTAGTGTAGAAGAAAAAAGAAATAAATAATAACAAAAAAAAAAAAAAAAAAAAAGAATAATAGTAAGTAAATAATAATAATAAATAAATAATAATAATAAATAAATAATAATAATGAATATAAATAAATATAATAAACAATAAATAGTAAAAATATAAGGAAAGCAGGAGAATTATTGAAGAATATTCTACAAGCATGCAAAAGCATTTCAATTTTATGAGAATTGCATAGAAGGGTTATACGTGTGAACAAATATTCCTAAGCAACAGTAGGTTAATTGTAGATTTACAGATAAATATGCTTATATACATATGCCTAATATATATGTTCCTTATAGAAATTAATCATCAACCTGATATAGAGATTTCTATTTTTAAATATTCTTAGATTAACTTCAAATTTAGCAAAAAAAATGGGTAAATTCAAATTCTATTTATTGCCAAGCACTTAAGGTGAACACGCCCACTCTGTCTAAACGAATTCTAAAATACGGATTTATTTAAATATTTATTTATTTTTTGTTTGACTTTTCTTTCTAAAAAATCGTCAAGTTCTATTTGCGAGCATTGACTATGAATTTGGACATGGGGCACTCGAGAGTTGTCAAAACGATGACAGATGCGGAACATTTATTTATTTTTACACACATTTGTCACGCAGAGTCCATAGAGGAGGAGAAGGCGGCTCAGAAGCGTTGTTAAACAGTTTCTAGTGTTTCATCATTGCTGTTGTTGTCGTTGTTGTTGTCGTTTTGTCGTGTGCCTTTGGTCTATTGTCAAAAGGAAAAAAAAAAACAAAAACTGATTATTAATTCATTTTTGCTACAGCTGCTGCCAAATTTTGTATGCTGTGCCTGTGTGTGTGACGCCTACTCCTACCCGCGTTTCCCTCTAGCCGCCCCATTGGCCATTTGCCACTTGAGAGGGGCAGCAAAGTCAACATACAGAAATCAGCATAATCATCACTTCACAATTATGAAAAGTCATAACAACAATTATTATTTATTGTTGTTGCTATGCGTATGTCTGCTATTGTTGTTGTTGTTGCCTTGCTGTATGTACTTAAGCGCGAGCTGCTTTGCTGCCTCGCGCTGTGCCACAAGCAGCATAAAATAGGAAAACATCAATTTTATTGCCGCAGATATGGTAATTTTTTGTTGTTGGTCTTAACTCGCCTTTAATTATTTTTTCTGTCTACGATGTTTATTTACTGTTTTTTTTTTTTTTTTTTTTTTTTTTTTAGTACAAGTTTCAGGAAGTTTTTGGCAACTGTTAATTAATGAGAGCGCTTGCTATATGTTTATTTATTTTTGTTTTGTTTTAACATGTGTTTTTCTTTATTTTTACTGATTAAATCAGAAATGATCTCGTTTGTTATGAAAACTTATGGTTGGCATTACGTTTGAAGTGATCAAAGGGTTAGATATACTTGAGAAAAACGTTTTGTAAATCAAACATGAAATTACCATTTATAAATTTTTAGCAAAGAAACGTTCATATTTTTTTTATAAAAAATAAAATTAAAAATAGTGTATAAAATGCTAATTAAAAATTATGAATATAGATTGATATATTATATAAAATAAATTATATATACAATAATTTGAGAAATATTTTTAATAGTATAAATAATAACAGAAATAATATAACAATACTTGAAAAATATTCTATTGCCGATGATATCAATATTCGATGAATTATGGCTACTTATCGATAATTATCGAGTAAAAAGAAAGTATTATTTATTTCATATTTTTCTTCACTTAACAAGCGTTGATTGCTTCTGTTATGTACCCAATTATATCTTCTGCTCTCATCATGCCCCATTGGTACCAATTAATGTAGGGTATAGGACGGCAACGTTTCATTCACACTCTGCTCATACATCTTATACATGACTTCGATGAATTTCAAGCGAGCATTTGCGAACCTAATTCCCACGCTCATAAGAAACGGATACTGATTATCATTTGTAATGTGACTCATACGCCGCGTAAGCCGCTTATAAAATTTGTGTCTGCCAATTGTGATGTCCGAATCCCAATATTGTTTATATTTGAACAAAATATACGAGTCTCTATATATATAAGTTTACATTCGTTTCAATTGACAATTACATAAAAACGTCACGCCAAATCGAAATGCTGTCGACAGTTAATTCACAATCGGCCTTAAACTCGCGCCAAGGTTTTCGTTTGCGCCCAAAATAGGAAAATCCAATCGAAAATTGTCTACGCAGCGTCTGCGTTTGCGATCGATCATAAAAAGTCATTAAACTGCCGAATTGATATGATTTCCCAGTCAGTGGCTAATCGCAATTCAACACGTTGCTTTGCTTTTGGGCTTGGCAACTGAGTTGTTTTCTTCTTCCTCTTCTGCCTTCAACCGGTTCAATTTGTTGAACTATTTGCAATGCTAATTGTTGTTGCTGGGGGATTAGAGCGTTATTATAATACAGATATTCATCGGACTCGAGGGGCAGGCGCATGATACAGCAAATGTGAAAGGTATAAACATACATATATATATGTATATATACAATAGAGAGCAAAGGAACGGAGAGAAAAGAACGGATATACTCTTAATGAACTGCGGCACTTGGGTATATAGCACAGATTTGTCAAAGGCATTTTTGTAGTTCATTAATAACTGAAAAGCCCATTGACACACACTTGAAATGGCCACTTGACAGCAACTTGACAGGCTCTACAATTTAACGGTTCATTTGACAAGCAGACCCTGGCCGCAACCTGGCATGCCAACTGTTCAACAACAACAACAGCAACAACAACTATGCAACTGCAACACCTTCAATAACTGCAACAGCAACAGCAGCAGCAACAAATTTGCAACCTTCGCAGTTATGAAAAGCAATTGAAAAACTCACTTCCTGTCGCAGCCGGAAATTGCTGCAGCTGCTCGGCTGCCTAGCTGCAACGCGTCAAAGTGACGGCCACGCGGCGTATGCGTAACGTGTGTGCAACGCATTGCAGCTTGTCGCGCTGGCGGGCTGCGGCCCACACGTTGCACGTTCGTTGGCTTCGTTCGCACTTCGCAATTCATTGTCAATGGCTCGACGCTAGCTCAAGCTAACCTTACATAACTACAACAACAATAACCACAATAACAACAGCAGCAGCAGCAACAGCAATCGCTAAGCACAAGCCAAGTCGAGTGAGCGGCCTATAAGTGCAACAACAACAACAACATCGCATAATCAATTGCTGCAGTTGCTGCTCAGCAACAGCAATGGCAACAGCAACAGCAACAGCAACAGCAACAGCAACAGCAACAAATGTTTGCATATTTTGTTAACATTCGTCAACATTTTCCGGTTTACAACAGCGCACGCGCTTTCGAACAGCTACCAATTTAGTTGTGCGATCGCGCGAGGGATATTTCAAAAGTTCTAGCTGAAGAATGCAACTATATTATTTAATTGTATGATTAGGAATAAAGACTTTGAGTAATAATTAGAATTTGAGAGGCAGGAGACATAGAGAAACAGATATACAAAGACAAAGAAATAGAAAAAGTGAGGAACAGAAACATTGAAGAAAAGGGAAATGTAGTAAGAAAGTGGGAGGAGAACAGAAGCGAAGGCAGAGGTGAATAAATAGAAAAAAAGGATGGATGAGAAATAGAGAAACCGATATACAGCGTTAGAAACAGAGAGAGGCAGAAACGGAACGAGAAAGAGGAGGAACATATAGGAGAGAGAGGGATGATGAATAGAAACTCTCTAAAAGATGCAGAAACAGACATACAGAGACACAGGGAATGAAACAGAGAGACAAAGGTAGAGAAGCTAGGAGATAGAGAGAGAGGAACAGGAACGGAACAAAAATACAGAGAGGGACAGAAACGGAACGAAAAAGAGAGAACCACTGAAACGGGAAAAAGAGGGCTCTTCATCCTATTCTATACTTAGAAACAGATTTTGAGCAAACAACAAAAAGAGAATAAGGAAATATACGGAGAATGAGTGAGTGATCGAGAGGGATTTAAATAAGTAATAGACAATTATTTGACATATAGTAGATTCCAGGTTCTCTGAATACCCCAATGCAAGAGTTTGCTAAACTAATCAAACCTACCTCTTCTATATGTTGTTGATTTTAAAAATTAAATTTTATTTGTTTGCTTTTTTTCTTTACTTAGTTTAGCATTACATTTGCATAATTTATGAATAATATTTTGTATTTGCTTTGCTCCCATAAAAAACTCTTGCAATCTTCCGTTGTATAAAGGTATATTTGAATATCAAAGTTATGACTATATGATAATTGGATTTAAGCTTGAAGTGCGACATGAGTTGAATAATCGGAAGAAGATCAGAAGAAATATAAAAATATATATATATGTATATGAATATACTTATATATATCGATCAGCCGCACCATTGCGTAAGCTAATCATTGATCGGTTTATTTTATAGATTTTGCCTTTCGAAACATTGAAAGATCTTTTGGGCTGCGGCCCACGCTCTTTGATTTTCAAACAATTTGTGCTTTTAATTCTGAAAGCATTTTGGTTTATGCAAGCCATTAATCTTCTTTTTTTAAAGCTTTTTTGGTGTTACTTTTTAACAGTTAAAAGGTGTCTTCAGCATCATCATCATAATAATCATCATCATCATCACCAAAGACTCCAAAAATAAAACTGAAATGATATATGATTTTAATTTTGTTCGGTGTGTTGTTTGTTGTGGAGACGCGCGCGTTGCCAAAGTGTCTGGCACCAAGTGACAAAATATGCAAGAAGTAAAGAGAAGAGGAATAATAACAAAAAATAAACAAGAATAAAGTCAAAGAAAACGAGTAAAGAAGACGATCTCCTCTAACGGCAGCTTGAAGTAAAAGACGGCAAATTCCTCTCATCTTTTTTTTTTTTTTTCGAAAGTCAAAAAGACGTCAGTGACAGGTCGCTTAAAATATTTATAATATTTATAAACGGCAATACAAGATGACTCAAGTGTGTTCTTCGTAAGCTTTCCATCGAATTTGGTCTTTTTGCTCAAACATATATTAATTTGCATAATAAGAAGCAAAAGCTAACAGAAAATATTAATTTTATGAATTTTAAGAATTAAAACCTTTCTTAAAATTCCAAATGTTTCTGTTCATAACATATTTGTCTGAATAAATAAAATTATGTAGCATTGTAAACTATATTATACACTTTTACCTTAAGATTTAATAAATTAGCAAAATCTCTTTTTTGTATAGTCAGAGTTAAAAATATTTTTGTTTTGTTAAGAATATGTAGATTTGTCATATTCAGTGAAATTAACATATTATATTAATCTATGTGATGTTAAAGGCGCTCTCATAATCTGTGACTGTCATTCTCCTGTCTAGTCTAGTTTGCCTTATGAAACATTGTGAGAAACTCAGAAATCATCGCTTAATTATAACATGAACTCATTTGCATGAACATATTATGTTAAGATGAGCTCTGTTAATCACTCTGTAAACTTTAACATAACTCATAGCAAAGCTGTTACTCATATGTTTTTCTGTCTCTCTTTCTCTCTCTTTCTCTCTCTCTCTCTGCTCAACAGCCATTCCCATCGGCAACTGGACGCAGCCCGACATTGACTACAACGAACGCTTCAGCTGGGAGGGAGCGAACGATATGAGCGCTAATTATCGCTTGGCTCTGCAGCGCGGTTTGCCCTTTCCCATACTGACAGTGGCCGAGTATTTCAGCTTGGGTCGCGAGGGCTTCTCGTGGGGTGGTCAGTATCGTGCCGCTGGCTACTTTGCCAGCATCATGCTGTGGGCCTCGCTGGCCTCGTGGCTGCTGATGAATTTGCTGCTATTGGCGGTGCCGCGCTATGGGGCCTATCTGAAAGCCCTGACGGGAGCCCTGCTCGTCTCCACAGCTGTGGGCTACCACTGCCTGTTGCCGCAGCGGCCATTGTGCATATTTCTGGAGGGCGGACGACTGGAGTTTCACTTTGGCTGGTGTTTCTGGCTGGTCCTGGTTGCAGGTGAGTGGGCAACTTCGATTCCCTTCCCTTGCTTGCTCGATTATCGCTTATTGATCTTCCCTTCTCAGGCATTCTTTGCTTTATTGCCGGCGTGCTGATCTCCATCATTGACCTGGTCTGGCCGCATACGTTCTCCACTGTGCTGGAAGTCTACTATGGCACTCCTTACGATCGCCATGTTATACTGGAGGAGTCGAGCGATGTTCGCTATCGCAAGTCGCGCAACAGTCGCGGTCTAGAGGAGCCGCCTGGTCTCGGCTCGCGCATCTTGCGTCGCCTCAGCTCCAAGGCGCGTGATATGCAGCCGCATGCCACAGCGCCGCGACGCGGCAGTCCCGCCGGTGTCTCCAGCAACGGCGTAGAGAACAAGGCATTTCAGGGTGATGTGCCCAAGAGTCCTTGGCGTCATCCCTTCCGCCGCGCCCAACAGCTGCCGCACACGTCGCATTCTGCCTCGTCGCATCCAATGCATCAGCATCATCATCAGCAGCAGCTGCAGTTTGTGGGCGGCGGTCCAATCGGCGCTCATCCCATGCACCATATGCAGCGCACTCTCTCACAGGACTCGGGCTCCAGCATAGCCTCCGCTGCTGTGCAAATCTCACCTTTGCATAAGCATGCAATGGCCCGAATGTTGCCGTAATTTCGATTTAAATACTATATTTATTCAATATTTAAATAACATATATCTCCTCTTCTTTCCAGTAATCCGCCTGTGGAACGCGTTCGCGACATGGATCACTGGTAATGTGCTGGAGCACACATCCTGGGCGAGTCCTCAACGAATTCTTGACAATTCAACAAATTCTAATTGACAAAACAAATGAAACAAAAACATCAAGAAAAAAACAAAAAACAAAAAACGCTACAAAACAATTTGTGATAATTTCTTAATTTAAAAACAAGTGGAAGAAGAAAAGTGAAAAAAAAAACAACTAAAATTTTATAATAATTGACAAGATTGCATAATTTACCTGACGTACTTACATATATACAAATTTAAATCAACTTAAGCTTAATTAAATTATTCTATTATACCTAAGTTAAACAAAATTGTAATTTGTAAAGCTATCATTGAGACGTGATGTTCACTTGTGATAAGATAAGATAAATCTTCTGCCACACGACGGACACAGAATGCGTGCATTTTAGTTATATATAATTGTAAATCTATACGATTCGATAAATACGAATGAAGATATAGATACATAAATATATATTTCTGTTAATTGTAAAATGAATTCCATGCCAGTGTATGTAACGATTAGTTTACTATTTTATATATGTGTTTAAACTAAGTTTTTAAGTTGTGACGATGTTTTTAAAGTATAAATATATGGAGAGCAAGAAATGCAACGACCTAAACTAAAGACTACTAGAATGTAGAGCGATGTTTTTAATATGCATATATGGATTTGTACCTAAATTTGTATAAATTTTTACAATTATCATTTAATTATTTTTCATCTTAATCATTTCGAATATACCTAAAGTAATACCCATACATAATACCTATTCATTACACCATATTTATGGTATTATGGTGCATTAATACTCTATACAAAGTACTTATTATTTAAAGCCCTTCAAATTCATTCTGTTTCAGCTATCTATCTCACATATCACATTTTCAGCTTGATAAGGAAAATGCTTGTGATAGACTTATATATTGGAGAATTTGGCAAAACTATTTTATGAATCATTTCACACTACTATCATATCATCAATTTATGTAAGTTATTCACATTTCACATTCAGCTGCATAACCTCTATAGAAGTTATATATTTCTTATTCTATTCTATCATGGCGTTTTATTTATGTTATGTGGAGATCTAATTAATTTCTTTGATAGTGTTTTCGATTGTGATTAGAAATAATATAAATTAGACAGCTATGTAGATAATTAATATGTGGACTTCTTATCAACTTATATATGGGAAAACCCCAGTGCACTCTTGAAATTAGACAATACCCCGCAAACAAATTATCTATTTTTAATATATTATTACAATTATCATTTTTTATTCCATTCTATATTCAACTATTTCATATATCGTATACTTGTTCTACATCTCGTCGATACACTTATTTATATTTGGCAAAAAGTTATCATAGCTCTCGACCACCTCGTTGGTGGCATCGACGAAACAGGCTTCCGTGTCTGCTGGCAGCTTGGCTATAAGCTTGAGGGCTGTGTTGAGCTTGCGGGTCAACTTCATGACGGCCTCGAAGAGTTTCCAGAAACACTTGCCGGACGTCATTTTGCCATTTTCCTCGGCAGCGCAAATGGTGCTGTTGAGATGAATGATATCCTCGCATATGGCGATGATGTCCTTGCAGCATTTTACAATTTTGGCCACTTCCCTGGGCACAGCCATGCCGCAGGCATCAATAGAGTCCACATACTTTGTGGTCGCTATCAAAATATCAGCAACGGTTTTTATCGTGCAATTGACACCACGAACTGTCGTCAAAACTTTCATTAGAATTTTCTCCATTGTCTTGATGAAGCCATCGTCGCTATAGAGTTCCACCTCCTCGTAGTGAACGGAGTCGTCATTGATAGTGTTGGCCTGAAATTAAGAAAAGTCTTTTTAATAGCGAAAATATCAAAGTGTGTGTGCAGTTCCCCAACTCACATTGGAGCTCAACAGGCAGCTGCCACAGACGAGCAGCAGCAGGCAAAGAGTTAAACTTTTCATATTGAATAGTTGGCGGAGAATGTGCGGTTCGCGAAACGAGTCTCCGCTTTTAAAGAGCTCATCTATCTCTATGACTTGGTCATATCACACAAGTGGTTTAATTGCTGTCGCTGATTGATCTATATAATATGGTATAATATAATATAATATTTATTAGATTAGATATCCACACTAATTAAAATAAAAGTATTTCTTTTTGGTCGTTGGTTATCTAAATTTTGAAATGACTCAATATAAAATTAATTGTCTTTGTTTGAGGCTGGTTAGGTTAGGGTTTAATGACTTATCAGAGACAATTTGAGATTGTTTAATTCCAAGATCAAGACTCTAGTAATAGCCGATTTTAAAAATGTTGATTATCTAGCTAATATGAAATATTATAAATATTTTAACTTTATTACCCAAAATGCTCCAAAAAATTAGTTTATGTCACCCTTAAGAAAAGATCCTATTATCAAATTTAGTTGGAGGTATTTAACTCTTATCAGATTATTAAAACTTTGTCAAAATAATAATAGTATACTATTATAATTTAGACTTATTTTATTTAATTATGTAAATGTTTTGAGTAAATTTATTTATTTTTGTCTGTATTATAATTTACTCAAAGTATGCGGTACGAAAGATTTATGTTATTGTACTTAATTTTTTTTCAAAGGTTTAATCTTCAATATAGTTTTCCTAGTTGTACTTTTTCATATGTGTATTAAAGCTTTAATTTCATTATCCTTGCGTCTTTGTATAAATAAGACCCATGCATGTACATCGTATAGCTTTCCCTCTTTAACAAAGTTGAACGCTGGTAAAAGATACCACTTAAGAGCAAGCGATCAGTGCAAATATGCTGTCTCTCTTTCTCATATAATTGAGTCAGAATACTCTCTTTTTACATATGGAAGTTCATTTGGCAGTTGCGGCGCTTTCATGTAGCAGGCTGTTATATTTTTAGCAAAGAAAGCTTTGCGCTTGAGGAGCTTCTCTCTCTTAGTCTGCCTCTCCCTCACTCACTCTCTTTTTTAAAACATAAATATAAATCAATTATGTTCAAACGTGTGCATATAAATAAAAGCAAATAAAATGTACTTCATATGCACAGCTGTAAATAGACAGTTATATTGCCAGACACACAGAGACACACAAACACATAGAGACTGAGTCCTGTTGTTATCGTACGCTCTTTGGTTTAGTTGCAGAAATCAAGATTTATGACATTTTTATTACAAAAACGAGCGCCGTTTGTTGTGGGAGCGACTGTAAAAATAATACATAGGACACACACAGTAAAGTGCAGTGGTGGGTAGGCGCTGAGCGTTAGAGTGGGAGAGTGACTATTTGGGCGACTGCCCGCTGCCTGCTGACTTTAAAAATATGCAGCCGGGCGCATCAAGGCCTTATTTGTACTCACTCTGTCTCCCTCTCGCTCGGCTGTACGTCCTAAGGCTGAGAAAGCTTTGGCTCTGGTTTCTGCCGCCGCATGCAACGGAAGGCGCATAATTCACAAAACAACGGGACAGTCTAGGCGTAGGAATATGCAGAGAGGAGAGAGTGGAGAGCAAGCTCGGTCTCTTTCTCTCAATGTACTGATTGTTGTTGGCAGTTAGCATTTGGCAAATGCAATGCGAAAAATCTGTGCACCCGGACCTTAGGACGCGTTTTTGACTCTCCATTTTAATATAAACAAATTGCAGCGGTTCTTATTTATGATTTTTTCTCTGGCAAGCTGTTTCTGCTTCTTCTTCTCCTGGTTGCAGTGGCTGCTGCATTTCTTTTATTGTGGCCTGGGTTTTTGTTGTTTTTGTTTTGTTTTGCTTTGTTTTGTTTTGCTGCTCCAATAAATCTGTAAGAAGTATATAGGAAAAAAAAAAAAAATCTCGAATTTCAATATGGAAATTTTTGCATATTTAATGTAGTACCCTTTTAGGGTTGCCAGAAACTGAATTCTTTTGATATACATACATATATCTTGTACTGATTCTTTATCTCCCTTTAAATTCCATTAACAATACGCATCAATTTGCATCGATCATTGGGCTAACAATATGTCCAGAAATACAAAACAGAATAACAGGAAATGGTAAAAAAAACAATACAATACAATATAAAGTAAAAAATGGCGAGTGGCATGAAAAATAAGATAAATTCCAGCCAGCAGCAGCTGCGCTAACGAGCGTCTCAGAATAGGTGGGCTGGCTGGCTCCTAAGGGAGTGTGAGTGGAAGGGTGACAGCGTTCAATGGAGTGAGCGGCGTGGGTGAGTGGGATGGAATGATTGCTGCAATTTTTAGTTTTCTTGTCAAGCAGCGAGCGCAAACTCTGCTGAGTAATGCGCCAGTGGAAGGGTGAGAGCAATGGAGAGAGACAGTGCTTGCGAAAAGTTGACGGCACTTTTGGCTTTTCGCTTAATACAAATGAAAATGGATGAGCTACTAAATGTTGTCATTGTTGCTGCTGCCGATGCTGCTGTTGTTGCTGCTGCTGCTGCATCGAGTGCATCAAATGGAATGAGCGCAGAGGAACAGCAGTAGCTAAGCTCTAACCCCTCTCTTATACTCTTTGTCTAAGCTACGCTTCGGTCATTTCTTAGTTGTAAATTTGATGTCAGGCAATTGGATGTAGTGTGTGCGTGTGTGTTTGTTTGTTTGTATGTGTGCCATGCCCTTTGAATGTTCTCTCACACTCTCGCTCTCCATCTCACTGCTGCCGCTGCAGTGCATTTGTTTGTCTTTGTTTTTATGCCATTTATTTATTTAAGTCAATTTCGTTGAGTGTGTTTGAACATTTTGTTGCAATTCGTTTTTTGGTTTTACTACTATTTTCCTTTAGAATGCCATACAAAAAATAATGCTTATATAGGGGTGCTTGGTTTAATAAATGCCATAATTCAAATTATTTCTATTATATTTTATATAATTACTATCTCGATTCTAACTTTACAGGGTATTTTACACTTGCAATAAATAAATAATATAAATAAACAAATATAATACATAAATGCATCAATACAATTACAGGGTAGTTGTTAGTCGCTCATTCACAGCACTAGCATTTACAACTGTTTTTTATGCCATTTTTTCTGCTAGCATCTTCTGTGAGAAACTTGATGACAATTTTTACTTTGAGTGATTGCAGCGGCATCGGCTGCAGCTGGAACTAAATGAGAGAGACAGGGACGGCAATGGAAGGGGTGGGTGAGGGAGAGTGGTATTGGTGTAAGTTCACTAAGGCAATAAAGAAGCGCACTTGAGAAGAAGCAGAAAAAGAAAACATAGATATATATGCTATACACAACCACACATGAATGAATGTATGTTAGTGTTGGAAAACATTCAAGTTAATTGGCTTGCATTGCGGTGCTCTGATTTTAAGTGTGTGTAAAAGCTGTAAAGGCAAAAGTTTTCAAAGTTGAGAGCTGATTATCATATAAGAAGAAATGCTTATTGGAGATGGAAATATCTTCAAACATTATAGTTAAATACAGAGACCTATAGAAAAGTATACTGATATTTGTATATTTATGTCATATCTAAATGCAAAAGGGTTGCTTTTGTGTGCTTAATTAATTAATTAATTATCTCATTTCATTATTTAAATAATAAGAACAGTTAGTCAAAGTCAGTTAGTCAGCATATTTTAACAGTTAAACTTAACAGTGACTCTTAACAGCTAGCCAAGACGGCAACCCTTTTTATGCCTATTTTGCTCGCTCTCTTATATAGATGAAACTCGCAGGTATTTCTGCTAGATGGCGCTTTCTGTGTAATGTTAAGTGCTCGAATGTGCAAGAGAAGCATACGAGTCTTATACGGAGCGCAACAAGCACAATGTTAAGCGAAAGTGCGCTGTTAAGTATGGCGATTAAATGATCATAAACTCTATATTATTTATAAATGAATAATTTGTGCTATAGTCAATGTTTTTCAGCAGTTCTCTTATTTCGTAAGTGTTGTCTAATTAGGCATATATTTGGCTAATTGAATATTTAAATATAATGAGCAATTTCACTTGAAATCTGGCCGATCATAGAGATCAAGCTCAGAAAGCATAAATAAATTGCTGAATGCAATTGCCGTTGCCCTTTTGTTAACAGACTAAACCCCGCTCAATCCTAACATCAGCCTGTGCACTTACAGCTGTTTAGCAGTTTCTCTCTCTCCTGTTCGGTCTCTCGTCGTCGTTGCTTTACATCGTCTCGTATTCAGCAGTTTCGCTGCTCGTTTCTACACTTCGTATTGTTGTGTCCGTTTCATGCCATCGTGCCATGTCGTCCTCTCGTATGGTCGTTTGCTTACGTAGTACGTACACGTATCACACGCTTCGTGTATTGGTCTGAACGATGCTCAACGAAGCGGCTGTTGTCCGTTCTAGCTTCAGTTGAAGCTCAGCCGTCGGAGTGTACTGAACGTATGCAGAAATGCTGTCGCTTGTCTCGCGCATAAATCGTGTTCGTTCGTAACGGTGAATTCGGCAAAACGACGCAAATCGAAGACACAATAAAATTACAATTATCAAAGCGTTTGTTGAATAAAAGCAAAACTCATATTCAGGTTAAACAAATATCGCCAAACCAATTACCATTGCAGTGCATTAACGGTAAATCTCGCAAATGTATGTGCGTAAAGCAAGCAGGGGCATATCTTGATGTAGTTACAGTTAGAGAATGAGTGAGGCGAGTGTTCAGAATTTTGTTTACAGTAATACTAAAGTGAAGTGAAGTAAACCCACTCGACTCTAGGCAACTTTCGTCACTTGCTTTAATTGTTGTGCTCTGTTCTATATTTTTGGCATATATTAAAAGCGTATCAGCAACAACAACAACAACAACTCGATCTGTGTTTCTGCGTGAGTGCAAGTGAGTGTGTCTTGTTCTAGCTGTAGTTCCGGTTTAACTCCTTGGTCACGTGGCCAAAAAGTTTGAGCCATGTTTTGTGAACGGCCAAACCACTGCTGCCCTTGTGCGTGACACAGTCCAGCAACAATAATAACAACAATAAACAACCGCAATAGCAGCAGCAGCAGCAGCAGCAGCAACAGCAACAGCAACAGCAACAGCAACAGCAACAGCAAGAACAACAATAACAGCAGAAACTACTCAAGGATTATCAGTTCGCCAGGCCAAAACTCAATTTGTTGGCCAGGTAAGTTTTGGCGTTATATATGGCCAACAGCTGCTTTAAAGCGTCTGCTCAATATTCAGAGTCTGTTTTTATTTTTTGGTCTGTGAAAATTTGCGGTACTTTAAGCTCTTGTCTCGCTGCGCCAGTTTTTCACTTTCGCACACTTCTGCTCTCCCTGTTTCTGTTCCTTTGTGTCCCGTTACCTTTCCACCCAAGTGCCGTTACGCCGCCTTCTTCGCTCTGTCGATTGCCGTAACTTAAAATGCGCCAACTGTCTGCCAAAAAGTTGGCAAAACTTTTGCCTCAAGTTTATTTACTTGTTTTATAATTTTATTTTTCTCTTTTATAGAAATATATGTATGAATTCTATATATATTCTGCTATATATTTTCAAAGTGTGTTGTCTAACTGCAGGAAGCTAGATAAGTTAGTCTAAGACCGTATTCAAATGCTCTTCCGTTGTGCACGTTTTTAGGCCAGTTGAAATCTTAAATTTCAGAGAGAAATAATTAAATAAATGTAACAGTTTTTGTAGCTGCAGAAAATTTAATATATTTGCATTTTTTTTATTTCTACTTTTTAATACACGCAAATATTTGTTAGCATATTAAAAGTTAGAATAAAAAATAAACATATGGAAAATAGAAATTTTGTTTGCAAAATTTGAGTCGAAAATTAAATATTTTTTTTTAAACAATACCTTAAATAAATTAATTAATAAATAAATATGAAAGAATATTTTTACACAATATAATAAAATAAATAAAAATATATATAAAAAAAATAAATTTATTAAAATATAAAATAAAATATAAATATATACATACGAGTTTCAATAATAATGTTATTTAATGGTTATAAAAAATACAAAACTAAATGAAATTAAATAAAAAAGTGCTACAAAAAAAAAAAAAAAAAAAAAATATGTTAAAAAAATATATGTTTAAAAAACTAAGTAAATATAAAAATATATAAAATCTCTGGTCCTATAAAAATCTAAAAGAAAATTGTAAGTATAATGAAGGAAAATTAATATTACATTACTTTAGAATTCAACTCAAAAACCATATATGCCTTTGCTAAGCAAACCTAGCCCGAACTACAGCTAAGATTTAGCAAAGAAAACTTCTTTGTTTTTATTTCAACATTTTCTAAAAGGCGACTCGCTGTTCTTGACTCTCTAAGGACGTTTGTTTATTAAATTTGTAGGTTTTCATTAGGAAAAGATGCTGCTGTCGTCTCTTTGTTTCGGCTGCCTCCTGCAGCTGCTGTTTAGCTGAAAGCATTTCGTGCAGCTAGTTGGCGCCTAGTTAAAGTTAATGTAAATAAATTAGTTAAATAAATAAAGAGCAGCTTCTCGCTTGTTCTATCTCTCATTTTCTCTTTCCCTCTCTCTCCCTATGTTTTTGTGCGCCTCAGTTGACAATTGGAATATGCAAATGAGGCTGAAACAGGGAACAACTAAAAAACCAATTTCGACTTACACAAATGACCGGGCCAACCAATTGGCCAAAGCACGCACGAGCAGGTCAAAAGCAGCAGCTGAAGCTGTGTGTATGTGTAGGTGTGTGTGTGGGTATGTGATGGCAGCTACAGTTACACAAGCTTCGCATGCTGCATTTTTGATAAGCTGCTTGTGTCGCCCAAATGTCCAAAAAATTTTGACAATTTACTCACACACTCACAGCACACACACACATACCCACACACAGCCACTCATACATCCCTAAACATCCGCACGATTTAAGCCTAGTGTCCCTGGGGAGCTTGCGGCACAGTTGCTGGGGAGGCGATGCTTAGCTATGGGCGGGGTCGCGGCATGATGCGTGCTGCGTGCCAAACAATTGTTGAAATTTATAGCGAAAAGCCAATTACGTCTGCCAGCTGATACGTAGCAACTTGGCTGAGAGTTTTAACTGTCTGCGCCCCTGTATAGAAAAGGGTTTGCGCACACATACATATCTGTGTTTATATGTATATATATGTATATATGATATATGTGTATATTGTCATTGGCTTATCAGAGTGCTGAGCAAACCGAAAAACCAA
Organism: Drosophila mojavensis; assembly: GCF_018153725.1. Lineage (NCBI taxonomy): Eukaryota > Metazoa > Arthropoda > Insecta > Diptera > Drosophilidae > Drosophila > Drosophila mojavensis. The sequence continues at coordinate 8,565,098 of NW_025318858.1, forward strand.
TTTGCGTGCGCTTTGTGTACTTCGCATTTGGGCATTAAGCAAAACGCATAAACAAAAGTTACGTATACGCAGCTTAAAGCGTTGACGGGTTAATGTGATTTTAATGTACTTTTTAGGTGTCCCCACAATTCCCAGTTGTGCGAGTGTGTGTGAGTGTTTTGAGTGCGCGTGTGTGTGTGCTCCGCTTAAAAAAGTTTAATGCACTTCAAAGTTTAATTCAGTATAATATGTTTCATTTTAATTAAATTTTTGTTTTCTGTTTTTTTTATGATTTGTATAACTGTTTAAGAAAAAAGAAAGAAAAAAAAAAAAAAAAATAAATAAAAAAAAAAAAAAAAAAACAGTTGACTAAATCAGTAAATTAAAATAAATATAAGATTAACATTGTTGACTAAATAATTCCACTTAAAATAACATAAAATAAAAATGGACTAAATCACTAAATTTACATTATATTAAAATGAAAATTATTGACTATTGTAGATTGCTAAAATTAAATAAATATCAAATTAAAATTGATAAATGTCGTATCCATACACAGTTTTAATTGTATTGCTTAAATGTTTAAATGATGTATAAATGGAGAATGCTTATATAAATTCCATTCTGTTTTTGAAGGACAGCAAATCTGAAATGTTCATACGAGTGCTCACATTAAATGAAAAGAATTTCACCTGTATTTACCTCACAACCGCAACGGTAAATATAATCAAAATGATCTGCGCTTGACAGAACAAAACCAAATAAAAAGATTAGGTAGGGGCGTTGCGTTCCTCTGCGAGTGTGTGTGTGTTTATGGGTTGAGTATTTTAGTATTTAAGTATTTTTAGTATTTTTACTTTGCGTGCTTTGGCTGCCACAACAACAATGAAGGAAAAAGCGCCACGTTTTGAAATCAATCTTCCTAATGACAGACAACAACAATACCGGCAGCTGTAGAGGGCATAGAATCGAGTGAGTGAGAGGGAGACGAAGAGAGGGAGATGAACCTGTAGACACGTGCGCTTGCGTTTTTACGCTCAAGTATCTGGCACTTGTAACGGTAATCGATCTGAACAACAGCAACACCCACAACAACAGCGGTTAGCATGAATTGGCGAAAAAAGCCAAATAAAGGAAAAGCACAAAACGAGAAAAACAAATGAAAGCAACAATCCGTCAGGGCGCATAAAACTTGAGCACCCCGTTTTTTTTTGCGTGTGTACAGACTGTGGGTGTGTGTGAGTGTGTGTGTGAGTGTGTGTGTGTGGCACGCTCACTAAAATGAGTGTGCAGATGGAAAAACTGTGCCTTTGGCTGAAATTGTGATAATATCAAGTGCGCCTGGAGAGCTGCATGAGTGTGTGTGTGTGTGTGCGGACGTGTAAGTGTGATGCAGTCATTCAATTTTAATTTTGCCATAAATATTTATATTGCTTAGTTAAAATATACTTTCGATATTAGTATATTTGAACATAAATAAAATATGTTGGTGACTTTGATTCTAGTAAAAATAATCTTTGCATTCAATTATCTATCATTGTGTTTTTTTAAAACATTAATATTTTATATATGGTTTGTAAAGATTTCCTCTATTATTTCCTAATTGAAAGTTTAAGCAGCTCTATCAAACTGAAACAAAATTTGTAAAATTTGATGATGATGTACCAGAAGCGAAATCTGAAAGAAGAGAAGAAAGAGAATAGTTTTCCAATGTAAAAATATTTTTGCTAAAATTGTAACATTCCTGGATATACAATTTTAAATTAGAATTAGCTAATAGACTGCTTTATAACCCTTCCCGGTAACATTATCTAGTTGGCTAAGAGCGTGCTATAAGATAACTGAGAATATGCTCTAATATGATTTTGTATAAGTCTCAGTCAAGCTCGAAGGAGTAAAAGCTCGAAGTAAAATTTCTGCTAATTTATTTGGGTTTGCTTCAAAATGTGCCAAAGGAATCAATCAGCCCAGAGCCTTCAGTATCAAATAAACCAAATCAAACAGATGCCGAGCTCACACATAAATATACAGCGAGAAGGTGCTGATATACCTGTCCCCTATTTTCACACACACACACACAGACACACACGCCACGCCATCGACACAGATTTAATGCGAAGTTCGCCTGTTTCAATAAACTTATGCAAATATTCAATTTGAGGCATTCGTTTGTGGCTCTTTTTGACAAATGATAAGGCCAAACAAAAGGCAGCCAGGCAAACAAACTTTTCACACCCAAAACGAAAAGAAGACGTTCGAAGCGAACAAGAAGAAGAAACAGTCTGAAAAAGGATGCGCCGCATTTGCTTATCAAAATTAAAATGAAACCACAAGAAAAGAAAGCGAATGGTGAAATGAATTGGGGGGAAGTCATAAAGGCGGAAATGCAGAGGTCTAAAACTTTTCAGCAGCAGGTTTCCATCATGCACAGCACACATAAAGATGTGCAAATACATATACACACACACACACACACACACATTTATTTATGTATGTATAAATGGGTATATATAAATGCGAAAGGACTGCGTGTCCTGGCTGGTTGACTGCCTCTTAAAAAAAAAAAAAATGGGAACCCATGGCTGTGCACAAAGTAAATTTCAATTTAACCTTCATCGAGCAAAACTCATTTATATTTATAAATGCGCCGACAACGCAAGCGGCGAAAACACAGGAAGCGAATATAAATAAATGCCAAGCTGAAGAAACAGAGAGAGAGAGAGAGAGAGAGAGAGAGAGAGAGAGAGAGAGAGAGAGAGAGAGAGAGAGAGAGAGAGAGAGAGAGGGAGCGAATGAGATGGAAAACTCCAAAAAGACCAAAAGAAAATACAGGCACAATAAATAAACTGCGTGTGTCTGCTGCCATAATAAAAATATACAAAAAATAACAACACAAAAAAAAAGTACAAATGCAGCAAAGCAACACAAACAAACTAAGGCAATGAGAGAGAGGGAGATGGAACGGTAGAGGTAGCTGAGCACAGGCATAATAATAAAAATACATAAGCAGGCGTCTGGCAGGCAGCTCTCAGCTCTCTGGCTCCCCCGTCCAACGAAAAGGATAAAAATCCATCAAACTTGCAGATAAGCCAAAATACAAGATGAGTTTCGAGCAATGGGCAAACGCCACGCCTTCGGCCTCCGGCGTACAGTCGCCAGCCCAGTCCCAAAAATTGCCCCTAGACTACGTCGGCCTTTAGCTTTAGCTCCAGCTCCAGTTCCAGTTCCAGCTCGGAAAACTTACCTCATAAAAGGCGCAAATAAGTACATATATACAGTATATATATACATACATATATATACAGTATTTATATGTACATATAATCGCAGCAGACTTTTCGTCTTGTTCAGCAAACGAAATGTTTCATTTCGTTAATAAACGAGCGCTCATCATTGGAAATGTTGTACTAAATGCAAAAAGGACGAGCAAAACCCCTTAGGATCGAGTAACGCAACACAATAAAACCCGTAAATGTAACGCTGGTGTATTATAAAAGTAACGGTAAACTGATGACTCTCTCAAACTCTCGTTAAATGGTGCAAATGTGAAATTATTTGTCGATATTGGCAAAATAAGTTTGAAATTAAAGTTGAATTAAGTGAAGAATAAAGAAAAGAAGAGAGAGAGAGAGAGAGAGAGAGAGAGAGAGAGAGAGAAAGAGAGGGAGAGAGATGTATATGATGTATATATAAGAATGAAAATAGACTAGACTAGACTAGAATGGAAAACCTAAAAGCAGTAAGAATAATGGAAAAATGATAATCCAAAACGAAATTGAAACTACATATGTTACAAATGACAGGTTTAGAAATTGTTAATTTAATAATATATAATAATATTTAATAATAATAATATTTATTATTATTTAAATTTGTTTATCATATTTTTGTATATATACATATACTAATATTTTTGTTTGCTTTTTATATTAATTTTTATTATTATTAATATGACTATGCATATATTTAATACTATATATTTATATATGTATACTAATATTTGTATTTAATTTTTGTAATCATTCTTTATATTAATAATCAAAAATAATAATAAAAAAAAAAATTTTCTTTCAATTCCTGCTAAAAAGGCCTGCTAAAGGCTGTGAGCAAAAACTATCAAAAGCTCATCTTAATGAATATATAAACGTTTATGACGGATTTCTGCTCAGATAGCTCACATATGCTTTACCAGCATCTATATAAATCTGTTTATATATATTTTTTCTGCTTTTTTTTTTGCTGTTTCTTCTTAAGTTTATGTGAAGTTTTGTGGCAATATTAAAAACGCTTTCATTTCATTTGGCGCTGACCGCGAGTGTCGCACAGACATAAGTGAGGCCAATAAATAAGCGAGTACTCGGCCAATGTGAGGGGAGAGTGGCACAAATATATATACATATATATGACGTATATAGCTCTTGACCATAAGTCAAGCAACGAATCGGATGTCGCGCACAGATTTCCGCTTGTGTCCACAGCGTAGCAATTCGTTGGAGCGATAAATCTCATCGACACTAAAAATCAGATGTATGAGCTATAAGTTCAGACGCCAAAGAGGGAGCGGAAGACAGAGAGAGAGAGAGAGAGAGAGAGGGAGAGAGGGTGAGCTTGAAAGAGAGGGGGAATAAGGAGTGTCCGGGGTGGGGTGTGAGTAATGCCATTTATATGTCACCATTAATGTCGTGTTATGAAAGTAATTTTCTTAAATTCGCATATTAAACGTTTTGGCCATTAATAATGGAGCCAACAGTTTTTGGCTGGGTTGCTCTGAGGTTGGGCAGTATAATAAAAGCAGAGAGAGAAAAGTTGAGGGTGCAAAAGAGGGGACAAGCGGTGGACAGAGAGAAACGAAAATAACAAACATGAAAATGCTGTGCATGTTCCGAATGATCGCTTCAATAACCACAAAAACCATAAGAAACAGCGCCAGCAGCGAGTGAATGAAGTGAATGAATAAATGAATAATGCTCAGAATGATGCTAGCAGCCTGGCATGATGGACTACACAGAGAGAGAGAGAGAGAGAGAGAGTGGGGGAAACATTTCAGTTGTGGCACATGATAAAAATTTATTTAGAGCAAATAGAAAAGCATGAGACTTGCGGGAATAATAAACTACAACGGGAAGCTGGGTTAAGGTTTAGTATTTTTTCTTCATTGTGCAGCAGCAGGAAATGCCCGGGCAGCTATTGACGGCCCATTGTCTAGAGTGTTTAGGCAAGCAAGCAAGCAAATACACACACACACACACACACACAAACACATGTATGTGCATGCCATATGAGTGCATGTCAGTAGCAATTGCTAGACGAGACGAGCTACGGCTGCCACTGCCACTGCTGCTGTCTGGCTTGGCTGTGTGCGGCTGCCTTCATGCAATAAAATGTGTCTATCAAATGTTTTCCCATTTCCATTTCGTCCTATTCCTTTTGACCCGAAAGCATAGAGTATAACAGGATAATTGCATTTGTAGCCTTTGCTTTGAAATAAAAGCAAAATGTTGCAATTGCTTTTACTCTACAATTTGCATTTATTTGTTTGGTTTAGAAAATAAAAAAAAAAAAAAATTATATTTCTGAGAAGTCAGATATTAAAATTTGTTGAATTCAACAATAATTCTAAAGATTTTTATATGCAATATATGCAGTTATTACTTACATATGACAAACAGAGATATGAGACTACGATTTGACTTATAAATTCTTATTAAATCTTGCTCTTCATACATTTCATAATAAATTAAATAAGAGTTGATTAAAATTTGTAAATTTAAAATGTAAAAATACTATGATAGTCATAAGAAAATATGCATATATACATATAAATTATATATAAATAAGTATATTTGTGCATTCAGTGAGCGACTGAGTACTAAATGTTTAAAATGATTATTAAGACAAGCTTTATATTTTGAATACATTTTATACCAATAATATACTTGATTAAATAAATGAATTAAACACTAATAAATAAGTTAAAATTTTATAAATAAAATAAATACTAATAAATAAATTTTATAAATTTGTAAATAAATTATATATCAATAACTTATAACTAAATAAGTAATATACTAATAAATAAATTAAATAAATTTTAAATAAACTATATAATATAATATAATGACATACTTAATAATTATATATAATTTATAAATATTTTTATATTTATAAATCCATATATGAAAGAATTTAGAGAGACAGAGAATTTTAGGTTTTCATTATTTCGTATATACATTTTCCTTTATTTCCAACTTCTCACAATGTAGAGCATGCACAGTTCGTCTTTATTTAATAATGTATTTGTTGTTTTGCATTGCTTTGGTCATCGCCGTCTTTCCTGTTGCTGTTTGAATGTTTGTCTATTGGTCGGTCGCTGGGTCGTTAAGCTGGTGTGTTTGTATAAATGTGTATGCTGGTGTGTCTGTGTGTGTGTGTGTGTTAAAGGAGTGTGTGTGTGTGTGTGTGTATGTGTCGCTCGGTCCGTTGGCCCGCTCGACCGGCCGACGTTTCCGTTTCCGGCGCCTGTACGCCATGTTGATTTTGCTCAGGCCCCTTCTCTGTTGTTGTGTTTGTTTTGTGCTCTTTGTGTGCTGTTGGATGTGTTTGTTCTTTGGGTTAATGTGCGCACTCGACTGTGCGCAAATTGCTCAAGTGTAGTTGAAGCTGTCCATTCAGTTTTTATTCTCATATTCTCATATTGTACGATATTTAAAGAACCTAAACAAATTTCTCATACCTAATTGTCGTCGGCCCATTAGTTTTATCATTATCATCAGTAGCTGAAGCAGGAGTGGGAACAGCAGCAGCAGCAGCAGCAGGAGCAGCAGCAGTGGCTGTGGCAAAGGCAACAACATCATTATTAACAACGTCATTATCAACAGCATCATCATTATTATCATCTGGGGCATTATTATTTCACTCACATTGGCACCTTCCCATTGTTGAGGCTGTGCCGTCGCTTATCTGTCGGCCATTTGGCCGCTTATTGCAATGTCTTACATTCTTATCATTATTAAGCGCCTCTCCCTTATACCGATTCCCGCATCTATTGCGCCATATTCAACAGCAACAGCAACAGCAATCCACCCAAACTCAAAGCCAAACCCAAACCATGCCTAGACCATTCTATTCCAGTGACGACACTCGGCGGACGCGTTGACAAAATGACAATAGAAACAGAAGTGCCAACAACAAAATTAGAAACGAGGCGAAAACGAATTCTAGGCACTCTGCTCTTTGTCTTTCGACTGTGTAAATTGGGCAGTAACCGTTATTTGACAGTTTAATTGACTTCTTTGATTAAAAAAATGTATTAACATTTTTTAAAAACAGTTTTGAATGTCAAAAAAATACTAGTCTGTTCAATTAGAAAAAAATGTTAACTTTGCTTAAAATATTTTAGAAAACAATTTTCCAACAATTATATAAATTCCAGTATATTAAATTGAAAAAATAAATGTTAAATTTGCTTAAAATAAGAAACGATGGAATTATAATTACTTTTAAATTATTTTGAAAGCTCTAAGATTGCTTGAAGAAATCCAAATTTGTTTATTATTTTTATATTTTTTCTTAATATTCCGTAAGCTATAATGCATATATCTATAACATCAGAAAGCATATTTAACTCATATAAATTTAATAAGGGTCTTAATTTATTTATTTAAATTTCTTAAATATATTTTAAAGAACTGTTACCTGTTTTCTAACAAACTGATATAACCCATAAAGCTGTTAGAGTATTTTGGCACAAAAAGAGAAAAAGGACAGGTGACACTTAAAAATTGCCCAGGTTGCGTTTCTATTGATTTGCCGGCAAATTTTCTTATTTTCAACTCCGACGCTTACCCATCTCGCTGCAAGAAACCATTGAGGCAACCCATTCACAATTTCGATGCCATTGTGAACCGTTTGGCTCTTTCGGCGTGTTGTATCTGTTGCGAGTTTCGTCCTCGTGGCCTCAGCCTTTGTGTCTATTTATTAGCGCTACCTTTCGCTTGTCAGCGTTTCTTTTACCTTTTTCTTGCAACCTTTTTTCTGTTTGGGGTTTGCCTCTTTTTCTTCCTCCGCTTCTACTGCTGTTCTTTGTTGCTCCCACGTTTGCAGTGAGCTACATTTTCATTCTATATTTGCAAATCATCACTATTATTTGCATCTGAACATTTTTATAGAATTCATGGTTTTTCTGCTCGCCCTCAACGGAAAGATATATGAGTGACTTTCTGCCTATCTGCTGCTTTTTCACTTTCTTCTTTTTTCTTGTCGTATGTCATTTTTATTTTTGGTACCTTAATTTTTATGTTAGTTATTTATTTATTTCTATTTTCGGCTTTCTTCTCCTTGGCATCCCTTTTGAATATCCTTCGCTCACGGCAATATTTTTTATCGGTGAGTTAAGGGACTCCTGCCGGAAATTGTAAATTTTTTGTTTGCTGCGGCGTCGCGACATTATCTGCACACTACTTGGCAATGGCAATGCCAATGGCAATGGCAATGACGATGACGCTGCGATAGCGAATGCTATTGGCTGCTATACAAAGGCAGCTCAGCTGACGGCTGAGTTGGGATTTGAATTACATTGCGTGTAGACGAGTCCCCTCAAACCAAAAGCATGCGAAATATTATTGATGTTGCGACTGTGTTAAAGTCAGAAATGAAAGTCTCATTGCTTATGTCATTGAGATGAAAACTTTTTGTGCTGAGTTTCTATAGAATTATTGAAATCGTGTGGTTTGAGCCAAATTTTATTACCGAAATATAAATGCGAGCACATAGACTACAAGCTAAAAGACTGTATATATGATGTATATATATATATGTATATATATTATGCGCAGTTAATTGGGCTTGATAAGCAGCTGACAGTTTATTCAGGCCCTAAGTGCAATATAATGTAGAATTTCGTAATTACATTTAGATCCCATTCCCCACATTAATTTGAAATTCATAATTTCACATTTTTTCTCTCATATTAATATTAAATATTCGTATTTCATTGAAGCTGAACTTTAACCGTTGACCTCATTCCATAATAATTCTTAAACATACTTTGCTTTTTTTTTTTACTTAAATAATATATATATATATTGCCTATGCCCAGAACATATACGCTCTTTAAACAAGTTGAGAAGTTGATGGCCTTAAGAAATAGGAATGTACGAAACTTTTTCAACAAGTTGACAAACTGAACAGTTGCTTAAAAATGTTCATTTCCAATGTGGCTTAGCTCTAACTTGCCCCAGGCTAAGACGCACACACACACACACATACACTCGTTGTGTGTGTGTGCGTCTTACAACTCGATAATTGCGGCTTCAATTTGACTTTAACGAAAACTTTCACAACTTTTTAACTAGCTGCAAGACCCCTGACCCGCCTTAGAACGCTTCTACTCTGCCCCGGCAAAACTTTTCAGCGTACTCAATTGATGGCATTTCAATTCTTTTTATATGCTTCTTCTTCTTTTCTCTATTCTCTTATAGCTGCTGGCAGCGCGGCGCGAGTCGAAATGCGCTACCACTAGGCACAGGAGCTGTAGTTGTTGCAGCAGGTGGAAGCCGACAGAGAAGGAGAGTGTGAGAGAGAGGGAGAGCAGCATAAACTGGCAAGCAGACGGGCCAAAACTGCAGCTGTGACTGGCAAAATCTGCAAACCAAATCCAACTTAAGTCACATCAAATTAAAATCAACAAGCGTTCCACATAGCAAGCGTCCTCCAAAAAAAAAAAAAAAAAAAAAAAAAAAAAAAGCCAAGAACAAGAAAAGCTAACTGCAGCTTTTGGCCAAAGGAAATTACACACACAGAAAAAAAAGGAGGAAGCGAAGAAAGTGCAGAAAGAAAATAGGAGCAGCGCATGAAAATGAAGTGCAATAAAAGTCAAATGGCCACGTTAACAATGTGGAAAATTTTTATGGCTCTGCTGGCTGTGGCTACGGCGTTCGTAATGCCGCTCACATTAGCGCACCAGCACTCGATGCTTGGCGGCGGCGGCGGCGGCGGAGGATCTGCAGGAGGCGGCTCGGCCGCTGGCCACGGCGCTGGCATGGGCATGACCATGGGCATGGGCTCTGGACTTGGGAAGGAAGCACACGGTAAGTCTCAGCTCGGCGCTCTCTTATGCTCGTTGTTATAGTTGTTGATTATTTTAAATGGGTCGCCAATAAATAAATTTAAATATTTAACCAACTCACTCAGTATGCGGGAGCATTGCCAAAAATAAAAAATAAAAATCAAATGCAACGAATAACATAGAAAAGAGAACTTTAACACCTCGTTGCCAAAAGCTCGCAAATGGCGCCATTTGAGAGAACTGAGAACTGAAAACTGAAAACTGAGAAGTTGCAACTAGCAAGCGTTGCACGTGGCAGCTGCTCTGTGTGCTGCCTCGGCACGTGTCCGGGCATTTATGATTTCATTTTGCTTTTGCTTTTTGCCAGCTCCTGCTGCTGCAGTTTCTGTTATCCTGGCCCTTTGCAAGCGCGACGGTGCGATAAAAGGCGCCAGTCGCCAGTCTAAACTCTCCATTAGCAGAAGACATACGCTTATGGAATTTTTAAAATCAAGTACATGACAGTGCCGGGGCAAGATAGTCAGATGAGTTGAATATGAGTATATGCTCATATGAGTATATTCATACATGTGCAATCGATTTTGTATGAATAGTTCGGAATTTAATTTAATTTCATTTCATTTAGCTATAAGAATTTGTCAGGAATTGAGTTAGGTTTATTTTATTTATTTATTACATTTTTAAAAATATTGACTTAATATTCCTATTTATATATTGTTATTATTTAAAACAAAAATATGTAGATCCAACAGATCAAAATTATTTATTATTATTATTTTTTTTTTTTTTTTTTATAATATTTATATATATTTTTATTATTATATAAAGAAAAATTTGTAGATTTATCAGGACGTATTCGTAATATAAATTCATTTGAAATATGAACTTCGATTTATTTTATATCATATTAAAATCGTAGCCACTTGTCCCTAATATTTTCATCTTAAGTAGTAGGTTGAGCATTTGTTTGGTTTGTTCTAAATTACCCATAATAAAAAGGGGTATGACAAAAATCTATGGATTGTTTGTTACAGAAGTTAGAAAAAGGAGCTGAATAAGCTGAATATTAAGAACGAATAAGAAAATTAACGATTCAGAAATTGATTTTGTATGGAAATTGTCTATAAATGAATTATTTGAACAATAAACAATATATATTCCAGTATTTAAAAATATTAAATTCTTAACCTTATTTCTATGCTGTTAGCATATCCAGCCAAACCCATTAAACATATCCTTACTTCATTAATTCCTTTTGACTCCAAAGAGATGCTGCTTTTTAAATAACAATTAATAATTAATAATAAAAATTATAAATATGAATTGACTTGAAATATGGAATTGTAAGCGCTATGCTTAATCCTAAAGAGATTAGTACTGTTTCAATATTTGTTTATTATAAATGAATATAGCGCTTTAATTTATTGATGCCGAAATTATTTTCTATTCCCCTGCATATTTCGCATTTCACTGTTATTCCCCTGTTATTCTCATTCGATTATCCAATTATATTCATGAGCATTCACCTAATGCACATTTGTAGTTTATTTATTATTGCGCATCGATCGCATTGAAATGATGTCTATTAAATTTGATGTCACAGCTGTAAGTGCAGCTCAGTTTATGTGCTGTCATTGTCTTGTTTTAGTATTTTCTTGGGCGCTGCTGCTGCTGCCCATTTCCTTTAAAATATGAGTAATGCATACTCATACACAAGATGCCAGCGTAATCGCAATAAAAGTAAAATTTACCATTTGCTTGTTGCTCGACGTGGCACTCGTCGCCTGGGCCCCTCAACCCCTTGGCTGTTGTTCTTGTTTGTATTGTATAATAATAACATAAAATAATTTATGGTACATGAAAGTCACAAAAATGCGAGCCCAGCTTTTGGGCCCATACTCCATATGCCATTGGAGTTGCTGTTGCTATTGCTGATGTTGCTGTTGTTGTTGCTGCTGTCAGTGGCAGCAGTTGGCAACTCATTTCGGGCGGCTCTTTACAATTTTGTAGCATGTTTTTTGGTAGCTTTCTATATACACACACACACACACACACACACATACACACACACGCACACTCACACATACATATACAGACTCCTATTTTCATACAATAAGTCGCAATTTCTATGCCTGGCATCGCATAGAAAAGACCTTAAAAATGGAAAACAAGTTGCTACGCTGCAATCGGGTATGCACAGCTCGGCCATGCGCTGTTAAAATGGAAATCAAGTTCTTATTCAAAGACGACTTGCTTACGATATGCATAGCTGTGCCTCTTGAACTGCAAGACCGAGAAATTTAGCTGAGGTCGAGCTTAATACATAGACTGCATTGTAGGTAGACTGACGATGCTTGAATCATAATTGCTGAACTGTAGTTAAATGAAAATCGAACTTGCAATGAGAGCAATTACAGCTTCAGTGACTCTAAGACTGTTAGCCACAGAGCTTTTGAAATGTCATTTCGTGTTATGTACATTTCTCAATCACATGAACTTGATACGAGTATTATTAAACCTGAATAATAATATACAAACACAGTAGAATCCGGTAATAACGACGCTGAATGGTCGGTATATCCGGAAGACACTTTAACCATATAAGTTTGCTCATATAACTTTTAAGCTATACAGCAGATTCTGCATATATGTAATAACATATCATTATTGGGTTTCACCAGCTTCTCTAACTTAAACTAATATGTATCCATCAAATTCGTAATAATTTCTAATTAACATTTGGAATTGGAATGAATATAAAATTAGAAATTACAATTCACAATTTAATCTAAATTTTGCAGTTTTTCTACATATCTATATAAAAAAACCAACAGATTCTATCCCTAGCAAACGGAAACTAGTTTGACTTCGAATTTATTTTAGTATTGTATTAAGCAGGCTAGCTTTCACTAGCTGAGAATTCTATAGCCTTTGCGAGGAGAGTAAAATCGAATGCTGCCAGCATCTCTATAGAGTGCCATGCAGCTTGCTCTAGAAAATATCCCCAGATCAATTAAAAAAAAATACATATTTATCGATAAGCAATTTGTGTCAGCCACGAATATGCCCCACCATATATAGAGAGCGAGAGTGAGAGGAAGAGAGCGAGAGCTTCCACAATGTAGGGAGAAAAACTTTCATTCAGTATGAACATTTTTGGGCAACAAGCGCTGCGCTTTTCTAAGCGTCTGCAGCGATGCGTCGTCCTTTTGTAATGCGAACTGTGCTGCGCCTTCGCCATCCTTGTCGCCTTGGCTTCAAGGCGTTTTCGCATTTTTGGCTCTTTTGTTTTAAGATGGGAAGGGGCGGACGGGGCGGCGTCGGGCTTTTGCGCTATGAATCCCTTTGAATTCGAGAGGCACGCGCTGCATTTGATGTTGGCGAAATTTGCCGCTCGACGTGAAATTCACAAATTCTGTGCGCACAAAGACGCGCAAAATGCAGCAGACAAAAAGACGAAGGACCTAACCAGGCAGCCAGTGTCCTTTGTGCCCGAGCACGTAAATTGTGCAGATAAGCGACGTAATTTGCTTTTTGTCCCGTCTCGCCAACTATAACTAAAAGTGAATCACCGACAACTGGGTATGCCCATTGCCCAGGATACTTCGCTTGGCCAAATACTGTTGGCCAACTTTGAGGACTAATTGGCAGTTGGTAAAGGGTATTTGCAGTCGTTAATTGAGCCGAGGCATTAAAGTCACAGCAAGCCGCAAATTTATAGCGCTATCAAATTACAGAAACACCTTAACCGAAGGACTCTTTTAAATGTCCTGCAGATGTTTTCCGCTTCAGCTTGTTTTAAAATTTCCCAAGACGGACCAAAAGCGAAAACTTTTAACCTGCCGCACAGGCTGTCCCTGTGCCATCTCTCTGGGTGTGTCTGTGTGTGTAGCTTCAATCTGTAGCTTCACTCTTAATTAATTAAAGCCGCAGGTGGGCAACATGAAACACCTGTCAACCGCTTGTCAATTCATCTCAGCGGTAATTAACAATTCAATGAAAATTCGTCACCAGCCTCCAACTGACGTCAACTTATTTTATTAGCTATTCCGACAGGCTTTTGTGAGGGCCAGAGATTTTCCCAAAGATTTATAGTTTCAACCCGTCAGCTGTCAAGGGAGCCAAAGAACAGGCGAAGGCAAAGAACTTTACGTATTTCGATAGAAATTCTTAAACTCTCGTAATACTTTGTGATTTTAGCTTAAATAATTTATTCCACTTACTGAAGTTATATAATCAGCAGCAGGGGCTATAGATAAAGATAGATATATATCTGTATCTTAGTTGGAAAAGTAACTTTATTATATACTATATAAATCTTGATATCATATCAGGTTTCATTACCAGCTATTGTAAGTATTTCAGCTTTATTAACTGACTCTACGTTTATTTAGTTACTCTCTCTCTGTCCCTCTCTATGTCTCACTCTCTGCCTCTCTCTCTGTCCCTCTCTCTCTCTCTCTCACTCTATTGTTTGCTTGTTAATCTCAAATGCAATTAGCTAGTGCCCAAATAAGTTGTTGATGTAGCTCTTGTTTGTTTTATGTGCCAAAAGAATACACCCAAAATCCACTCACGATGCGGGCAAGCAAAATGGCTACGCTTGCTCCCGCAGGAATGCAACTGTGCAAATGGTTGAAAAAAAAAAAAATGAAGGTAAACCTGAGCGCAAATAACAAACACGTGCTCATTTTTGATGACAGCTCTTTTTTTAGTTTCTTGCTTGTTTATGGTTGAGGTTTCTTTTTAGTTAGCTCGGTGCTTCAGATACCCTGTAAAGATGCTAAATGGTGGACATTTGAATTATATACAAATGAAATGCCCTTTGTTATGCATATTACGAATAAATTTGCTTAATTGGGGCGAATTAATGAATGCTTTATTTTTATTGCTTTAATATTACTAGGAAATATATAAATTATTCTCAGCTTATGAATTATACAAATATACATTTTTTATTATTTGTTTTATTATTTATTTATTTTAATACTTAAAATCTATTTTTTCTTTGATTGTTAATAAATAAAATATTATACAGTTAAAAGTCGTATATATATATATATAAAAAAAAAAAAAATAATAATAATAACAAAATATATATAATAAATAAGTAAATTAAACTTTAAATAAATAGTTAAAAATAAAAAAAATAATAAAATTAAATAAATAATTAGATGAATTGAAGCAATTAGAGTTTGTTTTTTTCTGGACTTAAATCATGTTCATAATTTCTAAAGTTATTTTAAAAATTATTTTTCTTGCGCACAAACATGGTTAGCAGCTTGCAGAGCATCAGCCATTCAAGCATGCACTATTCACCTATTTTTAACACATTTTTTACCGCTTGTTTTACATTTTGTGCTTGCCACAAAGTTTGTGCGGGCAACTGCGACGACTTGGCCCCGAGGCGGCTGCACTCAACATGTTGACAAGTTTTTCGGTTTGTGCGGACAAACTTAGCAAATGGCCAACTGTCAGTTGGTCACTCACTCACACAGCTAGTCAGTGAGTCAGTTCGTCACTCCGCCAGTCCGTTAGTCAGCCAGACAGTCACTTGACTTAGTCGCTGTTTACTGTTGCACGTTGCATAGTTTTAGGCGCATGCTTAGCTGCAATGCCTTACGTTTCTTGTTCGCTTGCTGCAGATTTATTATGGCCTGACTGTTTCTACACTCTCCCTCTCTCCCTCTCTCTCTCTGTTGCTCTCCTGCTGTTGCTGTTATTGTGGACTTTCGCCTGGTGTGATAAAATGCTTGACACTTTTCTAAACGGCCAAAGTTTTTGGCTGGCTAGAGATTGTCGTTTGCTGGCAGCAGCAGAGCTCTGCCGGGCTGTAACCCTCTTCGCACTCGTTCGTAACTCTGCAGCTACTTTTTAATGCGTTATAATGCTTGTCTCCCACTGCCAGCGCATCTGGGCACACCCCCGCCCCCGCCCAAGTCGTTGAGCGTTCAGCGTCTTCTGTCTTTGCTGTTTGTTGACATTGTCTGGCTTACAGAGCGCATAAAGTGGAAATGATTTACGCAGTTGCCCACTTGCATGCATGTGTGTGTGTGTGTGTTTGGTCCAAAGTGCCAGGCATAATAAATAGCCCAGCTTTTGGCCTGGCACTTTTGTCAAATAGCTCGCAACGTTCCAAAAAAACATGTGCAAAGTGTTTTGCTAAAAGTTGCCTCTGTGTGTGTGCTTGTATGTGTGTATGTGTGTGCATGTGTGTGTGTGTGTGTGCTGCTGTTGATGCTGCTGCAGAGCTTAGAGCCAACAGGGAGTCGAGCACAATTTCCAGCTAAACAATGTTAGCCAGGTAACTACCTTAACCAGTTGGCCAACAACTTTTCAATCAACTTGCCTTTTGCAGCTGTTTAGCGCCTTTGCCAGCTCAAGACTTTGTCAGCCAAACAATTTATTGCGCCACTTCATCCAGTGGTCAGGCATTGACAAGTGGATTTTGGCCAGTCAAGCGGCTGAAAATGTAAAATTTATATAAATTTTGTTGACATCTTTTAATATCAACAGAATTAGTGTTAAATGTTTTATGATTGATATTTCGGATAACTTTTGTAGTTAGGGAAACTTGCATTAAGCTGAAATAGAAAGGCGGTTAAGGAAAGGAAGGAAAGGAAATAAGATGACATAATTACCTTATAAGGAGTATCCGACTGGAAGATTTCTTTAACTCTACTCATATACATATCGATAGTGTTTTCTAACGGATTATAATGAGATTTCGTGCATGAATCGTTCATTATTAAGCTTCGTTCTATCGTATCCTATCACCCAGGCTAATGAGTTTGTTCTAGATTTTAGGCGCTGTCTAATGATAATTTGAGTGTTTACTTTGAATAGATAAAGATATCGAGTGTGGGGATTTCTTCAAGATTTTCAGATTACTGACTAATTATAGATTAAAGGTCGGACAAATTGAAATACGGACAAGCACTTTGGCAGATTGATTGTCAACCCTGATCTAGAGTAAATATATAATTTATAGGGCTCCCGCACGTGCGTCTTTTTCTGCCCTCAACATATAGTTTAATAAGAGATTAACTATAAGGTAATTCCTATGGTAGGACGAATGGAAATGCGAACAAACACTTACGCAGATTGGGTTAAATAATGCTGTCTGTCGACCCTGATCAAGAGTAAATATATAATTTATAGGCTTACCCCACGTGCCACTTTTGCTTCTATAACAAACTCATTAAGTCACCTATTCAATGGGAAAGAAGTAAAGTAATTACCGTAACTTCTTAGCCAACGGGTTTCACTCTAATTGATGGTTAAGCCTTCGAATGAAATTACTTCCTTGTGCACATATGTATATATTTATAGATATTTTGAAATTAAAATGAATTAATTGGGAATAGATTGCCTTCTACTCAATTAAGTGTGTTTCCACGTGGTTTTTGTATGTTTAAATATACAAATTAATGAAGATATTGAGCTGGATACCCTAACCGATTATTATATATTACTTTTTACGTTTGTATTCGACCTAGAATGGGTTATTAGGATTGCTCTTTGCATGGAGACTGAACCACATATTATTTACTTATGTATAGGCAGCAATTTAAAAATAGACCACGCCCCACAATTTCATTGTAATTGGCACTGGCCAGCAGCGTCTTAGCCCGAATGAAAGCATAATAGCAATTGAAGTAACAGGAAATGTTGCGGGTCAAATGGTCAACCCTTTTGTTGATTATTCGTGCCTGTGCTCTATTTTTTTCTTATTCTTTTTTTATTTTAATTAATATTTATGGCTGACAGCACGAGCAAATGTCAGCCGGAATGAGCACTATATACATATATATTTTATATATACAAATACACACATATAATAGCACATATAATAGCAGCGAGTCAATGGACTTGGCAGCCAGTTCGAGGAACGTGTATGCCCGTTGGCCGTGTCGTGCGGCCGAGTGATTATGTAATAATTAACTGTACATTAACTATTTGTAACCATGAAATTCCACAAGCACACACAAAGCCAGCTAACGTGGCCAAAACAGAAAAAAAGAAAAATAAATAACATAACATAACAAAACAGAGAGTAAAATATTTGTGTTCTGCTGGCTGACACGAAAGCAGAAAAGTAAACAAAAGTTTTGTTAGATTTTAATGCAAAAAAAGGCAAGTAGAGTAGAGAGCACAAAATACACTAACACGTTATTAAACATGAAAAATCATCAGAATTTAAATAACAAAAAATTTAATATATATTTCATTTAATTTGTATATAATTTCTATATATGTATTTTCGATTTTATTTCATTTTTTTTTTAATTTATAATATTTATTCTACTTTAGATTTCTGCAATATGCAATTTGCATATAATTTATATATATATTCAATTTTTATATAAATTTATTATATTTAATCTTTTACAACAGATTTCTGCCATATATATATTTAAATTAATTTTTTAAATAATTTATAAATAATTGATTTCATTGATTTCATATATATTTAATTAATTATATTTAATCAGCATTAGATTTTTGCCACTGTCCATATGCTCTATGGAGAGTGTATTTTAATGCTTCTAATTAAATATTAATGCCCAATTTTGAGCGTAATTTTTACGTTAAAGTTAACACTCAGCGCTAAAGAACAGCCAACATTGCGTATACGTAATGAGCATGGAAATTTGCGAGTGTGTGTGAGAGTGTTTGTATGCGTGGCAACTATAATAATAAATCTTATTTATGTATTTTTGTGCGATTTTTACGAGTTGATACTTGATACAGAAATATTTTCGAGCCCGCTGTTTTTTTTTTTTTCTTTTCGCCAAATAGTTTAAATAAATGGCCATCCGCAAAAATGAAAATAATGCTATAAAATTCAAATTCGAGCGGAAGCGGAAATGGCAAATGCGCTGGTCACGCTTCACACTCACAGTGCGTGGGGTGGGGGAGGGGCAGGGCAAGAGTAGAGGCGAGTAGGAAAACAGCTCTCTAATCTAATTTAAGCTGCCATTAGTGTTTAACACTCAGCCAGGCCCTCAATTTCGGGGCACTCGTGCTTCTGCTTCTCCTGCTCAAAAACTTCATCAATCAAAGGCTACGCAACGCGCAGTTTGCATGCTTTCGAGCAGCTGGCCAAATATACATATATACCTATATATATATATAAATTGGGCGGGAGCTGTTGGGGGCGGTTGGCTCTATGTGCGTGCCATCAAAACGCGTTCGCTGCGCAATTTAAGTTGAGAACTTGTACAAAACACGCGCCACGCCACGCCCCGCTGCCCCTGGCTCTATGCATAGATTCTAAGCGAAGCAAGTGCCCCGAAAGTAGGCTATGAATTGCCTAAGGCATCAGCATTTGCGGCATATGTTGAACGTGTCCCTGGCACAAGCTCATTGCGCTTTCCAGCTTTGATGAGTTGCACTAAGAGATCCATCATGAATATCAACATTGAATCTTGTTTGATTTTATTTTGTCTACTCGATTGTGAAGTGGAAACAATATATTCATGCCTATTCCAATGACTAAGTGATTGCAATGGAGTAAAATCCGGCTATAACGACTGCTTATAGAGTTCGTATGGTTATTGCGACGAAAATTCCGGATAAACTTAAATGAGTTTCAAATGGTTATAGAGTTTTCCGGGTATAACGACGCTCCACTGAGCATAGTTATAGCCGGCTTTTACTGCATAAGATTCAATTATGAGACTGCCACCATTTGTGGGAGTGGCAGATCGCTAAAACCAGAAACTAAAAACTAGAGGAAATGAGTTGCTGCGCCGAGCTCTACAGAATCGCTATGAAATTAATATAATATATGATTAATGAAAGCATTAAGTATTTAGAGTTATTCTATAGGGCTTCTTAGTATTATATATCGGAACTGTAGTATTAATAATATAGAATCTATATGTCTCTTGACATTTAGAGTCTTCCTGTTTCAACTGATATTAAAATATTCATTTAAGTCCTAATACTCCCATTATTTAATCAACCTGAACGAGAATGGGGCATTCGACCTCGCCCATTTTGAACATTTTGGCTTGTTTTATCAATCAATTTGCGACAATTGCATGCAATTTGATAAGCGGCTTAATGGAATTACGCACATAAAGAACAAATTTTCCTTTGTTCAGTGCAGTTGAGCGTAATTGCAACACTATGAGAATCGCCGAGAAGTGCTCGGTAAGTGTCTAGCAACCAGTATGTGTGTGTGTATGTGTGGAGACACTGGGGGATTAAGTTGAAGGATTTCGTTTTTATCTACTGCAGCACTTTCTTATCGATTGCCTGCGAATCGCATTTCATGTTTACAACAAACATCTTGCAGCCTTTTGTCGTGAGACGCGCCCAAGTTGCTGCTGTTCGTTTGGGCGGCTCGATTTCTTATTGTAATACTTTGAAGTAATTGATTTTTAAACTTGACACCTGGCGCTAAGCGGCTTAGTGATGGAAAATGCGCGACCCTCGAGACCTGGAAGGTGCCAATGCCTTGCCACCCAAAGTTCTCGTTCTTCATTGTTCGAATTGAGGCCTTTGTTAAGGCTGGCGCACGCCACGCCCCAATGCCTTTTGGCCGAGCTCTTTGTGTATGTGTGTGTGTGTGCCACGTGTTTTATGTTGCTGTTGTTGATTTTGTTGTTGTTGTTTCTTTTATTAGACAAACAATAGCAAGGATCTGCTTTTGGAATTTGTAGTTGGACGTAATGTGATATGGCTCATTAGGGGATTCACTGGAGTGGGGTGTCAGGTGATTTGTATATGTATTATTACATTAGAGCCCTGTACGTATTTGATTACGCAAACTAAAGTCGGGGGCCATTTAAATGGCCATTTTACAGGCTGAGCCGCAATTAGATTTAAGTGCGTTTCGCAGCACTGGCTGCTGAGTGCTGCCAGCGAGCTGCAGACTCTGGACTGCTGGCAAATATGAACAGCAAAATGCTTTTAATTTATTGCGACACTAATATACATTAATGTCTTTGGCCAACTTCAAAGGCGTTGCTGCTGCTGCTGCTGCTGCTGTTGCTGTTGCTGTTGCTGTGGCCAGGTCAAATCGGCAGAGACCCCGAGACAGACTCAGCCAGACAATTAAAAGTCCATGGCCCAGAGAAATGTTAATGACATTTCACACCATGACCGACCCACTCGACACTCGACACTGGCGGTGAACAACTCCAAAATGGAGCTGCCACTAAAAACCAGCGAAAGGCAAGGCGGTGTCGGCCTTGTTGGGTGGGAGTGTCTTTGGCCCGTGCCGCAAGCCGCGGCAGTCTGCACAAATTTGAAACTAGCGTAATTTGCATATTTTAAGTTGACTTTTATTGCATTAAAAATGGCAGTGGCTTTGCCGTTTTGGCCGCAGCTGTAAAACTGCCATTGCCAGCCACAACCCTAGCCCCTAACTCGGCGGCCAAAAAAAGGAAAGAAATGAAGGCTAAGGCGTTGCCAAATGCCGCACGAACTGTGGTTGACAGCTACCAAAACAAGTTGACAAAGATTTGAGCGAAAATGCTGTGAGAGAGTGAGGAAAAACTCTGATTAAGCAAGAGGAAGAATTGAATTTTATATGATGAATGATTTATGTAGAATTATTTTTTATTTATTTATTTTTTTTAAATATAAATACATACATATATTTTAATATAATGTCTATCAGAGCTGAAGAGGAATATTTGAATTTCATATGAGGAATATATATATATATATATATATATATATATATATATGGATATATATATTTCTATTTTTTTATTATTATTATTTTTTTTTTTTATATATCTCAATATAATTTCTGAATGTATTCTGATGAATTATATTTTATTGATTTTTTTTTTTTTTTTAAATATATGAAGCAACTATATAAAGCAATTTATAATAGTCATATTCTGTTTTTTTTTCCACATATCAATATCTGTCAAAAGAGTTTAGAAATAATGATATTGTAATATGTGTAGCTTATGTGTTATTAGATATAAGGGGAGATGTATTCTTTATAATATACATATATTTATATATTTTCTGTCTGATATATCTCAATTAAGTTTCTAAAAAAACTGTTAAGATATGAAAATATGCTATAAGGGCATTAATTGTTTATGATTTATACAAATGTATAATTTTTTTTCTGTTTTATATAGAGACTATATTGTTATCAAAGGAGTTTACAGTCATAGCTGAATGATAAAAGAAATTCTCATCAGATATTGAAAAAGTAATATAATTTCTATTAGATGAGTTTAGTTATGAAGATATAATAATGTATCAAAATCTCACATATAAAGATATAAATACAAATATACCTACAATTACATGTAAAATATATATATATATATATATATATATATGTATGTATTGCATTTTCTTATCTCTCAAAATATGTTAGTCAAGCATATCAAGTTTGCATGCTTCATTTGGTTTCTTCAATTTATACAGCTCTTTTATTAATCCGAAGCTCCGTTTCATATTATGAATTCCTCGCTTAATTGCCAAAATATCTCGTAAATAATTCACAAATTGGCGCAAATTAAAACGTAATTTATTTGGTTTGATTTGATTTTCGTACCACTGTGCATTGCTTAGGCGACGGCTGTCTGGTGGCTCGGATGGCTGTTTGCTTTGGCCGCATGTAAAACTAGTGGAAGACAGATTACAAAAATACAATTAAAATGTTTTAGTGAAAATTAACTGCAGTTTAAATAAAATGCTACGTTTGGCATCGTGGAACCCTCTAAAGTGAGCTGGCGACGATGATGACGACGACGACGACGACGACGTTGCTTGTTTTCTTTTTAGTTGGTTTTAGTGGTTTAGGGTTTAGCGTTAAGTATACGCACTGTGTGCGCTTGCCAGTCTGAGGTGGGGCTAACTGCAGTCGAAGCTGTTTGCTTAAGGTGTGGCTTGATGTGGATTTTGCAATTTGTTAGACTTCTTCTGCTTCTTCCTCTGCGTCTGCTTGGACGCTGTCGCCAACATCATCATCATCACCATCATCATTATCATTATAAATAGCAGCTGCTTGTCGACTTTGTGGCTGTTGTAGTTGCTCTTGTTGATTGTTGGCTGTGGCTGGCCTAGAAACTTAATTGAAAAAGATACGCACACACACACACACACACATAGACACTCTCACACACACTCACGCGTTTGGTTTTGAAAAAGGTTTAATTTAAATAAACTACGAGCGCATCGTCTGACTATATTACCCAGCTAAATGGTTTCGCTTCGAGCAGTTTGGCCCCGGCTCAGGTGCTGCCAGTTGCTGCTTCGGCTTAGACTCTTAGATCTTTTACCTTGGTCATTTACCGTTGTCGCTGCTGCTGCTGCTGCTGATGCCTCTTTGCCTCGAACTGTTGTGTTGTCTTTGTCTCTGTCATGAGTCGACTCATGTCGCCTTAAGGCTCTTCTGCTCAACTAAACCGAACGGCTCAGAGCGTGTACATGCCATTGAGCTGAAAAAAAATAGTTTAGTTATGTAGGCGTCTATTATATAATTAAAGCAAATGTAAGCAAAACAACAAATTGGGCATATACATACATAAATATATGTATATACATGAATGCATGTCAATATATATATTTGAACATGTTTTTAATATTTTTATGTTTAATTTAAAGATTGATTTAAAATTTGAGCTATTTATTTATATTTATATTTAGTGGTTTAGATTAACAAAATCTTAGTCAAGTAGAGTCATTGGCGAAGAATTTTTAAATTTCAGAATTGTGTTTAAATTTTAGAAGAAAAAAAGACATTAGTTTAAAATAGACAAATATGATTTAGAAAGAGCTCTAGAGCTAATAAACCTTTTTCTAAATTTACCTCATTTGACTATATGCTTTCTTTTACCTTTCACAATTACACTTACAATCTCATATACTACTACTTAATTTACAGGCTATATATCTATTAACAGTTACTGAAACAATCTCTCTACACATTGAAAATAAAGAGGGAAGATATGATGATGTATATAAAAGCAGGAAGAGCTGTGTTCTTCACAAATACACCCCTTTTATTTTCAGCACATACAGGGTATATTAATTATAACATATATAGAGTCTCTTTCATTGACCTCTGAGCTATGAAAGTATTTAGCTTATACTCATAAGTCTTCAAGGCCATTTGGAAAAATGACTGGAGAGTGTTATCATATACAGAGTGTAATAGAACAGTATATATTCATATGTTTTTTTTCTCTCTCTCTCTTTTCTTTTACCTAAATTTTTTTTTTTTTTTCTTTTTAAGTTGACTTTGTCTATGTATACTGCTTGCCTTATACAAGGACTCTCGCTATTTTCAGCTGCGTATATTAATTTGCTTTGCTTAATCATGACTTCTCTAGTTTGTGCTCTATTTTTTTTTTTTTTTTTTTTTGCCTTCAGCTGAAATTAAATTTACAATTTCAGACGTGGTCCTTTTCGGCAGTTAATGAAGGGCAGATCGTTAGACATGCAGCCCTAGTAAATTGGGTGAAAAAGGAAAACTTGTTGCCCAGCTTCTGGAATGATACAAAAATAATGTGAAAGCTCGCCCAATTACGTTGGGGTCACTGGGTGAAAGTGAACTCTTTGATCTATTGTGGCTGTTGCCCACGCACACAGACACGCACACACTCCTACACCCACACAGCCAGGCACATATATAGGCCACATCCACACACACACTAAATTATAGAAATGCCACTGCCCTCGGCTGCCCAATTGGGCAAACTACTAAAAATAGTCCATGAGCATGGCCCGAATGCGCTGTCTACTTAGCCGGGCAGCCATAAAAACAAATGCGACTGATGAAACTTTAAAGCTGCAAGGCAAAAGCCAGCATTAAGTTTATATAAATTTTTAATAAAGTTTTGCAGCTAGAATACTGTTATATTTCGGACAGACTGCGGGCAGGAGATGGCGTCAATGATGACGCCTCAGCAGCAGCATCAGCATCAGATAAAATATGACATTTATAGCGCCCGAATACGTAAAAGTTGAACGCACCCGTTGAGCAACAGCCAAAGGAGCAAAGCAGCCACAGGAGCAGCCACAGGAGCAGCCACAGGAGCAATAGCAGCACTTTGAATTTTATGTAGCTTATATAAGGGACTGGGTAAGGATAACTTGGCTCAGCGGGTGCGAACACAACTGACGGCGATTTTCATTGCGGTTTCTATTGAGTGAAGAGGCGCGACGGAAGGGCGAAGGGGCGAGTATTTGGTGTACATTAAATTGGCAGCTGGTGCCTGCTGCTGATTTTAGAGTCTGCACTTTATGCAAGTCTCTTGCACTCAGTCAGCGAGAAAGTACGTGTAATAATATTAGAAATGATCTAGTGTATGGGAGTTGCTCTGCAATTTATATATTGAACATGTATAAGGAAATGAAGCAGAGCTGAGCTTTGCTATATCTAAATGAAGTCTTCCTCTCGCTCCACTCTATACAAGAATCATCTTTATATTCATATACAATATTTTATTAAAATAACACAAAAACTTGCCGAAAACTGTTGTCAAAGCTCATGTTCATAGTTTAGGTGAAGTTCACATTTCTATGTATAAGTTTGCAGCATGAATATCATGAATATCAAGGACAACTCGATTCTATCCCAACACAAAGCAAAGTTTTATTAAATTTTTGCCGCCTTGTCGCTTTAAAGCAGTTGGCAAATGTAAATTACACATGAGCAAACAGCACAAAAGCTGGAATAATATTTGAAGCAAACACACACACGCACATAGGTATGCGCACACATATACATATAGATGTACATACATGCAAAGGACATTTATGGCAACACCTTCTAATCAAGCAAAGAGCTTAAAATAAAGTAAAGTAAAGCAAAGAATGAAATAAAAGATATTATGAAATTTCAAACACACCCTACGCTGAGAGATGGCGCACAAGGGATGAGTGTGAGCGTGTGTGTGTGTGTGTGTGTGTGTGTATAAGTGTGCACATATACATACATGTTCGCTAGACAAGGAAGACAGTCGGTCGGCCTTTTGGGGTAGAGAAGCTCTGAGAGGAAAAAGAAAAATATTACACACATAACTGTCAACCGGGCGAGTAGGGGGTCGTGCTGTCTAACAGCCCCCAAGCACAGCCCCGCCCACTTTTGTGCGTGTTTGTTAATGAAATGTTTGCCTTTCGCATTTAGTTACGCTACGTTAGACACTTTTGCTTATTAGTATAAAGCGCAACTTAAACGTTGAAAGCAAAGCGAAAGACAAAGAAAGGAACAGACAGTGGGAGAGAGAGAGAGATAGAGAGAGAGAGAGAGTGAGACAGGCAGCGCCTAGACCTGCCAAGATAAGGCCAACAACAACAACAAAAGTGTCCTTGTCTTATTATTAGAAGACAAGTCAAAGAATTGTCGCTGTGCAGTCGTTGTCGCATTTACCTCATCTACAATTTCAGCCACTGTCAGGGTTCAAGGTTACAAATCTCGTGTGCATGTGTGTGTGTGTGTGTGTGTGTGTTTGTGTGACATAGACGACTACCTACGACTGCGCTGGCAAGTTTGTTGGGCAATTAAAAAATTAAATTGTGCATATGTCACGTAGGAATTGGGCATCCTTTCAGACGGGCTAAATTGCGATGGCAATGGCAACGGGCAACGGGCAACGGCAACGGCAATGCCGTCGACTTCTTGCCATTTTAGGTTTAATTGGATTTTGAGCGCTGCGCTCCGAGACGAGCTCTAACAACAATAATGCTTAATTAAGCGCACACACACATAGCTAAATAGTTGTAAAATGTTGTAAAAGTTTCATAGAGCATTTCATGTGCCCAATTTGAGCTTTGGGCTTATATAATTGAAATGCGTTTTAAAGGAATTTTAAGTTTTAAGTTTATATTTAAATTTATTATTTTTGTTTTATGAAATTGGCATTTTTCAATTAAAATAATTTTTTTAAACTTTTATAATATATACAAATCTATTAAAAATATAAAAATAAAATATAAGATAAAGTAAAATATAAAAAATATAAAAAATTATTAAAAGATTGCTTATACTATATATATATTTTATTTATTTCTTTTATTTGTATATATCTTTTTAAATTTATAAATTTTTTAATGCATATAATTTTTATTATTTTTTTATTATTATATATATATATATATATTTTTTTTTTTTTTTATTTATTGAAACAAATAATTATTTAAGCTCTAACAGGTTGTGTGAATTTTATATATATTTAGTCACAGTTAAAAAATGATTCATATTCTAAAGGCTTGTTTAGATTTATAACTATTTTTTATTTTTTTTTTATTTTGTTAAGATTTTAATATTTTATTAAATTTATAAAAAAAAACCTAAATTAGAAACCTGCATTATAAATAATGCTAAAGTTTGCTTTTCAAACTATTTTAGGTTTATACTATTGACTAAAATCTATTATTCATTTGATATATATCTTAAATGTTCAATAATCTCGCTATGTGATTCGGTGTGCCAAATGGCGAATTCCCAACATTTGTGGTCTTCAACCAACGCCCACGCCCACGCCCTCGCCCACGCCCACTTCTGCTTCTGCTTCCATAATAACATTTCAGTGTGGCAGGGAAATGCCACAGAAGTGTTTGCGTAGCGCCAAAGTAAAATATTTTATCGACACGCACATTCAAACGGAATATCCGCAAACCCTGCGCCGTCTGACTTTAGCCAAAGACTTGATTCGCATGTTTAACAACAACAGCAGTTGGGGCAAGAAAACACAATGTATATATATATACATATACAATATATTAATATGTATGTGTATGGCTGGCAGCATAGGTATATTGTGTTTTATCTTTAGATTTAACCTTTGTGCGACAAAAGCTTTTAATATGCAAATGACTAAATGAGCGGCGGCACAGTCGAGTTGTTTAAGGAGCTCCGACTGGTGTCTAGCTCCCACTTCTGCTACCCTGCTCCACATTCTCCCATTCCACCTCTGCGCTTTTTCTCCTGCTCTTTCGTTTGGTTTTTGGTATGCGAAATGTGCCTCGGTCAATTGGTACATTTGCACATTTCATTAACGCGGTCAGCTCAACATGACCTGCCCTTTGGCTGCCCCTCGCTCCGCACCCTTAAGGCACAACTACTACTATTACTCACTCCACTAAACCCTTAACTAGCTGACGCAGCGGGAAAAGTCCTTGCTTTGATGTTGTTGTTGCTGCTGCCTCAACTTCACCAATGGGCTATATGGCAGAGTCTGATGTGTGTGTGTGTGTGTGTGTATGTGGGTGTTGCATACTTCAACACACTTATTCATGCACATTTGCATATCATTATGTGTATTTGGGCCAAGCCAAAGGCAGCAGCAGCAGCAGCAGGAGCAGCTCCAGACTTATACGCCTTCACGTCCAGCTCTCTCTCTCTCTTTCTCTATCTGTCTCTTTTACTCTGCCTCTCTCCTTTACTCATAAAACGTAGATTTAAGATTATGAGCTGGCTGAGTTTTGTGGCTAGCCGCTAAAAACATGTTTGGTATGTCAGTTAGTAAATCTCTTTCTGTGTGTGTGTGTGTGTGTGTTTTGTTTCATTTCGTTTTGGCCAAGTTAGCTGGCAGTCGGGCAGGTGTCGGGCCATTAACTTGGCATTCCAGCTGCTTTGACCTTAGTTGACTTAAAGTCTTGACTGCCTGTGACGAATTGTTCATTAAATCTCAGCATAATAAACGAAGGACAAAAAAAGAAATATGAATAAAAAATACCTAAATTGTTCATTTCATTTTCTGTATGAAAAGAAATGAAAACGCAGTAATGCAAAGGAATGCCCACTGTAATTGCTTTTATTATTATTATTTTAATTAACTGGCATTTCTTTTGTTTATTTGATTATTAATAAAAACAAACTTTCATTACTCGTTGCCAAAGTTCTATATAAATTTGAGCAATATTAGTTATTTTTTGCCGCATTAAAGATTGCGGCTGGCATACTAATAACGAGGCTGTTGTCGTTTCCTAGCTGATGTGCCACATTTGCCACAATTGTTGTCAGCTGAAGCTATTTCAATGCCACACCACACACACACACACACATTCGCATACACACGCACAGAATTTATATGGCTGAGCCGACTTAAAAGGCCGCAACAATCGGTGGCAGCTGCTGCCAGTCGAGCGGATGCTTAGCTCAGCATAACATAGCGGATTGCTGTTGCCAACGTTTGTATATATCTATGTGTATGTATATACACACACATACATGTACATATATATTTTAACTACATACACGTATATATTGTGCATATAAAGTTCAATAGCGACCGCCTCTGCGCCTGATCTTTGCCTCTCTGGCCGCTTTTGCAGTTGGCAGCTGGCAGCTGGCAGCTGTGAGCGTTGATATGATGAGCGATTTTAACACTTGTGCGTTGGCATTTTTAAAGCAAAATATTGCAATATTCAACCTACATTTATATGGCCAACAACAATGACAGCATTGTTGCTGCCATAGAGCCAAGTTATGACATTTGCCCATTGCGGCTTATGGCAGCAGCTAAAACGAAATGACACATCGTGTGGGTTAAGGAAATCAACTGAGCTGGGTTAAAGCCTACTCAGTTCCTGATGACAGCTGTGGCATACACTTTGTTTCATGATTGAAAGAGAGATTAAAAAGAGTTTTGCCATAGAGTATGGATCATATATGATATGGTATGGTATATAAATAAAATAATACAAATTTAAAATATTTGATATGAATATATATAATATTTTTACGAATATATAAATAAATAAAAGAATATAAAATATTTTATATGATAACATATATACCTTATCATATTTTATATAAATGTATATAGATTATAATATTTTTATTGAATATTAAAAATAATTGCAAATTTAGAATTGGTTTCAGAAATTTATTATATGTGGTATATACCTATATACAACTGAATACTTAAGGAATAGAGTTTTTAGTAAAAAATTTAATGAATTTTACAGATGTTAAAATATTCTTTTGATTATACTAGGAAAATAAAATTCATACTACATTTATTTATTTATTTTTTTGTTTATTTGTATATTTTAATATTATTAAATTATTTCTTTAATGAGAAAATATTAGTTTGGTATATTTTAGTATTTAAATGACAAAAAGAGAAAATACTAGTTGAGTACATTTTAATGATAAACTATATTAACCTTTTTTTTTTTCTTCAAAATTGACTTTCTAATTAAAAATAATGAAATAAGTTAATTTTAGGATAAGTTCTTCTTCTTATGATATACAATAATATGGTATATTATAAAATAATAAATAAATAATATGGTATATTATATTACAGCTTAGCTAGAGGATTCACTATTTTGGACCATCTAAGGTTAACTTATTGTAGAAGAACGCTAATCTATAGATTAGATCTTTTCACCTATTTTTTAATGGGAGTTCTATATCATATTTGTATACATACATCCACACGTGCTGGTACATATGTTCTAGTTATAAAAAATATATTCATTAATAATATTGGAAATCTTAATAATTCTGATATATAGTATATATAAATACATATTCACAGTTATTTCATGTTGCCACACATTGTTAGAGTATTTCAAATAATAATCAAACATAAATGCTTATATTTTATTGTGATGTGTGGCAGTTGTTGTTGTGCCGCGCTTAGCCAAAAGCAACATAAGCAACTGGCAATGACATTTGACAGGCACACAAACAAACACGCACACCCACACACACACACAGAGGCACACTCCCTCACACTTTTACTTTGTGTACACTCACTCACATAAGTATACACATACATATATATATATATATTGATAAGAGCGTGTTTACATTTACACTGGGGAACCACCGAAAACGAAAACGAAAACGAGGCATATGAAATGTTATTTATACGAAACGAAAAAAAAAAGAAAAAAAAAACAACTGCAGAGATAACAAGTTATATTATTTTGTCGTTGTTGTTGTTGCATGTGTGAGTATAAGCGAGTGTTTAAGTTTTTTTCCCTCTCTTTTTTTTGTGGCTTTGTTGTCTGTCCTGGGGGAGCATTGCGTTTGGCTTGTTGAAATTTCATGTGCGCTGATTTGCAGCGCGCTGAAACGAATGGCAATGGAACATGCGGCGCATGCCGTGGCACAACGGGGCGTATGCTTCATATTTACATCGCCGCACAGACAATCATTTTTAATTTATTTGCAAGCCACACAACACTGGGCGTGGAATCCTTTTAAAATCTGCCACGCACAACAAACGAAATGTAATTTAAATTTAATTAGCTCAGCACGAGTCGAACTGTGCGCTTTGATGGCAATAATTCTTAAAAAAAAAAAAATCACTGCAGCAGCAGAAGAAGAAGAGAAAGAGAGTAAAAACTGCAGCGTCGACTTTTTCAAGAAATAATCACAATAATTTATATTTATCAGCGGGTCGCATGTAAACCTTCATTTATGCGCAGACAACAAGGCCATGTATATCAGATACACATGTATGCCATATATATACATACATATTCGTATATCCATCTCGCTCTTGTCAGTGATGCTGCGCTCTTTTTTTTCAGCGTAATTGGATCTGCATTAGCTGAGCTGGCGCAGGCAGCTTCCTTTTATGAAAAAAGCAGAAAATGATATAGTCAAGAGGTCACAGCACTAATACGACCAACTAGCCGGCTTATTGCACTACACAGAGAGAGAGAGAGAGGGAGAGAGAGTCAGTCAGACACACATTTTCACAGTGGGCAAGACAATGCGCGAGAAAGAAAGAGACGGATAGAGAGATAGAGTAAGAAGTGGTATAAGTAAGATGCATAGAGACAGAGTCCATAAAGCGGCATTCACATGAGACAGCGGCTAACGAGGTCAATTGTAAGTTATTTCCTCGACACAACAGCCAGCAGCTGAGCAGAGAAGCAGCCAAAGCAGCAGCACGAACAACAACAACAACAAAAGTCACAAAGAAACAAGAGTGAAAAAAAAAACAGTAAATGACGACATGTATATAGAAATTTGTGAAAGCAGACCAGGAAATAGCCCAGCATGAATATCATTATAGCTAAAGTGCGTTAAAGGTTTTTACGCCGGCCAAGTTAAACAAGAAAGAATATGCGTGTAGCAGAGTGTAGTTATGCAGTAGACCTAACAACTCATTGTTAAAGCAGAGAGTGCTGGAGTGGAAGAGGAGAAGAAGCAGAGCAGCAAAAGTTCTAAAAAGAATATATGCAGAGTTTATATCAATTATTGCTTAAATGGAAATATGGAAATATCAAAGAAGAATTTAATTAACTGCAATTTAGAGCAAAGATTTGTTGAATTTGTTTTTAGAATTATATTAAAATAAAAAAAAATAAAAAAAAAATTTCTTTCATATGTTAGCACAGTTTTCTATATATAATATTTTGTGTTTATTTAACGGGAGTTCAATTCAGGGCAATATAGCATTCACATATTATCCATAAATTATCTAGTTTTATCTGCCTCGAGAATCAACTTCTCTCTATCTATTAAAGGCATATTCTCCCCATTACTAAGTTATGCAATGAAATGCATGTGGCGTAAGGCTCTTATTGCATCTCATTAAGGATCTGCGGCTGCAGCTGGCTTCTATCGCATATCTGATATTCATGCAGAACTTTAATTTATGCACAATATTTTACACTTTTGCATGTGCAACGAGAAACGCATTTGAAATGCCATCAAAGAAAATGCATTTTAAATGTGGAAAACACACACACACACACTGAATAAAAAGAAAAGGCAACGGCGATGAGAGAAAAGTGAAATTGTGTCACCTAATTTTACAATAGCTCTCAGCTATGCATCATTGCACATCGAGAGAGTGTGACAGTGAGTGAGAGAGAGAGAGAAACAAACAATTACGCATACGCCAGGTATGCCGGTTAACTGTAAAAATGCGTGCTTAGCAATTTCTGTACATATATAAATATATATAAGTATATATATATATATATATATATATAGATACAGCTCTTTGTTTTGCTGTCATCTAAAGTGAATTTCAGTCTGTGCTCTCGCTCGCTCTCACCTTCTCCCCCGACCATTCATTCTCTCTCTCTGTCTATGCCTATCAGCTGCACTTCGCCCATTTTTGATGCGCGCAGACAGCGAGACAATTGTATGCATATTTCATAATTCATAAGTTTTTGGGATCAAAAAATATGAATATTCAGCAAATGACAGTGCACAAAAGAAATAAATGAATGAAAGCAGAGGGCGTACAAAAAATAAAAATACAAATAAATGAAATAAAATACAACAACAACAAACCCGGATGACTTGACGCTGCCTGCCTCAATGCCACGTTCCACGTTCACAGCTCGTTTGCAGACTGTCAGCTTTAATATCACCCAATTTTCATAGTTTGCGCTCTACTTCTCTCTCTCTCCCCCTCTCCCACTCTCTCGCTCTCATATGAGATGAAAAACTTGCCCCTTATGTCGTGTTATTTGATTTGATTCTTTAAAGTTTCGATTGCATAAATTTGGGTCAATGTATGTGCTGTTTTATTGTGTTCACTGTTGTTTTCCCTGCCCACTTTTGTTCAGTTATTGTTGCACAACAGTAGTTGTTGCTGTTGTTGTTGTTGTTGTTGCGGCGGGCTCTACTTATGCCTTGTTTTGTCTGACGACAACAAACAAACGACAGGCAACAATGCAGAGACAAAAGTACAACACACAGATCCGCATTGGGGACCTGAAGTACATACGTGCTTTGTATGACTCAATAGTGTGGCTTGAACATCACACACACACACACACACACACACACACACACACACACACACACACACACACACACACACAGAGCTATGCACACTCAACACACACGCACGGCAAATACCCAAAAAACTTTTATTTTATGCAAAATAGTTATGTGTTTTTCGATGCTCTATCTACAATTGTTTCGGCTGATGCACGTTTTACCTTTTCATTCCGTTTTCTCTGTTTGCTTTTCTTTTTTATTTTCGAGCGTATTTGCCTTGTATTGATTTTTTCATTTTTAGGTCGCACAAAGGGAGGCTGCACAGTAGCTAAGAACAGCTCCCACACACAGCACACACGCACACACATTTAATGTCCGTTTATGGACAAAGACTTAAAGTTGGCTTACGCACTCGCTGCATCAAACAAGTTTTTTTTTTTTTTTTTTTTTTTTTTTTTTGTTCTTGCCAAATAGAGCTCTGACATATCCAGTTGAGGTCCATGCAAATAGATTTACTGTTGCAAAATGTTTGATGATTATTTGCTGACTGATTTAGAATGAATCAAAAGTTATATGAAAGGATTTATTTAAAGAATTTAGATGAGGAAAACTAATAATAATAATTTAAGATCATCTAAGAGAGAAAGAAAGAAAATAGAGAGATATAATTATACCTAGTAGACAGGCTATAAGACTTAGCTTTTCTTCAGATTTAGTTTTTCTTCTACTGTAGCTATTATATTTATATTATTACTATATATTTTTATATTAATATATTATTATTATATTTTAAAATATCTTCTCTGTCAGGTAATTGTGTGGCTGGTCTGCTTTTTAAGCGCTGCCACTTAAAACAAATTCAATATGCGCAACACATTTAGCTGAAAACCTGGTCAACACCTCTGAACTTTCAGAGAATTTTGAATAAAAATGAAGCAGCAGCAACAGCAACAGCAGCAGCAGTAGCAGCATCAGCAGCTTCAACAGCAGTAGCAGCAGCAGCAGCAGAATAAAATCAACTTTTCTATAGTCCTGGCAGCAGAGTTCATTGGGTCAGTTCAGAGGTTGGGGCTCAGTATCTACCTCTCTCCCTCTCTCACTTTGGCTTTAGCTGCTACACAGATTTCGAATTTTTGTTACTTGATTATAAAAGTGGGCTTATTTGTCTGCTATGTTTGCTTGGTCTGGCTCGTTTGCTTGGCCCTAGCTGCTCCTTCGTCCTTCGTCCTTCGGCCTTTTATCCTTTCAGTTGCTGTTAACCTCATTGTATGTAAGCTAGACTCAAGTTTATTCCCATGCTTTGTCAGTTTCTTGTTTTCAGCTTATTGATTGTTATCTTATCTCGTTGCTGCTGCTGCAAATAAAAATCATGGTTGAGCTCTTTGACTTTTGGCTTCTGCTCTTTGTTGTCCTGCTCAATTTCTGTATATTCTAAATGTGCATGCAAATTGGGCTTTCGTAAGACAAACTAAATATAAATATATATATTTTATTGAATTTTCAGTAATTTGCTAAAAAACATTTACAACATATTGATTCTTTCTATGCATAGCCAGCCCATTCCATTTCATCATAATCTACTCTCATATGTTTAGCTGTCACATCAAAGAGCTAATCTCAACAACAGATGGCGCCACTTGCAGATATCATTTGATAGTCTTTCTGTTTTGTTTCTAGTCACTGCACTTAATACCCAACTGCACTTTGACGTTTTAATCGAATTTGATTAT
This sequence comes from Drosophila mojavensis, assembly GCF_018153725.1. Classification (NCBI taxonomy): domain Eukaryota; kingdom Metazoa; phylum Arthropoda; class Insecta; order Diptera; family Drosophilidae; genus Drosophila; species Drosophila mojavensis. The sequence goes on from NW_025318858.1 coordinate 8,600,520, forward strand.
TCCTTTGGTTATTTCATAACTGCATTGCCTTTTCCATATTTATAGTATTGTTTTTGCTACTACTTCTCCATCTCCTTCTTCTTCTTCTTCTTCAGTCTCCTCTGTCTGTGATTGTTAAATTCGATTTTCATTCAGTTTTTGTGTTTTTCATATTGCAGACAAATTTCATTTCGGTGGCATTTGCAAAATATTCAATCCCAGCCAATTGCAGTTGTTATGGCTCTTGTTTTGCCAAATTGAAATTTGATCAAATTTAAAATGCAATACAACAAACATGCATTTGTTATGGGCGTGCAATGTTCGTTTTGTGGTTATTTTTTGGCCAGCAGCTCGGCTTTAATTCCATTGCAGCTTTAATTGCACATGAAAAGCATTTTCTATCTGGTTAGTAATTTTGTTATATTAAATATTTGTGAAGGTAAATTCCAGCTAGCTTGAAATGAAATTTTCTCTACTTTTAACAATTGTTGAGAGTTAGGTTGCATTGCAATGTGTCTTAAAGTGTCTTAAAGGCGCTTAAAAGCTTTAGCTATTGGAGCGGATTAACATGATTTCAATATTGTTTTATTTATTTGATTATTTTTAATATGCTCGTTTCTAAACTGAGAGAAGTGAGAGGCGAGAGAGTGAGCGAAATGTGAGTTGTCTTCAACTTCGAGCAGGTTGACTGAGAGAGTAGAGAGCATCGATCTTCGCATGGCATGGACTGCTAATTCGTTGTCCTCGACTTCTGCTTCTTCTCTGGAGCTCAGAGCTGAGTCGCTGAGTGACTCCAGCGTCTGCTTTCTGAATGCTTAACAAATGGCATACAACTGTCTCTTCTCGTGAGATAATATAGCTCTGCGTATTGATAGCTCTATGACAGCTGATTCACATATATTTCTCGGAATTTGTTAGACATCACTGGAAACATTTTGAGTCTACATTGAATGCTGAATTAATTGCAGCTGCGACGACTGCGCCAACCACAACACGCGCAGCACACAAATTCTGCCTCGCTCACTCTCGTTCACTTCAGCTGCCTCTATCTCTTTTTTATTCAACTCACTGTTCAGGGATCTGTATACTGCAACCGCAAAAGCAGCTCAAAAAGTCAAACACATGTCTGAGGCCCATTTAATTGAGGGAGAATATATGTTGGGATTTAAATGGACATATCTATAAAGCAGCAGTAAATGCAATACAATGATTTATAAATATATATGTATATGTATAATTATATTTAGGCATATAGCCGCTACTCATTAAAAATTAGTTGATAACCCGTTGGACTTGACGTAGTTCAAGAATATACATATATTAGTATATACATACAAACACACATACACATAAGCGACGAAGCCATCTGGTAACCCAATAAGGCATATTTGAGGGACGCAGGATTTTTTATTTTTTATTTTTTACTAAAATAAAAATACAACAATAAAAATTCATTAATAATTTATTTGTTTCGAGTAGATTACTTGACATAACTTTTTGAATAGAAAATCTCTCAAATGACTGCCTTGAGCCAGTACGGCCTATTGGCTACGTCTCTGTTGATAGATATAGATATAGGGTTACCAGATGGGTTCATCAAATATGGACAACGCCGTATATATACGAGCATATAAACCCATTCAAAGAAATCCATATGTATATTCTTATTATTATTATTTATATTTTTCTGCTTATCTAAAAAATTACTATATAGATTTTTTTTTTTTTTTTTTTTTTTTTTTTTTTTTTTTTTTTGGGCTGGACATCTTAGACATTCGTATGATTTATTAATTTAATTATACATTAATTATTATTATTATTATTATCCACCGACTGCTTAATGTCAGCTATCAGTGCCACATCTTGAGGCAAGGCTCTAAAATAGGCGAAGCGCATATTTATTTTCTCGATGCTCATGGTATTCTAACGATAGCTTACCACAATCGTTAAAGCAAGTATTAAAAGTATTGCGCTCTGCATCATTCAATGCTTTTAATTGAACTGAAATGAAACGAGAATCATTTTCATAAATATTGCTATAAAGCTTATCAGCATTAAGGCACTATTAGCTAGATGCGCTGTATATATTTTGGTATATATGTATTGCATTATCAGTATGTGCAATTTGTTTACCCTACTTATGGGGTAAATAGGTAGCATTAAAAATTCATGAACTTTTTGCTGAAGATTTATGATTTTTGCTAATCAAATTTGAGCTTGAATATGTAAAGATGCAGCTGCAAAACATAAAACTAAAGGGTGCTATAGCGGTGTGGTATTTACATTTATAAAAAATAAAAAACTTTTTAGAAAACATCTGAGCGGTAATGCAAATTGTGAAGTAAAATTTAATGTCAGCGACTCTTAAAATAAATCTTAAAATTTGATAAGGTTCTGTTTAGTATTAATTATATATCAACAGAAATACTCTGTAAATAGATAGAGTTTAGCATAGTAAGTATACTTCAGTATATATGTATATTTAATGGGTATTAGAAATGCTATACAATTAATATTAAGGAGAGCCTTATCAAATATATATTCGCTATTTTCCAACACTGAAAGCAAATTTTTGACTACTCTTCTGATTATTCATATAGCATATATAGAGGCTCTTCAATCGAAATGAATTTCTCATTACTGCAGCAGCGCATTTCAAGACAAAATTAAAAACCGCACAAACCACAAATACAAGCATATGTACATACTTATGGAGATAAGCATATATGTATATGCATATGCAATGTACTACATGCACACACACACATACATAGTTAAGAATGATTTCAATGTATATTTAATGAGAGTACAACGTTGCGTTTTCCCAGCGGTCTTCATAAATATTTTCACCACTAATGAGCCCGACGATTAATCGCAAAGTATCACACATACATCAACATAGAGAGAAAGGGTGTGTGAGAGAGAGAGAGCGAGTGACTGATGTACAAAAAGACGGCGAAAGTCTTTCATGTGGGCGCCTGGTGACGTGTAATTGTCAACCAAAAATATTTTGACATGAAGTCAACGAATTCCATAAGGGAACAAATACACACACATATAACACATACACCTACTGAGTGAGAGAGTGAGAGAGAAACGTCTGTAATTGCAGAGAGGGGGCGTGGTATTGGCTTGCGTCATGGTAAATTATATATGCAAGTATATGTGGCGAGTGCGTCTGTGTGTGTGTGTGTGTGAATTTATGCTAATTGGAGGGCCCAAGACGCTGCGGCAATTACATAAGCGAAGCCCCACAGCAATCGCAATGGCCATACTTAAATATCAATTAAAATGTTTCAATGTTGTTTTTCAGCTTTTTTTCTTTTTTTTTTTTTTTTTTTTTTTTGCCCTTAATCGCGTCACAGTACAGCTAAAAGCCGGCAGAGTGCGCTGCATTAGAATGTATGCGTGTTAGTATGTGGCAAATGCATTCGAAATAAAAGTTGTCTATGCTGAAAAGTTGCACAAAACTATTGTCGCAGCAGCAGTGGCAGCGGCAGCAGCAGCAGCAGCAGCAAATTCCATTAAAGTTTTGCATTTCAAATTGCATCAACAATGCGTCTGGGCGAGGCCTGTTGCAGAGGGGCGTGGCACACTAGAGAATATCAGGCGATAAGCGAGTGCAGCGAAACAGCTTTGCGAGTGCGAGCAGATGAACTGAGAGTGTATGTGAGTGTACATGTGCGTGTGTGTGTGTGTGTGTAGAATTTAGGTTAGCTTAACCCCAGTAGGAAATAGCTTAGCAAACTTTTACTTTTAGCTAAAGAACATTAAATATTTTTGCAGGCGAATTCGACTCGGTTTTAATTTTCATTTTAATACAGTTTGTTAATTCAACTAAGAGTAATTAAAAATTGCTTCTCTTTAGCCAAATTGCCAAGTACAGTTATTTCATTTGATTATTACAGTTTGCTATTTTCATCTTCTTTATTCGACTATAAATTAAATTTCCTTTACCCATAACAATTTATTTATAGCTCTAATAAATAGTGCTCGAAATGCTGTTGCGGTTAAGTTTTTGGCTTCCTGACGTACTTTAACAATTATAGGGTTAATTCATGCGAAAAGGTTGAGCAGAGAGAGAGAGAGAGAGAGAGAGAGAGCAGTTGCTGAGCCTGAGTTGATTTGGTGTGTGGGTGGTGCAACTCTTCTTCTCCTCTTCACTTCTATTTTTTTTCTTTTGGCAGGCAAAGCTGGAGGCAAAGCCAAAGACAAAGCCAATGGCAGAGCTTGGGCAAACGGAGCAAAGACTAGCTGGCTGGCTGGCTGGCTGGCTGGCTGGCTGTGAAATGGTTAGGGCTGGCATGGAGCCAATCAAGGCATTCAAAGAGAGCATATTTAAATAGCTTTTAACATGCACGAGCTGTCGAGCTCTGCTCCAGCTCTGACTCTGACTCTGGCCCTGGCTCTGACTGTGTGTGTAGCTGTCGGTGCTGGCGTAGTTAAGTGAAGGCCAAGCAAAGGCGACACAAAAATGCAACCGAAAAACGAGAATTCAACTCTTGTACCTGAGTAACATTTTTCAAAGTGCCTCGGCCGGGTGAGGGGTAGGTGGGCAGCCCGCTCTTAAAGTCGTTTAGTAATGCAGTCAACGTGATGCATCTTTGCCTTTGATGCATTGGCATTTTACAGCCAGAGTTGCGGCGCCATCCCTCAAATTGCAGTCTAATGGCTGGCTACACACAAAACAAAAACAACAAAAAAGCCAGAAAGAGTTGATTTTGGCAGGCAAAGTTCATTTTGAGACTCTGGACGCACCGAGTCAAATGCCAATGAGCTAATGGGCTTTCATCGATCTTTAGTCAGGGCTATTCATGATTTCTAATCTCTGTCAATTTGCGAGCTGCAGCAGAAAGAGATGAGCTGCTTTTCATTCAGCTCGTCTACTGTTTCGCATTGAGGTTTCATCGTGCTTAGAAATCTGACTTTGACTTTATTTAGTTGCTATTTTAAATAGTTTTAAATTAATATAGGAAGTGTCCTGCTAAAATCAACAGGAATCCAAGATTATTCGTTACGAATTAGTTCTTGTCCAAGCCCTCAAAGAAACGATCGAGCAGATCGTCATTGACTTGACCGATCCTCCAGCGCTGTCGCTCATTGTGCTCATCGCATCGATTGGTCACCACCTTCGAGACGCCATTCTCGACAAAGGCCTCGAGGCAGTTCCTGCCGTGATGGCCATGGACCAGCCATTGGTGCTTGCGATCGTAGTACCAGAACTGATTGCCACCTTGATGGTGGCAGTCCCACATCCAGACTGTGGCATTCGGGTGCGAGTCCTGCACATCCAGGCAGGCGTCGTCCAAGCGTCGCAGCTCGCGATGGGCCGTTAGCGCCCAGTTTTGGTTCTCTTGCGGATGGGTGCGATTGTGGGCGCAGGCGTACAGGCCGACGGGGTGATTGGAGCCCAGATTCAAGCAGTCCAGGCACTGGTCCTTGAAGGCCAGGCTCTCTACGGCGCCCGAGGCGTAAGCGGGCGGCTCCACTGGCGGGAATTTGACCAGGAAATCGGGCGCCACCTCCTTCATGTACCAGTCAAAGGACTTGCACTGCAAGCGCTCGCGCACCGCGCGCTGTCGCGTCAAGTCACCCGCATCGATATTATTGTAGGTCGCAGGATCGCGCTTATAGACGAACTCCTTGTACTCATCCATCCAGACCTCAGCGACGCGTTTGTGATTCTAGAATCGATTGAATTGATTAGCCAAATTCAGCATGAATTTCGCTCCAGTTCATTATTCAATTTACCCGCGCCACAAAGTTGTAATTGCGTGGATTGGGTCGCGGATCCATTTGGCCGCGAAAGATGTGCGCGACGCGAGAGCAGGGCACATCGAGCAGCATGCCGCCGCACATCCAGATCTTGAAGCTCAGCTCGTACTGCTCGCCGCCCCAAATCTCCAGCTCATCGTCATAGCCACCCAGATCCCAAAACCACTTGCTATTGATGGCGAATAGGCCGCCCATCATGACGGGACTGCGATACGGCAGAGATTTGTCCACGCTATCCTCGGGCAGCACCGGCAGCTGCTTGTAGAAGAAACGCCAATCGAAGCCGCCCCGTGAGCCCTCCTGATAGCCGCCATTATACGCGAAATTATTGTGATCAATGATGTCCACAATGGGACACGTGGCGATCTTGTTGTTGATGACAATGGGCTCTAAGAGCGGCGGCAGCTGGAATGAGAATTGAGCTCTTATGTTGATATGTTATTTGCTAACTAAATCTGTGGACTCATCTGGCTCAAGTGGGCTTTACTGTACTAATCAAAACCTGCAGAAATTTAAATAAATTGAAGCTTTACATGACTGTTCAAAGCTTCACTTGTTCAGCTGGTATTACAGTTTGTTAGCTAAACTAATAAGAAAGCAAGGTGCTTTGAAAGATGTCAATTTCATATTAACTGGAAATGCAGAAAAGTAGTTCTTATCTTATATAAAGCTTGCATCTGCTTTAACTGCTTTTTCAGCGCAGCTCTTTGTGTTTGTTTCAAATGGAAACAGCTTTATGCTTCAAGTTACTTTCTTAATAAAGTTTTATTTTGCAATATAATAATAGCTATAATTCCTATATTATTTATTGTATTATTATTATAGTCAAAGGGGCAACCCTTGACTTTCTGCTGTATTCATATGTTTTCAATGCTTTCTTCTGCCTGATTCTCATGCTCTCTTCATATTATCTCGCTTCACTCTTTCTCTCTCACTCTCTCTCTCGCTCTCTCATTTACTTCCTCTCTTATTCCATTTCACTCTCTCTTTTACTCTCGCTCTAGTTCCCTATCATCTCTAGATCTGAGCTGCCTGATTCTCTCCCTTCCTCGCATCCTTTTTCACTCTCTTTGTATCTCTCTTTCTCTCCTTCTTATCGCCTTTCTCTATCTCCATCTCATCCTCTCATTATCTATCTCTCTATCTCTCTCTTTCTCTGTCTTGGAACCTATTTTACTTTCACTTTCTCTCTCTCATCCTCGTTCACTCTCTCTCTATTAATCTATTACTCTCTCCGTCTCTCTCTAACTCAAATTTGTTACACTTGTTGCTCTCTCCATCACCATCTCTATCCTCTGCCTGATTTTCTCTTTGAGGCCTTATCACTTTCTCTTGCTTCCTCTCTCCTTCAACCTCTCTCTCTCCCACTCACTTTCTCCCCTTTTCATCTCAGTTCACTCTCATCAAAGTTGCCTTGACTTACCCAATTATAATTGACCTCAATGTGCGAGTCAAAGAAGACCATAACCTCACCGGTGGCCACCTTGGCGCCCGCTAAGCGTGCTCCGATTAGGCCACGTCGCTCGGGATTGTGGACGACGTCCACCAATTTGGGCCACTGTAGGGCGACATAGTCATCCAAGTGTTTCTTGAGCGTGTCCCATTCACTGCCATCGTCGACGAGCACAATCTGCTTGAGCAGCTCGGGCGGCGTGCGATTGACGATGCTGTAAATGGAGCGGAGCAGCGTCTGGAAGTGCTCGTTGTAGAATATGAAGATGACGCTGACGTTGGGCAGCTTGGCCAGATATTTGCGCGTCTTGCAACTGCGGGAGGAGAAAAGAAGAGCAGAGAAGATCTGAGTAACTGAAGTACGAATGCATTCGACCTGAGCTTACGCCTCTTTTCGCACATCGGGAACTGAGCGATTCACCGAGATTCGGTCGGAGAGGTAGCCATTGAAGCCATTTCTGCGGTACTCCTGCTGCTCCAGCTCCTTCTCCGAGGGATCCACGCTAGCCGGCTGGCCGTGCTCACCCAGGCCGACGCGCGCCTTGTCCGCTTCCATTGCCTTGTAGTCGTGCCAGTCCTTGCGCTCGCCCAGCGGCGTTGGCAGCGTAAACATTTTCAATGTCTCCGGCTTGGTCGTCTCCACTGGCTCAACGTGCCCACCATCGCGCACAGAGTTGCGATCCTGAAAGGGCGGACGGGCTTGTCGACGTGTCGGCTCCACATTGGCGGCACGGAATTGCGGCGTTATTGGATCCCCATTGGGATCCAAATTACTTTCGTCCACCTCCTCCGATGGCTTCGCTTTGCTCAGACGCTTCTCCACAATCACCGTGGTCAGCAGCGAGATGAAGGCGATGATCATTATGAGGAAGATGAGCTTGCGCATCAGCCGCTTCACCTGGCGCTTCTTTAAGGCCATGGCCAATACGTTGTGCTGCTGGGAGGCTATGATTCAGAATGGTTTCGGGCCCGAGCGGCCAGACACGTTGAGTCAACTGCAACTGCGTGGCATCGATGTCCATTAATCTAATTGCAACTTTTTCTAACATATTTTGGTTTTTTTTTTATTTTTTTTTTTATTTTTTTTATTGCCTGATAAGTTATTAGTAACTGAAGTTCGAGCCGCATGAACATCGTTCTTCAATATCAATCAGAGAGCTATCTATCTCGTTCCAAGGCCCAACTAACTGTAAATCAGCTGCCAACTACTTTTCACTTCCACTCACCTGTTTCGAGTACGATGCGAGCACTTTGACGCTTACGCCATCTGGCGGAACTAATGCGAACTTATCAAAATGTATTCGACGCGCTGATAATGCCACCTACACTGCAAGAAAAGATATAGTAATTAATGATTTTACATTATAGAACTACAGTTTTCTTTTTGTGTTTCTATATTTTAATACAAAAAATATTAAAATTTTATATTTTATCGTCAACTTCTCACCTTGTTGAGCCGTTACAGCCGGGTTTATGGTTAATAATAATTTATTTTATGCATTTCGTTGGCTCGATACGATCAATGTTTATACATCATTCTGCAGATGTTGCACTCAGTTTACATTGGGGCGCTTTTAGCTCAATGACAGCTGTGTCTACACCACTGTACCAACAATTCTAAGCAAATACACTAACACACTCACACACGCACGCACGCTCACACACGCGTTTCGCATTTAAACGCATATTTATTGTACAACGCGGCGTATTCGCAATAAATTCTCACAAAATTTCGACGCATTGTGGCAATAAAATGACATTTTTTCATATTTACACACATAAAGTCAATGCCAAAAACGCAGCCGTGAAGCACCAGTTCAGTTAGGCGGTAGAGGTAGAGGCAGAGGGCAGAGTAGAGTTCGTGTTTTGCTTTTTTTTTTTCTTTTTTACAATTTTTTATAGCCTTTGCTTTCACATGATGTGAAATAGACATTTTTATTTTTGCATGAAGATATATGTATATATATAACAACAAAACTGTATGCCTGATATGAAAGCTGAAGTGCGAAAATTAAGTAAAATATACCAAATATCTAATGCTCTAATAAGACAACAAAATATACTGATAAGATTTCGTATATCATATTTAAGATGTGCAACAGATCTTTAGGGTTGGCATTGAATCAGATGTACGTTACGAGTTGCATTTAAAATTAGATATGCCCCATTGTGAGGCACACAGAAAACCGAACAAATACAACTGTGCCAGTTGGCCACATTTGACAGCTGCGGCTGCTTGTTGTTGAGGCTTTCAGTTGGGCTTCTGCTTTTGGCTGGTTCAACTGCCAAAATGTTGTCGCGGCTAAAAGCGCAGCAGAGCAATAAAAGCCAAATATTGTAAAAACAGAAACATTTTCAACGGTAACAAAAATGATAAAATATAAATGTAACAGATCTGTATATATATTACTATATATATTCACATTGATTTTATAGTATTTAAGCATTGTTAGCAATCTAATAAAATTATCTAAATTGGCTAGTAATTAAATTAAAATATTATTTGATTTAGGCATACGCACAATGAAATAATTAGTATAAATACAGCTGCTGCTGCTAATGGGGTTTATATTTAGATATTTGACAGCTATTTGTGTGTATTTATCTTATCTTTTAATTATTGTTATTTGTTGTCACGCAAGTCTGTTCAGTGTATTGTGTTATCTATCCCTCAATGTTTGCTTATCATGTGCCACCAGTTATCTGTTAACTGTTGTCTTCACTTTGATAGCCATCGATTCATGCATTGCATATCGTAAATGTTGTTAAGTGCATTAATTACGCATATTACTCATTGATTTTTTTTTTGCTATCACAATCGGAATTAATTTGGCCAAAGCTTTGCAAGATAATATGAAATAAGTAGAAATGGAAGTAAGAAGTAATAAATAATGTAAATTAAATTGCAATAGCTATACAGACAGAAAATTAAAAATTAAAAAAAAATTAATTGTGTTTATATTTTTAGTATATAAAGAAATATTAAATTAAATAACAAGTAATGATAATACAATCAAATCAAAGATTAAAAAAATACTTAAAATTAAATAACAACATCAATATTTTAGATTTTAGGCATTTTAACAAAACTAACATTTTAGATTTTGCTATTTAACAACATTTTTTTATTTTATTATTTCATTAAAAATTGTTTTTTTTTTTATTTTTATTTTTTTATATACTTTTCCTGCTATATATTTTCCAATATAACACTGACATAATACAACTATTTTAATTCATTTTTAGTACACTAAAGATAACATTGATCATTTTCAAAAGAACAAATATCTAGGCTTGATATCTGCTTTAGTTCTCTGCTTTTCTATCTCAGCCAAAAATACTAAAAAATAAAAAAGTAAAAAAAAAAACAGGAAAAAATTTTTTAATCTGCCATCTTTGGCTCTAAATTTATTACTTACTTCTAATGCCTAGTTAAATAATAGTAATCAACTAAATTTATTTATCTATTTATTTTTTTATATTTTCTAAAATGCAATTAAATTAAGCCTCAGTTGTTTTTTTATTCAAGCTTCACTGTTTGGTTTATTTGCTAGCAGATTTTCGCGTTAAATTTTTTGTGCTAGCCATTGGTAGCACCAAGTGGGCGTGGCTCAAAGTGTATTTCACAGGGATTTGCACAGGCATGCATTATGAATAAATAAAGCGCAGGGTGCGCTCGCTTCATATAAATTTACGCGTTTGTAATTACGTAGAAATTAAGCTGGCATCAACATTTAATTGCTAAAAGCCCCAGACGCAACGCTATATATGTTTAGATATATATATGCATGTGTGTGGGTGTGTGTGTGTGTCTCTGTGGAAGCAGCCACGCATGCTAAAAAGGCAACGAACATTTAATTAACAAATTTTACGCATTTATTTTCTATTTTCATGTGCGCCGACTACGACGACGACGACGATGCTGCTGACCAAACCAAAAAAAAAAAAAAAAAAATCCGTGACAACATAATTTGCCTGAATAAAATGGCGGCGACTTTGTGCCAACACCAACAACAAAAACAACTAATGCCAACCGCAACCACAAACCACAATCGGCACAGTGAAAACGAAGGACATTGATGCCGTCGAGGGCAAATCTGTGTCGCTGCCCTGCCCCATTGCCGAGCCCCTGCATGATGTTTATATGGTCTTATGGTTTCGTGATAATGCGGGCATACCTCTATATAGGTGAGTACTATCCCCCACACACATACACTCTCTCTCTCTCTCTCATTCGCGCTCGCTCTCTTTCTTTTTGTTTTGTATGTGTGTGTGAGTTCCAGCCTCAATTGGCTTATTGTCCGCCTCCGTGTATGTGTGTGTGTGTGTGTGTTTATAAGCATTTAATTAAATGCAAACGAGCCTCGAGAGCAGCTGCCTTTTAAATCGTGCGGCCCCGCATCGTACAAAAGTATGCTACAGTAATTTTCTGCCATGCCCTGTAACAGATTTTGGCAATAGGGTATATAGGCTTGTGAGACAATATAATAAACATGCTTATGCTGGTAATTCATTTACGGCATTGTAAAAAATATTTATAATTAAGCAGAAGGCCCTAGATGCCTTTGCTTAAATTTAAGTTGATTACAATTTTATATAATAAAAGTTTTATAAATTAATATATAATAATGTCACATTTCATTCCATGGTATGCCTCCGTTGAGTACACGCATTTTGTGTATTAAGCTTAAGCTGTTTATTTTTTGCACCTGCTGCCTGGCAGCTGATAAGTGGCCTTTGCTCTCTGGATATGTGATTTAACTTTTGTGCGTATGCCAGTGCATGTGTGTGTCTGTGTGTGTGTGTTTGTGTATTTTAGTTGTCGCAAAGCTCACAGTAAATTAACTTAATTATATTTACCTAATTTCCTAATTAACCTCAGACGTAAAGCCACAAGAATTATGTGGATAAATGATGTTGAATTTCTTTTATATGGATTCAGGTCTTATCGTTAAGCTGTTGCTAAGCTTGCGGCTACTTCAAATTCTTGTGGCTATTTGGCATTGTTTTCGTTGCTGTTGCCTGGCTAACAACAATCAGTTCAGCTCATAAAGAACTCCATATGAAAGTGCCCTGCAAAGTGCATGGGTCGAGCTGGCCCACTCCCTTGAGCTGTGCTGCTAATTGCATTCACGACATTTTCGCGCCACGTTGCGCCTTTTGGCTGTCAAATGCAATATTTAAGTGCTATATCTAGCTCTAGGAATACTAAGTGAAGTTCTGACTTGGTAACTAGCAGTGGCACAACTAGCTTCAATATTTGTTAAAAGTTTTTAAAAGTTTTTTTTTTTATTTTTTTATTTATTTATTTTTTTTTTTTAAATTTAAATTTAGTGGAAATTCAAAAAAATTTAGTTTTTAAGGATATGTATATATAGTCAAAGTTTCAAAGTTTTTAGTATATAATATATAATATATAATATATAATATATAATATATAATATATAATATATAATATATAATATATAATATATAATATATAATATATAATATATAATATATAATATATAATATATATTATATAATATACAATATTTTTTTATTTTTTTTATTTTATTTATTTTATAAAGTTAGATATAATTAAAAATTAAGATCTAACTTAATTTTAACAGCACTGGCTACTATGGCCTTCGGCTCTAATATACAATATATAATATATTATTATAATAAAAATAATTGACTGAATATTGATATGGCTAAAAATCAGAATAAAAATTGAAATGACATAAAGATATTAATATTTTCCTTATCAATGATGATGTAAAGGTAAGGCTATAGGCAAAGATTGGTATGAAACGAAGAATAAACTATATTGGAGAAGCCTCATTGAAGTATTGATTTAATATCTACAAATATTTATATATATTTAAATTCCTGCATTGATGAAATATCTAAAATAATTTATATATTTTTTTACATTTCTATATAATTAGCATTTCGTCAGCACTCTCCATTCGTAACCACATCCACAGTGAATTTAAATTTCATCCTCTCTGCTTTTGGCCATTTTCATTACGCTCAATTTGCTCGGGTTCACGTAGCGTATTATTTGGGCATCAACATTTGCAGCATAGGCCCCCAAGAGCAGTTATTAAGCTAAGGCCCCATAGAAGTCCCACAGCACGTTTCACTCTGCTTAGCCACATTTAAAATTTTTTTTTTTTTAAATATTATTTTTTTTTTTAGTTTTTAATTAAAATGGCAGCCAGCAGAAAAAAAGAAAAAAAATGTGAAGAAAGTGAAGGCAAATGGAAGAGAATTGGGTTAACGTTGCTCTCGCTTTCACACTAAATCGTGCTCGCTCTGCCTCCATCTCCCTCTCTCCTGGCCTTTCTTTCCCTCTCTCTCTCACTCTCTCTCTCTCTCTCTCTCTCTCTCTCTCTCTCTCTCTCTCAGGCTGTTGCTTTTACTTGAACGGCTGCCCGCTTGGCACGCAGCAATTAAGTTGTTGCATTTTGCACTGTCGCCGTTGCCGTTGCCGTTGACGTCGACGTCGACGTCGACGCTGTCGTTGGCTGCCCGCATAAATTATTGCGTGTTGCATACAAAAGTGCGCTTAACGGCCCACTTGCCGCAGAGGCTCTCAAAAAGTGGCTGCTACAATAACAGTAGCAACAGCAACAGCAACAACAACAACAACAACAAATGCAATTAACCCCTACAATACTTGACTTTCCCTTTTTTGGTACTCATTGTAGTGGCAAGAGCTTTGCCTCCGCAACTCAGCCAACAACTGTTGTCATAAATTTAAAAACAAAAACCATTATCTGATATGACTTAAGTGCGAGCATAAAGAAAATGAATCTGATAAATTAAATTGTAAATAAGCTAATATATAAAGGATTATTGAATAGAAATTGTTTAGTCAGATACTAAATTAGATACTTAACTAATTCTGTATGCGGCTACTATTTTATGCATTAAAAGTTTTTCTCTATATATTTTAAATTTTTTCTGTTTTAATACTTAGACAAATAACCAATATAGTAAAATTAACTAGGTTTGAAATTTCTAATAAAGAAAAGGAATCCAACATTAATTAAACAAATTATTGTTTTTCTTTATATGTATGTAACACATACTTATTAGTAAGAAAAAATATAGTATATAAAAAATAAAGCAAAAAAAAAAAAAAAAAAAACAAATAATTAAATAAATAAATACATAAAAGAAACCTAAATAAGTAGCTACAATAAGTATCGAATTATCAAACTAAAAAACTGAGAATTTTTGAATCTTAGTGTTGTTTATAGAAATAAAAAATAAAAAATTAATTTTTTTTTTTGTTGAGAGTATTAAATAAAAGTAACAACGTAACATTCGCAATTCAACATTTTATTTAGAAAATTTTATTTTATTTACTCTATTGCTACTGTTATAAAAATTGTTAAGCTCCATGATTGAATTTATCTCTGCCAGAAAAATATGATCAAATATATGAAAAACAAATATATAATATACTGAAAAAAGGCAATACAAGTGCAGTAGATTTCGACAAATTCCAGAAAGAATTTATTTTAAATGGCAACAACTTAATTTATTTATGATTGCGGAAAATAACAAATAAAACTAACTTTAATTGGATAAACCAATTGGGAATGTACATATAAACAATAGGAATATATATATATATATATATATATATATATATATATATATATATACAAATATATATTCTGTTTGTTTGCAAATGCATAAAGTTCAATAGAGCAGAGCTCAAATGCGAGGCAGTTTTATGGCCATTTGAATGAAACTGCAACGCTCAGCATTTAGCCATGTCTTAAGTGTTATGGCCTTTTGTGTGCTGATGCTGCTGCTGATGCAGTTTTAGCCTAGGTAAGACTTGGCGCATTTAATGCAGCAGCAAGAGGAAGAAAATTGAAAAAATGTTTATCTATGGGGCCATAAATTCCATTTTGGCAGCCAGCCCGTGGCAAGAGCATCATCCGCTTTCTCTCTTCTTCTCTCTCTCTCTCCCTCTCTCTCTCTCTAATGAGCAGTTCAGATATAAATGAGGCTAGTTTTGGCGCTCGCAATTCTCAAAATGAGAATAACAAAAGCTCAATTATACATATAAAATCAAGAGCTGAAGCCCGAGCTTCTCGAAAATATCTATATCTACTATGTGTGAAGTCCCGAATTTATATCAACCCGATTTCATTTTGTTGCAACTAAAATATTTACGCTCCAGCATGATAATAATAATAATTTTCCTTCTCTCTCCCCTATCTCTGCTCTCCTTGCAGCTTCGATGTGCGCGATACCATGGCCATTGAGCAGCCCAGACATTGGTCAGCTCCGGAGGTGTTTGGCTCTCGTGCCAAATTTCATTTTGACTCGCAGCCAGCTACATTGGAAATTAAGGTAAGATTCGCCATGGTTAACCAAGAGCAACTCGCAGTTTGCTTCTTTCATTTTGTGTGTGAATGAAAATACGATTTGGACCTAAATGAAATGAAATTCTTTAAATATTCCATAGAGTAGAGGGCATTTGTGCTTGAAATACAAAACCCGATTCGAAGCATTTGGACTATTTAAGAAACTTTCCACGAAATGTGGAAGGGGCACAAATATTTGGCTACCAACAATTTTAAAATTCAATTGAAGTTTGTTGCGTTGAGTAGAAATGGATAGAAGAAAATGTAAATGGAGTATGAGTGGATTGAATAAAGGACCAGAATATGCTCTATAATTAGAATGTTTACGTTAATCTATGAATAGATTTGTAGTGTAATATAATATAGATATAGGACGCATTCCTAGTCCAAATACATAATGTTCATTATGGTATTCAATTGAATGAAAGTTTACTGCCTTTGCATTCAGTTAACTGCGGTTTCCATAGCATTTGAAAAGGGCTTTCCAATTGGGAAAATCTGAAAATGGCAAATGGCAATTGGCGTAGCGAATGCGTGCTAAGAATTAAGTCAGCGCGAATAACAGCAAGCGGATGTACCGAACATTTTGTAAATGGGCAAAATGTCGGATTGCGGAATGCCGAATACAGTTAGAAAGCTGTGAATACGACTGTGACGGTGACTGCGACGTCGACAGCGACGGTGACTGCGGCTGCGGCTGCGGCTGCGGCTGAAGCAATGCGAAAACAAATTTAGATATCAAAAGTTGTTAAATTGCCTCGCGCACGCGAAATGTTTATTAATGTCTTGCATGTTTACAGATAACTTGATTTACCGTTATTGTCATGCAATGCACACACACACACACACACTTATTCATACAGACAGACATGCATATACGCATTACACTGTGTGTGTGGCAGCTACTTGAACTAACGCCTCGACGCCACAAACCGTTGACTTTTAAAGGCCAACATGACTTGGGTTCGGTTCCTGGCTGTTGGAATCCTTGGACAATTCCTGGCTTAAGACAACCTGCTGGGAAGGCTAACGAGCTGCATGTTCACACACACACACACACACACACACACACACACACACACACACACGTACTCAACTGTGGAGTTGAAAATGAATGTGAAATGCACACGAAGAGGCAGCCTGAAGGATTCTCCAATAAATTTGCCATTCGCGGTTGCATGAAGCTTCATAATGCAAAGCGTTATACCAGAAATTTATATATGTGTATATACATATGTGCATATATATGTATATAGCTTCATGCACATATAACTCAAATAGTCCCATGAATTATGTGCGACAAATGGCTGGCATCTGGGTGAGGAGTTGACTTTATAAATGAATTTTAATTGCCATCCAATTGCCAGGAAATTAACCTAACGCCAGGTCGACTATAAATTACGAACAAGTAGTTAGAGAATTCTCCCGCTGAAGCGAATACGATACGTTTGATTATATCAATAATGAGCAGAGAGTAGAATAATTATAAACTCCCTTAAAATTGGAATTTTTAATTTCAATATAAAAATTTAAATTCTGTTCAATATAAATGTAATAAATTACGTGGATGTTGATTATAAGGTTTGAAATAGAAGACACTCATTATTCATTGACATTATGTATTATTTACGGAACTAGTCTAAATAGCCTATACTGGTTCATGGATAATAGCTCATGTAGAGACATATAGGCAGCAAAAGGGATATAAAAAAGAACTAGTTGAACCATACTAGCTCTTCTTATCCTGAAAATAACTTAAAAGAACTAGTTCAATGTTCAAACGAGATTTTTGCAATTTCCTGTTGGGTTGCTAATATCAATGAACTAGCATTGAACTGTTCTACCGAACAAGTTCATTTATCAAAAACACTCACACACACACACACACACATATTGAAACCATTCATAGACTGAACTCAGGCATAATTAAGCGAACCAAACCATAGCTGAGAGAACTAGTTGGCCACAACTTGAGCGCTTAGCCCGGACTGAGGCTTACGATATACATATATCTCAAGTGCCCTGGCAGAGGGAAAGAGAGAGAGAGAGAGGGCGACCACAGCGCAGTCGTGCGACTTGGTTGACATGGAATAATTGAAAATTACATGGCTGCAAGCAGAAACAATTGTATTATGTGGGCAGGTGTGCAGGTGTGTGGATGTAAGTCTGTGTGTATGCTAATCATCTGTTTCCTTTCACACACACATGTATAATAATTTAACGTATGAAATTTTGCAGGATATCAAAAGGCATGATCAAGGCATTTACCGTTGTCGTGTCGATTTTCGCACAGCTCAAACACAGAGCTTCCGTTTCAATTTGTCTGTCATAAGTGAGTATCCAAAATGCAGACACACACACAAACACACACACATACACATATATACACACTCTATAGCACATATATATATACCTATCTACCTATCAATTGTTGCTGTTGTTTTTAGTACTTCCGGAGCAGCCCATCATACTGGACCGTTGGGGTCGTCAACTGAATGGCACACAATTGGGTCCCAAGCAGGAGGGCGATGATATTGTTATCACTTGTCGTGTGGTGGGCGGTAAGTAAGCCCAACTAACGTTGCTTAACCCCATTGCCAATGTACACGCCCCCATTTCTTTATACAGTCTTCTTTCTTCCTTTTTTTTTCTTTGTGTGTGTGTTGTTGCTCTCTACACATGAGTATATCCGCTCGACCGGCTAGACAATTTCCGGTTAATTTCCTTAAAAACTTTGGCAAAAAAAAAAAAAAAAACTGGAAAAAATCGGAAAAAAACCTCAAGCCGCAGTTTGACCGAAAATGAAAATATCACAAAGTTTTCGTTTGCTTTGCTTTCGTTTTCTTTGCTTTATATATTTTTTTCTTCTTTATTTTAGCCTTGCCAAAACTTGACTTTTTAATTTGCGCACCCTATGCTCTCCCTCTCTCTCTCTCTCTCTCTCTGTCTCTGTTCATATATATGTATATGCCCATCTACAATTGTTTTTGTTCTGTTCGTCTCTTTCGACTCGATGTGATAGGTCGACCGCAACCACAGGTCCGCTGGCTCGTAAATGGACTACTTGTCGACAATCAAAACGAGCACAATTCCGGCGATGTTATCGAGAATCGACTGTTGTGGCCATCGGTGCAGCGGAACGATTTGAATTCCGTATTCACATGTCAGGCATTGAATACGCAATTAGATAAGCCCAAGGAAAAGAGCTTCATACTGGACATGCACTGTAAGTGGGCCAAATTCCAATACTCTACTAGATAGAGCTGTCGATATATATATATATATATATATAGTATAGTATATACCATGTGACCCAAGAGTTTGAGC
The DNA here is from genome assembly GCF_018153725.1 of Drosophila mojavensis. NCBI lineage: Eukaryota > Metazoa > Arthropoda > Insecta > Diptera > Drosophilidae > Drosophila > Drosophila mojavensis. The sequence continues at coordinate 8,619,431 of NW_025318858.1, forward strand.
AATTACGGTGTAAAGTATTATTTATTTTATATTATTATTATATTATTATTATATATATTATTATATGCAGTCTAGATCACATTTGATCTATTTCCTCCGACTAGATGTACTGAAAAGTTTTCTTTGAATCTAAACAATTCAATTAGTGAAATGAAAATACGATTGTTCCAGGGGAAAAGCTCTTAATTATTTCCAGAACATTCAGTCAACAGCTGTTGTATAAACATAAACAAATCCAATGCAATTTATTTCATGATTTCACGATAAACAAAGAACAAGTTGTATATTGCTCCAAAATACATATATATATATATATATATATCTATATTTGTATATATGTATGTATCGCCCAAGTAGCCATTAAATAATTACCACGTTTACAATGAAATGAATGAATGAAGGGGCGTTAGACCTAACATTAACCTCGCTCCATTTACAGCTGCACTCGTGCTGGCCATTAGGTATGCACAGGTAAGAGCAGGTGTGTAGTCAGCACTTGAGTTGAGACGGTGCTTAGATGCTATCGTACGTAGAGCAGATACAAATTGTTAAAGCTTCGCATTATTTATATAAACTTGACATGCTACAGTTAGGTGGTGGAATAGCTTCAAGCAAAGTGGGTTTACAATGAATGTTGAGAAAATGTTAAGGATATGTTAATAAATGTTAACTTACATATATACTTAATTCTAAGATCTCTGTTGAATGCACTTTACTATCTATAGCAATTTATCAGAGTGTATTTAATTGCCGTTACATAAGTTATAAACTGCTCTATTCGCAGTGAAACCATTAACCGTTAAAATTCTGGATCCGCCCAGTTCAATGATTGCCGATCGACGGTATGAAGTCACCTGTGAATCGTCCGGTTCACGTCCGAATGCCATCATCACCTGGTACAAGGGAAAACGTCAATTGCGACGCACAAAGGTGAGTAGGAGGTGGGGGCCTGTAGTAGGCTTGACGCGCACCTGACCGCAATTGGCGTACCCGGCCCAACGCTGGCGGGGGGAGGGCAGCCAAAGGGTCTGTTGACTGACTCACGATAAGTTATTGTATTTGCATAGGCAAGCCACAAGCACACATACACAAACACACACACACTCACACAGACTGCAGCTCGTTGGGTATAGGGGGGCGCAACACCCACTTGTTGTCCCTGGGCGTGGCTCACACTCGCCGCGCTCCGCACTCACCGTTAGAATAAACACAGATAATGTGATATAAACTCCACAATACACAACGTACAGCAACGCCTTGCCATGTCAGCCCACTGCCACGCCCCCGGCGTCCGCCCGCACCCGCAATCCTTTGGCTTTTCATTTTATTTGCTACGCTTTTCCTTTTGCCATTTTCATTTGCTGTTGTTGCTGTAGTATTTTGTGTTTTTGTTTCGGTTTTTGTTTTTGTTTTTTTTTTTTTTTTTTGTTTTGTTTTGTTTCAACTTGGGACAAATTTATGGGAGTTTTAGCGCAATTTTGTTGCAATTCATTTTTGAGCCGCTTTGCTGTTGACTTGTCCGGGCCTGCCGTTGTCCGGAACCCGAAAAACTGTTGTTGTTTATGTCCATGTCTGTCCGCCTTATATGCATACTCGTTTATGCATACCAGCGCTGATTGCTTTGCCGTTTGCAGCTACACTCCTTTAAAGGCCGGAAATGTTTTTCACTAGTTTTTCACGTGGCATAAAGTTGCCGTAATGCGGCAAAAGGCCGCCCTCTAGTCTACGGCAGCCAGACAGAGGGCGGACAGACGAACACTCACATGCAGAAAGAGAGAGCAAGAGGGAGTGAGAGAGAGTGAGAGAATTACAGAAACAGTCCGATGTACTGGCCTTTAGACATGCTTTTGCTACATGCCTTTTGGTGCCTTAGTTTCCACTCTAATGTGCGGACGTTGTGGGTGGCTTTGATGTGTGTGTTTGTGTGTCTTACCCTCTCCCACTCCATGTGCCCTCTTTGTGTGTGTAGCAGACATGGGAATATGGCTGGCATAAAACTAAAGTCTAGCAACTTCATATGGAGCACGACATTAATCAACGTTTTTGGGGCCAACGACTCGGCCAACAATCGTGTCGTTCGTTACGTATTGCAGCTAATTAGACAGTTCGAGTCCGAGTCCGACTTCCAGTTGGCCCAAAACATGTTATTTACATTACTACAAAATGTTTTTCAAATACCTAAACTTGTCAACTGGGTTGAACTCTTCTACATAAAAGCTAATGGGATATATATGGGGCGGGGCGGTTCAGTTAATTAAAAATCCAGAAAGCCCCCCAAATCCCAAAAAGTGTTTCATACGCATATTTTGAATTTTTTGTATATATTTTAAATATTTTGAATTCGTCTGAGGAACTTTTCGAGTGCCAAAAACATTTTTATGATGCCCCATTTATTTCGCCAACTGTTCAGCTATTAACACCTCTCGAAGCAGCGACTGCAGAAAAACGTGGCACTACAAACAGGCAGCCAGCCACGCCCCCCGACCCCAGCCCCCGACGCAGTAACTTTTGCATGTATGTAGTAGTATGTGCATATTTCACGGGTTTAGCAGCCGTTTAGCAAGTTTTGGTGGCTGGCCGCTAGGGGGCGACACCCAACCACCCACACATTCACACTCACACACACACACACACGTTTAAAAATGAACAATTTTATGACCTGTTCAACTAACAGCAAGAATAACGACTACAACAGCACAACTAATTATGTGTTGTTGTTGTTGCTGTTGTTGTTGTTGTTGTTGCTTGGCGCTATAAAATTTATAATACCCACACAAGGCACATAAAACCCAAAGTATACAGCAATAAATTTTAAATTGCAAACATAAAATATTTCGACAAATTTGCAAAAAAAAAAAAAAGGAAGAAGAAGAAACACACACACACACAAAGAAAACAATGAACAGAACGCCTTAGGACAATTTTTTTAGTGTAAGTGTAAAGGAGATCCACACTCGCGCACCACTCTCTCCCTGTGAGGTATCCCTCTCTCTCTCTCTCTCTCTCTCTCTGTCTTGCTCTAAGTCCGAAACTTAATTAATGCAGAAACACATTTTGCAGGACGACATATCAAAGAACTCGACACGCTCCGAGCTGAGCTTTGTGCCCACCACAGACGACGATGGCAAATCGATAACATGCCGTGCGGAAAATCCAAATGTGAACGGCCTCTATTTGGAGACCATGTGGAAATTGAATGTCGTTTGTAAGTATTACAAATTGTGTTTAAGTCTAAAATATATATATATATACTGTGTATACCGCTAAAAATAACCCAAAAAAAAAGGTAAGAATTTGCCGACAGCTAGCAGAAAGGTAGACAGCCAGCTGAAATTTATTACGCCGTCGTCGTCGTCGCCGTCGCCGTCGCTGTCGCTGTCGTCGTCGCCGTTGAAAGCCTTTAAAATGCAAATAAATCAAAGACAAATGACAAATTGTGAATAATTTGCTATGGGCCAGAAGGCAGCCGCCATGTTACCACCCAAAAAACAAAAAGAGTCCCCAGCGCCCACCCACTCCGCACCACCTCTTCGCATTCAGACCGCTGGCATGGAGCGTTTCAGCGCCCCAAATGAAATATGTTGGCTAACAAAATGTATGGCAGGCGCTTAAATTATATGAAGGACTTTACGTACTCATATACCTAGCCCATGTCTATGCCTACTCCAAAACAAAGCAGAAGACTCAAATACCCCCCTCAAGCAAAATCATATCAAAGTAAATGTTTCGTTGCCTAGTTATGGCCAGGCTCTTGTAATTTTGTTTCAAGTATAGCTGATATAGGTTAGGCCAAGTTTGGAAGGCTGAGGTGAGGTAAGCATATATTAACGATTGACAGTTGAGATATGGTTGCGTTATATATGGTTATAAAGCATATGAAATAGATTAAGTAAAAATAGGTAAAGCTCATGTTAGTTATATATATAGATGTGAGATGTCCTTTGTGAGAAATCTGTGACGAATAAGTGAATACTATAAGAAAAAGTCTAGACAAAAGTGAAATATAGGCATAACTCTCATAGGTTCTACCTGAAGAGATTTGAAAGTATTTCCATTATTTATAATGCTAGTTCATTCATTTAAACATATAGATATATTCAATGCTTCACAAGGTCTATCTCTACTTTATCATATATTCTATATCCGCCCACATTTCTTAGTTATTAATGCCACAGCTCTGAAATCCAAGCTCAGATCGTAGTTAAAGATTAACCAACTGCCAAACGGCCATGCTGTTGGCCCCAAATTGTACAGTCAATGGGTCAATAGACGGCTAAGTAAGCACTGCGGACATCGTAAAGTGCCAAAGCCAGAGTTGTGTTTGAGTTCACGTTACGTATACGTCGCGTTGTATTTTATTATTTCGACTGTGTGTACATTGTGCACACATACAGTCTCACATGTGTGTGTGCGGCACATCACGTAATGTTGTTTCTTTACTTTTCACTTCCTCAAATATTAAATTTTTACTGCAATCTGCTGACGTCAAAAAAAAAAAAAAAAAGAAATAAAAGAAATAAATAAAGAAAAGAAGAGAACAAAATACACAGCACGAAAACGTGTTGTTGTTGTTTAGGCCCGATGTTAAACAAAACATACATATGTATTTGATATATGTAGATGTACACCTATATAAATGTATATATAAGGTGTTATTATTATATCTTTTATGCTCCACACATACTTCTTGGCTTCAAATTTTATAATTTAGAAAATTATTTTTTATTTGTTTGTTTTGTTATTTTGTTGCTGTTTTATTTTTGCCTTTTGGGCAACGCTGCTCGTAACATTGACGCGAATAAAGTTTATGATCAGCACGTACGACCGTATATTCATATATAAATATGCACACGCACACACATGCACATATGTGTGTATGTCATGCAAACGCTTGATTTTTAAAGCTAGTAAAATATATGCATATTTAAAGATAAATTAAGCTTTTTAATTTGAGCGCATGTAATACCCTGCAGACATTTGAGTATGTCTTAAAAAAGTTCATATAAAATGATCATGCATTTTTATAGTCTTGATTTAAGTCTTAATCAGGCAGATGTTGATAAAATGATGTACATAATGAAATTTTGTTGGATAAGGCCTTAAGAGTTTTTGATTTATATTTTAGTAGAGAAAATCATTATGAATTTATATAGAAAATTGGGATATGGATATATATATTTTAGTATGTATATGGAAAATAATTGTATACCCTTATATTAGAGACAGTTTATATACTATTGAATAATTATTGTTTGTGTATATTTTTTATACATTTTTATATATATTTGAAGTAATATTAATATAAAATTTATGTAATATTACGACTTGAATCATAAATTTATTTTTGATTTATTTAAATGAATTTATATATATATATATATATATATATATATATATATATATATATATATATATATATATATATATATATATATATATATATATATTTCCAATTAAACTTCATTATAGACATACTTTATTTTTTATTCAACATATATACTTGAATTAATATTAATATAAAATTTTATGCAATATTGAAGCTAGTTATAAATCTTTTTTCATTTTTTTATTTAGAGTAAATTTTTTTTTTTAATATTCTTTATATGTATACCTCAATTAGAGGGAATCTCTTCTTAGACTACTCCTAGCTGCGCCTTCAGCAAATAGTCATACGAAAAATATTCATGCACTATTGATCTCTCGCATACACATATTTCGTATATGAAATTCTCTTAAGGATTTCTGCACTCTATGGGGCACTCTCTAGTCGCTGCTGTCTATTTCATCTCAATTATTTATTTTTCGTATTTCTAATTTGAGCTTACATGGCAAATATGTTCCGCATCGTTTCGCATTTGTTGCTTATGCTGTCGTGTTGTGTTGTGTTGTGTGCGGCATGTCCTTGTTGTTATCCTGGATGTTGTTGTTGTTGTCATTTCTATGCGATATCTCTATTCAGCATCATGCCTGAGTTATTATGCCAACTTCGTTTTGGCTTCTTAGGCACGGCATTTGGCAAGGCCATTTGCCATGCTTTATGCCAGCCAGCCAGCCAGCCAGCTAGTCTGCCTGAGGGGGGCGTGGCAGGGCTGCTGCTGCTGCATTCCGTACGTATAATTTTCTTTATGTGTAAGAGCGAGTGCGCGCGCGCTATGTGTGTGTGTGTGTGTGTGTGTGCGTATGTGACACGCTCGTTTTAAAATTTATAATGTGGCCCCAGCAAACAAGGCAGCAGGACAACAAAACATGCAATGCAATCACAGACATAGAGATTCCCATGAGCGCACTACGCAGACAATATATTTATGTGTGTGTGTATGTGTGTGTACGTGTGTGTGTGTGTGCATGTCCCTCGGCCGTTGTTTATGGCTGGGATACATTGGCGCTTGTGCTCTGTGCGTGCCTCGCATTTCGGAGAAGCGAAAGCATCGCGATATTTTTCTCAATGCTGCAATTTGAGTTGATATTTTTAAAGTGGACGCACGCCAGAGCAGAGCAATAGAAGTGCCAGCTTATGCTCTCTAGATATGATATATGTGCATATATATAGTCATATATATATATATAGAAGGCAGCCAGGCAATCATCCAAGATTATTTTAAATTCCATACTTTAAAGCTCTACGCTGCAAAAGGATACAACAAATATATTATTGTCAGTTGTGTTTTGTTGTTGTATTGGTTGTACTTCTACCCGAAATATAGGACAGACTATGATTAATGATGAAGGAGAGAAAGCGTTGGTATAGAGAGGCAATCGATAAAGAGAGAACTGGTACGGAAGAAATAAATATTGAAAGCAATTTCTATATGAATAAAAACAATATATTAATATTTGAAATGTTTATTTCGAGAGAATAGAATATAGAAGGAATATATAAAGAAGGTTTGTTCCTTGCCATGGAAAGTTGAAATGTATAAGGAATTTATGTCTGAGATTAAAAATATGATAAAGAGAACTTTTCTTGGAATATGTATACAAATAAATAATATTAATTGATGGGCTCCTATTTTATAAATTAAATATAAATTAAAATCATAGCTGTTGAGCGATTCTCGTACACTCTGAACTCGTAGTTCCAAATAGTTTGCCGCTAATTTATGGCTTTAAAATCATCTGAGCTTAGCTTTAAAACGGCCAAATCGCAGCGCATATATCATTTCATGTGATATAATAAGACAACTTTCATTTGCACATAAATTGCTGGAGGCTCGATCGATTGCCCGAAACCAAAAGGCGTCAGAGTGGAGAGTTGTGGTGGGGTCGCAAGGGTGGGGAGTTTGCTGGTTTCATTTTTGCAGTTTGCTGGCAGCTAACGGTAAATGATAATCACAAAAATGGCCTGCAACATGTGTGCGGAAATACGGCGTCGCGACTTTCGACGAAAGAGTTTTTGCAGCGGGTCCCTTTCGAGCACTTTTGCTGATTGGCGAGGCGACTGCTCAGAGCTCAGACGTTTGCGCGGAGCGAGGGGAGGGGACGGTGGGCGGCTGTAGGCGGTGAGGATAGCTGAGTAGGCGAGTAGAGGCGGGGTGTTGAGTAAACTTTGCGAGGCCATTCAAAAGTGAGCAAACTTTTGGCCCCATCGTCGTCGTCGTTGTCGTCGTCTAACTCTTGACTGGCGCCGTTTGGCTTTGGCCGCCAATAACTCAACAATATTAAGGTTGGCACGTGGCACGTCCTTCCTTCAAACCGTTGAACGTTCAACGTTTCAACGTTCAACATGCTGGCCGCAGCCTTTCTAAGGTCCTCTACACTATGCTGTGCTATGCTTTGCCCTGCCGTGCTGTGCCGTGCTTTGCTGTGTTTGTCGCAAAGTTTGTGGCTCGTTAAGCAAATTCAAACGACTTAAGCGGCAACACATGTTCGGCCAGGCCAGGCGAACCGATCCCAGTTACTTGTCCCCAATTGCCAGTTGCCAGTTGCCAGTTGCCATTAGACTGTGTTGTTGCCATAACTCTTTGTTGATGTTGATGCTGATGCTGATGTTGCTGTCGTTGCAGCAAATCGCTCTCATATTTGCCAAGCACTATTAAATCAAATAGATCACTTGACTTATTGCGCAGCTGATGGCGGCCAATTGCAGAGCAAGGGCATATATATATAGTAGGCAGTTTATTAGGCAGTTGAAAGTCAGAGAAGAAGAGCAGAGAGAAAGAAAGAGAGAGAGAGAGAGAGAGAGAGAGAGAGAGAAAGAAAGAACCTGTACTTATTTTAAAATACATTGAAGATAAATCAAGTAGGAGTTTTTATGGGTCTAAGTATATCATTCTAAGTTACTTAAATATACATATAAAAAAATTTTGTTATTTATTTAAATTTTAATATTTTCATTGAAGTTTATTTACCTTAAACATTTTATAAAACAAATTATGATTATAAATAATTTGTTAAAAATATGAATTCGATTCTTTGTGCAGCTGTTGGCGATCAATTGTAGAGCAAGGGCATATATATTAGGCAGTTGAAGGTTAAGGAAGAAGAGTAAAAAAAGAGAGAGAGAGAGAGCCTGGCTTTAGAGTTTATAAATATATAAGTATACAGATATAGTACGTATACGTAATAACTTAAATATATAAAGCAAATAATTACTAATTGTATATACCCATATGCATCCTCTCTCAGACAAGTCATTGCCTATAATGAACACTTAATCATTTCTCAATTTATAGCTCTCACCTAATACCTGTCTCTAATTGTTTGCAGATCCTCCATTGGTGACGCTGCGCCTGGGCTCCACGCTGACACCGGATGATATCAAGGAAGGCGACGATGTTTACTTCGAGTGTCACGTACAATCGAATCCTCAATGGCGGAAACTGTTGTGGTTACATAATGTAAGTCGCGTGAAGCCAGCTGGAAATGAAACCTCATGGAGAACCCCAAATAGACACACACACACACACACACATACGCAATGCCAACAGGAACTGAGCTTCAGGTCGTGCTCGAGTCTGCGCTCGCTGCTCGATGCTCTGACCCCGGCTATCTGCTTGGTTGCTTTCCATTCATTTTCTGCTTAAGTGTCAATAGCATTGGCAAGCTGCGTATAGCTGCTGCTCCTGCCGAGCCTGCTCCTGCTCCTGCTGCTGCTGCTGTTGCTGTTGCTGCTGCTGCTGCTGCTGCTGTTCCCTGCTGCATTTGCTCATTTCAATTCATTTCACACCAAGGCCCCGACGCGTCGTCAGCCCAAGGGGGCGAGGCTAGGGAGTACAGAGTGACGTCCGCCATATGCCATTCCATTTCCCAAAATAGTTTTGGGATTTGCGGCATTGATTTAAGCAACGCTTTGGCTGCAGTCGCTCACTTGCAGTCGCCGCCTCGTTCCTTCCTCTCAATCAATCAGTAAAGAGCATACGTACGGCCCGAGCTGACATGGAAGTCAGCCATAGTTGTTGGGCTTTCTGAATGGCCTAACAAGCTCGACTCGATTGCATCGCACATCTCAGGCAAATTGAAATTGCAATCGTTTGCCGAAAATATGACAGTGAGATGAAGAATGTCTATCAATTGAAAATAGATGTTTGGCAAATACTGACGGCAACTGACAGAAAACTTTTCCTAACAAAGAGAAGTCGATATATGTGCCAGAAAATAAATAATATCTGCCTGAAATATGCTCCAAATTTCAATAAGAGACTTGGGCCTTTCACACTCTTTCGTGGGCCTCCATTCTTTAATATTTCATATTCCTTTGATCAAACATTTCTCACACAGCCCACAATAACAATAATAATATTTTTGCTTGAACAATAAATATCCTTTACTATTCCATACAGGGCATTCACTTGGAACACAATACCTCGGCTCGCGTCATACGCTCCAATCAGAGCCTGGTGCTGCAGAAGATAACGAAACACTATGCCGGAAATTATGCGTGCAGCGCCATCAACGACGAAGGCGAAACGGTCAGCAATCAGTTGCCGCTGCGCGTTAAATGTGAGTAGAACAAATATGTGGAGAAGAATATACGCATATATACATATAAATATAAATTTACATAAATATATAAAGAGAGGCTGCACGAATCTGCTCGACATATTGATCAAGCATATACTCTTTAAATCTAGAGAGATGTTGCTTATACTTTGTTTACCTACATATCAAAACTATATTCAAAGATATTTCCAGAGAGCATAGATCAATGTGAGTAAAATAAATATGTGGGCATATGAATACACATACATATATAAAGAGATGCTGCTAGAGTGTGCTCAATGCTTTGATCAGGAGATGTTGATAGAGAGATGTTGCCTGCAAGGGAGCATGGATCAGGTATATTCTGTGCTTTCCTGTATATCATCTCTTCAAATATTGAATGGATGCGCAAGACTCTTCTCACTACATAGATCAAGCATTAACCCTATAATACCAGAAAGTTGTTGCCTATATGTTTTCCTATATATATTCACAAGTTGATAGAGAGCTGCTCAGGAGTTCCTATAGATTTATTGCCCGTATTTTGTTTGTCTTTATATCAAAGTTCTCTTCATATACGTAATGGACTCAAGACTCTTCTCATAACACAGAACAGACATATTTATTTATTTATTTATTTGCCCTACCCTACAATCCCAGAATTCATACATATATTCATGACAACTCTCTGGGATTGTCAATGTATGTATCAAATCTCTCTTCATATATTCTAAGTAAGCACAATACTCAACAAATAGTTCAGGCATATACTCAAGAGTGTTTATTCATATACTGAAAGAACAGCTTGAGGTCTAATTTTTAGAAAATATAAATCAGACATATAGAGAGACCTCCGTATCCTTGAATCCTAGAGAATTCTTTTCTGTACTCTGTTCTCCTCTACATCAACGCGCAAGACTCTTCACGACCCAAGAGAGTTGTTCCTTTAACTTGTTTGCCTGTGTTTCAAAACATATTCATATATTGAAAATATATATTTAGACATATTGAAAGGGATCTCCGAGCATTGTTGCCTATACTTTATTTTCCTGTATATCAAAATCATAGATAAGTCACATATACCCTGTAATCCCATTCAGTTCTTTTGTTTTCGCTTCGCATCAGTTGGTCTTATGCGCAGTTTGCTGGAATGCCTCATCTATCTGGTTGTCTGGCTCTCTGGCTGACCCTTTGACCCATGTCTCTTATCACACAGTGAGACAGCGACGTTGTCAGGCTACAGCGGCGACACCACGGCCCACTCCCCTCACCGCTATAGCCCACTCCCCTCGCCACCACAGCAACCTTTACTTTTTTTTTTTTTTTTTATGTATTGCAAGTTTTTTTTTTCTTCCATTTTTGTTTCGCTCGACCGTTTTCATTTTACAACTGGAGCTCTTGAGCTGAACTCGAGTTGAGTTGTTGTCGCTCTCGTCGACGGCGTCGTCTCGATGTGGCGCAGTTGCAAGTCAAGGCTGTGAAAATATTTTTCATTCCGCTTTTTGCATAAATACAACATTTTGCCAACAGCAGCAGCAGCAGCAGCAGCAGCAGCGGCAGATACAGCAGCTATAGCAGGCAGCAGTAAACCTCCTCGCTAGCGCTCATCATCATCCTTGCAGCAGCAGCAGCAGCGGCAGATACAGCAGCTATAGCAGGCAGCAGTAAACCTCCTCGCTAGCGCTCATCATCCAAAGCCTTGCGTCGCTTATCTGGAAAATCCAGTCGCTTTTCATATGCTTGCCACATGCGTTGCCTCATATTTCATTGCTGCTGCTGCAGCTGCCGCGGAATTATGCTTCAATTTAACAGGCCGCGAAATGTTGCCAGCTGCAGCTTCAGCTTCAGCTCTTCTCCTGCTCCTGCTGCTGCTGCAGCTGCGCTTTAATTCAAGCAATTTGACAAGCGCCTTCGCTCGGCTGCTGATCGCGCTCATAATGAGTTTCGGAGCCGGATTTAGCGGCATATATAGTCTGTAGCCCGTCCTTTTTTTTTCTCATTTTTTTTTCTTGCCTCTGGGCCATACACATGTTGCAACAGCAATTCAAATGCCGCTTCTACTTCTCCTCTTTGCTACATGCAACTAGACTGACGCATTGCTTCGAGCCATAAATTAAATGCCTCTACAAAGCAGTCCCGCTGCTGCTACTCCTGCTGCTGCTCCTCCTCCTCCTGCTGCTGCTGTTGTCGTCTGCTGGTTTTTGTTCAAGCGACAAACTTATATTTCTTTTCAATTGCAGCTAATGCTTAAAGAAGCATTACATGTACACAAATAAGTCTATATGTATAAATATGCTTAATATGTAAGAGTATTTAAACATGTTTACAGACCATGGGAGCTCAGCTGCTGTAGAAAGCAGATTTGCATCAGTTTTTATACACTGAATAGTAATAAATTTGTGTGTGTATGTAACAGACTGATGGAGGTGTGGAGGTGGTTCGTCTGTCTGTCCGTCCGTTCGTATATATGAACGCGTCGATCCCTGAATGATAATTTGATTTCGCTGGCGTCGTGGCTTTTACACTGCATAGTTATTTTAAAGTAACATTAGTTACATAACATATTTACAACATATTAAAACATTGTTTGCAGTAACAGCCCCTTAAGTTATGCAACGATTTTTTATATATTGCATATTTTTGTCTGCAGATTTTTGTGCATTAAGCGCTAGCAAAGAAACCCTGTGAAGTGAAAGAAGTTTGATTATTTAACAACAGTTTATGTTCCATAGAGTAAAACTCACTCCACAAACACCTCAGCTTATCTTAACTACTAATACCAAATTCCAGTTTATTTATAGAAATTTCTGCTTTTAATTTGCTAATTAATTCTATTCATAATTTAATCCAGGAGGAATTTCAGCTATTTCAGCCTTCTCACATTTTTAACCTCTGCGATAAGTATCAAAGGCAAAATCACATGCTTTCGCTCAGTTTCTATCTCTCTCTCTCTCTCTCTCTCTCTCTCTCTCTCTCTCTCTCTCTCTCTCTCTCTCTCTCTCTGTATGACTTTCCCTCTCTCTCAGTCTGGCTTTAAATATGTTTCTCTCTCGATGACTCTGCTGCTATTCCTTTCTTTCTCTCTCGCTCTTAACCACCATCTCTTTCTCCTCTCTATCGCCCTCTCACTCTATCTCTCTCTCTCTCTCTCGCAATGTAATTTCCTACATTATGTTTGATGTCATTGAACTTTGGGCGTTTGTGCCAGCAACAAGTGCTTATTCAAGTGCTGTCTCGAGTGCTGCCTAATTAGCTGTCGACTGATCAAACAGCCCTCGTGAACTCGTAATTTAAATAAGCAACAGCAACAATTACAACAGGGAAGCGAAACAGGAAGAGGAAGAGAGCGGAGTTGTTATTTTTTGGCTAATTAATTACGCCCTTTTGTAAATTTTTAAGACAAACAATTCATCAAAAATTCAACTTGCCTGACTGCTAATGCGTTTGGTTTCTCTGCTGGGGGTTTTTGGGGTTCTGGGAGTTGGTGGTCGGTGGTTGGGGTTTTGGTCTTTAACGCTATGGATGAAAGGTACGAGGGAGTGGTGGGTGCCGGTGGAGGGCGTTCTGTTGACAACAACGTGAAATTACGCATACGCCACGTGTGCTGTCAGCTAATAATCCTTTAACATTTATGAACGCCTTATTTACCTGCGAGTACTAAATCATGTTGCCACATCAATTAATTTCAAGTAAACAAGAACGCCAACGCGTTGCCACCCATCGTTGCCTTTGACACTGACTGACTGCCAACCCCTATTCCTACGCCCGGCCCCGCACCGCACCCCACTGCTCTGCCCACTCGTAGCCTAACTGATGAGTGAGCCGCCCAGCTGTCTAAATCACTTTTGTGCGTTTGCCTCAACGTGATCAACGCCCCAGCAACTTGGCAAGCAAAAGAAAATGAGTTGCCTCATTTTTCTCTGCGCTTTTTTTTCTTGCTATTGTTTATTTTGTTCTTTTATTTTTCTTTTCTTTTTTTTCGCATTTGCAAGCTAATTTACTGCTATAAAAGTAGCTATAGATGTCTTCTCTTGTGTACTATATGAATTATTTTTGGTACTATTGATTTCGCGAGAGTCGCGATTAATTTGATTTCGCCGTGAAAATGATTCAATTATTATCGTTGCCTGAAGGGATATTTATTAATGTTGTGAATAATAAATAAGTAATAAAATATTCGAAATATACAATATAATAAATAAATACTATTTGCGGAATAGTAAAAAAAAAAAATAACTATATTGAATATGGTATATAAATAGGAAATATTTAATTTCATAGATATTGATATAAATACTTATATTGGTCGAGTTTTTATTATTGCTATTAGTGCTGAGTTGAGTTCAATTTTTAATGCTAATAACAAATTAATTATAAATTAAATAAAATAAAAATATAAAAAAGTAAAATAAATAATATAAAACAAATAAATAATTCAAAATTTCAACAAAAATATATAGTGAATGAATAATCTATGCTGAATATTTAAAAGCATTTTTTTTTTTATTTGATATAATTATTTATTTGATACAATAATAATAATTGTTTACTAACAATGATAGTAAAGATTATATGTATATTTATTGCATATACCTATGTATATCTGTTATATGTGTTCATACATATATATATATATATATATATATATATATATATATATATATATATATATATATATATATATATATATATATTTACCTTAACACTTATTCATACATACATATATATTTGACTACATATTCACATTGTTCTCTTTGCTTCTCTTTCAGATACACCTGTTTGCAAGCACACGGATCGCGTTATACTAATTGGTGCCTCCAAGGATGAGACTGTTGAGGTTGTATGCGAGATACAAGCGGATCCACCGCCACGGTAAGTTTTGACAGAAAAAAAAAAAAAAAAACAAGAAAAAAAATCGAAAAACAGCAAAAGAAAATTCATTGCTCTGCAACCCTTCCCGCGCCGCTGGCAAGGCTTTGTCTCTCCTTCTCTCTCTCTTTTTTTGTTATGTAGGCAATTGCTTCCGGTTTCCTGTTGCATGGAAGTTTGCTAAATTGACAAATGGCTGTATCTCTATATATATATGTGTGTGTGGGTGTGCGTGTGTCTGTGTGTTATTGCATGGGTAAGCGAAACGGAAAATGCTGTTTGTATGTTAGGAAATGTGCGAAATTCAGCAATATTTTGATTTGCCGGCACTTCAAAGCGTTGTCCCTGCTTGCCACGCCTTGGCTAATGTGAGGCACTTTAATTTATTTTAAATATGCAGCTGCCGCTACAGTGAGTGGAGCGCGAGGGGGTGGGTGTGGGGGTGAGGGAAGGCAGCTGCGCTGGCGCTCACTGCTGGACTCTGTTAATTCGCATTGCCACATTTGCCCCACTTTAATGTTTTTTTAATGAGCCAGCCGCCGCCTTCGCACCACAACGCACCGCTGTGGCCTGTCGAGCGACTTTATGCTCGTCTCGCGTCGTTCCTCTCCCTATGTTTCATTCTCTCTCTCTCTCTCTCTTTCTCTGTGCGTCTGTCCAGCTGCCTTGTCTTGTATATAATTTCAATTTTTCGTTCTGTTTTTCTCCTTTTGTTGTTGTAGGGCTTGCTATTTTCGTTGCTGTTGTTGCTTTTGTTGGTGTCTGTGGCTGCGTCTTGAGTTGACGCTTTATGCTAAAATAATTAATCATTAGCTGGCGCAAAATATGCGCGTTGTTACCGCTGGCAGCGCAGCTGCCCTATGTAATTGTTGTGGTACAGCTGCGAGAGCGGGCTCTAGGCGACGCGGGACGGGCTGCAGTGTGAGTGAGAGGGGCAAGCCTCGCCCGCGGCCGTTGCTCAGCTTGAGCGTTAAAAAAAACGGCTGCATACTTTTTAAGGCCGGCGGAGGGACTAGCTGCGCGCCGCTGGGCTAGCCCAAGGTGGGCGGCTACAAGTTAATTTATCAGCATTTAACTGCTTGACAGCGATGTCAGCCATTTTGTTGATCCTCTTTTTGTCGGCATTGCTTTTGTCGTGTGTAATTCTTAAATTAAAGTATCATTTCGTGAAAAATGCAAATCATTGGGTAGAGTAAGAATTAAAGCGGAAAATCTTTAAAAATGTAAATGAAGCTGAAAGTTGATTTTATAAGTATTTTCACTGAGAATAGAAATAGTACATTTATTATAAAATTTATTACTAAATGTTGCCGTTAAACTTTTATGTTAGTTTGCTGCAAGATTGTGATTGATTAATATTGAGTTTTTTTTTAACAGATATGCTATACTCGCTGTTAGTTCATGCTAACAGAGCGTAGTCGAGCACTAACATCGCTTTTCCGCTATGGATATCGAATTCATTTCCGACTTTACATAAGGAGCAGCATGAAGGGTTCGTTTAGTTCTGCTGCCAAAGTAATATAGCATCTTTCTGCTGTTAACACTGTTGCTCTCTTCTGTGAACATAAATAAGTTTAATGTTGTGCTGATTCATTGCACACTCTTACCGCTCTCTGGATGTTTATAGTGGAATCGAGCGATGGCATTTAACGGTGCTGTTAGCTCTAAGTATGTTCTTTTGTGTTCTGCTACGCAATCTTTTAGCGCATTTTGTCCGCTCTGTGGCTGTTAACTGGGCAATGAGAGTTGACCTTTAACAGCGCTGTTAAGCCTCTTCTCTTTTCAATTTTATGCTTCTGCAGATAGTTTATTGATTGATTTCATTACATATATTTGCATATAGTTATAAATAATTTATTAAAGCCGTGAGAAAAACTGAAAGCGTCCAACCGAATATGCCAGAGATAATTAACCTTTTAAGAGGCTTTTCATGTGCGAAGCGGAGTCAACTCTGTTCATCTACGGTGGTCAACTGTAATACTGTGTGTGTTTGTGTATGTGTTTAACCTTTAATATTTTAACGAGCCATTTTAAAAATGTAAGACTTTTCAAACATGCCTCTCTCTCTCTCTCCCATGTGACATTCGCCCATTGGCTGGACTGATGTTTCTGTCTTTTGCATGCGCTTGCCACTGACAACGCAACTGTCAAAATGTCAACGCAACACAAACAACAACAACAACAATAACAACACCAACAACAATGATAAAAATAAAACCAACAAACACATGCAGAACATTTCGCTGGAAATTTAACAACTCAGGCGAAACTCTGGACGTGGGCAGTGAACGATTCAGTGTGAATGGAAGCCGCAGCATTTTAAAGTACACTCCGGTTACAGATCAGGTAAAGGCCATCTACCTTGACCAATTAAGAAGCGTAGAAAAAACGTATATATATAAGTATATAAATATTTTTTTTACTTGACATATTTGCAGGACTATGGTACACTGTCCTGCTGGGCAGCTAACGAAGTGGGAACACAGCAGCATCCCTGTCTCTTTCAAGTTGTTTTAGCAGGTAATTCATCGGTAGTTCAACTACAGCTATATTAAGAAATATTCACATGAAAAGTTGCTATGTTTATTTATCTGTATATATCAGTTGTAGTATTTGTACATTCTGTGTTCTGGAGCAATGGCTCAGGCTTTTAATCTCTATTTGAGCTACAGAAATGCTCAGAGCACGAATGAACATAAGTGCGAGTAAGTGAGATGCACGACAGAGATTACAGAGGGCATTGCTGTGGAGAGTGTAAAATATAGCTCAGACACCATTATCACTCTTCGATGTAAGGAAATGGGCTGTTCTTAACAGACAGAATAACTTAACAGAGTGGAAATTGCTGTGGAGAGAGATGTCTGTTGTCTACAATCACTTATAGCATGCTTTTTGTTCTCACGCACTCAACAGCAGTGGCCGCTCTGTTAAGTGACGTTCTCTATTCCACTCTCACTCAGCTTACAGCGCTAGCGGATCAGCCATTGCTGTGGAGAGAGCGAAAAATGAGTCAACCATTTGCGATCTTTGTTCTGATTGGTCTGCAATGCAGCAGCGTAATGAGAGCTGAAGATATATAGGTGTGAGTGCAACAGATGCATGGCAGGCATCAGAGCGATAAAAGAAGTAGTTTGAGAGAGCAGATCGAAGAGTACAGAAAGTATTTGAGTGAGAGTCTTTGGGTGTATTCGTAGATTGCTCATTGCTGTTAACCGAGTGTGATACATCTGTTGTCTACAGTCTTAAAATTCAACTGCGATGCATATACAATATAAATACACCAAAGGCACCAGGCTATTTACATTCATTTGCATTGTTTAACCGTAGCAACTGATTTCTGTGTGTATATCTGCCCGCTGAGGGTTTTTCTTCTGGCCTGAACACGTTAAGGCCACAAGCAAACACTCATGGGCTCTCGCTGTAACAACAGAACAACTGTTCATTGCTCTTCTTTCCTGCTTTCTCGCTTTCTCATTCATGTTAACTTGCTGCACTATCTGTAAACATTGGACCACATAAATTCCGATTCCGACCATCTGGGCGCAGCTCTGCCAAATGGCGTCAGCAATTGCAGCATCTTCAATCGCACCGAACTGAGTGTTGACATACAATGCATACCCGGCTACGATGGCGGCCTGCCGCAAATATTTGTGCTCGAAATGTTTTCAACACGCACCGGCATTACCAGGTAAGCATATTAATCAGCTACACGTATAAACCGACAACTACAACAAACGGATGGGCACACACAAACACACACACAAGCACACACGTAGACAGACACAGGGAGACATAAAGAGCAAGCACGTTTTCCTCTGTGGATTGCTTATAAGCGGATTACGTTTGGGGAACTTTGCTTGGCTGCCACCCCAAGGCTCAGCTTTTCAGCATATGTCAAAAAAGTCAAATATGCGATTAAATATAACCTGAGGTTAATCAAACTGCGTTGCAAGTGTATTAATAACATAAAAGAAAAAGAAAAAGAGTTGAGAAAACTAAAAAAAAAATGCATAACTCCTACAAATTTATAAACTGTGTGAATTTAAGTGTAGTAAGAGTTTCTTAATGTTACATAAATATCGAATAGCTACGTACGGGGCGAATACGTAATAATGCAAACATATATACAATATATACATATATACTACTCAATGGCTTCGAAGAATTTCATTTGTATTTGGTTTTGTATTTGTTTAACAGTTCAATGCCTGAATATCTATAGAAACTCATTTATAAATATATATATGTGCATATAGAGATGCTTATTTACATAAAATTTATAAATTAAAGATATATTTATAATGGTCTCCCATGCCCACGCCCGCATCCACCACATCCCCACACAATGGGGAGAACTTCTTTCTGCATTTGACAGCCTCCCGAATGCGATATTATTCAATATCAGTTTCAGTTGGACAATTGCGAAGCGACAGCAAGAGGGAGACAGAGAGGCAGGAGGCGAGTCAAAAGCGACTACACCTCCTGCTCTTAGCAGGGGCGAGTGTGTAATTAGGCGTAAAAGAGAGGGACTTCGGGCCAAGTTGCTTCCATTCCAAACATTTTGCCAGCGCAAATCAACAATTTATATGCATGTCAAATGCGTGTTTAAAAAGATGCGCATTTTATTACCGAGCTCAAGCCCAAAAAGAATCGAATCGTATTCATATGCACACACACACACACACAGACACACCCACACACAGATTACATTATGCGGCAGGCAATGTATAAATTTTCTCGAAACGAATCGAAGCAAACCCGCAAACATTTAATAAATATTGCTTATTAAAACAATGCCAAAATGGCCTGAGGGGAGATGTGTTGTTTGGGCAGCGGGCAGCAGCTCCAGAAAAAATATCAAAGGACCCTCATTCAAAGAGATTGCGCTAAAACGCAACAAACGTCCTCATCAATGTAAAAATGTTTGTTGATGTAAATGGCATATGAGGAAGAAGAAGAGAGTAGAATTTGCTGGGCTAAGATGAACTTTTAATGCTCTATAAAATTGATAGAGCAGAATGAAAATTATGTAGAGAGAATATGACATGAGATATAGAGATATAGAAAAACTTAAATATATATATACAAAGAATAATGAAATATGAAATAAATAATGAATTATAATTTGTGTAAAAGAAGAGAAATTATTGCTGTTAAATATATATGCCTCCATTTATTCAGGGTATTCCTTATGCTTTCCATGTCTTATTTGATTTATGCTAAGGAAAATAATAAACATTTTTATAAGAAGACAACATTTTTGGCTCAATTACAATAATTATAAATTCAGACTCAGTCTTCGCTCAGTGTATTACGTATTGCTTCATGAATCTCTAATACCTCAAGCTGAGAGCATTCCAGGGGATGAAAAAATGATGCAAAATGTATGTAGACATTGAACCCTAATATTTCAGAGTTTGCCAAAAAATAAAGAGAAGAAAAAAATAAAAGAGAAGACAGGAGACAAGAGACAAGTGAAAGCCGCAACGAGGCAAAAGCCATCAAATTTAAATTGAGGTCATGATTGGAGCAATGCTTCGGTTAGATTTGGGCTTCGGTTCGGTGTGTGTCTGGGGCATTGGGCGGGCTGTGGGGGTTTTCGCTTAATTTGGGCCGCATAGTCCAAGCAGAAATGTAAAAGGCGTAAGCTGCCAAAAAAAAAAAAAAAAAGGAATCTATATTTATATATAGATATAAGCCAGAGGGTTTCAGTGCCAAGCTGACATTTGATTGCACATGATTAAGGGCTTAGAGCTGTTGATTTGCCATGCTGATTTAATAATACATAATGATGATAGTAATAATACGAATGTGTATGATGACGCTCTAAATCTTTGCACAGATTCAATCTGAGCAACGCGGAGGAGGCGCTCTTCTCGCTGGAGAATCTGGACACGCTCACCTCGATGATGATGCAGGAGAACAACTCGTTGAGGCTGCGCATTTATTCCTACAATCAAAAAGGACGCAGTGCAGCATATCTGTTGCCCGATTTCATAATTGGTTCAACGGCTTACAAGACAGGTGAGTGGCACGCAACATAACAAACACACACACACACACACTCATTCACTTACACACACAAATACACTCGACTGGCTAGGCTTGATTGATGGATGGGAATTGTTGGGCTGCTACTTGCATTTGACACGGAAAAGCAGCCTCTGAGAGCATAGCCCACCCGAGTCAGCTGCTTTTCAGTGATTTCATGTTTTAATCCCAGGCCAGTCTTGTTGTTGTCTACTCGCCTACTAGCAACTCCACATATGGCAGCGACACTTGACAGGTACTAGTACTCACATCTGAAGTACTCACATAATCAACAAGCCCGACTTCTGCTTGGGCCACCCTCTGCTGCCCTGAAATATGTGCAAAATTGCTTTCAGATCTGCCAGCTGCACTGCAGCAGCATCAGCAGGAGCAGCAGTAACAAAATATCGTTATATTATATATACATATATACATATGTATGAAGTAGTTAGTTATTCCATTGCTCATATTCCATTGCACAGACGAATAACAAATATGTGAGTATGAGTACGACTTTAAGGAATGCTGAGCTTAAGCTATCTGCATAATATTCATTCAAAGCTGATTTTCAATGCATAAAGCATTGATTAAACTACGCTATAAAGCAGAAAGCTGCAATAGAGAAATCAAACTAAAAAAAAATATCAATAAAATAAAGAAAATAAATTGAAATACAAAACTAAATACAATATAGAAGGAAAAAAAAAAAAAAAAAAAAAAAAACAATTAATTAAAAAGAATATCAAAGAGCTGCAAAAAAAAAAAAAAAATACAAAAAATACAAAATAGGAAAAAAATTCTAAAAAAATTAAATAAATAAAATATATATATATAAAAAAAAAATAAATAAATAAATAAAAAAAAAAAAAATAAAATAATTATATAAAAAATAAATAAATGGTAAATAACTAACATGAAATAAATATAAATAAATAAAAAATAATAATAATAATAAATTAAAAACAAAAAATAATAAATAATTAAAATTAAATAAACATATATTAAGTTAAATGTATATAAAAAAAAAAATAATAATAATTATTAATAAAACAAAAATAAAAATAAAAACATGCCAAAGTTTTCTAAATTATATTTTCTAAAGGGATATTCCCTCTTATATTAATATTCGCTGCTAGATAAGTTTTCAGCATGTCGAATTGCTGAAATTATAGTCTTAGTAATCCTATTCAATCCCAAATCTAATGTAATAGGCATAATGATAAGCTAGGTATTATTTTTCCAATTTCAAGTTGAGTCTTGCAGTTGACTTAATACAATAAACAAGCAAAGCAATCTTTTAATATATACTATTATATTTAATCATATTTTCCAAGCCAAGCAGTCTTTCAAGACACATATAATTATATTTTACCCAGAATTTTGTGCAACTCGCTCCACTGTGCACCGTGTCTTGTAATATAAATATAACTCACGTTCACATTACTAAATTTCTAATCATATGCTGCTCACACGAATCGCCTAAAAATAAAACTGTCAAACGTTAAATTGAATGGAAATGGCATACACACTCACACACACCCACACACAAACACACACACACACACACATGATGTCCATGTGTGCTATTTGCGACGACCGATGGCAATCTATCTAAAATTGACGATGATTTATGACCGACGATTGTCAACCTGCAATTACGACAATAACTGATGACAACAATAATACCGATAACACACAGACGACGATGTGACGCTAACGCTGTCGCCGGTGATTGTTGGCAGCGTTCTAACCATCATAATTATTGGGGTGGCCATCGCGATACGCATCTTTGTGGTTACATTCGTGCACAATCTGCGACGCAATCGCCAGCACGGCAACAAGGCGACGGCAGCGGGCGTGGTCACCCAAGCGGGCGACGTCTTCAAGGTGAGTGTGAGAAAAGGAAGATTCATTTTTCCACCTGCTGCCACTTTTCACTTTTCACTTTCCACTTTCGACTTTCCGCTCTCCACTTTAGCTATTTTGCTGATTTGCCATGCGCATGCAATTAATAATGTTTGATGACATTTTGCAGAGCAACAACCTGGAGAAGCCACGCTGGCAGCACACGGACATCAAAACGAAATCATCTGAGGATTTGGTCGAGGATGAACGTGATCCAGATGTTATACCCTCACAATATGGTAAGTACCCTTACTCTTCGAGTAACTCAGCTAGCTCAAGTTATTAACAAAGATATTCATCAAGATGGAAATTACTTTGTTTATCACTAAACTCGAATTCCGATTCAGATAGTTTTAAAGTGTATCCAACATTCGACTTGACATTCACACTGCCATTTTGGGGCTCATTTTGATATTTTATAGTGCATGTTGAACTTTAATCAAATTCTTATGACTACTTTTCCGCCATTTACTTTCCATGTGCCTGTGTCTGGCTTTCCTGACTTTTGCTGTGCGGACAACGCGTAATCGTAATCAATTCCATCAACATAACAATACGACCAACAACAACTACTACAACAACATCAACCACCTCGGCAAACCAACCCGAAACGGAACCAATAACCAATCCAATCCAATCCAATCAACGGATGCAATTTTCTTTTAATCGTAAATATTTTTAACGATGGTATCTGCCAATCTAAAACGCAACCGCATCCTCACATGGTAACTCCTGCTCGGACCCCCGAAAATCGTGGCAACGCAACATCAATAAATTTCAATCGCACAGTTGGCGGCAGCAGCGCCGGCAGCAGCGGCAGCAATGCCTCCAATGTCGGCAGCACCACAGCCACCGGCACCGCCACCGGCAGCAGCACATCGACAGCGGTGGCTGCTGCTGTCCCTGCAGCCGACCGCGATGCGCATCAGTTTGCGGCGACAACAGCCTCAGCTACAGCATCTGCATCAGCATCAGCAACAGCAGCAGCGGCAGCAGCTGCAACGCCATCGGCTGCTGGACTCGTTGGCAGCATTTCCAAATGGTCACCCAATGGCAATGTAAGTAGCTCCCTTGACGTCTTTACCAAATGAGCAATAACTGTTTTTTGTTGAACTGATAAGGATTTTAGGATTTATTATGGATCAGTGAAGCCAAATGAAGCTGAAGAGCTAAAGAGTAATAATATATATCATATATATTAAATTTATGTACATATTATTAGACTAAAGTCTAAGCTGATTAGTACAAACTCTGCTGCAGGCATAATTCAAATTAATAATAGCTATAACCTGTCTGAAGAAGGCTTTAAATGTGTTTAATTATATATGAGCTTTTCTAAACTTGAATTATTTGACTTAACCTGACATGACATACTTTTGATATAATAAATTGTGTGTTTGCAAAATCAAATATATGTATGCTTGAATCTCATCCATACACAAGCTCAATGGACCTTAATTTAGAATATACATTGATTCGGCTGGAGAGTTTAGAATCACTAAATATTTAATTAAATTCGGCTAATATGTAAATCAAATAATCAAATGCGAACTGAGCTGAGATTAATGTGTATATAGCAATCCCTCATTTCATCATTTGTGTGGCATTGAAAATCAATCGATTAATTAATAATCAAAATGAATTAAACCTGGCTTACAAATTTCCATATAGGTTATATATGTATGTCTGTTTTTTATACCTTGAACCCATTCAAAATGGGAAATCAGGGTATAATGGTTTTGTTAAAAGTATGTAACAGGCAGAAGGAGGCGTAGGAGACCCCACAAAGTATATATAATTTTGATCAGGGCGACGAGCTGAGTCGATTTGGCCCTGCCCGTCTGTCTGTCCGTCCGTCAGTCCGTCCGTATTCATGAACTCGTCGATCTCAGAAGATATAAGAGATAGAGACTTGAAATTTTTTTCCTAGGTCCGTGTATATCACGCGCATATCGAGTTTTTCTCTAAATATCGATAACTACCCCCGATATTTTTTTATCGATTAAAACCCTTAACGAAAGCTAGTTATTTAATTATATGTCCTACACCTTTAGAGTTAGAGCTTCCAAATATTAAATGTAAACTTACAATTTCGGTTTTTTTTTTTATTTTAATTTTAATTTACCCCTAACCCCCATATTCACCGTCTCACCAACACCTTTGTAAAAGGCGTATTTCCTATACTAGAGTCGTATGCTTTGGCAAATGCATGCATATTCATGTTATAGCCATGATGAAAGTACATCCACAAGAAAAGTTATTGAGCAATTAAGTTCCCATAGTAAGCAACCACTGCAGCCAATGCGTGTTTATGCGTGCGTGCGTATGTCTGTGTATGTGCGAATAATTATTGAAATATCAGTAGCTCGAAGGGTTCAGGGGATCTCGTAGTCGAGCAGTCTCGACTAGAGCTTTCCTACTTGTTCAGATTAAGCAAATGGATAAAATTAAGCACCATTGCGTTTGAGCAATATCCATATGGTAATCTATATCTGCTTTCTCTGTAGATATTGTGAGCCTCAAAGTTTTGAAACGATTTAAATATACAAAATTCTCTGCTTTATATACATTCAATTGGAATTTATTGAGAATGAACCTCTAGTAATATAATTGAATAACTTTATCTCGAGCCAACTAGACTCGCATATTTGTGCATTTCTGTAGTTGGCTGTCAGAATTTATAAGCATAGGCAAAAGAGAATTAAATTTGCCTCTTTGCAAGTGCAAAGGGAAAAGGGAAAGCTATATGAGCATCAGCAAACTGTGGAATATAATTAAAATGGGCAATCCAAGCGAAACAGGAATTGCTTGGAGTATGAGCAAAAAGTGATTGAAGCAGCAGCTCGACGATTGCCTTGACATTTGCATTGCCATTTGATTGGCTCGGCCTTTGGCAATATTTTTTTGCTAGCTTTGAGGGTCTCGAATTACGGCCTCGTGTCAGGTTCATATTTTGTTGGTTATTATTAGCCACGTTGTCAATTTCTCGGTTCCACTTTCATTTATTGGGGCTTTTGGTTAGTTTACACCGAAAAACCAATCAAATACTCAAATTGCCAAATTGCTAAACAAAAGTGTGGATAACCGCAGCACGGGCATCAAATTCCAATAAAAAATAAAATAAAATAAAACCCCAAGCCCCAAAAACCTCAAACCGAAAGCCCCAAAGCATGCCAAGGGGTGTTTATTAAAAAAAGCTTTTAAACTGTCAGAGCGGACGCATAGCCGCTCACTCTTTCACCCCTCCACTCCACTCCCTCATGTCCCTTCCACCCTGCTCGGGAGTTATAAATAAAAGCCATTGACTAAGTCCCGGGATAATGCGGCAAGCATTTCTGCATTGCAACCAAACAACAGGCAACTGGTAAGAGGCAACAGGCAACAGGCAACAGGCAAGAGGCAACCAGCCAAGAGCTAGAGCGACAAGGTAATTGCAAGCTACGCTCCTTATTTCGCCCGATAACAAACCCAATACATCATGTCGAGCTAGCCATAATCAATCAATATTCTCAGTATTTTTATATTGCTAACACACAGTCTGTTGACTGAAGGGGAGCGGCAGAAGGGCACGCACGGGACTTTGTGACCGTAAATCAGTTGAATGTGATTGAATGTGGAATGGAAAACTTTCGCTGAAATCTTGAATATGCAAATTTGTCATGGTTAAATGGGATGAGAGCGAGAGAGGGATAGGCGGTAACGGGAAGAGGATAGGGTGAGTGAGTGGGAAAGAAAGAGAGGGAGACTGTGAGTGACAAAGAGAGAGAGAGAGAGAGAGAGAGAGAGTGAAATTGAGAGTGAGAGTAAGTGAGTGAGTGAGACAGACAGACAGCGAATGAAGAGAGTGAAGAGGGTGGGAATGAGGTAAAATGAGTGTGAAAGTGAGAGAGAAGAAAAGGGAAAGTCACTGGGAATAAATTTACCGATGAGAAGAATGTGGCATATAGCAGGAAACGTAATTGACTAAGCGATGTCGATCAGAGGAAAGCCGATCTGGCTATGCGACAGTTTGTTTGTCTGTCCAGTCGTCTGTCTGCGTGTCTCTTGCAATTCTTAAAAGCCCAAAGATTTCAAAGGTATTCGTAGGTGCTTCAATTGCAGGTTTGCTTTACTTAGCTCTTAGTTTTATCAATCTATTCAAGTTCTCAAACCCTAAAAGAGTTAGCTCCTGACTAGAACACTTTAACTGTAATTTATTTTAAATTTTATAAATCATTATCACTACAATACTTTCATAAATTTAATAAATATTTGGAATTTAATTGTGCATATGTAACGGAAATAAGTTTTATCTTATATAGAAAATATTTCTAAAACAATTGACACCGTTTTCCCAATTCCAATGTGTGAAGCTTATATAAAATATTCAATTTCTCTCTTCTCATCTTTTTTGAAAAACCAAAAACAAATAAAACATTTATATACAATTATGATTTTAACAAATGCATAAATTGGGGACAACGAACGTGTTTGCACTATTTATTAGTTCTATAAATTATTCCAAAATTGTATTTGGTGCTGTTGTTGTTGTTGGCTTTAATTATGAATGCGGGATAGGAGCATCTGCGCATTTGAAGCGCCCGCTCAACCATTTGTTTTCATTTCATTAAATTTGCAATTAGAGTTCATTTATGGATTTTGATTTCGACTGGTCGAGATGGCCGAGATTAACATAAGCTGTTCCGAGTGCGATTAGAGTGCTCCCTGCTCGTGACCATATGTGCATGTTGACAACAGACCAGAGAGCAAGCCATATCTCTCTATAATATACCATATATATTCCATATGCATATGAATAGTATTGCATTATATGCAAATAGAATATCCTGCATGCATTTTACTAATCTAACCTGAAAGCTGAAACAGAACAGAACAATAAGCCCATTCGCAGCGCCAAACCAAAATAAATGTCGAATAAGTAGCAATGGGGTGTGCTCGATCAAGACATACTCTGTAGGTAAAGAAATGAGTGCCGAACAAGCAGACATGTTTACTTTGAAAGTAAATAATTTGAGCTGTTATGAGCCAGACACATGCAATGCAGCTATTTTAGGATTGTTGTGATGTACTCAAATATACCCAATATAACGAACTGAAGTCTTTTTATGTGATGTTCTTGACCTAAATATAGCGTGACACTAAGTAAATTAAGTGTTACAGGTCCAGACATAAGTTTAGTAAATAAATAAATAAAAAAATAAATAAAAATAAATATATATATAAATAAATAAATACATAAAAATAAATAAGTATATAAAATATAAATAAATAAATATTTATATTAAACACGTTGAAATGCTTTAACAGTTTGGGCTCCCCTACAACATACCCTGCTCTGACATATGAGGTTCAAGCACATTCAGCCTCGAGACAAGTTTATGCACAGGTAGAAAGGTCCAGCAAATACCCTGTAATCAGTAACCCTCTAGGATCCGAATAAAAAGTTTCTTACAGAGACGGCTTTTATGATGTAATAATTTAATGACAGATGCCTAACGAAATAGCTTCAGCATTTAAATTTTAATTAAACCGATAAAGCAAAATCTTTATGAATTTATATTCATATATACCCTACAATATTTATTCACTGCAATAGGCATATAAGTTAAGAAAAAAAGTACGTGTTCCGGAGATAAACAGCAGTCTGGGCTGCTGGGTATTGCAGTGGGGACTTGGGGCAGCCAATGGAGTTTGGCTGCACTGATGTCAATTACATTTAAATTACCAGCAGGCAGTGTTGGGGCGTGGCTCATGGTGCGTTGCCCATATTGGGCATAACTCAATTCGTTAATTAAATATTTTTAAATATGGGCAAACATAACAGAAACAGGCGAATCGAGGAAAAATCTGCAACTCAACAGCAGCAACAGCAGCAACAGCAGCAGCAGCAATGCAATTCAGCAATTTGGTAATCGCATCGAGAGATTTTCAATTAGAATTTTCAATTAAACTGCCAAAAATAAAAGAAAATAAAGAAATATATTTTTCGATAATTAAACATTCGCTTTTCATGCTCTCACAACATTTCGGGGCAATTTGGATAAAAATGTGAATACGCTTGAAATCATAATAGGATTAAAGTTCATTAAGCACAATATAAATGAATCTGTGAACACAACATCACACAGATACGATAATATGTGGTTAGCATAGATTTATTAAATACCGAATAATAAAATAAATAATAGCATTAAATTATATATAGTTTATAACAAGTGATTTGCGAAAAATTTAAAAGCTAAATAATGAGTAATTGCTCTACGTGAAAATGGAGTACAGTAGAATCCAGTTATAACGATAACTTAAGATATTGAATCTGCACTTTGACTGCTTGGTTTTGATAAATTTAATTTTAGCTAACTCTTCTGCTTGAACAATGAATCATGTTGAACCAATCTATTTATATTATGCCCAATCTATAGCAGCTAGCTTTATCAACTGCCATGAGAAAGTGCATACAAATTTCACATGAAACAGTTTTAAAATGATTTAGCCACGTTACATTGGCAAATTGTTAAAATGCCTTTGCCAAAATGTGGCGCAACTCAGGCACAAATATCAGAGACTGTAGCTGGTTTAGAATAGCAACTGAAAACTTTCCAGTTGAGCGATTCTTTTCTAACTTTTCCATGCACATCTATGCTTGCAGGCGCCGGCCATGACGACGACTACAGCGCTGTCCAGTGATCCGGCGAATCCGCCGGTCACCTACAACCAGATCAATGCACAGCGAGCGCAGCTGCTGGCCGCCGTCGCAGCGGTGGGAGGGGGCTGCAGCAGCACCGTCATCTCGCCCAGCAGCAGCATGATGGGCAGCCTGGGCATGGGCATGGGGATGGGCATGAGTGGCGGTGGCGGGAAGCCATTGACACTGGGCATGGGTGGCACCATCATTGGATCGCCCACATCGCTGTCCTCAACTGCGACGCTGGCAGCGCATTTGCAGCCGGCGCACAGCAGCGGCGTGGGCACTCTGCCGCCCGGCCTGGGCAGCGGCGGTGGGTATATACTGAATGCCTATGCCAGTGGCAGGCTGCAGCATACGCAGGGTCACACGGCCACCTTGAATCGCCATCATCATCATCAGCAACAGCAGCAGCAGCAGCAGCAACATCATCATCATCAGCAACATCATCAGCCGGGCTCCGGTTCCAGTTTGCTGCTGGGCAGCGTGGGCAGCGTTATGGGCGTGGGCGTGACCTCGACAACAACCACCTCGTGCAACTCGTCACAGGATTTGGATGACAACATCAACATAAATGCGATTAAGGATTGCCTCATGACGCAACGTGTGCCCGAGAGCTGCGTCTAAGTCGTCTAGACGCAAAATCTACGACTATGGCGAAGCAGACGTAAGCAGCTAGACCTAAACCTAGACTAGATAGTCAGCTAATCGTGTTAATCATATACATATACATATACACTGATAGATATATATGTATATACGTGTGTAAGTAGTTCTATGTATATATGAATATGTTATAGTTCTGTTCTCGTTAAGGTGCTGTGCATAGCTAAGTTCTATTCTATTATGACCATCTGGCCTATCTTCCGCATAGATTTCGAGGCATATCCTTTTCCAATATCAAAAGAGAAATATCGATAGGCGCATATCCAAAGATTAGTTATTGAATCATATCAATGTATGTATATGTATATCTGTATATTTGAGAATATAAATGCGACTCAGTCAATAAATCGAAAATTTATCGATACCATATCGATTAAAGGATATCATTTAAAACAAATAAACTGAAAATTCTCTACATTTACATTACCAGGAAAAAAAAGTGTAGAAAAGAAAAATAGAAAACTATAAATAAAAATCAGTAAAAATTAAAATTAAAATTAAGGCAACTTCTAAAAGACTCTGAAACTTAGTAGAAAAATTTTATTTGTAGCAAAAATGTTCCCAGCAAAAAAAAAAAAAAAAAAAAATTTGAAGAAATTGGAGTTAGAAATATTACGATTAAGTCAACTTGTAAATAAATAACCTCTTGCATAGTCAAATACTTGTATAAAGCAAACATTTATTTAGACTACGATTTTTGTTGTATTTGTATGTATATTTAGATATGGCCAACAGCTAACTGTAAAGGCAGTTCGATTCGGTGTGAGTGTACCCGTTTATGAAATCGGGAATGTCCTGCATAGTAAAAGTAAATCTATATATATATAGAAAAGGTAATGATAATGCAAATTGTTAGAGCGCATTGCGCTTAAGCAGAATTTAGTGACAGAGTTTTAAGTTTAAAGAAAGTGTGTTACGCTAAACAAAAGGAAAATCTATGCATATAAATTGGTAAATAAATTAACTAAGTCATCAGAAATGTGACAAAAAATAAGAATACTAAGATAAATGGTAAAAATAAAATTATTAATTATTACAAAAAATATACAAATTCATTTTGTTTTAGTTGAGTTGCGAATTAGAAATGCAAATCAAGGGAGATTGTGAGAGGGTATGGGTAAGTAAATTGTATTTATATATTATTATAGAATATGCATAGTTTACCAGAAGTATTGATACATATTTAGATTACAATTTCAATATTTGTCTAATTATAAACCTTGCATTCATTATTTATTTATACTTTAAAAATCCAGCTTGACATATTCAAACTGAAAACACGTTCAGCAATTTGTGATTTTCTCTCAGTTTAAACAACTTAGGTAAACTCTTAAGCAAACTCTTTGTAACTTATTGATTAAATATAATCAATTAAAACGAAGCAGGTATCTTTAGTTTAGCAGCTCTTGCTGGTCTCCCTCGGCAATCAAAAAGTTGCAGCTTTCTTATTCATTTATCACACGTTCAAATATAATTTTGGGTGACCCACATCCACAGCTGGACCAATTAAAACCGCTGCTCAAATACGTGCCACAGCTCTGGGGGCGCCAAAACCACAGTTGGCCAACATACCACACTTGATAAGCCGCAGGAGCTGTCGAGGAGGCAAGCCAAGGCCAGTGTGTGTAAGAGAGGGAGATAGAGAGAGAGAGAGAAAAAGTATTTTAAATTTCATATGGTTTGGACTCGGCTCATTAGCAAATCAAATTTATACAGGACAGGAGAGATATTTCTGGCCAGCTCAGCAGTTCGAAAAGTAACCCAACCACCCAACCACCCAATTGACGAACCAGCCGTGGTTGACCACACGAAACTTTTTGGACTGTAGCAAAATTGACAGGAAAAGTGAAACTTGCCTTTGATTTGTGGCCGTGCCATGGAAATGTGCCTCAGCCGACAAGTTTTTCGGATTCATTTGGGTTTTGGATAATTGGAAACCGCGCTGACAGCTCGCCCACAACCCTCTAGCTCATGAGTGTCCATTTTTCTTGTGTGTGTGTGTGTGTGACTTACATACACATACACAAACAACCATTTGTATGGCTGTTAACCTATATAGCAACACCAATTGACACCAAGGCAAACATGTGGCGCAATCTACTTATATATAATTATCGAACTTGTTTGTCATACTCAAATTCTCGATAAATATAGTGTGTGTCAGCACAAATCATAATTTCCAAATTGTTGTACTCCAAAAAGCCTGAAAATTAATTAACGAGTCTAGAACAAACAAATGTTACATCATCTGCTTTCATTCACATAGCTAATTTTTGTAATTCTGTAATTAGAATTTGAATTTGATATGTGTTCAAAGAGTTCATATAGCATATATTATATATTATATGGAGAGATAATTGATTTGGTTGTAATCTCAATCTGCCGCTGATTTCAGCACATTCATATCTGTCTGCTCGACTGGGCTGGGCAGCCCATATATAGTTATCAAGCTCGCAGCTCAACTAGCTCTAGTGCTCTCCTAATTTATCTAGATACATATATCTATTACACAATCCAGGCTAGAGCGGGCCACTTCAATTCACTTCCGTTACGATTTTGCTGACTTCCGTTTGCACATTTACGCCAGTGTTGGCATCGCAGGCGCGTCTAATAGAAAACTGTTCACACGTGCTGCAAATTACACAGTTTGAAATGCCAACCACTCGACTAGCCCAACATACAAAGCAGACACACACACAGACACACACACACACAGACACTCAGTCCGTGCGGTCAATAAATGTAAATAAAATGGACGCGAATGCCTATCCCAAGCGCCACGCCCCATTTGTCAGCGGTTATCTGAGCAAAAACTGGGCAGACAGACAGCAAGAGCGAGGGAGATAGAGAGAGAAAAAGAGAAGGCAGCTTTTATAGAAATTGCATAGCAAAAATTGTAACAAAATTATGCAGGTAATTTATGTATTTGTTGTTGTTGTCTTTCTGTGGTTCCATTTTTCCATTATTTTATTTTATTTTTTTTCGTTGCGCTTTTATCGATTTTCGCCCGTGTGAAAATTAAATTCCCATTTGAAGCTGCTCTGGCCCGACTATAAAGTTTTGTTAGACGTCCCTCCTCCCGCTCCCATGAGCGCCGACCGACCGAAATTGAATTGAAGCGCGCTGTATAAATCAGCGGCTCAATAAAATCTAATAGTCCCGGGCAGATTGCGGCTCGGCACGCACCCAAAAAAAAAAAAAAAAAAAAAAAAGAAAACAAAAAACCTCAATGAGAGTCGCGCTGCCTGGAACTTTGGGTACGAGCACATAAATTAACAGACGCTGGTGACGAACATTCGGCAACAAGGACGTGAACGTCGTCCTTGACAGTGGCAACGGCGCCGTACAACAAAAACAACATAGCAGGGAACAAGGGACCAAGGGACCCCAGAGATCCTTGATTAGCCGAAACAGTCATGCCCTAGTTAACTGAATTCATTTTAGTTTATGCATTCAACGACAAAATATATGTACATAGACGCCTACATTCGAGCGGGAATCTGTTTTTCCCATAATGCATATCCATAGAAGTCAATTATATGTCAGTATGTGTGAATGGGAGAGCAGAATTGTTTTTAGTTAGCTATTAGGTTTAGATAGTGTTGTTAAGAAATTTCATTAAATATACTAATTGAGTGAAGAAGTTGAAGAATTGAATGGGAAAATTTCTTTTTTAATAGTAGTGAAGAATTGGTTCAGAGTTGTAAGAAACATATATAAGAGTGTTGGTGAAAGCTATATGAATTTTGCATGTAAAAAATAAATTGTATTATATTGCCTTTTTATTTATTTCATAATAAAAATTAAAATTAACTTATCTTGCATTGTTAAATTCAAATATTTGTATCATTTTTTTAATTTATTATATTTATCTTACTGATTTTTTTTTTTTTTTTTTTTTTTTTTAGTTAAAGAAGTTTTTAAGCTTAAATGATCTTTTGATATATTTATTTTAGTTAATGCTCAATTAAAGTTTTAATGGATTTACCTTTAAAGGGTTTTACATAAGTATATCAAATAAATATATATAAAACTAAATTCCTTTCGAAGTATGTATGTACCAAATGTAGATACATAAACATATAAATACAAATTTGTATCGTGGGTAAATAATCTTTCAAAACTCCTCACTCCAAATCTTTGTATTGTATAGAAGCAAAGCAATTAGGAATATCAGGGAATATTCTCAGCTCTAGCAAATCTCATAAGAAATTCAATAGAGTCCCTTTGACCAGGGTATGCAAAGGGCAACTGAAGCCGTTTAGCAAATTAACTAATGACCCCATATTAGGTGCCAGGAATCTTAGCGGGCGGGAGTTGCTTCAATCAAGGGGGAAGTTGGTCTGTGTGTGTGTGTGTGTGCTGGAGGATGGGGGAAGCATTAGGAAATGTTGGCTCGCGCGTTTGTTTAATTGTCGTGCGACCCGCTTTTTGCTCGTTTTAATGAGTCAATTTAAATTCCGATTTCGATTGTGGGACAGCCACACACACACACAGACACACAAGCACACACACAGAGAGAGCTCGCAGCTGACGTTAGTCTGCGGGCAATCGATGTTCATTAGCAGAAGGCGCCGCCATGCCCACAAAACAAGAAGAGGCAGCGGACGAGGAAGAAGCAATGAGGTTTTTATCAGTCACAATTAGCTAAAGCTTTAATGTTGCAATTGCTTTGTGGCTTTAACTAATAAAAACAACTCGAGTATCGAGCTATTAGTTTAAATAAATATATAAAATAAATATTATATTTTTGGTTTGGTTTACAATATTTCAATTTATTTTTAATTAAAAACTAGCCACAGTTTTTGTTAGCTAAATTAATGCATGAAACATTTGCAATTTAAAGCTAATTACGATTATCTAATTGGACTAAAGGGTATTATGATGCACTCTATGGATTTGTAACGTGGGAAAGCCCATTTATAGAATTAAATATCAAAAGATTTATATTTTTGGCATAATAAATATTTTCTGTACTTTTTTCTAGAATTTATAAATTATTTATTTAATATAAAATAAATGTATATTAAATTAATAAAAACATTCACAAAATAGAAATAATTATACTTTATATCCCTAGTAAAGGGAAAATTATTTGAATCTATATTTTCTTCATATATTGATCGATCGTTATGTCACATAAGTACACAATAATTATATTCGAATTATATGATATATAAATTTTATATACACACAAAAATGCATATATATTAAAGTATTCCTTAGTCAACCTCACTCAATGAGCTTTTCTCTTTATAGTTTTTGCTATTTCTATATATTCATAGCAGCTCTAATTAAAACATCAGAGCTTTATTATTTGATTTATTATAAGCATATGACGCACAGCAACTACAACAACAACCACAACTGACAAACGCATGTGTAATTGCATATTTGAACTCAATTAACCGTTGACTTGACCGCGCAAAATTTATAAAGGGTTCTGCAAAATGTCAAGCGCGCAGAAAGAGCGAGCCAGAGAGAGCGACAGAGAGAGAGAGAGGGAGAGTGGAGCTGGTGGGCTGGGTGGTCGTCTGCCATAAATTTCATTCTACGCACTCAGTCAACTTGACCCCGAGCGTGCGAGAGAGCGACAAGGATATTTTGTTAAGCGCAGCGCTGCATGAAATGAAATTTAGCGCAACGGCCTCTTTCCATACTTTGTGTGTTTTTATTTAGATTTTTTATTTTGCCTTTTTATATACATATGCTGGCCAAAACAATTTATGGCTAAGCGCGCAAGTTGCCCTAAAAATGTATATATGTATGTATATATGTTTTATAAGGCTTGCATGCGTAGATGTGCA
Source organism: Drosophila mojavensis (assembly GCF_018153725.1). Lineage (NCBI taxonomy): Eukaryota > Metazoa > Arthropoda > Insecta > Diptera > Drosophilidae > Drosophila > Drosophila mojavensis. The sequence continues at coordinate 8,655,311 of NW_025318858.1, forward strand.
CACACACATATGTATGTATACATGCATGCATGTACGTATATAAATATCGTTATATAGAAACACGTCAATAAATTACAGGCCCCAAAGCCTGAGACGTAGCCAAGTTGAACTAATGGCAGCAGCAGAACCAGAGCGCCCCCTTCAAGCCCAGCGGGCGGCAATAAAGAGAAGACACCAAATTCAACTGAAATTTAGATACCCTGCCGAGTGCGAGACCGTGAGTGCGAATGGCTTATGAATATATGATTGTACAGTAGAATACCGATAGTAAGAAATGGCAAGAGGATCAATTTTTTTCGATTTACAAAGAATTTTTTTTTTTTTTTTTTTTGGATTTATCTCGATTTTTGATTTTGCGGGGTACAAATTATCGAGGCTCCATTGTATTTCAGACTGAAATCTCAAATGATCTACGTTTAAATCTAAATGAATTTATCAGGGTTTCTACACTTTGAAGTTTGATTCGTGAGTCCAGCTTGAAATAGACCAAAGAACAGATTTTGGGTCCACATGTTGCATGACTTTTGAGCAATACCTAGTCTAAGGGTATTCGGGAAAAAAAGAAGCATAGCAACACGAAATATAAATTTAAATTCTGTGTCAACATGCAGCTAAGCATTGATGGAGGGGTGGGAGGCAGAAAGGTATGCGTTCGCTGAAGTAGGCTCTACAATTTATGCAAAAACGCGACAACATTAAAATAACAACAGCAACAACAACAACAACAACAACAACAGCAACAACAGCAACAGCGGCGGCAACAAGCAGTTGTAATTGTATGCGTGTGTGTTAATTAAAATGCCTTAATTAAAATAATTTGAAATGTTTGCGCTAAACAAGCGAGACAGCGGAAGGAGAAAGAGCGAATGAGAATAAAAGAGAGACTGAAAGAATTGCAAAGCTCTGTATTTTTTGCTCATTGACTCGGACAGAGATTGACAAGCATGACAAAGGCAACTGGCACGCCCCCAAAGACCAATCGCGCCTCCAAAAAGCACCCCAAACACACACACACACACACATACACACACACATACACACACATACAGAGTGGGCGCTGCTGCCCCAAACGTATTAAAAACTTTACAATTTTGCAGCATAGTCAAGTTTAATTTTTTGGTTGAGTTCATGCGAAAATTGCAAAAATCATATTCCAACTGTTTGGCAAGCCATCAAAGGTATGGCCAGGCATCAGGTTGCAAGCGAGCTAAGGGGATGATGGAGATGCTCGTCGTTGTGTGTGTGTGTGTGTGTGTGTGCTCAACTGCTAGGGTAAAGGTTTTAGACCGCAGCGCCACGTAAATCGAAATGACAGAAAACGAAATGTAAAATGAAAACTGCAGTTGGTCAAAAGTGCTGCAGGAGGATGGAGGAGGAGGAGGAGGAGGTGAGGAGGTGAGGGCCAGCACAGTGAAGCGGGCATCGCAACATGTGTGCTTGATCTGTAGCCAGAGCCAGCTATAGATTTATTTGCATAGCAAATTGAAAAAATATTCCATAAACAGTGCTGACTGCAAGTCTTTGTACAGACAGCGGGGGACAGATCTGTCAGCTGTCGGCAGAGCAGCAGCAATTGTCTGACATAACCCAAACCCTTACAAGCTTTGGCCTTAAGTACTCTCGACTCTCGCATTTTCGTTTGCTCCTCGTCGTATCTGTTTCTTTTTAATGTCTTATCTACGTGGGTTGCCTTTTCAAATTAAGCAACAAATTTAACACAAAACACACGCGCAGTGCATAAAAACCAACTGACAAGCAGAGAAGAGGAGAGGCGAGGGTGAGAGAGAGAGAGAGAGAGAGAGCAAAGAAAAAAAGGCAAATGAAAACAATACGAAATACTTTCAACTGTTGAAATCTACACAGAGCACTGCCCCCAACCCCAGCCATTCACAAGCCACAATCTCCACTTGGAAGGAAAACCCCAGCAGGAGTCATAATTATACCCGGCCCATCGTGCTGTGCGCGGCACGCAAAACATTTTTTGTAATTATCTCTCTAAAACCAAAACAAAAATATATATATATATGTTTATAAAAAAAGGGGAAGCACTTGCAACAGCAAACAAAGTAAGTGTGGTCCAGTCGAGCAGGCTAGAATAGTAGATACCCTGGCTCACTTCAAACTTTCTTCTAAAACTAATTCAGATTTAGGCTATTTTTCAGTGTTGTCTTTATTCTTAAATAATTTCAAAAACTTATTTTTCTGAATATTCATTTCTTTATCAATAAGCTCATTTATGTATTTTAAATGTATATTGCATTAATGTTTATTATTTATTATATTATTTATTTTATTTTATAAAATAAAATAATTTTTGTTGTGAAACATTTTTAAAGTTTAATTTTTATGAATTTTTTATTTTTGAGAATAATAATAATAAAAATGTTTTTGAATAAAGAATAATAATAATAATAATAATAATAATAATAGTCAAGCTAGATATTTGAGTCTCAAATCTCTACTTGAATCTCTAATTGAATTAGACCAATTACAAATTAGACATGCCAACGTGTATACCCTGCGGTATCTAGAAAATTTCGGAAACACAAATAGAAAGCAAATGAAGTTATTGCAGCGCACGTGATGCAAGAGCCAAGCCAAAAAAGGGTTTCACAAATGACTGCTCGGAATTTAAAACCCTTATCGTATCTTACAGTGGTATGTGTGTGTGCTATAATTAGCAACAAAGCATGACAAAGTCTTCTCTTCTTTAAAGAAATGTGCAGCAACTACTAGGAAAACTAAAATATATGTATAATAGAAGTCAAGGCTTTGCTAAGAACTACTGGAAGAATTCTCAAAAATTTATTAAAATAAAAAATATCTATTTTATATTAAATAAATTATTATCATTAATAAAATTTAAATTTTGATATATATGACAAAAAATTCAACAATATCTGACTAGCCTAAGATGTTGTTGGGAAATGTTTAAAGAGTTTTTCCAGCTAGATATTTCCACCACCTGCCATTTAACAAGTGAAATCAAGCGTTTGACAAGCTGTGTATGAGTGTGGGCGTGTACGCGTGGGGGGGGGGCTGCCTAAGGAAGTTGGCTGTTGCGTTACAGCTCGCGCTTGCTCGCCTGCAACATTGTCACTTTATGGGTCAACGGTTTGGCTGCACTTATTGCTGTTATTGTTATGGTTAGTGTTAGCGCTGTTACGGGTTGAGCGAATGGCGATAATAAAGCAAACATATGACAGCAGCAGCAGCAACAGCAGCAGCAACAGCAACAACAAAGTTTTTGAAGCCGGCAGCCAAAGGCAGCCAAGACGAGCAGCCAATAAAGTCAAGAACAAAGTCATGAAAAACGTTGCCAAAAATGAAGAGCGCATCTGATACGGAAGCCAACGAGGCAGCTGTATGTGTGTGTGTGTGTGTGTGTTAGTGTGTGGTGTGTTATTATTATTTTTACTGCAAGGCATTCGCATAAAGGACATAATCATATTTTTCATCAAAGTCAGCAGCAACGATAAAAACTACAACAAAAACACACAACGGCCGCAATAATACAAGCCACTAGCTGTGCTTCTGTGTGTGAGTGTGAGTGTGTATACGTGTGTGCTTGTGTGTGTGCCATTGGCTGTCTCTTTCTCTGAGGGCGCAGCATATCTATTCTGCAGTTGCTGTCAACATTTTTCATATCATAAACACTTTTTGTCTTGATATTACCAACAATAACTTTTGCCCACACCCACAAATACTCACACATACACATTAGTGTCTGTGTGTGTGTGGCACGCCTCCTTTTTGCGTTTTGTTGTGGGCGTCCGTTCGGTTTGCCTTTAACGCACTTCACGTTTGGCCCACATCGCCAAATGTCGACCTTGGCACAAGACACGTTGCGCATTGGCTCTCTCCATGTGTGTGTGTGTGTGGGTGTATGTGTGTCCTAAAGTGGGTGTGAATGTGTGGTCATATCGATGCCTGGCGCTTGACTCCTATTACTGTATATGTGTGTGTGTGTTATGGCGCACACTTTGGGTTTACAAAAATGTTTTCGCTTTAAGTTTTAAGTTTTTTTAGAAAAGAGAACTTAAAATATTTGTAGCATATATCAATATCAATAAATATAAATATTTATTTTCCCTTCTTTTTTTTAATACTTACAATAGCTGACGGCAACAGTTTTTACCAAATATGATAGCCTCATCAACAGTGCTGCGCATCTGAATAGGTTCGTTATTTTTAAAAGTTTAAAAAGATATATCTGGTAAATAATAATTTTAATAAACAAAAAACTATATGCTGTTATAAAAAAAAAAAAATTAAGCAGTTAGGGTGAACAAGAGCTTAAAATCTGTAAATTTTTACTTAATGTGATTTTTAAAATTTAGTTAATATTTTTAATATTTTTTTTTTATTTTTATTTAAGAATATGTTAATATGTTTTTGAATCTAATTTAAGATTTTAGCTGTGGTCAATTGAAAGACTGAAAGGTATTTTTATTTTATTTTTTTATTTGTCATATTTAAAAAAAATATTATTATTTAAATTTCCTATTTAAGTCCACTTGGAGAGCTTTAAAAACGTAAAATAAAATGCTGTATAATAAATATAAAATTTATAATCTGGATGCCAGCATCATGAAAGCTGTAAATCGACTGGCAGGAGTAAAAATGTTGTATCAAATTTAAATTTAATAATCAAACCTATTTAATTGACCAACATTATATTTATTCGCATTTCAAGCTCAATTTAATAATAGAAAAACATTTGGCATTTGATATTCATTTTTGTTTTTCTCAATGGTTTTCCAATCAAATGTTGATAAGAGCTTAAACCCTAAGACGCTTAAAAACTGTATGCAAGTATCTATGTGTGTGTGTGTGTAAATAGCCAAGAAGCTGTCATCGTCATGTAAAGCCAGCTGCGATTGAATTGCCATTCCCAATACCAATCCCATGTAGGCTGGCCGAAGAACAATGTCTGGCTTACCACAACAACTAATAACCCAGCCAATGCCCATCATAACTGATATGGCTAAGCATATATATCTATATATATTGCATGTGCATGTGTGTGTGTGTGTTTGTGTTTGTGTGCATAAATTGCTATGTACTCAGCTCAGCCGCAAGTCAGAGTAGACTGACTAGGCCTGCAGCTGTTGGCTTGACAACAGGCTATTTGCTCTATGTCTATTCACCCACACACACACACACGCACATACATAGACCCTCGTGCGTGTCTGTTTATATATGTCTGTACTTATTTAGGCAAAGATTTTCAGCCCACGCCTTGGTTATCTTTACACAAAGATGACATTTGTGTTGAAACAGGCAAATTAGTATTTATTGCCGTTTGCTGCCGCTGCCGCTGCCGCTGCTGCTGCCGCTGCTGCTGCTGACATATTATTTTATTTGTTTAATTAATTTACAAAACAAGAGGCAAGAGAGAGAGAGAGGGAGAGAGAGAGGGAGAGAGTGAGAAAAAAACAAAAACAAGCTGAAAAAGGCACAGAACACAATCAACAACAACAACTACAATAAGAACAATAGCTAGCCCCTCCCCCATTATGTCATATGGCATATGGCAGCTGTAATAAATAAGCATCTAGCAACAGATAACCAAAGACATTCCATGCCATGTAAGCAAGGCAGGCCCCATTGAGCGACTGAGCGAGCGCTCGTAAATTTTATGTGTAGTTTTGGGTTGATTTAATGGTCATTCCCCCCCATCACTGTTCCCACCCACGCCCCTCTCCCATGCACAGCTCATGCATTTTCTTCATTTCCTAACTGTCCACATAATTAAATCAACTAAATATTTAACGGCACATTTATTTGGCTTGCTTGCCATGTACTATGCCTCCTGCCTCCTGCCTCCTGCCTTTTGGCCTTTGTCCTTGATCATTTTGGGCAGAATTTTTATTACATTGCTGCGGCATTAAGTGGTCGAGCTCAAGTTTGAGTTCCATTCCTGGGCCCCACATAAATTAGCAATGGCTAAGCAAAATTGTATTAAGTAAATCATGTGGCAACGTTCACAGTGGCCACGCCCACTTTCATGCCGGTTCTGGCTCTGGCTCTGGCTCTGGCATTGGCATTTAATGCTTTCCCATTTGGCTTTTACTTCATAGTTATGAAGTGTTGATTTGACAAATGCTTTAAGAACTTTAACTTGGGCAAATATTAAGAAAATATTTGATAAGACGTGAGGTTTTTCAATTGAATAAAGTTTCTTTAAAATTATTTCCATATGCTGCTCACATTTTCATTACTTTCAGTTTCTTGTTTTTCTAGTTGAACATTATTTGTTTTTTAATTTCAATTGACTTTTGTTTGCGTCTGCTGCAGACAACAATAAACTTGAAATATGTTTGTACACACATATAATTATATTCAAATAGAGATCTGCCAAACTGGAGTTGCTCAGCATTTGCTGAAGGACATGCTCTCTCTCTGTGTGTGTGTGTGTGTGTGGGTATTCTTGTTGGATTTATTTCACGGCACATTTAATTCGAGCACGCGCTTGACGGCACAGCCCGAATATCCTTGACGATGCGACTGACAGCTTTGAGGACAATTCGACGACAGTTTGTGAAATATTTGGCCAGGGTAAGCACATAGGGAACGAGAGAGGAAAGGCGATGGCGTGGAGGAGGAGGAGGGGGAGGGGGAGGTGTAGAGCGAAAGCGACTCCAGTGTTGTAATTTGTTTAATTTTAAGTAGCTGTAGGAGCACTATTTGGCTTGTCCATGGGTTTTTGTGTCCAGCCCGGCGGCAATCGCAACGCAAAGCTGGACGCGTCTCTTCAATTCCCCCAGCTCACTTATCAACTGTCTAGAGAGTTGTTGCTGTTGTTGTTGTTGTTCGTGTTTCTATTGTTGCTGGCAGAGGCCCATAAAAATCAAAAGAGCATAAAAATACATTTGATAACACAGCGCGTTCTGTTTGCTGTTTGCCTTAGCTTTCGCCCTCGCCCTCGCCCTAGCCTACGCCCTAGCCACCGCCTACGCCCTAGCCACCGCCTACGCCGGCACCATCCCCTTTGGCCCTTGGCGTATTTGCCTTAAGTGCTCATTTCAATGTCGCCAAGTGTCAGCCGCCAAGACGTGGCAGCAGCAGCGGGCATTAGTAGCCATAGCCCAGGAAATTGGCAATGTCAAAGCCTCACACAAAAAAGAAGAAGAAGAAGAAGAAGAAGAAAACAAAGCAAAAAACAAGAAGGCAAACGAGCAACGGCTACGTCCAAAAGTGAATTAAAATAAATTTGCTAGCGGGGATTTGGGGATTTGTTGCTGCTGCGCATCTTTAGTATGACACTAAGGACACCCTGGCTACAATTTTGGCTTTCTAACCCAGGGCTGGCACGAATTCCCACTCAAGTGATTTGCAATAGTTGCCCGCTGCCGAACTAATGTCTGAATAATTGAGACTTGAGTTGGCCAACAATGCTGATGGTTAAGCCAATCACATGTGCTTAATACCCTGTAAAATACTGTGCTCACATGTGTGCACAGGCATTTCCATGTCAGCATCGACATCCATTCGGCTCTCGTCCCTTCTCTATTCCTCTTAATCCTGTTGATTCAGTCATTTTATTTTTTAACTGGATTTTTTTTTTGCATTTTTTGTTTCGTCTCCGTCTGCATTTGTTTTTACAAATTATTTGCATATTTATTATATTGTGTTTGGGAATTTATTTCATTTTTTTTCCGTGTATTATTGACTGGCAAAATATTTGTCTTTAATTAAAAATTAATTTTGTTTTTTTAAATATTTATAGCTGCCTTTACATGTGAATATTATTTGATGGAATCTGTATGCCAGCTCGAATTATTAATTTGCTATTGTCTAAATGCTCAGCCCTGAGTTAACAACAAGTAAAAATATATACATACATATATATATATATATATATATATATGTGTGTGTATATATATTATATTTCCTTTGCTGCTCTTGATGACGTATACGTAATAAAAATATTGTGTTTTTCGCAGGGAATGAAAGTCAATGTTTTTCTCGCCTGCAGCTATTATTTCGATTCAAGAAAGACTGTGTGTGAGAGAGAGAGAGAGAGAGGGCAGAGCGTGGCAGCTTAAGCCGCTGGCCTTGTTATCGGCTATGGCTGCTTGTCTATTGACATAAGCATACGGCATTTATATAATTGTTATATCAAATATCAGACATTGTTGAAAACACACTTTAAACACTCAAAATGCCATCAAATTGATGGCTTTAAAATTAGCGTAAAGTCAGACCCCAGCGGAGCGAACGCCACTGAAAGTGAAAGGCGGCTAACGGAAAGTGGGGGCGTGCCTGCTCGACCCAGCCCTCTCTGTGTGCGGTTCCAAGTGGGCTGCCACGAAATTGTGCTTTGGCAGAGGAAGTGCGCTCTGCGCTGTGCGCTGTACGCCGAATGCCCTACGCCGTATGCCCTACTCCGTATGCCGTACGCCGTGCGCGTCTCCGTCGCATTGATAATGACGCCATGGTGGCTTGTGTCTTGGGGCTTTTTGCTGGTGGTGCGGGCTTTTGGCTCAGTTTACAAAACTTTACAATTAGATTTGCGCGCGGCTGAGCTGTCGTAAGACCTTTCGGTCAGAACGGCGAACAACTCGATACGCGAATGGCCTCGCACGGCGCAACCCCCCACCCAGCCGCGACTCGGCACGCCCAGTGGGCGTGATTTATTGGCACATTGTTGGTTTGTTATGGCTAGCACATAAATCACGTAAATATGCTGCGACTCCGTTAAGAAAACTCCAGCAAATTGCGCAGACTTTAATAAAAACAAAAATCGAAAAAAATAATATATATATATATATATATATATATATATATATATATATATATATATATATATATATATATATATATATATATATATATATAACGAAAAGAAAAATAAAACAGCAACTAAAATAATTTCAATCCGTTTTTCCCATTTTTCTTTGCTTTTGTTTTTGGGTCGGTCAACGACCCACCCTAATGATTACAACATAATCCAATTTTCATTACGTTTCCATCAATTCAAGAAGATAAATGAAATGTTCAAATAATGAGACCAAAACTGAGACCATTTTACGTTAACCCTTTTTCCTTTCCCAACAGCTCTTTGACGTTCTTCTCCTTTTTTCTTGGCATTAACCGAGAAACATTTTTGAGAAAGAGCTAATGTACACTAACTTCAAAGGGTTAGCTTGACTTTATGGTTAAATAAATAATCTTTAACCATAAAGTCAAGTACTAAAATAATTCATATTTTAAGCAACATAGTGAAAATAATTTCTCAAGGTCAATTAGAAAATGTAGGAATCCTTATTTAGTGTAGAATATATACTTCCTATATTCAAGTGTCAAGAAATGTGGATAGATTACATATAGGAATATTAACCTTAAATTCCCTGCTTCAATTTTTACAAATATTAAATTCAATACAAAATGTTATGTACATAATATTTTTTTTTTTTTTTTATATACATACAAAATATTTGATCTTTTTATATTTTAGGCTTTGCCAGTTCAAAATAAAATCCAATTTCAGCTGTTTGGTAAGAGTAATTCAATTTCAGCTAGCCAAGTTGAATAATTTTTTGTGCTCTCGTTTTTCATCAGTTATTTTTTAACATTTGCATAATTTTCTTCAGATTAAACTACAATTTATCATATTTTTTTGGTATATTTTGCTCTGACATGTTGTTGCTTTCTTTCGTTGTTATTTTTGTTGTTGCTGTTGAGCTACGGCCGAATGCTCAAAGTGATTTTTAATAGCGGGACAACGGTTTCTTGAAGACTAAGCTCCCTCGTCCTATTACCCATGCAATCATTTGTTTATGCTTACAGCGGAGCAAAGGAAATAAGGAAGGCCGAGAGAGCGGGAAAGGCTTGCATGTAGACGCGTTTTTATTTTGATTTTCGCTTTAGTTATTTCTTTTCTGAAATGCAGAGTCAGCGAAAAGGGACAAACATACATCAAAGGCGGCCATAAATCTGTGGACTGCTCGACACGAGTCGAGTCGAGTCGAGCTCTGAGCTGGTGCTCTGTGAAAATGCGAAAATCACTTTGCAATATTAAGCAGAAGCGGGCGAGGAACACATAAAGCGCCACGCACGATAACTTGACCAAACAATGAGCGAAAGACATAGATATAAATCCAACTTGGCAGCCGTAAGACATACCAAGAGAACGAGAACGAGAACGAGAGCGAGAGCAAGCGAAGAAGAGAGACAGATAGAGAGCGTAAGGTGGAGTGAGAACTTTTGAGTTGAAGTCAACACATTTTCACACACAATAAATTTTTGCCAGCGTTTGCAGGAAAGTCGTATACGAAAACGGATACGTGCACTGAGAGATGGCAAAGGCCGGCAGTGTGGCAATGCGGGTTGCGAAAGGAGGCGGGGCGTATACGGTTCGCTTGCCTATTGATTTTGTAAGCAACTTAAAGCACAAAGCCCAGCAGCACATATAGAGCCCGCCATACATGGCGTATGCGCAATTTTGCAATTTCAATTTGAAAATTTTGTGGCCGAGCTGGAAAAGTTGAAGCGTGGACAACCTTGAAAAGAAGATTGTATGACCCGCGTCCGCCCCTCGATTGAAAGATTTATGAGCGAATGCCGAAGCGTTAATCCAAGTCAATTAGTTTCTTTGTTCATCTTTGGACAACGCGCCTGCCAGCCAGCCAGCCAGCCAGCCAGCAGGAGTAGCAGCAGCAGCAGGAGGCGTAGCAGCAGTAGTCAAGTATTTGTTTGCTACTTAACTTTATGGCAAACTTTTGGCCCGTGACTTGACGAAAACTTTGACGACGACATTGATGACCTTTGCACCAGGCGCGACCCTGAAAGCCCAAAAGGTAAATGCAAGCCGTCGGCTTAAAAGGTCAAGTCTAACCACAATTATGGCCCGGTATTATTTGCTCGCATTTGCTCGAATTTGTGCGAATTTGTTCAAAAGTGAAATTAATGAAAGAGGTTTTTGCGAAAGTGAGTTAGCGTGAGGCAAACTTCGACCCAGGCAAATATTCATGAATCAAATTATTCGATTTGAACACTAAAAGTTTAATGAATTTATATAAAAATATAAAAAATTATGCAAATATTAATTGAATAAATATATTGTAGAACAAAGAGAATATTTATAGGTAAAATACATATATATAAGAGAAATATAAAAATATAAATAAATAAAAATATAGAACCAAAATGATATTTAAAGAAAATTTATATAAATATAAAAGAAATATAAAAATAATAATAAATAATAAAGTATTATAGAGCTAAAAGAAAATTTGCTGACACTAATCAAAAATAAAGAGATCTTAAAAATATGTCTGTATTTATTTATTTTTTATTTATTTATTTTTTTTTTTTGTAAATTTCCTGTAAGAGCGAGCTAAGCTTTATACGCTATCTCACTGCCTTTTGAAGCTTGATGTCTTATTTGTAGCATACCATGCAGAGAAATTCCCCTTCAACGCCAATAGCACGCCTCATGCCGTACGCACCATGCCCCACGCCTACTCAACCCTTTTTATGGGACGCTCTCTCGCCTACGCCTGATTTGCTGCCATTGAATTGAATGATTTTGTTTTTCAATTTATTGGGATTTGCCCAACTCGACTCGAGTCATAGCCGGAGTCGGAGTGGGGAGTCGGAGGCAGAGTCGCTGTCGAAGCGGAGCTGGCATCATCGCATATACATATAAAGCATTTTTATTATAAAGAAAAAGGACGCACGATATTATCGATGTTGATTTATTCCTCTGTTAGGCTGTTAGGAAAATGCTTAATGTTTGGGCTGCCATTGGATTAAAGCCTTTGTTTTATTCTTTACTTTGTTGCTGTTGCTGTTGTTTCTTTTCATTTGCTTTGCATCAGTTTTCAACGCAATTTGCTGACCGAAACACGTTTCATGCGTTTCCCTTTTTTATATGCGTTCCGTTCGCATAAAACACATTTTCAAATACACCAAATTGTTTCTGCACGAATTTATTTAATTAAAATGCTTTTGTTAACGCTCATAAAAGTCAACGTCACACGCAGCGACACAAAAAAAAAAAAAAAAAAAAAAAAAAAAAAAAAAAAAAAAACAATAAAAAAACGAGCACACTGTCCAACCAGATTATTGCAAATTTTTGAGTTGAAAAGAAAATCAAATTTATGACATTTTAAAACAGTTAAAGAAATATTTTTGTTGGCAATTTCATGAAAAATATCTTATCTTATTTTTAAAAGAATTATTTAAAAATATAAAAAAAATACAATTAAACAAATAATTCAGTTATTAATATCATAATAGGCAATTTATTATATAAGAACTTTATTATAAAGTTGAAATATTTAAAAAGAAAGTAATAATAATAATAGCCATATATAATATAGAAATAAGCAAATTTAGTAAATATTACAATTTATTATATATTAAATTTTTGTATATGAAATTATTTTGTATTTCTTATACATGCAAAATAAATTATATATTTCAATGTAACTTTAATAAATAAATTTAGTTCAGGTGCCCAAGTTTTCAAATATTTTTATTATATTTTGTAGCTCAGTGCCATAATTTCGTTGCACTAAAAATATTTTTAATGTATTCTGGTTTGTTTTTATTTTATTTTTTATTATTTTAAAAAGGAGCTAACCGCAGCGCTGACGACCACAAGCGGCTGATGGTTCTTTTCGCTATTTGACTGGTTATTAAAAACAAAACAAAAAATATTTAAAAAAATACAGCAAAAACAAATAAAAAGGAACGCAAAATAAAGAGAAAACACAAAACTTTGGCTAGGAGCTGGCCCGCAAGACGTGTGTGAGCTAAGAGGCGGGGCGGTGCGGGGCGGGGCGGTTGTTGAACGCAGGGAGTTGCGCTGTGAATGTGAATTCGCGACGTCCATAAATCCCGCTAGCATTTCACATGTGTATAGGTTTTTTATTACCATGTGAGTGTCTGTGTGTGTGTGTGTGTGGGCCAAAACGCTTGGCGCTGCTGTCTTTGCAATTGCCACGGGTTGACCCCTTTTTCTGAGAACGGCCAGAGGGGAAAGCAGTGGGGCTTACTACGGAAGCTGGCGGCGAGCTTTGCGCTTAAGTCTAATGCGAAAAGTTGTGAATAGGCTCAGTAGGAAATCCTATTTTATGGTGCAAAGTTACTGCAGTCATAAAAACGTTGGGCAATACTCTCTCACCCTGTCTCTTTCTATTTCTCTCTATCTCTTTTTCGCTCACTCACAAAGCGCAAAGAGAGAGAGAGAGAGAGAGAGAGAGAGAGAGAGAGAGAGAGAGAGCGAGTGTTGTATAGAGCAATATTGTTGCTTAGAAATTTCGGTTTGTTTGGTTTGCGTATGTAAATATTTATACATTTCGTAGATAAAGTAAAACAAAGAGTTTGAACTGGTAATATTGGCCAAATCCATTGAAGCACTCGCTCAAATATTGTTTTAAACAAAATATAAACTAGCATGCAATTTGGCAGAAGCAAAACAAACATTTTTATAGATAATTTCATTGGAAATCAGAAACATTTTAAAGGTGAAATAATGATGGTAGAAATTCTAATGAGGTCGGATATTGCAGGAGCTTACATATATATTTTAAAAAATAATTAATTAATCACCAGCTGTGATTTTTTGTTTTTTTGTTTTTTGTTTTTGTTTTTTAGGCTTAACTCATTGGAATATTATAGACGCCAGATCATTCTCTGACTTTATTACAATTTCATCTCTCATTTAATGTGCCTTTATATAAATACTCCAACTGCAACTGCCGCTATTCTAGATTAGCTTATATTCAGTATAACAATTATTTATGTATTGTATTGACATAATTGCTGTCATTAAAGCCTAACTGCATTATTAAGCAGACCGATTATTTAAATAAATTCTTCATTAAACAGTTTTATTTATTCTTTTTTTTTTTTTTTAAATCAGTTTATTGAAATTTTATGCTAATTTTGTGCTAAAGCTATCTATCCAGTTACAGTTACAATTTATAGTTTGTTTAAATGCGCTAATAAAAATTGAATTTAAATTGGACCATTGCCATAATATGCAAATAATTTGTGTTAAAAGTTTATTGAATACGAATGCACATATTTTAATTTGCATAAACATGAGCACTGAATAAATGTTGGCATTTAATACCCCCTACCTAGCTGTGTAATAAAAGAATAAAATTATAAGACTCTCTCGTAACAGCACTCGCCAGCCGTTCTATCTGTAATATATGTTGCATTGCATGGAGCTGCGTGACACGCAAATCCGACACGTAAAATAATAAGCGGAAATGTTGAAAAATTCAAAGCAGATTCCGCCATCTGTCGCTCCAATGTCTCAACACCTGCCCACCTCCCCCCACCCACTGTTCACATCAAACAGGTAAAGCTTCTGCTGCCGCTGCTGCTGCTGCTGCTGCTGCTGCCGCTTCCATTATCGCATTGACGTTAGCTAAAGTCAAGATTTGTGCGCATTAATGGCACCGATTCAATTTTCAATATCTGCGGCACGTGACTGCCGCCCATCGAACCAATCGTTGCCATTGAAACCTGACGTGCTCAACATGTCTAATTGTCGGCAATTCTCAAGAATATTTAAAGACCCGCACTAAACTCTGGGAGATGTAACTGCGAGATGAATTAATGCAACACAAGTACAGTTGGAGTATAAAAATAACTATAAACTCTATATTATAGATATAGAATAATTACAATCAAGAGTACAGCAAATGAGCTTGAAAAGATTTTGAGAGCAAAATTAATGAGCGGTTCTCTAACTTCAATGTACTAAAGGTAAAATGCATATATAAAATATTATATAGGTTCTATAAATTGAAGAGACTCTTTCTGGACTCTCTAACAACAGAATTGTTTACCTTGTAAATTGTTGAAGGTTTTTCTTAAATGAAACACGGTATATGTAGGCGCAACGCAAAAAGTTTATTTAACACAATATTCAGTAACAAGTACACTTCTTCACGTACCGCGACGATTTGAACTTAACTAACCGAGCCGACACACTGACATTGATCTTACACAATGAACTTGCTGAATGAACTTTGGCTCGACTTACAGCGCGCTTATATACCTACTTCTACTGCATATCGAATGTTCTGGATGTCTCCTTATGCTTCTATGTTTGCGTCTATTTCATAATCCAGAACATTCGGTTTCTTATTCTAGAGACAAATGTGCGATCAGCCGACGACTGTGTTTACCGTTAGCTCAAATGCTCACTTGATGATGAGTTTTTCGAGATCAATCCTCAACACCCTCCCTAAAACTCAACATCTCTATAACAAATTTGTCCCTTATTCTTCATTCCCAATTTCTCTCTTAGATACAAAAATCTGGGCTTTGGCAAAGCTTTAGTAAAAATGTCAGCGATCTGCTCTTCACTCTTTACATACCTTACATCTATCTCATCTTTCTCAAATAAATCGCGTACAAAATTATATTTAACATCTATATGTTTGCTTCGTTGATGAAATTCAGGATTTTTGATTAGCTTAATCGCACTTATATTATCTATAAACAAGATGTAGTTACTTAAATTAATGTTACAATCAAAAAACAATTTCTTTAGCCATATCATTTCCTTACTTGCTAGAGCTGCACTTACATATTCGGCTTCTGTTGTTGATAAAGCTACACATTGTTGTTTTTTACTTTGCCACGTTATTGCAGCATTCGCATATTTACACAAAATTCCAGATGTAGATTTCCGAGTTTTCTTATCACCTGCATAATCAGCATCACTATATGTCTCAAAAATATTATTATTTTTACTGTATAAAATTCCCAAATCCATCGTTCCTTTCAAATAACGAAATATTCTCTTAACTAACGTCCAGTGATGCTGCTTCGGGTTTTCTAGCTCTCGGGAAACTACATTAACAGAAAAACTTATATCTGGCCTTGAAACAACTTGTAAAAACATTAAATTTCCTATTGCTTCGCGGTAAGGTGCATTACAATTATTTTGTTCAGATACATTTTCATCAGACTTTAACGCTTCATTATAATTTAAAGGCAAGCTTTGTGTAATAAATGTAACAGGGCAACCATAAAAATCTGGCATACGAATCTGTGATCTATCTCGCAATCGCCGACCCATTTCACTATTATTATGTTCAGTTGATTCATCTTCAATTTTATTATTTTCGTATTCACTTTCATTAGTCTCACTTTCAGAATTGTCAACTAAAATTTCAGGTTTTTTAAACTGAGCTGTAAAGTTTTCTGGTTTAAAACATACATCTCTACTTATAATTACATCTCTCATATTTGGAACATATACACGATATCCTTTGCAATTTTCAACGTATCCTACTATAAATCCTTTAATAGACTTTTTATCTAATTTTCTCCTTTTTTTCTTTTGGTACATGTACAAAACATTCAGTCCCGAAAATTTTAAGATTTCCGATATCTGGCTCTTTCTTGAACCACAACTCATATGGAGTTTTATTCCCATGTTTTGTTGGACCTGTGCGGTTAATTACATAAACTGCAGTGTTTACTGCTTCTGCCCATAGAAATAATGGTAACTCAGAATTAGAATGCAACATTGATCGTGCAGCTTCAATAATAGTTCTATTCTCACGTTCCGCAACTCCATTCTGTTCAGGTGTATAAGGAGCATTAACAATATGTTTTATTCCCTTCTTATTAAAGAACAATTTAACTTCTTTATTAATATATTCTCTACCCCCATCGCTGTGAATTTCTTTAATGTTTTCATGAAATTGATTCTGAATTGCCTGAATAAAAATTTGGAGTTTTTCAAATACTTCTGACTTATGACGTATAAAATAAACTTCCCGATAACTTGAATAATCATCTTTAAAGCTAACAAAATACAACTTTTTACCAATAGACTCTACCTCTATCGGACCGCAAACATCAGTATGAATTATCTCTCGTGTCTTTGTTGCACGGTCAATATTTTTGTGAAATGTTAGCCGATGCTGCTTCCCATAAGCACATCCTTCACAAAAGAAATCATTTTCTAGAAAATCAATATTCTTATTTTTCAAATAATCGCGAACATGTCGAACGTTTTGATGACAAAACCTCTCGTGCCATACTTGTAAAGAATCACTTTCTTTCGATTCTATTTTTCTTGTTAAATTACACAATTTTGGCATCAAAACATTCGCATCTAATTTTAATAAGTTTCCGAACCTAGAACCTGTTGCAATTATTTTATTATCACGTCTCAACAAACACTGTGTTCCTTTATTTTTAATAAGACAATCAACACCCTTTTTGCAGCTGACATAATAGAAAATAAATTGTAAACTATTTCCGGAACATACAAAACATCAAACATTGTCGTCGCCCTTTTATTATTATTGACATAAATTTCAATATCAATATTACCTTTTCCGTGCGCCGTGATATATTTACCGTTACCTACGCCTATCCTCAGGGGCTCCAAAAATTCTTCATAAGTAGAATACCAATCTCGACGCCTTGACATGTGATCAGAAGCTCCTAAGTCGATCACCCACACGTCATCTTCTCTGCCGTCCCTGCTCGCAATCAATCCTTTCCTCGATGATTCACCCGATTCTCCTTGATTATTTTCCGCTTGACTTCCTGCATTTCTCCTTTGGTGACATGTGTTGCTCTTGTGGCCTTTCTTCTTGCATATATAACACCTGTAGCAGTCCTTCTTCAGATGTCCCATCACGCCGCAGTTATAGCACTTCATAATTTTCTTCTTATTTTCATGTTCTCTTTTATTTTTTCCGTTGCCGGCGACTAACGCTGTTGACTCTTCAGGTACCACTTCTTGTTCTTTTGACCGCATTTCTTCTGTCATTAAACGAGTCGTCAAATTGTTCAATGTTCTTTTGCTGTCTTCGACCGAATCCCACGCACTATGAAAATAGTTAAACTTTTGAGGCAAAGATGACAGGATTCGCGACATTAACATTGTTTCAGGCACAGCACTTCCAAGATTTTTCATCTTGCTCCACAAAACTTCCAACTTTGAAATATTGTAGTCCACACTCTCACTTTAAATCCATTTGAAATCAAAAAACTGTTTCTGAATAGCCGATAAATTTTCTTCTGATTTCATATCATACACTGAGTTCAATTTTATCCACATTTCTCTTGCTGTTTTGCAGCTCACAATCAATTCCATCGGTCTTCTCTCGATAGAATGAATAATTATTTTCCTTGCAGTCTTATCAGCTTTCAAGAACCTTTTCGAGTCTCTCTCGTATGTTGCAGACTCCTGTGTCGGACACGTCAAACTACCTTCACAAACGGCAAGAACATCGTCGTCTTCTTCCAATAGCGTACGAATCATAAAAACACCACAAATGCCAATTGTCTTTGTCGCGTAATCGTTCAATTCTCATATTTAATGGCTCCATTTTCATTGTCTTTATTTAGTTACAAATTTGCCACTAATTCACTTTTGTACTTGCACTCGATTTCACACTACATTACACGTTTAGCACTGTCTGGGCCCATAACCTGTTGAAGGTTTTTCTTAAATGAAACACGGTATATGTAGGCGCAACGCAAAAAGTTTATTTAACACAATATTCAGTAACAAGTACACTTCTTCACGTACCGCGACGATTTGAACTTAACTAACCGAGCCGACACACTGACATTGATCTTACACAATGAACTTGCTGAATGAACTTTGGCTCGACTTACAGCGCGCTTATATACCTACTTCTACTGCATATCGAATGTTCTGGATGTCTCCTTATGCTTCTATGTTTGCGTCTATTTCATAATCCAGAACATTCGGTTTCTTATTCTAGAGACAAATGTGCGATCAGCCGACGACTGTGTTTACCGTTAGCTCAAATGCTCACTTGATGATGAGTTTTTCGAGATCAATCCTCAACATAAATTAGATAAACTCCACTTTTAATTGTCATACATTTTAAGAGACCTATAAATCTAGCTGAACATACTGTCTCGCTCTCGTTCTCCCTCGTCACCACTTTGACATATCCAAACCATTACAAAGTGCTGGATTTAGGTTTCGTGGTTTTTAAGGGGAAACGGAGATGAGATCTTTTATTTGCATGCCTTAGAAAACAATAAGAAATGCAAGAATATCTCTTGAGAGTTATGAGATTATTCAGTTTTATAAAAAGTGAATAATAATAATTGGGAACGTATTCGATCAGTGCATGCATGGGACTTTCATATAAAATGTCAAACCCACAAAACAAATAGATTCAGATATGAAGGCTTTTATATATATTAACATAAATGCGTAAAGGAGAACGAATGAAATTATGAGTTGATACCGATTGTACTATATACATACGTACATATACATAGGCATCTACATACCCTATGCAGTCGCCAGTGACTTCTTCAGCCCAGCTTGCAAGGGCAGACACCCTAATATAATGGCCATAAAATAACAATTTGATCAGCTCCCACCACATATCAATCGCTGTAGTCTGCTTAAAGTGTCAGCTGAAGCAGACTGAGACACACACACAAACAAATCGAAAATAATAAGAAGCAGTCGGTGGCGATGGGCATTTGGCAGATCATAAGTTACGCGGAGATTAATAGCCGCACTGAGTGCTTGGCACCTATCAAATTCAATCAAGGACATTCATCAATTTTCAATTTGGCATTGGAACGAAGGGCCAACGACCAGCGATAGCCAAAAAAAAACATCCAAGTCCCCACAAAAAAAAAAAAAAAAAAAAAAAAAAAAAAAACAGGAGAAAAAGTGAAATAGAAAATAAAAAGAAATAAATAGACTGGGGCGAACGGCAAAAGCTGGGCTGCGATTTCTTGCCAACGACAGCAGACATCAAACGAAAGCTTCCAACCAGGTCGAAGCCGAAGCGTAAAAAAATTGAAAAAAAAAGAAAGCAAAAAGAAAATTCGCACAAAATATGAAAAATCGTTGCTGACCGCAAAAAAATATATGTATATATATATATATTTATATATATATATATATATATATATATATATATATATATATATATATATATATATATATATAAAATATATATATATATATATATAGACAACCAAAAGAAAATCATACACACTCCACTCCACACACACACGACACGCTCTTGAAATTGATTCAATGTCATAAATTAGATTTGAAATACTCAAAAAGCATTGGCAACGGCGCCCATAAAAATGTGTGAGAAATTTTCGTTTGTGTTGATTTTTTGACATTTTTGTCGGGCAGGAAGCTAGAAGCGTAGCTGGAGAAGTGGAAGCCAATGAAACAGCACACAAAATTGCTCAAGTAAATTATATTTACGTGTACTTTGCATAGCAATTGAGCGTTGAGTTTTGATTTACTTTTATGCTCTGCTATGGCACATGGCGTATACTTTTTTCTTTTGTTTGCACTACACAATATGGGCGAACATGTAGGGCGGGAGGAGGCGAGCGCGTGCCTTATAAATGATGTACAATCAATTAATTTGTGGCCTGTTTACAAAGCTCGACTAGGCAAAAATGAGGAAGCCAGAGTCGCGGAACAATAGCGAGGCCTAATAGCGCCGAAGCAATAGCAAACACACACACACACATGCACACAAAATGAGCCGTTTGGAGGCACCACAAAAATATTTGACGCCATTTGCCAACAGTTTTTGTGCATTTATCACACTCAAACCCAAAGTGTTTTAGCTAATGATGCCAAAATGTTAGTTTTTTTCTAGGGGCGGTGGCTAATAGAATCGAAATTTGTTTGAGTTCTAATGCGAATCCAATTGGCATATTGATCACATGCACAGAATACAATAGTAAATATATAGATATATTTGCATGACTTTAATAATGTGGACAATATGCATTTAAATGTAATATATAATATTCATATTCGATTTTAGATATTTAAAATTTTAGTTTTTTCATGAGCTTCTTGTTTTTTTTTTTTTTGCATTGTATTAATTTGTATTAATTTATTAAATTTAAATTTTTTTCCTCTAAATTCGTTCAATTCACGAAACATTTAATTAATTTCGATTATCTGCCAAGTCAGCTAGCTACAAGTATTGTGCATAGTGGATGGCATATCTAAGCGCTTCAGCATTTGAGAATCAACAATCAATCAATCACTCTAGCTAACCACTCAGCTCGACTCCTGCTAAGGAGCTGAGCAACATGTGACGACAGCGGCACGCCCAACTGCTTGATAGAACTCGCACAATCCTGAAATGTCGTTGACACTTGGGTGTCACTCTAATTAGTGGATGGAACGAAGAGCGAGTGTCGTGTGTCGAGTATCGAGTATCCGAGTATGCGAGTATTCCAGTGCATGGGACAAGCTCTGCTGCCAAATGGGGCATCCATCATTTGGGACAAGTGAGCGTGAGCCAGAGCGAGAGAGAAGAGCCTATCAATATGATTTTAATGCGAACAGTTGCACAAATCACAGAATCACGGCACGAAAGTGGCTCCAATCATATCATATCAGTTATGACTGTGATTAATCATGCACACAAAATTGGGCCACACACTCTTGGCAAATGAGTGGGGAGACCAGCCAAGCAGTGGCTGGCGCTGTGGGTGTAACAGCCACCCACCCCAGGGGAGCTTTGCATGCATTTTTAATGACCATCTGCTGCTCCTACGGCTGATGTTGATGCTGACGCTGATGCTGCTGCTGCAGCGTATTTAAATAATTTCATCATAAAGCCGGGACTTCATTTTGTATGCCAAATTTTACGAGCTGAAACTTTTGACCTTTTCGCTTTTGCGGGGGACCAAAAATAACAACAATAACAACAACAATGGCAACAACAACAGCAATGGCAACAATACAATCAACACGTTTCGACAATCGATCGATTTCATGAGCAATCAAACGATGTCACATGCGGCAACCAGCAACCGATGCTGTGCTGGACTGGGGCAGCGTTGAGGAAATGGGAAATGGGGGAAAAAGGGAAAACAACCCTCGACCAGAAAGTTGCGGCAAGTTCAAAGTTCTTAACCCCCCAGGGCTAGCGGCTGTTGGTCTGAAAGTCTGGAGCAACAAACATACAGAAATAAAAGAAAATCCATTTACCAACCGCCCGCACCTTAACTAACTCTCCCATCTCCATCTCATTCTCTCCCGGGGTCATTTTTACGCCATCCTTCTCTTCTCTCTCTCTTTCTCTGTGTTTCTCATTCTTCGGTGACAAACGGACAAGCTGAAAAACAAATTTAAATTAAATTTGCGCCTGTTGTAAAACTTTTGGTTCTCACTGTTGGCAACAGCTCTAAATTCATCAATATTTTTCCAGCAGCCAACATAAGTAAATAATTTGCCCAAGTTTCACGTGAAAATTCTAAACAAATTATTAAACTGAAAACAATATCTAGGGGAAGGGAAGCTCGGTGAATCAAATAATACTGATATGCAAATCTGAAAACAAAAACTATCATTATTACTATTAATGAAGTATATATGTATTAAAATATTTTAAAATTAAAATTTTAAGTTAAAAATATAATATAAATAAAATAAGTTAAAAATATAATATAAAACAATATATATAATATAAATCCGCTGTAATATTTTAATATTAATTGATGTCTTAAAATTGATTTACATTTAATAAATAAATAAATCTGTAATATTTTTTAACCTATATTTTCTATTTTTTTTTTGTATAGAATATTTTTTGATTTGAATAGTTTGAATGCTTATTATTATTTAATTTTTAATTTAATTAATATTTATTATTATATATTTTTATTTTTATTTTAATTTTCTTTTTTTGCGGGCTTTAAATATTTCAATTATATATTATTTTAAAATATATGGGTATAAAAATAGAAATTTAAATATGTTCATTTGTTATGTTATATTCGGAGTTTTTATTTATTTATTTTATTTAATTTTAATTTTAATTTTTTTCAATTATTCTGTTAATAAGACATAAGGCTTTGAAATCATTATTGTATATGCTATAAAAAATACAAATAAATGAATAAATGAAGCTATAACATGGTAAATAAATTTAAATATCAATAAGTATCTCAAAACATAAAATAAACATTTTTTATCTAACAATTTTGAATAAAGTATAAAAAAGAGCGTATTCATAGTTCGGTACCCTGTTAACTGCATAATGTAGTAATCATATTCTATTCATGACCAGACACAACAGAAGGCGCTGTTAAAAGAGTCGCCTCTACTTTCGCCTGAACCTGGTAGAAGTTAACAAGAACACGTAGTAAAGATTTTGCTGTTTAGATTTTAATGCGATTAGAGTGGCACAAAACAGAAGAAGGAACAGCCCCAGCAGCAGCAGCAACAGGAGTCGAAATTGTGAGCCACAGCCAATGCTAGAGTCCGAGCTGCTTTTGGGCCTGTGATTTATAGATGGCTACAGTCGAAGCGGCCGGAAGCTAAAAGGATAGCTGCCGCTAAGATCCTTCTATCATGGCCATATTTAACTTAAAAAATGTATCAATAGGATTTGCAAACTGCTTTGTCATAAGTTCTGCGGCCTTTCGATGCTCCCTCTGCCCTACACTAAAGAAAGTCCAAGAAAAGTCCAACGAGACGAAAGCAAGTTTTCTGATTAGGCTTAGGTCAAGGCAACTGACTTGCTCTGTGACTGTGGCACGCACGTGCCGGTATTTTGTATTTGATTTACTGTTGAGTGCCCAGATGCCAAGCGGAAACCTTAAAGGTGTTGTGGAGAGCAGATAAAGCTCGTGGGAATCTAGTTAGCCGACTTCCCTTAACGATTGATAAGAGAGAGTTTCTAAGAATGTCCACGTAATCACATCGAGGAAACTGAAAAGAGATTTAAGCTGCCCTTGCAAAGTGACTTATGTATACATATAAATGATTAAATACATAAAATACATAAAATACTTAATTATGTATTGTCTTTAGTTCTTTATTCACAAACTCAAAGAAAAACATTTTCTGTTCATTGAACATTCAGATACATAATGAATATGCAAAGCAGATTGATGCTCACAGATATACAGTCATATTTTTAATGAATTCAATTAATGGGAATTATTTAACTTTATGAACAGTTACGCACAGTTTACAGTAAAATCCAACGACAAAAAAAAAAAAAAAAAAAAAGACGAAAACTGTCGAAGTTGATTTTTTTTTTATTCGCTGCTCTCATTCTTATTTTTTGCTGTTGTGCTAAATATTTTAATTAAAGAAATAATTACATTTAATGTATGGGCGCAGTGTCATGTAGGTTGTCACGCCCACAGCGTAATGCCCATTGCCTGTTAATACGTGCACTCACTAGTTAAAAGGGGTATGCTTTGCTCAATAGATAGCCCTTGATGCTATGATAAATTTATATTTTTGCCGTTATATATTTTTCATATATTCATATTATTATTGCCGTTAAATATTATTCATAAGAATTCATTATTATTATTATTCACTCATATAGTTACAGGGTATTTGTCATTGGTATTCCAAGCCTGTTGCGCTATCTTTTTAAATAAATTTGTCCAACCGATTTTAAACTCCATTAAACGAATTTATTGCGCAACAGACGGCAAGAATGTAAATTAAGTGAGAAAAAAAAATTATATATGTATATATGTATAAATGTACCACATTCAAATACAAATATATTTATATAAAGTTGCATAACATGTCCTTTTAGGTCATCAATGATATGCACACCTACGACATTTTTTGTGGCTTAATTATTTCAATGAAGGCAACATATTCATTACATACTATGTGTACATTGATTTAAGCAATATATATAAAGCATATATACATGCCAAGCTATTGCGAATTTTCAACGAATTTACGCCCACAATGTTTGTTGTATTGGCTTGACAACATAAGTGACCGAATCGACATTTTAAATATATTGAATCGAAAATATAAACATATATGAATAAAGTTTAGAATATTAAATAAACTCACGAATTTCGTTTACAAAAAATGGTAAGGTTTTAATCTTCTGGTTCTGTTTAATACGAAAATGAAGTTCATAGTTTGAGTTTAATGTAAATAATAAACATAACTTTATTTATTTTAATTTATTTATAAATATTTTATCTACGAAATATATTAATGCCCTAAAATACAATATTTGACGATGAGATTTTCCACCTATTTTAATTTGTCATACTTGATGTTCTCTTGATGAAATTAATTCAACAATTGAATGGAATCTGAACTTCGTAATTTCTTAACAAAAATGTTCCCATACAATTATGCAATATATATTTTCTAAAGAATTCCAGTTCAAAATGTTTTACACTTTTCTATTTTGTTGTTGTTGTTGTAGTTGTTGTTGCTGCTCTCAGATATTTAATAAGAACGCATTAAGATGCGACACATTTGCAGTCAAGTCAACAAATTGCCGTCAGCAAATCCTGCGTCCTCCTACGCTCCTGTGTCCTGTGTCTTTAACAATATTTCATCTCCGTTTCTTTTTACACCCCCACAATCCCCACTCCGGCCGTCTCCTGTCACGACAGTTTTTTTCTTTACCAACCTGGCGACGTGCGCGCTTTAATCTTGTTTAAAAATGCGCAGCTGTAACAACAACAGCAACGGCAATTGTAGGGCACCAAAAGGGAAATTGCGTGACTGCGCGTAAGGGACGAAGCAAGCTCACACACACACACTCGCACACTCACACTCACTTAGAGCTGTAGGTGTGGGAAAGTGAAAAACGTTACCTGCATTTAGGCGAGCTGCCTTGTCAAATCTGCGCTGTGAGCATTCTAATGAGAAGTGCTTGCCAGTTTCCTTAACTTTCTTCCAGCTTACAAGGACAGCAACAACAACAAGAACAGCAACAACAACAGCAGCAGCAACGACCCAGCGCCGCTATCACGGTCACATAATCAAAGGGCGCTGGGGGCGTGGCTAGCACTCGTCTTGAACTTTCCTTTTCGTCTGCCTCTACAAGGGAGCTCCAACTCCCGCTCCTCCTCCTGCCACTCCTGCAGCCTCTCTTTATGTTGGCATTTTTTATGCGCGATATATAATTTCATATTTTTTAAGATAATTATGTCGATAAGTCGGAAAAGGCAACGCACAGCGCTACAAAATAATAATAACAACAACAACAACAACAAAAAACACAGGTTTCGAGCAGCAGGCACCTTGCCTACAGGCCATACAAATACAGAAAATATAAAGCAGGAAGCCGAAAAAAAAAGTGAAACAGAAAATAAAATAGGTTGAGGCCACACAGCACATAAAAGGGAAAATCATAATAATAGCAGGCAAAGGAGAACAAAGTGAATCAGGAGAATATCCTTTACTTATATACGCACATACATATTTATTTTTAGATACTTATCTATATGCAGGAGTTGAGCTTCAAACGAAGTGTAATATAATTAGAGGACTATACAGTAAAATCGATGTTCAATTAATAGAATTGAAGTTTAATTAAAAAATTATCTTAAAGAAGCTGTACTTAGATAAAAAATGTTATTAAAATCGGAAATATAATAATTATAATAATTGCAACTTGTCCTGATAAGATTGTATTCGAAAATTATTTTGAATTTATATTATATTTTATATTTCTGAGTATATTTTTTTTTTTTAGCACGGCATTTCAAATAACAATAAAATATATAAATTATAAAATTCTTTTCCTGAATAGTTTCAGTATTTTAATTTCTTGTATATACATTTTTATTAAATATATTATTTCATTAATTTATTTATTTAAGTTAGTGTTAATATATGTAATAAAATAGTAATAATATAATAATAAATAAATTATTATTTAATATATTGCTTATTGAATTTATATATTTTAGTTAGTATTAATGTATATAATAAAATAATAAAATATAAATAATGACATAATAAAGCACTGTTTACTGACTTCTTTAATTTTGTCTATAAATTTAAAATTATTATATAATTCATCAATTATTAAGTAGAAAATATAATGTTATTATGGATAATTTTTCTCCATTACAGGGTAGTTGCCCGGTCGGTGCTTTCACTCTGGCCTCCGCCAAAGGCAACCAAAATATCTCAGTGAAGTGAAGACTGCAGACAAAATGAACTGCAAATTCAGTTGGTTTGCGGCTAAGCCCGCAACATCAATAGCAATATTCAGAATAGCAAAATGCCATAATAATAATAGCTGCGGGCAGGATTAACTGTTGGCTGGTCTGTTTGGCCAGCTCTTAGCAATATCTCAAACTCTGTGCAGTGAGTCGGTGCAATTTCATTAGGCTACAGCTTTTCGAGGATTAAAACTCAACTGGCATCGGCTTGGCAAAAAAAAAAAATAAATAAATAAATAAAAAATAAAAATAAAAAAAACCGTAAAAAGTTGCTAATCACCTTACGTTTAAGAGGAGATAAAGTGAATTCTGAGAACCGGAACCAAACACTTGGCAATTAATATATATATATATAATAGAGGATTAAAATGTTTTTTATTAATATTAATCAAGAGGGTATTCAAACTGTAGACGAATAAAATTTGGACAACAATCTTTTAAGTAATCTCTCACACTGACTTAACAGCATCGACAAGCAAACATAAATTCTAATCCTGGTTACTCACAACTATCGAAAACCTACATATTGAGAAATGCTCAGCCTTCTGCAGCTGTGGGTGCATATCATCACAGATTCGTAAGCCTCTCTCGCTCAAGTGTAAAGAACTGCATATGTGAGTGGCTCGCAATGGCACCCAGTTGCCTGTTTGCCAACGCTCAGCTCATACTCTCTCTCTCTCTCTCTCTCTCTCTGTCGTTCCATTCTTATTATTCTTCTTCTTCTTCTGGTGTAATAACTTAAAATCCCATAATAAAGCTACTTACTGACTGCTGCCAACTTGTTAGAGAGGTTTGCTTGCTTGTTCTCTCCCTCTCTCATTTTCTTCCTCTCTCTCTCTATCTCATCCACTCTATCTGCTCATCTCTTCTCTTGCCTAACAATAACTATTTTTCTTTGGATTTGACTGCGGCTCGAATTGACTTCTTCCTCGTCCTGCTGCCTTTCGCCACAAATGTGCAAGTCAAGTCAAGTGCATACGTCACCGGTTCCATTCATATATGTATACACACATGACCCAGCCAACCTCTGTCGAGAAGTGCATCGCATGTTATTCCTGTTAGTCGGTTGTCTATACTCTTTCTGCTCAATGGTAAAATGTAGAATTGAGAGAGTTTTGTAACTTTACTTATTATAAGACGATGATTCAAATGAAACCCAGATTAGACATAGTTGATATTTAACATATTGAGATAATTATTGTTATAGATAAATAATTTATTTTATATGTATATATATATATATATATATATATATATATATGTATTTATATATGTATTTACATCTGATATAATATCAGAAAATTCTGCAGCAAGACGAAATCATATCTTTTTATTTAAAATTAACATCTTATATATACTTCCTCAATTAGAAATCTATCGAAGATATCCTTCACTTCAACATATAAATATATGTATTTAAAATATATATCCACATGTATTTTCCCTTAAATAATATTTATAACATGAAGCGAATATGAGGAGAGATATAAAGCAGCTTTTCGTCGTACTTAGGGTACCGTTGAGTCGCTCAGTCACATAGGCTAAGCTTCTATTTTTTTTTTTTTTTTTTTGCCATTGTGTTATCTCGTCGTTGCCAGGTGAAAAGTCGTTTAGATCTCTATATACACACACATATACACTCATACGCTCACATTCGCGTGCACACACACACACGTGCACTCATATTAACTGCTGCTAAAAATATTTTCATGTTCAAATAGAAATATTTCGCCATTGAAATTGGAAACGTTTTTGGCATTGTGTGGCCCGGCCGGATGTTGTACAGTTATTGGAATGTCTTTCGAGAGTAGACCCCGGTCACGATCTAACCAACTATGACAATAGACTTTGGCTATTAGCTGGCATTTTTCTAGTATTTGTTTTGTTGTTCTCTTCCATATGCTCTCGGTTGACTGGCATTGAGGCAGGAAATGTTAAGCTTATTTCTTTTGTTAATTTCTGTTTTGTAGGCCAACGAAAGCATCTGCGGCATTGCTTCTAAATCCATATCGCTTAGCCCTCATTTGCAGACAATATCGCACAGCTGAGCTGCATTGCTTTGTTGCTCCGCATTGTCTCATAGCTCAGATACCATACCAGATTGTGAGCATATTTCTTACTCAATTAACCTGCAGCTCAGCTCAGACGCCGCAGTCCCAACGAGCGCAAATTCTTCTGTCTGCCAGTGAAGCTTGAAGTGGCCGTGCTAATCGTTTGTCTTTGCATTGCCTGCGTAACTGAATCATGCTGAAGTCACGAAGGCATTCTTATTGCCAAGTCACTATTCATCTTGCTCTCGGGCTACGAAATTTGTCTTGGAAAATTCTATGCCAATGTGCTATGCTCAGGGAGTTATTTAGTAGCATTTTGAAATAAAATAAATGCTAAAAATGTTACATAAAATAATACAAAACATGTTAAAAATATGGAAAATTTTTAGAAAAATTAATAAATTTGGTAAATAATAAATATTATATATATAAATATAACTTACAGCTGCATTTCGCAATGTTGGTTTAAAGTCTTTTAATAGCTCATACAATCTAATAAAATGTTGAGCAGATAGACTTCTTCTTATTTTATCAATAACAAAGGTGAAATTGTGAATAATATTGAGCAAATATTAAATAACACACGATAAAATCTATTAAATATATATTTCGCTAAACAAAATATAAATTATTCTCACTTTTTTTTTTATTAACAATGTGGTATTTAGAGAATTAAAGCAATTAACGTTTAAGGCTGCTCAAAAGTTTTTAAATACAATTTAAAAAATATATCTACAAATGTACTTATTTAAATTAAATTAAATTAAAATTATTATTACCAAAAAAAAAAAAAATCATAATAAAATTAAAAAAAAAAAATCGTTTCAATTAATAATCATTTAAATTGTTGTTTTCAGAAAGTAAAAGTTTATTAATATAGGGGGTAAAATAATAGCCATGGCAAAAGCAATTATATATCAAAATAGAAAAACATTTTTAGACATTATTATTACTAATATTATTATTATTGTTATTATTATTATTGTTATTATTATTATTTATTTTTTTATGCATTCGATTATAATTTTGTTCCCTCAAAGCAAGAATTTGGTGTACAATTTCAAGCTCTTCATGCCTCTTACCTGTGATATCAAATGCTAATTCACATTGGATGCTCTGCAAACTCAGCCAAAAATAATTATTTTGGTATTTTCGAGAGAGCACGTTACATGATTGAATGGAAAGTCTGATTGAATTAATCCGAAGTGTACAATAATTTTATCAATAGCTGAAATATTGTTATCGAAAATAATATATTTAATTATTAAAACCTTGTAGGTGGAATATTGTAATCGGCAACAACATCTATTTTATGCGTTATAGATACCTCTAAAACTATCTATGTTTGTATATATGTATGTATTTGACATCTACTACATCAATCGCCGGCAATTAAAACATACTTATACAATTTTAATTAGTAATTGATGGCTGCAGCATGAATCTGTTTATCATGTTTTGATGTGTACGCACAGAATACTGAATACTGAATACTGAATGCTGAATACTGAATACCGAATAGTGAATAGTGAATAGTGAATACTGAATGTGCACACGCTGTTCTATATTGCAGGAACTAAGTCAATTATAACTCGATTGGCGGGCAATTCAATGCAATGCCACGAATTTGTCGTTTGGTTTTTGTAGCAGCTGACCGAAATGCAACCAAATATTTCGTATGTCACTTAAATTAGTTAATTTTGTGCATAAATGCAAAAATGAATATATATGACTGTGGTCGCACTCCCCATATCCCCATATCCCCAACTGCAACCACCTGCCCCAGTCCATTTCGATTGCCATCATAATTATTATTCCGTTTTTCAATATTTAATTTGTTTTTGCTGCGGCCCGGTGTGTAGCCTCGGCTCATTTAGAATGTGGCACTATTTCTAATTAAAGGTTGCAAACGAAATCAAAACAACCGCGAGCCAGTTACGCAGCAGGACATCCAACCAATTTATATGCGTATAGTGTGTGTGTGTGTGTGTGTGTGTGTGTTTGTGTAGTGTGTGTGCGTGTGCACTGTTAAGTATTCCATGATTTATGCATCGCTGCTAAATGCTGCTGAGGTTTTTGCGTTGATTTTGTGCAATTGGCTCGTGCCGCGCGGTTCTGCTTTTGCTCTGCTCTGCTTTGCTCTGCTCTTCTCTGCTCCGCTCTGTTCTTCTCTGCTCTGTTCTGTTTTGTGGCTCTGCCCGTGTGTGGCCAATGTCAACTATTTCACATTCAAATTGCATATTCCACACGCACGCATAATTTAAGCTATTGAGCATGCATTACGCTCACGCACACAAGCACACACACACACACGCATACGCACATGTGACATTTGTGTTGAAAGCCAAAAGCATAACAAGTGCAGAAAATGGACAACAAAAAATGTATTTCAATTAGGTGCAATAAGACGAAGGCCAAAAAGGGGTTTGCACTGAGTGTCTAGAGATTTTTGGTACATTTCATAGAATTTGGTGTATAACTAATAATAAATATAGTACAGTATAATAGTTTAAAGAATAAAAGTATAAGGGAACTTAAGCTATGAAAGATGTTTCACCATTTATATTTATCAATTATAAAAAATTTCAAAAAATTCCCAAAAAAAATTTAATAAGTTAGCTATAAAATATAAACTAGGAAACCTTTTTTTTCTAAAGCGCAAAATGAAATAATGTTTTTTTTTATTATTTTTATTTTATTATTTGCAAACATAGAGTTTAAAATAAGTAGTTTGAATTATGCGTAAAATAATGTTTTGTATTCCATAATTTAAAATTTTTATCTAGAAAGTTATTTTATAATATTCTTAATCTACCTCACATGATTAAAAATGAACAAGTAATTCCGGTAATATAAATAATGATATAACATTAAAAGAGAATTACAAGAGTTTAGACAAATTTGTCTTTCTTCAATTTGATCTGGGTTTCCACTCAAAGTAATTAAATAAAATACATTTTCAATTCAACATTTACTTATAGCAATTATTTATATTTTTCATATTTTAGACAACTTATCCCATAAATTGCGCTTCTCACATTTGGCTTGTGACAGTTCCTTACGGGACTCTTAATAAAAACACCAAAACAAAAAAAAACAAAAAAAATATCGCGTGCTGCCTTTTGACCTAGTTAATAATTTAGATACAATGAATGGCTAAGATGAGTGTCAGCAGCATTTTGTGTGTCACATTTGACACTTAGACTAATTTAATGGAAAACCGTCTTTACTCCCACTATTGCTGCTATTATTATCGCCCTTGGTGTTGTTATTGTTGTTGTTGTTGTTGTTGCTGAGTGAACACGCAACAACTTGTCTGGCTCGAAGGCTCAGCGAAGCGAGGCAATTCGCATGTATCTAATATTTTAGGTGACATATCTATTTATATGCAAATGCCACGCCTTCCGGGCAAACGAACTCACACATAAAGAGGGAGAGTCATACACCCACACACATGTACTATTATTACCTGGCTTTGTCTGTGTGCGTGCCAAAGGAGCTAAACTTCCGTTTTCGGCTGAAATAGTTCGCGCAATAAATCAAAACACATACGCGCCTCACTATTAAAGAGTTGCAAGGCAAAAAGGGTTGTGAAAAAATAAAACTAATAAATCTAAGGCCAATTAATTGGCTTAACTGCTGCCGGTAGAGAGAGAGAGGGAGAGAGAGATAGAGAGAGAGAGAGCAGCCAAAGGCTGACTCTGACTCTGACTATGGACAAGAACCGGCAGCGTCTCTGATTCCCCCTTGGGGGCAGACAATTTATGGCCCAAACATAAACTTGAACCCGCATATAATAAATCATAACATTTTAGAGATAATAGAAAACCGTCTGGCATACATGAAATCTTGAATACTGAATCATGTATCCAATATCCTTTCGAGCCCTGTGTGTGTGTGTGTGTGTGTGTTTTAATCGCAGAGCCTGCGGCTTACAATTTTAATAAACAGCTGCAGGAGTCGAATCAGAAAAAACTTCATAGTGTAAAAAGTGGAAAAGGTTTTTCTCCTCTCTCTCCCTCTCTCAATCTCGCACATAATTTAAGCGCTGGCTGAGGCCAAGGCACAGACCACAGCACACGCTCGCACAGGATGTGCTCCTTATATCCGGCGGCGTCGCACGGAAGCCGACGCCGAAGTCGAACCACAATACCCAACCAATTCAATCCAATCAAAACGAACCGAGTTTCTAATAGTTTTTGCCTTTCTTGTTGCTTCTGTTGTTTTTATGCCTGATTGGCATAAACGATTTCTTTGCTGTTCTCAACAATTGATAAATAGAAAATCTCTCTATGAATCTATGGATCCACTAAAACTGTATGAATCTGAATATAGACAATATATGTAAATATATGTAATTCGGCTTTTGTAGATCATGACATCAATCCTTATTTGATACAACAGGAATATATACACAATATTTATATTTCGGTTTTTTATATAATTTTCTTCTCTTCACATAGCAGCCCACGATTTATCAATCACCACTGGGCACAGCTTAGCCCTGAGTTTTTCATAAATTTTTAGTATAAATTTAACACACGGATAGTTCATAACGTTTTCCTATGAAAGAATAATATATATATATATTTTTTTTTGTAAGTCTGAACTTTTCTTTTTAGATGCTTTCACTTTAAGTCGAACTGCTACAACTGAGGTAAGTGAAAAATAAAATAGAAATCATTTTAGCTGGATAAATACGGAGGCGCGCGCGAGCTATCGTATATACTGTAAAGCCGCCTTCAGCTGGACGCCTGCCACGCCCCACTGCCATGTAATGACGTCATTTACATGGTGCAACAACATTCATTACAAGCAATTGCTGGCGCCTGGCTTAGCTCCACTTGCCTTGCCTTGCCTTGGCTTGGTTGGGTCGAGGCGTTGATGTTGCAATCGCGTCCAATTCATAAATCAACGGGCTTAGCTGGCGGCAGCTCAGGGATGGATTGGGATATGAAAAGTCGTTCTCATTATTCTGATTTTTTTGCAGCACAATCAGAATGGCAGCTTGAGTTTAACTTCACAAAGATCGCAAAGACCTGGGCTTGATCTTTATGAAACGAGAGTAAATCCAATTGGCCGACTCGATTTCTATCAAAGGTGAACGAGCTAGCTGCAATTATATAGAATCTACCTTAATTCGCAAATGGGGGGCGCATCAAGAGGGCACAGAGACAACCGTAATTCTTACAAGCTGCGAGCTACTGATACCTGAAGAAGAAGAAGAAGAAGAAGAATTCTAATCGCCATAAAATTGAACTAGCAATCGCTGTTCTGTTTATGCCTAGTTGGATATAAATCTGTACGTCTGTCCATTCGAAGCAATGCCCTTCACTATCGACAATAAGCCGCTCAAATAACGAATGCTACTCAAAGCGCATTCAAATGTAAAGCAAGACGCTCGATCTTTGCATTGCTGAGAATATTTTTCAAAATTCATTGTTATTTTTATTGTTAGCATTATTTTCACACTAAGACGTCCACTACTACACATGAATAAAAATTAAAAGAATAAGTTGAATTGGTTTTATTTGTCTGAAGAGTTGTTGATAGATCGAAAACTCTTTTATAGTGCTTCATAGACCTTCGTCAAGATAATCAAAGGAAGTGTTTTATCTACAAGTGCTGATCTAAGTACTTAATATGATTATTTGTCAATATTAATATACATAAACATCCCGATATGTTTTAAAAACTAAATTGCTATTCAGCTCACGTATAACTGCTCTGAAAGACGACAAATTCAATTTTAATTTACGCGTAGGTGGAAAGCTTTTGAGAATGGCGAGGAGCGCAGCTAAAAACTTCCTATGTTGGCGCTTTAGTCCCACGTCCTTAGAAGCCATGGATGATGTAGTCCAATACAAATTAGTACGACAGAAATCATTCTCATATCGAGTAGTAAAACTATTATATTAAACCCTTATTTGGTATTCCCAGGGTTATAACATGCAGGTTGACTCAAAATCGGGGGACTATAATAACTAATAGGGTAATTATTCCACTCTTGACATCCCAAGTTCTTTCGGCATTTAAGATCCGCTTATAAGCAAATGAGTTGAGCAATCAGAAAATCCAATACGATATATAAAGACAAACAAAAGAGTATATTTCATAAATCTCCACAATTTGCCATTGTTGATATTAAATTTTGTGGTCAAGAATTTCAAGTTTACAGACAGACAACAAACATGAACTTAAACTCCCATTACCGTGAGTACGGGGTATACTGAAACCAGTTCAATCAAAGTAGCTGGGTTTCATATTTTAAGTCTAAATCATAAATAATCTAAAAACATAGTACTCCATGCTTTATCAATCGGTGACCCACAGCAGCTACCGGAACTCATTTTCTAAGTAGTTCAGTATTTAGTCACAGCTCGTGAAACAAACAACCGATTTTTTTTTTTAATTTTATATCCCTTTAGTTTGTGTTTGGAAATTTGTGTAATAAATTTTGTATATGTGCTCTAAAATTGTATCAAGATAAATATTTATAAAACAAAAAAAATAGGTAAGTTCAATATAATATAAATGGATTTTTTTTTTTTTTTTTTTTTTTTTTTGTTTTTTTTGAGCAAAAGTTTGTGATTGAGGCAACTCTCTCTTTGCACACGCACGCAACATCAACAGTAAAGTGAAGGGTGCTCTGTGTGTGGGCTTTGGCTCTGCCGGGATAATGCCGAGGCAGCCGCTCGTAAACATAAATCCAAGTGACGCTAATTGTTTGTTGCAATTACTGCTGCAGTTGCTGCCACTGCACGGCTACGTGCAGCAAACCAGACAGCAGCAGCAACAACAACAACAACAGTTGACAGTGCAGCCGAGTGGGTGGTTGGGTGGCCAAAGGGCTCAATGCATGCAAATTTTGTTGCATCTGTCGAGCTGCTACCACTGCTACTCCTGCTTCTGATGCTTCTCCTGCTTCTACCTTTGCTGCTACAACAGCAAACAATTAGTCAAACATTGTTGCAACTGCACGTTGCATTGCCTCTGCTGCTGCTGCTGCTGCGGCTGCTGCCAGTGCAGCCACTGCTGCTCGTTGTGCGTGCTAAATGGCAACTATTCTGGCGGCTAATGATAATCGCTCAACGCCCTCTGCACTTACCTCTAGTGCGCCATCAGCCAGGCTCCCTCTGTGCTGTTAATTCCTCTTTCAGCTCCAACCCAGCTCTCGCATCTTCAGCTGGAAATGTTGCCGCTGCTTGTCAATTTCTTAATCAAAAGCATAAAGCCCCTTACAACTAGCTGTCTGATGCACTTCTCCTCTACATATTCTCCAAGCACAGGTTGCTCCATTATAAGCCACTTGGCTTTAGCGATTTTTTCTTTGTAAGCCTTGAAGTGCGCCTCTCGTCTTTTGCAGTCATCTGACAGCTTCTCTCTCACAATTTAGTCCATTAGCTGCAAAAGAGCTTCATCGAGTGAAACAATAACGTCAGGCAAAGCATTGTGCACAATAATTGTCGTATATTCATAGATAGATAAATATTTGATCTACCCCATTTTGTGAGAACGATCGATTGATTTCATTGTTACATATCGAGCAGAAACGAACTTTAATAGGGGACCCATAGAGACGAATACTTTTGTGACTGACTGTATATATTCTTATCAAAGCCAAATGCCTCAACTGAATATAATACATATTTGGATAGTTTAAATATAAGGAGAAATCCAACTCACATCAACTAAAGAGAAAAGCTTTAAAGGACTCATAGATGACATTCCACATCTCTTTCTGCCACTCCCCTTCCCACTCATTTGCGCCTTAAACAATGGAAATTATAGGGGTCTTTGGGCTATAACATTCTCCGAGTCTGCTTCTGTCTGTGATATTAAGGCAGGTGCCATTTCAATTGCTCAGAGGCGAAGTTCTCTGAGAGATATTATCTATTTTAGGTTTATTCATATTAGTCCTACACTTTTTATTCAATAAAAAATAATATAATTTATTTTAATACAATTTATTTTATTCAATATAATTTTTCTCAACAGAAAATGGGCGATAGCGCGATTCTGTTAGCTCAAAAGAGCTTTCTCAGAGGGCCCGTGACCAACAATGGGTTTGTAAACTTTATGCGAGATTACGCAGCGCAGGCACGTGGGCTGGACGTACCTGATGCGATAACCGGTGGCAAGATGTGGAACAGGCTGACCCCATCTCAACGGAGGAACTATCGGTTTATGCAGGTCGATGGCGAGGATGATAATGATGTCAGCAGCAAGGAGAGCGAGAATGGCAGCGATAAGGCCAGCGAGAATGAAGACGAGGACATGGACGCCATGGATGACGCGGATGATGCTGATTCTGATGATGCTGACGATGCTGACGATGCTGACGATGCTGATGATGCTAGTGATGCTGATGATGCGGATGATGCTGATGATGCGGATGATACGGATGACCAGGACGACGGCTGTTGCCCCAAGAAGCGCAAGAAGAATCCATGCTGCCCATCACCTTGTCCTAAGAAGCGTCGCCGTAAGCCATGCTGCCCCCAACCCAGCAGTCCGTCGCCATGCTGTCCAAAGCCGAAGCCATGTTGCCCCCCACCGAAACCATGTTGTCCGAAACCCAAACCACGCTGCCGCAAGCCGAAGCCTTGTTGCCCTAAGCCGTGTTGTCCCAGACCAAGGAAACGCCGCCCGAAACCCTGTTGCCCAAAGCCGTGCTGCCCGAAGCGCAAAAGGCGTTGCTGTCCGAAGCCGAGGCCCTGCTGTCCGAAGCCGAGGCCCTGCTGTCCGAAGCCCCGGCCATGTTGTCCGAAGAGAATCAAGTGCCAGAAGCCCGGCCCAATCACAAACAATGGCTATTTGAACTTCCTGCGGGCCTATCGACGCAAGCACTGCGGCCTCAAGCCCAAGGAGTTGGTCATGAAAGCAGCAAGAGCATGGTGTAGACTGCCAGAGTGTAAGAAGGATTTCTATCGCCGCCAGGTGAGATAGTCATTCAGGTGGATTCCACTCACATATAATACTCAAGTGATATCTCCCTAGGCCTGCAAAGTCACCAAAAGCTGTCGCCACAAGCGGCGTAAAGTCTGCACTGGAAAATGAGGGTGCCCTCGGCTAAAAAACTGTCTGCAGATCTTGTCAACGATGCTAACTGTCTACTGTGCTGCATTTTGTCCTAGTCCTAATCCAATCAGTATCGTGGCAAATCTGCACTAGCTGAGGCTACCATCCACTTGAAATTGTCCCAATGTTGTCTACGAAACCACCTGTGAAATGTGCTGCATGTCGTCCTACTAGAAATCTGCGTCACCTAATCTTTTAAAAAAATTTAACTTAATTTTTATCATAAATTGATAGAGATAAATGATAGTGAAAGTAAAACATATGTGGAACGTGTTTTTTTATTGTTGCATTTAGTGTTTGTTTCAGGATATTTGCATTGCCCTCAAAGGACTCAGTATAAATATATAGAGCATATCGAGGGAACAATATATTTATGTAGAATATATTTTACAGTTGTAATTAATTACTACTTATATATCGAAAATCACAGTTTAATTCTCTTAGTGTTAATACGAAGCCTACGATTTAATTCAGCAATATGTTTATAATCATACTATTTATTTTAAGCATAAATAATATATTTATTTTAAAAATATTAGCCAATTATATTTACTTTAAGGTGATTATCACATTGATCATTAGCATAATAGTTAATCCACAGCTACAAATACTATTACGATTCTGCTTTATATATTGAATTATCAATATTTAATATTTACCTCGAAGAAGCTGATGAGCTTTGGGCGACTGACGACCGAGGGGAAGGTGGAACGACTGAATCGGAACTGCCGCATATATATAGGAAAATTCCCACTCAAAATCGTGTTCAACATTACCCTGAGCTATTTTAACTCCTTATTTTTGAGCGATCGAATGCGGAGTAGGGGTTTTATTCACCTGAGAATTCATTATTACTTATATGGAAATACCATACCATACCTTACTTTTTTTCCCCCTGATAAAAGTATGCATTGATTAATTCTAAGCCAAGGTTCGATATTTAAAAATCAGTCATCAAATCAGTTAGCTAAAACATTCAAAACAGAGCCAAATCCATCGTCATATTTATCCTAATTACATATCTTATAGGGCATGTCACGCCCTCTGCCAAAGTGCTGCCGTAATATAAATTTCAATTGTATTGAATCTAACGAAAATGATATCTCAAGTTAATTTCGAAACTAAGACTTTAATGGCAGCCAAGAGTAGCACTAAATGCTTTTCTGCAGGATGAAACAGGAAGCGGGTGAATATTGCGTGAGTGGCGGGACTTGGATACATTTGTATCTGACATCAAGCAGAGCCCAGAGATAGAGTGAGAGAGAGAGAGAGAGAGAGCTATAGAGAGCGAGAGTGGGAGAGGGAGAATAAATGAGGAGCATGCCATAAATGGGCATAGCACGTGGAGCTACTTATGCAATTGTGCAGGCTTGTGGGCCAAATTCAATTTATTATTCCGCCATATGAGCTTTCGCACTTAACTTGCATGAATATATAATGAGCAGAGCGTGTATGGGCCAAGGTAGTTAGGTAGAAAATGTGGAACAGGAACAGCTTTCGCCGAGTGAACAGGTGTGGGCTGCATTTCGCTCATCGTTGCGTGCTCCGCTGTGCCTGCTGTGAGGCAGCTAAATTGAATTATTAATAACACGCAGCGCGACTGAAACAATCTATAAGTATATGCAGATGTAGATGTATATATGAAGTCCTAATATTCCTGGGTATATGTGTGGAAAGAAGCCAAGTGAAAAGGCGACAACCTTGGGACACTTGGCCAACAGAAACTAATCGTGCCACTTATGGCCATAATTTGTCAATTTTCTAAACAATTCCCCAAAGTCGCATAAAATGTCGTCCGTGTCTCTCTTTGGCTTTTGGCACCCATTACGCTCATTTGTCTTCAGCTCTAGCCCCCGCTCTATCACCCCCACTGTCCTCTTTTCGCTGAAACTGTTTTGCCTTTTATGAAAGGAACGCTGTGAAAAATGAAAGGGAACCCAAATTGCCAGCTATGCTTTCTTTCTTTCTGTCTGTCTGTCTGTCTGTCTGTCTGTCTATGTGACTGACCGAGTGACTCGACCCGACTTGACTTAACTCTCGACACGATTCGACTCTGGACTGAGTTGCTCGTCGCTAAACGCATTTAAATGCTATTGTATGCATAAATTACTCAGCGTCCGACAGCTTTAGCCTAAAAGTGTAAATGAGTTTGTGGCTCACTCTGAATTTCAGCTCTGCTTTTTTGCTACTCCATGAAAATTGAAACAAATGCGTGGGCAACTCTCTCAGCATTTGTATTTGTGTATTTGGAAGTGGAAGGGTAAACTTGTTGCAGACTTTCCAGATTGTCAACTGAAATATGTGTTAAGCTTAAGCGAAAATGCTGTCCACAGAATTGGACTATTTGAGAGAAAAGATTTATTAAAAAGCAAATCCATTCCCATTTTGAATAGACTTAGGGCATATACAACTAGGTTAAAAACTAATTTAAGAAGCATCAAGTCTTGTCATCTATTTAAAGTTTTCTTTATTGAAAGTAAGCCAATAAATGTTGGCATTTTAATTAATTCACTTACAGCTTTAAAGTAAATCAGAT
The DNA here is from genome assembly GCF_018153725.1 of Drosophila mojavensis. Classification (NCBI taxonomy): domain Eukaryota; kingdom Metazoa; phylum Arthropoda; class Insecta; order Diptera; family Drosophilidae; genus Drosophila; species Drosophila mojavensis. Next base: position 8,695,937 of record NW_025318858.1, read on the forward strand.
TAGGGCAACAATTTATATGAAATTTTAGTTATGGAAGATATATTACTTTAAATAAGAATTTTTAAATTTATTTTATTTTTATTTTTATTATTATTATTATTATTTTTTTTTTTGTGAGTGTTTGAAAATGATTCAGAAAATATAGAAATAAATATATTAATACAAACTAAAATTGTTAATTTTACAGTTATCAAAACTTACATGAAAATTATAAAAATATTAATTTAAAAAATAAATTTAAGTTTTATTATTATTATAATTTTTTTGCAACTAATATATGTACAACGCATAAAATATAAATTTTCTATTTATTTATATTATTTTATTTTATTTACTATAACAAAACATAACCTTCCATAGAAACCGAATAAGTGCTAACCATAATAAGTTCTAAAAAAAAAAAAAAAAAAAAACATAACTTATAAAAAAAAAAAATAAAATAAATGTATAGAAATGAAATCATGGATGACTGAAATGTGATTACCAGTAAGTAAAGCGGAACGTAAAGAAATTGCGAAAAGTGAAAACGAACTTAAATGGAATCGAAGCACCTAAGTTGCCAGGGAGTGGTTGGCCCCTTTGTTTTAATGGCACGCACCGATCAGGCAGCCAGTAAAAAATTACCGCCCCTTTGTGTATTTGGTCGCAGATAAATGCCAGCCAAATGATACACATTAGGCCAAGGTAACACACACTGAGTGCACGCATGTATGTGTGAGTGTTTCTGTGAGTGTGTGGGTTTCTGCGCAAAATCAATTCAAGCTCAATTTCCTTTGATGAAGTGTGCAGCGGCTGGGTGAAGCATTTCGTACGTGACAGTTGTGCTGAAAGTATACAAACGGAAGCCGAACAAAAACTCTCTCTCTATATATACATAATATATATACGTATATATATAGAAAACTATATATAGATTTATATATATATGCCGCATTATGGCATTAAGTTGTAGGTTTTGCAACTGCATGAACAACCGTTGCATATCGTTCAATTAATAACGCAAATCCCTTACAGCCCAGTTACCAAGGCTGCCAACGTTAATTAATGTGCTCGACGCCAATTTAATGCACTCGCTGCCCGCTTGGCGCTATGATTAATGTTTAATTAAATTTCCAACATTTGCATCCAAAAACATTAATGCAACAACAAACAAAATAATAATATTGAAAAAAGAATGAAGAAAAGAGAAGAATGGGGAAAAATTGTTTAAACAAGCGACGTCAGGATTACATCATAATTAATCGTAGTCATTATTTATAACGAGATATCACCGAACGAGCTTATATATATATATTTATGTGGATGCTGTTGAAGTCGTATATGTGTAGCTTAATAAGTGCGTTTAAAAGATCATTTAACTATGCATATAAAGTTTAACGGAGATATGTGATTTATGATTTATATTTTATAGCTATCGGTTAATTATTTAGTATATATTTATTTTATTTATTTCTATATTTTCTTAATATTTAATTTCAATATTTATTTTTAATTTTTTATTTTACCATGCAGCTATTTTATTTTATTATTTTATTATTATTATTTTTGGGTAACATATTTATCAATCAAATTTATAAAAATAAACAATATATATTTTTGACATAAATAAATCATTAATATGTATTTTAATATAAAAGTGCTTAAGCTTAGAAATAGTACGATTGCAAAATTTTAAATCTATTTTTTAACATTTTATTATTATTTAAGAATAGAAACAAAATCTATGCTCGTGTTAAAATTAAAAGCACCAAATTGGCCTGCAACGCAATAATTGCAATTATTTAATAAATGTATTAGCTTATATAGCAATAATTAGTATAATCTTGTTTATATATTATTAAGAATATATTCCCATTTTATGTATTATATTATATTATCATTGACTCTCACACATTTGGCCCTTTGTATAGAGCACAGTTTATGGCTTTCAACTTTAGCAACTTTAATTAAACACATTATCTCCTACATTTCTTTGTTTAACTTGAACTAGTCAGTTGGTCACGTAAATTAAGCACGTTTGTTTTAGTTAAGCTGTTGTTGTTGCCTGAAACTGACAGCCAGTCAATTTGGTTTGAGAATGAAACGTTAAGATAGAGAAACGTGAACATTATTTACACATGTTGGACAAATTAAATTAAACGACTCTGTTTTGATTTATGCAATTGCAATTTATCCAGCTACTAAACTAGTCTCTGAATGTAACAATCTGATAATTGGTAATTGTAAACCATTATGCAAAAGTCTTGCGGCCAGCTGCTGCTCTTCATTAAGAACATTAAATAATTGAAATGGTCGACGAAAGGCAGAAAATGCGAATGCAGTGGAACTACTAAGAATATTGTAGTGTAGTAAAAGTGGTAAAGCAAACGAATAGCAGATATCTACTGCTATTATTATACATAACAAAACATAAAATTATAATATCAAATAATATATTATATTTATATATTTATTTTAGTCTCATTGTATTTTATTTGGGTATTAAGAGATGAAAAAAAAAAACAAACATAAATTGTCTGTTAATTTATAAGAATAATACAGATTCAATTTGATTTAGATTTTTCGATCTCTAATAAATGATTGCAAAATATTTAGTCATAAGAAAAATATTCAAAGAATTGAAAGAATATGGCTATAAATTTGTTTTGTTTTTAATATATATGCAATAAATATATCTTTTAAAAATATATACAAATCCCATGTTTTAAGTCGTACACTAATCAAGAATATTCGTAAATACTTCTCTCAGGGTCTCTCATATTTCAGTTCATATCTAGCTTTTATATATAATTTACACTCTTCATTTCTCACTTTTCACTGGGTACAAAAAGCCAGAGGGCCACTGAAATTGAAAATGAAAATGCACGTCAATTATTATCATTAAAAGCAGAACAGGCTTTAAGAAAAAACACGTTAAGGCTCTACATCATTTTTGACAATTGGAAAAAGTATTAATCTTTGCATTTTCACTCACTAAAAATTATATTCTCTGAATTGCTCAAAATTTAACAGCTTGTCAAGCATTATGGCCGATGTGCACGAGGGCATAGTAGCCGTCATTGTACTGTTATATCAGTTATGTCTCTATGTCGTGAGTGTATTAAGTATTTACTTGAAGTCAATTTCATTGTCTTCTTTCATCTATCCTAATTAGCGCGCCATAATTCCCATTAAGCGAGAAGCCCTTATGCTCGTCGTTCACAATATATTCATGTACTATGTCATAAATCGGTTCAAGCATTTGGCACAAGGTAAGTTGGCTTCAAATTGTTACTATATACGATATGCAACGTCTATATCTATTTATCTATTGCATTGCTGTGTAGCTTCTATTAACATTTTCGGTCCTGTCAACACGTTCTATTATGTCCCCTTGGTCTATGAGGAACCGGCTACTTATATAGCTCATGAGGATATGCATTTAGTATTAAAGTCCTCAACATGGCAGTTTTTGGAAACGCTTTTCAGACACCATTTGGCATTGCTGCTGCCCTTCTTACTCGCTTTGTTGGTGCCGGTAAGTTATATATGTATAAATTTGATTTGATATGTTTGTCTGATTCGCTGAGACCATTTGAGGTTGATAACATAAAAAAAAAAAAAGAAGAAAATTAAACAGCAATGCTTTCTGTTAGGAGCTGCGCAAAAATCTTTCTCATTTAGTACTATTATTATTCTTAATATTTATACTTATTATTGATGTCTACAAATAAGTGCCTTCCACTCATACTCAGATCAAAGACTCGGAGAATAACGGAGTGCATCAGTTCTTCAACGAGTTCAATTGATCACTTCGCTCTCTGAGCTGCTATGAGTATGTATTTGTATGCAAGGGATCGCATCGATAGCGTCGGTGACTGTATGCATTGTCTTGATGAGCTATTAGAGAGTCTTACCGAGTCTCGTTGTGGGAACGTTAATCGTATCTCTCTTTAAATAATGTTCGTAAAAAGAGCGTCACACGAATAGTTCAACTCAAGGCGCTCAACAAAACAAAGCAAAAACGAATGGGACCTACGTCTCTTACGGTCGAATATCGTTTTCCATAGCTCAATGGTCGTGTGCTCAGAGAGAGGCGCCAGTTGTTGAGCTAAAATTCGCCCTATATAATGACACGAATACTGCAGCTTCGATTCAGTCGTTCCCCTCAACCGTCTGCTGATCAGTAGTGTAGTGCAGTGCTCCTCATACTCATTTTCTGGTAAATATTAAAAATGAATATATTGAGTGAAATTGTAACATAATATTAAAATAATTATAATAATTATAATGATAGTTGTCTGGATGATGATTAGTAAATAATAAGTAATCGTTATTACTGTGCTAATAATCATTAAGTAAACATATTCATAAATAACAAATATAACAATTATTTGCTTTAGTTTAATGATATTTATATTATAAATATTAATATGATGCATACAATTAAATGATATAAAATAATCATTATATGAGGTCGTTATGCTAAGATCGTATCGTGGTTTAAATTAGTAAATTGTGCTCAAAAAGAATACTAAACTAATATTAAGGATAATAATATTGATTAAAAATGAATGATATTTAATAATATTAAAATAAATATTATTAAATTATAGTTAATATTATTTTTTCATTTATAATAATTATGTCGTGAATAAATATGTAGCTTTATATCAAATGAAAAATAGTCAGACTTGGATTTTATTTTATTAACGTTTTCATATGAATGCTATCTGGAACAGCAATTAATTTGTATTAATTAATTTTGTACTAATTTATAAGAAAAGCTTTGTAGCTTTCGGCATCGTTAGCTCAGTGATTGTTCGGCGAGCACTTCCCAACTAGAGACTTCTTCATTGTTTTATTTGTAACTCTATTTAACTCTACATTTTTCCCGCAACCCTTAGCGCTGCAAACTGATTTATGTTAGCAGTCTGGTCATACTCTCGAATCTAGCGCTATGCCTGTGCTTCCTGTACTCCATGTGGAAGTGGCTGATACTGAGCGGCTTGTCGCAGGTTCTGTACCTGTTGCCCATGTTTTGCTTGGGTCCGGTGGTGCAACTGCTGCTCATGTTTCGCTTTACAGCGCATATGCTGGTGAGTACTAAAAGAGATCCCGTTTTGGTTGTGAAACTGTACGAAATGCATATACCCTTTGATCGGCAGCTCAACCTTTGGATTGTTGTGTGAGGCACGAAATTGACTGCACCCCAAAGCCAACGAAGACGCTGTCCATTAGGAGTCAAGCTATAGAGAAGAACATGATATGGGTTGGTGTTGGGCGTAAATGCCATGCAAAAGTTTCGCATCAAATCAAAGCAATAAACGAACCAAACTGAGTAACTTCAGGCACTTGCATAAACCAAATACACTTTCACTCAACAACAACAATAACAACAACAACAACAACTACTACTAGTGCTACTACAACAATAGCAACAACAACAATATCAGTAGCAAGCACGTCGAGAACTGCCAAACTGCAGGCATTTATGACACTCCCCAGCTGGGCTTGAGGGATGGGGAGGTGGGTGTGGCGTGGTGTGGCAGGCAAATCGCATAACGAAATTGTTGCTGAAAAGTTGAACAAATATTGAGGTCAGCAAAATTTTGTGCAGCGAGCCCTGCAGGCGGCAAGCACTCTTTGTGCTGTTGCTCCGTGTGTAAACTGTTGTGTAGCCTTTGGCACAAACTTTTGACACGCTCAGGCTACACACACTCACTCACACACACTCAACTCCATGCAGGCACAAATATTGAATGAAAATCGTCATCAGCCGCCCAGTCGACAGTTCTTCAGTTTGTCAATAAAAACATAAAAAAAAAAATCAGAAGGAAACAAAATAGCTTGCCTGCCGGGCTGCCGGGCTGCCAGGCTGCCGGGCCGGGCCTACCCGGTTGCCAGTTATTGTCCCAAATCGGAGCACTTTCAGTTTGGTGCGATTATGGCGCATTGCAGGCGTGCTCACTTTAGCCTTTACCCTGCCCTGCCCCGCCCACTTCGATGCTCATTGAGAAGTTGACGCAAATGCCTTTCGATTTTTCGTGCTGCTTCATTCGTGGACTCAACTTGGCTTTTCGCATTGCATAATTGATTGTCTCTCGCCATGTATGGATGTAACTTTACATAAGTGCAGTTGTGTGTGTGTGTGTGTGTGTGTGTGTGTGTGTGGCTCCTGCTCGCCCCAATTTATGCACATTTTCAATATGCAGTCAGTCAGTTTAGACCGCAGTGTGATTTAACTTTGCGTGAAACATTGAATTTGTGTTAAGAAATTTTACGTAAAATTCACTTTCGGCAGCAGGAAGCTTCATTCATTCAAGCAATCCCAGATGTGCCTAACGAGGAAAATGATAATTAAGAAAAACCATGCTAAAACTTGATTTCACAGGAGATATACACGTGCTTTTTTTTTCATTAAATGTAAAAAAAAAAAACAAAAAAAAAAAAAAACAGAAATTCCGTCAAATTTTCATATTCAAATTTTGTTCTCTTCACATAGAAGATTTTTCGAGATTTTAGAATATTTAGTGTTTAGAAATAAAAAAAATATAAATTTAAGTACAAAAATCGAATTCACGAATTAAGTATAACAATTCAAAACTTTTAGTTATGTAGCTTTAATTGCATGATTGAAATTTTGAAATTTATTAATTGATTTGTGCCAATTAGTCTTTTATATGGCAAAATTTGTGCACCATAAATAATTTTATACACATGTCAGACTTAAAAATTGCCATGCTTAGATTTTTTATTTTTTATTTTTTAATTCGTTTAAAACATACAAATTCTATTTTAAATTGCATCCATTTGCACATTGCGCGAGCAGATTTTGACAGCTCCGCGTTGCGAATGCAATAATATCAGGACATGTGCAAAACAGAATACACTCGGATATAATGTGTGTGTGTGTGTGTGTGCGTGGGTGTGTGTGTCTGTGAGTGTCTGGGTGTATTGGTCACATCAACTGTCACACTTGGCTGATTTCATGTGTAAACTGCGCGAGTTGGAAATTTGAAATTCATGTGCAATAAAATGTTGATATTCTTCGCACAGAGTCGACACCGCAGGCCTCATTACCACACCCACACACATGCACACAGACACACACACACACACACACACACACATGCTCTCATGTATTTATGTTTGCATTTGATAAATATACTTATATACAAAAACTGTCATAGCACACGCTCTCGGAAAGATTGCAAATTGCATGCGAGAACTCCCACGAGTCTAATAACAGAGTAAAAACAAGTATGTTAATTTAGTTGGGTGAGACCGAACCCGTGATACTCTATATATAATAGGCTATGAAGATATGGAGAAATATATATTTGATTAATAAAATAAAAGTAAATAATCTATAAATCACATATCTATTCATAATTCAATATTATTTCAGACAAACGCCTGCACATAGTGCATATACCCTGCCGCATTAGATACACACGAGATGAATCTGAAGCCGTGATATAGCCATGCATAGTAACAAGCCACGGTCCGTGCCTGACTGTATAATGATGAGCAACGATATTGCTGTCTCTTAGCATGAGAAATTTAATTTTTACCCATACACCTTAGATATATACACCCACACACACGCAGACAGCCACAGTGAACCACATAATTGTGTATTCAAGTAAGAGATATGGGAGTTAAAAGAAGCTTCTATCGCTGTGAGGTGCACTAACTGGCAGAGGAATTGGGTTTGGCTTTGGGTTTTGGTTCTGGGCTCTGGGCTCTGGGCTCTGGGTTCTTGGCTGACTTAAATTAAGATAATGACACGTGAGAGACGCCAACGCATAGCCCTGGGGGCTGAGTTACCTTTTTGCTTTAAAAAGTATCCCTCGACTGTGCGGCGCATGGGCCACACGACTATTTAAGTGTGTTAAAGGAAGCGCTTGGTAAATTGCGATAAGGCCAAAATGGCGCTCAGCTGAACTGGCTTACATTTACACACTTAACCCTTGAGTTGGGCTGGCATAGAACATGGCATGGCACGCACTTTAAAGCCGCCAATCCGCCAATTTGATGGCAAACTGCCAAAGAGCTGACAATGATGTCGACGATGATGACGTTTGCGACCTGCATGCCAATGCGCTGCTTCTTTGCAAAATTGAATTTTGTGCCTAGCCTTGTGGGTGGCAGCATACCAAACCATGCCATGCCATACCATACCATACCATACCATACCATACCGGAACATGCCAGACTATGCCAACCAGGCAGCCAGCGAGCCAGCCAGTCAGTCAACCATGTCCAATGTCCTCGCCTCGATCCGCAGTGTCCTGTGTCCCATGTACCTCGTAACTGGCACAGATTACAAATCATTATTGGCTGCCATTGTTGGGGTTAGGCCAATGGAATTGGTAGCTTATGCGCTCAGGAATTCAGCCCGTAGACGAATTGAAACTCGCCAAAAGGAATACTTAACTAGCTGTTGCTATACATACGTATAATTCACTAATATTGCTGAAATTAGTTTCCCAAGAAGTGGGGCATTTCCAGGGAAGCTAACCTCATTTTACAGAATATATAAAAACGATTCTTAGCTCTTCGGAAAACGGGTTTGACTATATTCAATTCAAAATTCGAATTGCCGATTAGCTGTCATTGATTTGTCTTTTGGCAAAAGTTGGGCTCAGATAATTGACAGCGCTTTGAATATTCCTAGAACAACAACAGCAACAACAACAAGGAAAATGCAGCAGTGAAAAGAGAAAATTAACGTTAAGCCATACAAAAGGCACGTCAAGTCAGTTGGTAATCCGCGCATCTCCATTGCTCACATACCGTCAATATATAAACAATGCGATGACGGCAAATCCAAAAAGGAAACCCCAGACAATGGAGCCACATGAAAGCAAAGTTGGAGCACAAATTTTCTTTGATTGATGCGCAAATCGGCAAATCAATTGGAATGCCACAAAAATAAACTAACACACAAAAAATGGAGCAGAGCAGACCCAGCAATAAATAGATAGAAGCAGAGGGAGACAGATACAGCGAGAGAGAGCGAGAGAGACAGCAAGGAGTGAAAGAGCGAGAGCGAAACGCGTTGGCTGCTCAACTTTTTACACTAAATTTGCATTTCCAATGCCCGCAGGTGAATGCGGGCGTGGTAGTGGGCGTTACATGTGATTTTGATAGAACTGCGTGATTTGTGCACTACGGAAGCAACCAAAAAAAAAAAAAAAAAAAAAAAAAAAAAAAAAGAAGCAAAATGAAGCAACTAGGAAAGTGAAAAAGGGACAAACCAGACGTATGAAATAAAAGAAAAAAAGAAATGTTTCCAACGCTGCCAAAGCATAGTTGCCATCATCGGCTCTACAACGCATTGAAATATTTCTCTGCTCCAAGTAAATCACAACGCGTCGCTGGAACTATGCTGCGGTGTAAAGTTAACGAAACGGTTGCTTGCCCCAAAGCTAACCCCCTGGGATGCCATTTCAGCTGCACGCACCCACCTAACAAACGCGTCACGATGTGCGTCACACACATATACACGACAACAACACATGCATACGCACACACGCCCTAAGCCTTGCTGCAGGGTTCAGCAAGATACGGCATAGTGGAGCAAGGCAGTCAAATAATAATAAAAAAAAAAAAAAAAAATAAATAAATAAATAAATATTTGAAGAAAATAAGTAAGTTAAATTAAAATTATATAAATATATTGTATTTAATATTTTTTAATTTAATAAAAAAGTGCATATCAACAAAATTAATAAAAACTATGCATATATAATTTTAAACAATTTTTGAAAATATTTTCTTTTTTTTTTTTTTTAATGTATCACATGTAATGTATATAATTTAATTTTTTTTTAATTTTTATACTAAATTTAATTTATCAGAAATATTTATTATTTATTAATTAAATGAGATTTATTATTTATTTCATTTGTTAAATATAATTAGAAATAAAACTTTTCACTCTAATAAAAATGCTCCAAAATTTTAGTTATATGTATATAGTTTTACAATTTATAATTTTTTTTTTAAATATATAGTTTTCGGTAAAAAAAAAAAATTGAATTTTGAAGAAAATTTAAACTTTTACCATTTATTTAGTAGGAGACTCAGTGTGCTGGTCTTGAGCCTTGTTTTTATATATAATGGCATTTTAATTGCGCGCTACAACTCAGCCAAGTGTCTCTCAATTAAAAGTGTCTGCTTGGCTCAAAAGGATGTCGTCGCCGTGGGATCTACGCCACGGTGAAGGACAAGCAGGATGATGGGCGGGGGCTTGGCTATGCCACTAAAGTGGAAAGGGAAATGATGTCAGGCACATGTCGTAATTTGCCGCACAGCGCATCAGGCCGCTTGGCCCCAGAGCGGGACCACAACATGGCCCAGACACAGTCCTAGGCCCGTGCCCACCATCATGTAACTGTTAATTATGCAACGCATATAAGAGGCTCGACAGACGTCTAACGGGGTGCCGGAACAAAATGACAAAAAAATACATGTTTATGTGTGAATACCAGTTAATTGGGAGCTGTTTACTTGTAGCTCTCGTAGCTACCTGATTTGGCATTTCTATCAAAAAAATGTTGTTTTTTATTGTTTATGTTAAAAATTTTAATTTGTAAATTTTGTTCTATGTCCGAGATCATTAATAGAAATTATCGCCAAGAACCAATCAGTTTTTGGAGTGAATTTGAGTGCAAGCATTTTGGCTGCCGCCATCATGCGCTAGAGGATTTCTTTAAATCACAAGTAAAAGCATTTGGTCTTTCGTTTGCAATCTCACATAATATCATGCCGTTTTGTTTATGTCTTTCAACAACTAGTGGCAAAGGTCAGAGAAATCGTACGGTTTTCTAATTTACCGTTGGTTTTTGGCAATCGTTTTCAGCAGTATTTTCCTTGTACACATTATAAAATACTTTGGCAATGGATACTGGTTCATTTATTTCACTCATTGGGGATTCACGTTATGTGCCGTGACGACTCTAACTGGCGCTCTATATGTAAGCACCTATCATGCAGCTCCAGCGAGAATGAGTAAGTGTTTTTTAATACCTTGAACCCATTAGCAGACGGAGGCGTAAAATGTACTCTTGATCAGGGCGACGAGCAGTTGTCCGTCTGTCCGTTCGTCTGTCAGTATGAACGTCTTCGAAGATATCAGATATTATGTATATCAGATTATATGTATAATCGCTTCACGATTTTATTATATCTTTACGTTTTTTGTTTTAGGACGTTCTCTATAAGCTGATATCGTTTTTAAGCGTATTTTAAATGCTCTGCAACTTAGACCCTTTAGATTTATTGCATGAATATCATGAGTACTAAAGACTTCTGCTTTGGCATATGACACCCATTTCATTGCTATCATCACGTTCTGAAAGTTTGATGAAGACAGTTACAGTTTAAGAGGATCTTCTCTGAATCGCATTTAAAAAAATATATATATTTTCTTATTATTATTATTTTTTTAATAATGAATTTAGTTCAAACTAATTCTAACTTGCAGTTTAAGCATTAGCTGTCGATGTCCTTCTGTTTTGCTATTATTTATTATTTGTATTTTAAATATATAATTTCTTATTGTTTCTTATTTCATATTCCTTATCGTATAGCTAGCCAAACGGCCTTAGTTCGAAGCTATTGGATCAGTTCCATCACCAATCTGGTTATTTCGTATGCCATTAACATTTTGTATTGGCTGACTGTTTTTCCGTACGAAAAAACTGGAACCAGGCCCCTCAAAGTGAATACGTTCTTTAATATATGGTCGCATGTACTGCCGTCACTGGTGAACACAATTGATCACATGGTTGTTGCACATCCCACTCGTGTGTTCCATTTCATTTATCCGGTTATGTTCGGAATGCTCTATCTTCTGTTTGCAATAATCTATTATTGCGTCGGCGGCAGAGATCCGTAAGCATTGCGTATTTAATATTTATTGAAATGTGATCAAATTTAATCGAAAACTATTGCAGCCTTGGCAGACGCTTTATTTATAAGGTCTTAGACTTTAGTGCTAAGCCCTTGCAAGGGGCCGTGACTGTGAGCATGATAATATGTATCCTGATGTCCCTAACGATCCTGCAATACTTCACATATAGAATGCGGGTCGGTATTGCTCGCAAGGCGAAAAGATTGCAGTAGTCCAACTATGAGTGAATTAATATACCAGTATCAATAAATAAATATTTGTTGACTATTAATTGCATTTGACTATTTGAACTCTTTCAGCTCGAGGAGTTCTCTATATATCTTCTCCTTATTGTTTATGTCGCTGGCACGTGCTTTGCATGTCCTTCAAATAAAAACGAATTCCAAATGTCTCCCCACATTTGTATCTATATAACACGATTTTCCCCGTTTCCCCCTCTATTATGCAAAGCAAATTGTTATGCTCAAGTTTGCTCTCGCTTGCTGCTGTGTATCACAATTTGTTTGCTTTTATTTTCTGACTTTGTAATATGTTTAGATAATTTTATGACTTTTTTTTTTAAGTTCAATATTTGAATTGAGTCACGAATTCAAAACAAATATAATTATGCTTGGCTATACCACAAAAATGTAAAGATCAAGTTGAATATTGAATTAAATTTGAATAACATTTTGTATACAGGGAATTCAGCGTGGATACTATGCGATACTAAAGTGAGCAAATATACGTATACATTAGAAACGTAACGTGTGCTTAAATAAATTATATATATGTTTTTATCTTAGACACGAAAAAAATTTAATATTAATTGCATCTATATAATTGCTTTAGCGTGAATGCTTTAAAAACTAATTAACCTGAATATCTATCGAATATCTGTCTTTATCTATCTATCTATCTATGATGTCTATCTACAGCTCGTTACCTAGTTTATCGTAAATATCTTCCTTACATATGGATTTTTATAATACGTCTGTTAGCTTGTTTATTTATTAATTAATTAATTAATTTATTTATTTATCTTTTTTTTTTTTTTTTTTTTTTTTTTAAGCTCAAATCTTGTATATAAAAACCAATCTTTATCTACTTCAGTCAAAATACAAAAACATATATATTTTTCTTATCCCTTTCTCAGCTCATTGTATCATTAATCCGCAATTACAGAGCCAAGCGCCACAAGTGCCTCTCAGGCTGACATAATATTGAGGTTCGTGTGAATGACATTATTGAAAAATTGATGTCAACACAAGCAGGCAGAGTTTGTCACAGTTGCTAAAGTTACCAGAGAGAGATAGAGGGAGAAGGCGTTGCTAGAGTTGCCAGAGCTGCCAATGTTGCCAGCGGCGTTTGGCATCAAGTTACTTAAGTGACTTCAATTTATACAAAATTTTACTGCTTTGCTGCTGAGTGCGGGTTGATGGATGCACAGTTATGAATCGGCTGCAGTTAGGAATGTGCAGCGGAGGATGGGGCGTGGCACATTTAGGCAACACTGTGAGTGCAGCCACTTAGCCCAGTTAGTTGCAGCTGGCTTGCAGTCGAAACATATCGAACGTTAACGTATTTATGACTGCACTTTACCAGACAGCCACTGAATGGGCGTGGCAAATGGAAGCGTGTGTGTGAGTGTGTGTGCAGTGCTAAGAGCACACTTAAAGTCGGCATCTTAAACTGCCAACGCCTAACGCCAGGGAGCGCCAGCAAGTGAGGCATTCTTCTGCTTCCCTCCGTCCTCGTAGCTAACAAGGCGCAAAACATTTTAACATTTTTTAACATTTCCGCCTTCTTGCATTCAATTTAATTTAACATTTTAGCATTTATATGTTTATTATAGTACGCCGCGCAACGTCGACGTCACTGTCGCTGCTGTTCATTGTGCAGAAGAGGTTTTATGCTTGAAATACGCATACGCTGCGTATACGTAATGTGCATTTTGTAGCAATACCTGGGGCATTTCATAAGGGTAACAGTTGGCCAGGTGGGTAGGGGAAAGGGGAAGGGAGGGGGTGTAGGAAGCACTGAGTGCCGGTTAAAAACTACCCACTATAAATTTGTGCACACTTACAACTCGACGCTCGTTCGACAACAACAACTGCAACTTAAATCTTAAGTAGCTCAACTTGTTTATTTATCGAAGCAGAAGTTAATGTATTACCACGGCGGGCGGAGAGAGATCTGCAGGTACGAGCCAACGAGCATAAAAAGTGGACTGAAAAAAAAAGAAAAAAAAAAAATGCAAAATAAAAACGCATCGTCATACAATTGTTATAGTCAAGTTTTTCTTGCTGCACTCTTAAATTGCTTAACGTGCAGCTAATGTGATTTTTAAAGCAATTAAGAATGCTTCTCTAATTTGTTAGCTCTAAATAATTGTGCAATTTTTCTAGTGAAAAATATACAAAAATATTTGAACACAAAATATAAAATATAAAACAAGTAAGAAGGCTCCAGACGAGACTGCTCGACTAGGAGATACCCTGAACCCTCCAAGCTGATATTCTAATCATTCTGCACTTTTATGCACACATACATACACATGCATTCACACGCACGCAAAAGCCTGCGCTCTGCTAACTGCGCAGTAAGCAGCGACTGCGCTTGGGCTGCGCTGCAGTGTGGGCAATATTATGAGAATTTATTTGTTGAATAATTTCTTTTGTAGACATAAGATCTTAATCAAACTTTCAGAGTGTAATCATATGATGAATATGTGTGTACATTCCAAAGCACAAGTCTCTAGTACTTGAAATGCGTTTTTTACAAATTGGGGGCGAAGGGGGCGTGGTATCCAAAATCTGTAAATTACAAAATCTTTGTATCCATTAACTTTATATACAACGCAAATTTGAAGTCTCCAGGTCTAAAAGTGTTCAAAATAAGCAGAAAAAACAATGCCGATTTTTCGATTATTCTCGATAAAAAAGTTATCGGATGAATTATCGAAAAAATAAAGCAAACTCGTACTGCGTATGGTACACACGAGTATGCATGCCAAATTTCAGCTCTCTAGCTCTTGTAACTTCTGAGATCGACGCACTCATACGGACGGACGGACGGACGGACGGACGGACGGACGGACGGACGGACGGACGGACAGACGGACAGGGCTATATCAACTCAGCTCGTCGCGCTGATCAAGAATATATATACTTTATGGGGTCTGCCACGCCTCCTTCTGCCCGTTACATACTTTTTCACAAAACCATTATACCCTGATTTCCCATTTTCAATGGGTTCAGGGTATAAAAATATAAACGCTTATGAAGAAAATATTAATGAAAGGTAAAACAATTTACTAATTGTAAATCTAAAATTAAACAGCAAAAAGACTTATCAATAAAATAGAGAAATAAATGTAATTTAAGTAATCTTACAAATATTACAAAATACTTTCAATACTTAATCCTTTGTAATAGATTTACTTTTATAAATAAATTTATAAATGGGAAAATATGTATTATAGCTATTTATTTAATTATATACGAATTCATGTATTTTAAAAAATAATTCATGAAAAATACATATTATACTGAAACATTTATATTGCATATATAAATATCCAAATACTTTTGGCGAATTTATTTATAAATTAATACTTCATAATCAAATACAGAAAAACATAGTGAAATATTTTACTATAGGCAAAAACTACTTTGCATAATAATCATAATAATAAATATATATATTTATATATATTTAGCTTGGGGCCTAGTGAAGCGGCACGAAACTTGATTCTTTAGAGTGCATTGAAGTGTTAAAATATGTATATGAAATTGATTGGCTGATTAAACCCACATACATACATAGACACACACACACACACATAGACACACACATAGACACGCAGGACAGGCTCTTGTGAATATATCTATATATAAATTCCATTTAAAATCAACATATACATATAAACTTTTTGTTGACTTTAGGGGCTTTTGTTATTTTGAGCATGTGTGTGTGTATTGTCCTTGGCGTTTTCGTGTTGATTTGCTGCGGAAATGACGCAAATAACGCAGCAAATTTAAGCCAGTCACACACACAATTTACACACTCGCCTGAATCTACACCTTTTTCTGGGTTATTTATGACAACAACAACAATCAAGGCAGGCAACCAGGCAGTCAGGCAGCCAGCCAGGCAGCCGGCTGTTAACCGGCAACAGGATGTTTTATATTATGCCTGCAAAATAAGGCAGCGCACACAGAGAGAGAGAGAGAGAGAGTGAGAGAGAGAGGGAGAGACATCCGCACACAATAAAGGGATTTGCTGTTTTAATATTTTGCATACATTTATGTATTTTCCTTTGTTTTCTTCTCTCATTTTTTATTTTATTTTTTTTTTTTATTATTATTCCACCTCATTTTATGTCACTTTGCCGAATGAAAAATTTAATTGTGGTGCTCATTAATGGCTCTGTCGTCCCCGAAAAACCGAGCGGAAATATGTGATTTCCGGCAATAAATATCACTGTGACACACACACACACCCACACCCACACATATTCATATATACCTATGTATGTATATCGATAAATGAGGGCGCAACGCACTACACTTTGAAAACATTTTCTCTTTCGCCCGCGATTTATGAGTTTAAATACATAAATTTATAACTTGATTATCGCATTTGCATTTGATATGGGCGTTTGTTTTTTGGTTTCTTTTCCCTCTTTTTTTATGGACTTTTTCTGGCCCCTTTGCAAAGCAAACAATCATTTAAGCATAAAACCATAAATCTATGCGCCAATAAGAGGGATTTCAACCAAGTAATACAAAATACAAGCGCAAAAAAAAAAATGGAAGAAGGTATAAAAAAATATAAAAAAATAAAAGACGGGACATGAGCCAGCAGAATTTGCAAAAGGGACAGTCGCCAGCTTGAGTGGAAATTTTTTATGAGAGAGAAAAAAAAAAAAAAAACTTGTCAGACTACGAAAATACTCTATGAAAAGAAACTTAAATATATTTCGGCAAGTTGCTTTCACAATGATTTAAGGCCTTAAAGATATAAATTTGATTTGTATTTCCATACTATTCATAAATGATAATAAATCAAAAGACTGCGGACACGCAGCTACCCTATTGGAGAGGCGAGTATGTGGTATGCCAAGCCAAGC
Organism: Drosophila mojavensis; assembly: GCF_018153725.1. Classification (NCBI taxonomy): domain Eukaryota; kingdom Metazoa; phylum Arthropoda; class Insecta; order Diptera; family Drosophilidae; genus Drosophila; species Drosophila mojavensis. The sequence continues at coordinate 8,712,955 of NW_025318858.1, forward strand.
CCAAAATCAATATCAAAAGAGACCCAAACCGAAATCGCAGCCGAAGCCAATCAGAGGCAAAACAATAAACAAGCATGACAATAAATATAAATAAATAAATAAATAAGCGTACGTCAGGCAAATGCAAAGATTGAGCTGGTCACAGGATATGGCCAAGGCAAGCGGTTCAAGCCGTATAGCCAATAATATTCCGGCTCCTGAAGATTCAGCCGTAGCATTTGCTTTGCGTGAAAGGATAATGACGCGTCTCGAATCGTGCACTGCAGCAGCAGTCCACACTATTGAGATGAAAGGATGGCAGGGATGGGGAGGGAGCCAAGGAATTGATTGAACGGCGCATCAAATATAAACCGCAAATACAACCGCACACACACTGACATTCAATATGTATGTGCGTCTGTGTGTGAGGCAAGCGAGGCACACAAACTGGGCGCCTTGTCAGGCCTCAGACAGCAGGGAGTTCTTAATATTGTTGCTGCTGCCTTTGCTACCGACTTTCATTTAACAGCTGCTTAAATCCGTCATTTCAAATTATTCGCTGATCACATTGAAGTGCCTGAGCTTTGGAACGATATCTGATAGTGGCTTAAACTGCTTTACGAAAGCCTACGAATAATTATGGCATATACATTGTATGAAAGCCTTTATTATTATAGAGTGAAGAATTCTATTGTTAGAATTGAGCTGAATATTATTTCGTATATACTTAAAGTAAACAGCAAATCATTTATGTATGCATATAGCTGGGTTTTTATTTTAAGCAACATCCAATTTGTTGAGCTGTTTAAAATAATAAATGAAATTGTGAATTGCTCTATGTTAATGCCAGATTCCAGCATTAACAGTATGATACGCTGTTAATAGCACAACTCCCACTGTAGTTACTGTACAGAATCATGTTCTGTTATTAACATAGCTCTCACTATAGATCGTTTACAGCACTCTGCGCTGTTAAAAGCATAACTCTCACAATAATTACTTTACAGTATATACAAAATATTTCTCTCATTTAAATCCCTCAAACTTTAATCTCGCGATATTAAGTAAGTAGAATAATAAAGTGGAATGCAACAAAACTGAAGGTATTTATGTTTTTTTAGTCGCGGCTGCGGCTCAAGTTGTAGCACAAATGTACCAACTCTTTGCCAGTTTTTTTTTTTTTTTTTTTTTTTTTTTTTTGGTGCATGGCGCGAAACGCTTTCAATGTAGCTTCACTTCAATTTAATGGCTACTTAAATCCATCATTTCAAATTATTATCACTTGGTCCTACAAACTCGCCAAGTCCGACGCTCACTTGGCCACGCATCAAATGGCCTTCAATGGGCCTTAACTGTGGACGAGTTGGGTAAACGGCGAACGGCGGACGGCAAAGGTGCGCAGAGTGCAGGTGCAGATGGTGCAGATGCTGGATAGTGTTGGGGTAAATGAGGCCCATTAAACGGCCACCACAGAAAAGTGCTGACATCACGACTGGCGGCTGGTGGCTGGTGGCTGGCGGCTGGCGGCGGCGCGAATTAAAAAGTTGCCTTGATAATCCTTTTGCAAAATAGACGGGATTAAGTAAAAGGCTGCGTTGGAAATTTATGCAGCCAACTGTGGCCAGGTGGACGTTGGCCAGCAGCTGCCATCCTTCACTCTCGGCCTCCCTCTCTTCCGCTCTCACACACACACAGTCACACTCTTCATGCAGCACTTAAAATGTGCCACAGTGTTGCAATAATTACCGTTAAATGGTCGCTGTTTAAAACACTTAAGAGCTGTGCCGCAAAAAGGAGGTGCTCGCAAAAAGGTTCAATCTGCCACAGCAGGCCGTCTGTTATTATCCTTGCAGCAGCAGCCAGAGCCGCAGGAGCAGCAGGAGCAGCATGAGCTGGAGCATCATCATCGCCATCATCATCATCATCAACGTCATTATCATCAGCAGCTTCACGAGTTGTGCCGTGCGTTCAGCTTGGCTGCGTTTTTGGCCACGGCTTTTTTTTTTTTTTTTTTTTGGTCTCTGATGTCCTGCTGATTGCGGTGATTTGTAATTTTAAGTAGCGTATGATTAACTTTGGCGCGAGAAACTTACAACTGTGAAAGCTGACAGAGACAAGAGAGCGAGAGGGAGAGAGAGAGAGAATGAAATGTATAACGCAATTTTACAATCATATCTATATATACATATATATATATATATATATAAAAATACTTGTATATGTGTTGGCTCTGAGTAATGATTGTGGCGTGTCCTTGACAGTCGCACCGACAAGTTGGCGTTTCCTAATGCGCTTACCTATTATTATATTGCTTAATGACCAGGCGTGGGTGTGCATACCTGTGTGTGTGTGTGTGTGTGTGCTTACTGTATATGGCTTCGCTTTCATTGCGCACTGGCAATTAGTAGTCCGTCTTATTCGTCTACAATTTACTATTTACTCTATTGGCGCAGCTTATTATTTTTCTATTAGAGTGACAGGGGAATTACGTCCAAGTCCCTTGGCTTGATATATTAATAACCAATTACTGTGTACATTTTATTTAATTAAATTATACTATATGTTATTCAACTAGATTATATGCTCTTAAAAAATTAATCAAATAGCAAGAAAATTCTACTATTAACTCGGCACAGTTCCTAGAAATTCTAATTTAATTAAATTTTTGATTGTACTTTGGCATAATCTATAATCTTCATATTTGACTATTTGACGTGAAGTGGAATTAGAATTAAACCCAAGGCTTAAGCGACGTCTGAATTTGTACTGTAAGCCTAAATTCAATTTCTAAAAACATAATAAGAACTTGCACAGTTGCTGTCACATAAACTGTCTAATTTAATTCCCCAGTTGATCATAATAAATGCATACAATGAATACAATCATTGCCACACATAGACTCACTCACAGATTTGTATATATATGTATGTATATATATGTGTGCTTATGAATATTTGATGGCCATGTTTGTGGGTGCCACCTGACCGCAGATTGCCTCAGCCACAAGTCATAAAAGTATTAATGCCATTTTAAGTACTTCCGCAACGAAAACTAAACACATACAGCTGCCCAAAAAGAAGCCCATACATATGCATGGCAATCACACACACACACACACACACACACACACACACACACACACACACACACAGACACACACAGTGTGAAAGAGATCGCCTTACATTCACATTCATATGAGACAACGGGGCGAATGGCGAAAAATGCAAAGCGCACTAATTCTAACTGCAGCATAAATTAAAGCGCTCATGAATAATAATTCAAGACATTCAGCCAGCCACCAGTAACGAAGCGCAGAAACAACAACAACAACAACAGCTACAATTACCAGCAACAACAACAACAGCAGCAGAAACAGCTACAGCAGCAACAGGAAACACTGCGTCAAAAGCCACTTGAGTAAATGCGATTGCATTAGCAGTAGATGTTCCCAAAATCATTTTCGCTCTCATTTCATAATTTATTATGTATTATAATAAGAATAAAAATTGTAATAAATAAAATAATAATAAATAAAAAAGAATTTTAAAATATTAAAACAAAAAACTAATCACAATAAAAAGATTTATTTATTGTTTTATACACGTACATATTATATTTTTATATTACATTTATAATAATTTATGATTTTTCTAGATATAGACACACATATTCAAATGTATGTGTAAATAAAAAAAATAAAAAAATAAATAAAGAAATAAACAAAACGATTTAAATATAGACTATATATGTATTTATATTATATTTATTTATATTTTTTATTATTTGTTATTTAAATACAATTTGGCAAACATTATTTTGATAATTATTTAATATTACATTATTATTTATTTTATCAGTGGCTTTTAATAATTTCAGATTCATATTTTAATATATATATATTTTGTATATTTTCCAGATTTATTTATTACTTTTAATTTCAACAATTATTTATAATATTTTCTCTCATAAATCCTTCTCAAAATCTCCAGTCTAATTCAATTGCCCGTCTGCCGTGCTCTGGAACGTGCGCCTAGTCTGTGTCTGTTGCTGTGTTTGTCGCAAAAAGCCAACTAAATTTTATAGCCGTTGTCATTATTTCATGTGCAGTGCGACGCCCACAACTCAGCCATCCACTGCAGGAGCGAGGCCGACGCGGCACGCCCCCTGCCAAGCAGCCACCTTGCGTTCCGGCGTCGCCTTCCGCTCACTTGCCACAAGCAGCGAGAGCGTTGATCATACGCAGCGCTGTGCTTAAAATTTCAAATGCATGGCACTTTACTGCAGGGGCAGCAGCAGCAGCAGCAGCAGCAGCAGCAGGAGCAACAACTCATGCCACACACATACACACACACACACACTTACAGGCGCACTGCTCGACGACAATATTTGGTGTTTGTTGCTGTTGTTTGTGTGTGATTTTCATTTTCATATTTATTTATATGTTTTACGCTGGCTAAACTACAAGTACAAGTGCACACTTGTCTACAGCTACAGCTACAGCTACAGCAGCAGCAGCAGCAGCAGCAGCAGCAGCACCAGTAGGAGCAGCAGCAGCCACAGCATTCAGTGGGGATTTAAAGTGGACGGACGGAGCGCAACGGGGCTTGAGCCGTGCAACGAGGTCGAGCTCTGTGTTGGCTTTTAACGCTTCGCTTGGCATCGTCCTCTGCATGCGACCCCTCTAAATGCCCCACCCCTGCCGCTCTCCTCCTGCTCGCCTGCCTGATCGCTTGTGCATTAATTTGAATTTAGTTTGCGGGGTTTCCTTTTTTGTATCTTTTTTTCGCCATTTTTGCTAATGTTTTGGGCAAGCCGATTTAATGGCGGCACATTAGTCTAGTCGACTACGTCCTGGTTGCCCCGCAGCTGGCTAAGTGAATGCAAATAATGTGTCGGGCCGAGGCAATTCGTTCTAGGTGAATATGTGTGTGTGTGTGTGTGTGAGTCTGTCTGTCTCTTCTCGTGAGTACATTAGACGGTAAATCTCCATTTAAACAAAATATCCAAAGCGGTTTAGCAGCTTATTGAACTGCATTAGGGTTAATCAAGAAGCGAGACAAGAAAAGTTTGAATAAACTTAAAGTTGATAATTTTGTATACTTATGAAATTATATAGGAAGAAAGTTGAAGAAGATATTATTATTATTAATAAGATATATTTAATTAGACATGCATATTTATATAAATATATATCAATTAAAATAAATTCTTGCCTGAAGTTCAACAGCTTTTGAAGAACTAGTTTTATCTCTTATTTTTTTTTTATTTATTATTTTTTTTTTTGCCGATTTTCCCACTGACAAGTTTTTTACTTTATTAGGCATTGATTAATAAACTAATTAAGAAAATAAACAAAATATTTATATATATATATATATATATATATATATATATATATATATATATATATATATATATTAAGGTTTTCCAAAAAAAAAAAAAAAATAAAATAAAAATCCAAAAATCTATTCCCATTTTTTTTTTTATTACTTTCCCATCATACTATTTTTATCTTTTACTTACAAATCATTGAAGAACATACGAATATAGAGTACGCAAGAAAATAATATATTTTGGTTTTTATTTATATTTTTAAAAATATATATTTTTTAATAAATTATTTTAATACTTCTACCATATCTTCTATAATAAGTTTTCCCCATTTCGACATAAAGGTTCAGTCAATTAACAGTTAACAGCTAACAAATAATTAATTAATGTATCAACGGCGGAAAAATAAATAATTAAATAAGAATTATATATTTCATCAGTTTGTTTAATTGAATAAAATTGAATATAATTTAGCCTAATTGAATCAAACTAACAAGAAGTGAAACTGTTTGATCAAACTAATTTGTAGAACAAAGTTGAATACATTACAACTCAGATGCAACTCAGATAATTTCTCTCTCCTTATCTCTGTCTCTCTTTCTATACATCTCCCTCGCTCTGTTTTCCCTCCTCTCTCTTGATCTCTCACCCACTCCATTGCGACATCCGCCATGAGCCGTGCTGCTTATTTTTTAATACAACTATTTATTTAAATTGCATTTGCTGCGACTCGCTCGTTGGCTTTATTTTTACGCTCTTTTTGCATTCCATCCACTTGTCAACTAAATAACTCATTCGGAATTTATATTCTCAACTGCCTCGCATTGTCGACAACACAACAACAAGAACACCAACAATGAGGGCACCCTTCAATTAAGTCTCAGTCCAACTGAAAATTGTCAACAACAAGAGCGACATTTGCGACATTTGATGTGCAATGCAAGAAAATTTGATTAGCTCCGATTCAGTTTGGCCAAAATCATTTTGTTAGCTGCTTATGGCCATTCACTTTAAGCCAATTTCCATTTTAGTTTCATTTCTCTCCATTTTACTAGTTTCATTTTCAGTTCCATTTCCACTTTTTTTTTCTTTCTCATACGATGAGTGGCAATCAGTGCTGGGATTTGTTTATGGCATTTTCATGCTTATTTTTATTTAGGTCTTTTTATTTGTTTGTTTTGGCTGCGCAGCGATAAATGAAATCGCAGTTTTTATGCGACTCTAGTGACATGTATTAAATTATACAAATTTGCAAAGGCAACAACAACAACAACAACAACAACAACAGCAACAGCAAAGAAATAACTTGAGTTGATCTCTTAAGTGAAGCTCTACTCGAATTTTCTGCCGCCCCACACATGCGCTGTTTTTTGTTGTTTGAAAACTAATTAAAACTTTAAATGTTTGTAATTAGCGTCGAAATAAATGTCTGCCAGCCACATTATGAAATTTGTGAATTTTATGCCAAACTTTCAGACGCACTCGAAATATATAGTCGAAAGTAGTAGAACGAACAACGAATCCAACGCAAGTTTTCTTTATATGCGTCTGGTTTAGTCATTTCAGTTGCGGGGCTGGGTGGGTGGGTCTGTGAGCTCTCCTACGGGGAAGTTAGCCAAATTTGAATACATAAATAATGGATCGGTTTAGCTGGAAATTCGAATTATTTCGGTTTATTTAATGCACAGCCATTTCTCACAATTTCTATTATTTATGTATTTAATTTAAATCAGAACAAGTTTGATACAAAAATCGATCTGAATTTTCTAATTATATTTTGTATGAATTCAGCTCAGCTAGCGCTCATTTATTCTGCAACCTTAGCCTAGAATACAAATGGAATTTTATGAAGTTCCTTTGGCCAGTCCTGTCACTGTGTTGGTATTGGTGCTGCCGCTGCTTCTTCAATCATTTGCGCAAGCATTCAATCAACAATAAGAACGCACACGCTTAATTAATTTAACCCGAAAAGTCAATCACGCGAAATATTGACGAACGACAACGGCAGGACAATGGGCGAGGCCACGCCCTCGCTGGTCCTTTTACTTTTATTTGTATTTTGCTTGGGATGAAAAGCCCGAAAATATGGCACAATGACAACAATGATAACAAGTTGTTTTTGATTTCGTTTGTTGCATTAAAATAAAAAGTCAAATTGACGAGGAGAAAGGCCACAATCAAAATTCTTCTGCTCGTTGCTGCTGCTGCCGCTCTCGTTGTTGTTGGAGTACATAAAGCATGGCAAAGCAACAAAAAGAGACAGAGAGCAAGAGAGAGGGGTGAGAGGGAGCGAGCGACAGAGTGGGCTTGTGAGAGGCAGCATAACGACAATTTCGTTGAACAATAAAGAAAGAAGCAGAAGCCAAAAAAGTATTGGGCAAAAGGTTGTCGCATTCGTTTTTTGGCTACTCGACGCTTTGTTAATGTCGCACTAAAAGTTCATTGAAACGTAAAAAATAAAAATTTTTAACATTGACATGCAGACAAAGTAGACAAAAACGTTGCGCTCTAGCTGCTCAAAGGACTGACTGCAAGATACCCTGTATTGAGCTATGGAATAGGAGAGGAAGCTGTTTGAAGAAAGTATATAAGCTTTAATAAGCTTTATTAAATAATCTCAAGTCCACTAATTACCCTACTCCCATCTACTCCGCAATGCCCTGTAAAATCTGATCAAAATAAATAACTTGCATATGCAAACAATGGAACAAAATCACAAAAAGCACGAGAAGCTATTAAAGAACCTTTTGCCTTTTTTACATTTTGTTGCTCGACTTTCCATTTGTTCTTGTTGCTTTGTGCGTGTGTGTGTGTGTCATGCAACTGAAACATTATCGCATCTATTATTTTCATAACATTTCATCGATCGCCCAACTTCGCTTAACAACTTTTCTATCTCTTGTTTATTTACTGCGCACCATTACGCAATGATGCGAAAGTGGCTCGAAATGCCAGGCGAGCGGCTGCCTGTCTGTCATGGCCCTACTCAAAGCTGGCCAAAATGTAATCTATTTTTAAGAACAAAGCATGGTCTTTCAACGAGCCACTGACTGATAAATAAAGCACCTTATTTGCCTGCTTTTGCTGGCCAAAAATAGTTACTTTCGCTCACACATCAAACTCGGGCTTTGCATTACCCACGAGTAAGAAACACCTTCGTCGGGCTGTGCCTAAAATACATTTCGCAGAAAATCCTATGGAAATTTTAAAATTTCTTTTAGCTTTTTAGCAAAATCCCAAAAGGTTAAATGTACCCACATACAAAGGTATTATTTTGCTGCTTCATAAAAAATCAAAATAAATATTTGAAGAACTGGAAATTATTCGGAAATATATAAAAAGTTTTACGTTCTATTCAAAATTGAATATTTAAATTTAATTTTTAATCACAACTCGCATTCGGTGTCTGTAATTTACACTTTGAGAAAAAAATGCTTAGAGAGCAAAAACAAGTTCGTTCATGATTGGCATCGACTAGTCGGATGCCTGAGAATTGAGCGTAAGCATATGAATGTGAATGTGAAGACCGTTTGCACTGACCAGACGAGCTATTACTGAGTCGTATCACTCCAAAAATGTTGTTCGTTGTTCTCCCGAGACCAAGTAGGGGCACACGAACAGAACGTATAGGATATAGAGCCTAACATATTTTAAAATGCTTAAAGGCATGCTGATCTTGTATATTAAATATTTCTTTCATTTTCTTTCGATTTATGTGTATATTATAAATATGCATAAATTTTATGTTGCAAATATGTTATGTTTATTGATATATTTCTTTTTTTTTTTCAATTTAATTATAATTTTTAAATATGTTAATATATATTTATAAATTTTTTTATCATATTTATTTAAAAAAAAAAAAAAAAAAAAAAAAAAAATTCATATTTTATAATACTTATAAAGTATACGCCCCTTGGCAACATTTGATATTTTATGTTAAAAATATGCTATATATCATTTTTAAATCAAATTAAAAAATGCAAACATTTGATATTTCATATAAGTATATTTTATATTTAATTTTAGTTAAGTAAATATATATATTTTTTTATAATATTCACATTTTATATATTATATCAATATATCAATATGTTTTATTTATTTATTTTTTTTATTTATTTATTTTTTTTTTTTTGTGCTCATATTTAAGCTTTTATATAATTTATAAAGTATACGCCCCTTGACACACATTTTTAAAGTACATAAGTAATACTTTCTTTTTTACATAAGTAGAGTTCTCCATTCTGAATACAGAATGCAGACCGAGTGTGATCTATAAATGATGCGTTGCTGTTAATTGCAGATATTTGGCATGAATTGCTGCTGCGAAAAAGTCAGTTAGTCGCGTTGCATTTGCCAGTTGCAAGTTGGCAGTTGGCATCGATAATGATGATGGGTTTATTGATATGCAGCTGGCGCATTTGGGTTCACGTTGGGTTCATTTTGATGCCGCTGCCCCAGATACGATTATAGCTATTGTGCGATATCGAATGGATTTTGCTCGTGCCTAGAGCACTTAGCACATAATTACATAGAGTTGTGTGAGTGTGTGTGCGTGGCTATGAGTGTGCTTGGCTTCGTGGGCATGTGGGCGAGTCACACACACACACCCACACACAGAGAGAGCCAGCCAGCCAAGCAGTCAGGCAGGCAGGTAACCCACCAACTGTCGAATGTTAAACCTTAATTAAGCGATGTTTGCATAGGCAACGTTTATCTGATGTACTCCCTCTCTCTCTCTCACTCTCTTTTTCTCCTCTCTCGCTTGGTCTGCTTGTCCGGCATATTGAATATTTTGTGGTATCCTCTTTGTGGCCCGCGGCCGAAAAATGATTGTCGACTAATGAGTTTATGTTTGTGCCGGACAATTTGCTAACTGAAATTAAATTTGACTTCATTTGCAGCGTATTAAAATCTTTGATCTTGTTGCAAGGCTTACCCCAGATGCTCTCACGCCTCCTAAAATTAGGCAAATAAGAATTTTAAAGCCTAATTGAGCACAAATTTTTCCAATATATAAATTTTTCATTTTGAATTTTAAATTTTTGATTTAATAATCTCTAGTACTTTGTATGTATTCAATAAAATGTCAGCTTTTTCATACCGACTCAGGCAAGCTATCCTTCTGCTATGTCCTTCCACTACTTTTTTTTATGTCTTTATATTTTATTTTATATTTTTGCTGGCTCAGCGGGACGAGCGAACGAACTGCGGGCGGGTTAAATGTCGCTCTGTTGACCGGAAAAACGCGGGAAATTAAGGATAATGTAATTTATTGATGCATTGTAAAAGTTAAGCTCCAGTCGCAGTTGCCGCTGTCTCGTATAAATTACAATTTGACAGCGACAAACCAGACAGCGATAGAGGGGAGAAAAAGAGAGCAAGAATATAACAGAGAGAGTGAGGGAGAGAGAGATGGGAGAGCGAAAGGCAAAGTGAAGGGCAGAACTTTTTGTAGCAGCATGCGGGTGGAACAAAATGTTCATAATACTTTGTGCCCACAATTTTTCGCACAATTAGCAACTTTTGTTGTCTCCACAAACAAACACTTTTACACGCACACACACACACGAGCACACCCTCTCACACTGTCGATTTACATAATTTTTTATGCACGCATCACGTAAAATGAAATTACAGAGCCAAAAGCGAAAATTATATCAACTTTTTTATATGCTGCTGCACGTTTCAAAATATTTACACATCCTCTTTGAATGAGGATAAATATGTAAGGCAGCAGCAGTTGGAGTAGACTCGCCAATAGACAAAAGTCAAAAGTTAAATATTTTTAAAAAGTTTCTCAAATTTGGCAAATCAATTAGGCATCGTTATTAGTTGGATTAGGAGAGAGCTATTAGGATTAATCAAAAAGTCTTTTGTAAATGTTGTGGTATTGGTGTCGATGGCGAAAGTGGATTGAGTGTGTGCGTGTGTATATGAATGGGAAGACCGTTTACTGACTAGATGAGCTATTACTGACTCAATTTTACTTCGTCTCCCTGTACGAACGTCAATCGAATCGCTCCCCAAATGATGTTCGAGAAAAGAGCATAAGATAAATCGTTGAGTTCAATGCGATCAACCGATAACAAAAACTAGCATAACCGAAGCTCTTTTTCAGGCCGAGAGCGAGGAAATATTATTTCTTCGGTTGATTTCGTGAGCAGAGCATAATGAATAAGAGAGTCAAATGTTATTTGCAGGCAATGCTTAAAATGCTTATCGAAAAAATAGATGTACGATGTATTCTTTTTCAAATTCATTCATTCGTTTAAGCAGTTGCTTCTATATAATTTTATATTTTAGTGCCTACAAAATAGTTTCAGAAACTATTATATATAACTCTATCAATGCACTTTTTAAATTCCAATTATTATTACATGTTTTATGGGCGTTTGAAGTTGAAACATAAAAAATCCGAATATTAATTTTACTCACTGTATATATGAAAAACATATATGTATGTGTATTTCCCTAGAAAAATCTACTTCTTGTAGCGTGCGAACTTCTTGATTTTTTTGTAAATTTCTTGAAAACGCACCCATTTAGTGCTATCCCAGAGCTATAAAACTCACTATGTATTTCTCAAAATAAAAATAAAAGACTTTAGACATTTGTTTGGACTTATATGCAAACGTAGTCGATTCTTCCCAAATTTAACATTTTTTTCAGCACTGGCAATGCGATCATTTAAATATTGTGAGCTTATATAGAATATATATTGGCATAGAAGTAGTCTCAAAATAAAACTAAGAAAAACGCAATGTTAATCCTTTAATACTTAAAACTTGTAGCTCTTCTACATGCAAATTACTCCAAAATCCCAGTTAGATTTCTCAGCTCTTTTTTGCACACACGGCCATAAAAAGCCAAAGTAAGTTCTAAACTAATCAGTTAGTTTATTGCATGACTCGTATTTCACTTTTTTCATGTGTGCATAAATATAATTTGTGCTCACGCACAGTCTGGGCTCGGCTGCTCGTCTTTTGTTCAGCTGCAATGGCAGCCAATTATGTGGGACAATAAAAACAGCACAAAAATGTGGACAGTTTAATTTGAGAGGAATATTTTTGCTGACCTTCTCTCTCTGTGTATGTGTATGTGTGTGTGTGACTGTGTCGCCTCTACTCTATAGCATTTGTTGGCTTAAAGCGCGCACACAGGCAACAAGGCAAAAACCGTTTTAGTTAGCTACGACATTCTGACCAAACAATCTACTCACACACACACACACACAGACACACTCACATAGACAAGTATGTGACTCGGGCCAACATATTTGGGCAACTGCCGTTGGCTTTAATTTCGAAATATTCGAGGCGTTGGCTTTTATTTTGTCTATTTATAACACCCCCTGCCCAAGTGTAAGTGTTCGCATTCCAAGCATGTGAAAACTGCAAAATAGATGCTCATCTCAGCAGCCAGCAGCACGAAGCCCCAATCTCTCAATTGCCCGCTGCTTTCTTTTCCGCTCCCGCTCACTCTCTCTCTCTCTCTCTCTCTCTTTCTCTCTCTGTTTCTCGCTTTGTCCAAGTGCAACTGCAACTTAGTTGAGAGCCCACAGCGCACATCCTTTTAGCTGTTGGTTGAGTTCACATGCCGGGACATAACTAACAAGACGACCGCCGCCGTCTTGCTTGCTAGCAGCTCGTATTTCAACAGCAGCACACGTACACGTACACCCACACACCCACACACACATAAACACACACCCACATACAGTCAATGAGAGATACTCAGCTTTCGCTGGCTTAGCAGCGAGATTTATGTGGAAATTCCTAAAAGAAATCCAAGTCAATTACTTGCTTAATTATTTCCTTTGAAATTTATTGATTTTTTGCTAAAGGAATTTGCGCAACGCTTCGCTACTATTTGTTTTGTCTTTCGCACACTCAACTCCTGACTACAATGTGTAATGAAATCAAATGAAATGAAAAGGCAACAGCAGTAGCAGCAACAACAACAACGAAGGATACAAAACAACAAATGAATAGAATTTGCTGCTTGATTTTCCCTTGGAATTGGCAGTTTTCCTTTTAAGCTTCAAGCCTCTTCTCACTTTATTTTACGTTTGAAAATTTATTTATTTACTTATTAAATTGATTATTTCACTATGCATATATTTATTTTTAAGTAGATTATTGTAGAATAAATAGTTAAAATAGTAAAAAAGTAATTGTAATTAAATTTAAAAATAATTAAAAATTAATAACTATTCAGGGCATCGGCTAGTTGCCTATACTCAAAATTTTCTCAAGCTAAGTTAGTTTTGCGGTGAACCAGATAACCGAAACTGAATATTGTAAGATAATAAAATATTAATACTTTGATTTCAGCTTTCATCGTAAAACTTTAAGAATGCTAAGGCCTCACTCCAAACTCAAATTTCACAGCAAAGCCAACTTTTCAAGCAGCATGCTAAAAAATAAAATATACACATTATTTTAAAGGAGATTTTGTGTTTATTTTGGCGCGCTCTTTCAAGTGTTTGCTCAACTGGGCGTATGAGTAATATGCATATGAACTAACGCTTCAATGAGTTTTAGTTGTTGAAAACAATTTTTATGACGATGATTGTTGTTGTTGTTGTTGTTGTTGTTGTTGTTGCTGCTGCTGCTGTTGTTGTTGTTGTTATGAATTATTATTCGGAAATTACACTTATGCAGCGAGTTTTTTTTAAATATTTTTTTAACAAGTAGTTAACGCCCTCTAGTGGCCTTTTCATCCACTTGAGAGGCCCTTTTGTGGCATAATCGAAATATGTTGCAAATGAAAAAAGCGCAAAAAACGGAGATTTAAGCCGCAAACACGTGTTAAATGATTTAAATAAAACACTCTAGCTTAACTGTAAACGGATTTATATGCATGCACACATACATGTTTTACAGCATCTCTGACGGACTCTAACAATTATTTGAATGCTCTGCTGATGGCATTTCCCCAACGCGCAACGCGTTCGTTTTGTATGCATCCCATTTGCGAAACTGTCCCCAGAGCAGCTCAACTGATTTAGTTCAGTCTCATGAATGTAAATACTTTTGCAATTTGTATTACAAAATCTATTCCAGAAAATGATTTCAATGTATATTACGTTCAATTTAATTCGGGAACGACTGCACCGATTGGGATGACTTTTTCCATGATTTGTATTCGTCGGAAATAGAATATGTATTGCCATGCGAATGACTATAATTAGTGATTATTGACGTAAATGTTAAAATCGAAATAGATTACTTACAATGTCGAGATCGAGAAGATTTTAGCTCTCCCGACAGAGTCATTCATCAATTGGGTTTCAAAATATTGTGAGCTCTCAATCGCCGGAGCAAAGAGAGACAGCCCATGATTAACAAATCAAAATCGCTGAGCAACTCTAAGAAGTCAACGAGATAATTCCAGTCTCTCCCGATAAAGTCATATAACAATTAGAATTTTAATCATTGCAAATGTGATCGTCGAAAAAGAACAAAAAGAAAGCGAACGCGAATATGATCGAAATTAATTAGAATGACTAGCTCAGCAGAATGGATTCTAGGAAAAACGTATGATGAAAATGGTTGTTTATTTATGCTGTATGCCAATGATGGAGCTGGTGAGACCTTTCTCAATGTCAGCAATCTCAGCCACTGCTCGTGCGATATTCGAAATGGCGGTGGCTTTTGGATCTTCTGAAATAGTATGCCGTATGGCATTTACTTTTACTCTATTTTGCATTAACAACATGCCAAGAAAAACAGTTAGTTTGCACCTCAAGTCGTAATTTTTTTTCCAACTGCTCAAACTCGAAAAACGTTTGTTTTTTATTTTTAAACTCAACAACAATTGAAATTGGCATAGAAAACATTTTGTGGAGCAGCCAGCAGGCGCACCACACAGATCCCAGCCAAAGCCAGACGCAGTAGAAAATCCAGCGGGCTGCGACAATTGTTTACAGATTCAGCCAACTTTTACACAACCATTTGTTCGTTGTTGTTTTTTGTTGTTGCTTGTATGTGTGTGTGTGTGTGGGTGTTTGTCTATGTGTGTGTGCTGGCTCGTTGTCCCTGGGAAATTTTTAGCAGCATTTTTGCCAACGGGCAACGGCGTCAACGGCAGCCACAGCGAAAATCTCTTTATTGGATTATCCTGCAAAATTTACGCGGCATTAAAAGCGGCAAACGTGTCTGCCCCCACCTCGACCAACCTCTCTGCCGTCGGACGCCAAGGGGTTAAGCACAAGGTGAGCCGCGAACGAGAGACCCAAACAAAATAAAAATAAAAACCCAGAGAGAAGACGAACGAAAAGGAAAAAAAAAAGAAAACAAACATTTATTTACATTTTAAAGGTCGACGCTTCCATTAGCCCAAAATCCATTAGCGTGCCGCATATTTTCGGCGCATTGCCTACTTACAGGACATTTAAAGTTTATGCCGCGTCCCGCCCCCCTTCGCCCAGCGCCCTGCAGCTGCAAAATCTGTTTGGAGCACACACACACAGATCTAAAACAAAACAACAGCAACAAAAAAAAGCTAAAAAGCACCAAAGGAATTTCCGCTAGTTGGTCCACACCAAAAAAATCGCGAATTCAATTTGGTAAGTGTAGTAAAAAAAAAAAAAATAGCTAGAAATGTGTAGAGCAAAACACGTGGCGCTTTTTTATAGAATCTCGAAAGCTTCCTAGGAGCGACTTGCCCAACACGTTAGATAAACCTTTTTCAAGACCATAAAGGCAAATGGGTTTTCGAGTGCGAACAACAACATTTACAGGAACTTCCGTAAACAAAACTCTCTTTTCACCAAAGAGTCGGAGCTGAAGCTAACGAACAGTTCTCCTTTCAAATGGATTTATGGAACGTGCCTGCCTCCCCTCACCTGCCCTCCCCTTTATTCAACACAAATATAAACTGAATACTCTCATAATTCCATTTGATTTTGTTCTCAACCGAAAAAAAAAAATAAAAATAAATTTAGTCCGGCTTTCAGGTTAAGCTAAATGGTCAAAACATCCATTCAATATTTGCAAATTGCTTAGAAAGCCCAGCAGTGTAAAGAATTTATGAAAAATAAAATTACATAGAGTTTTCCAGCATTTCCATGGCTGCACTAAATTGAAAATGTTCACACGACGAAGTCGTAGAATTGCATGACAGAAGAAAGGAGGTGGGAGTAAAGATGAGTTATATATAGCTAATAGACCATTTAAGGTATTCTATATACCCCTATATACCCTATAAATATAAAAGTCGAAGGCTAATACTAAAATACATAAGAATTTCGTAACAGAAGATCAGACTAAAATGTTGTTAATCTTTTTTAAATCGAAATTCAATTCTTGGCCTTTATTTGATATTAATTTATAATCATATCTAATGCTAAATATTAATAAATTGTTAATATACATAAATAATAAAAATTCTCTATAATTACATATTATAAAAAGCATAATTTCATACAATTTCATTTAGGATTCTATAGAGTGCAAAATTGAACTATGCCAGAATATATAATAAATATATTTTAAAACAAATAGCTAAATATATAAAGTAGTATTAATAGAAATTTATAATTATTTAATATTTTTATTGTAATATTTAAACAAATATTTTAAATTTAATATATTTATTATTTTTGAAATTATTTAATAAATAACTTAATATATAAATTAAATTAAATAGTAACATTAAAAAAGATTTTTTTAAATTAAAAAAAATTGAAGTTTTAAATTTTTAAAGGTATTTACTAATTTAATTAACCACAGCACATACGCGCATATAAATCAAAAATTCTCTTAAATAAAAAATTATTATTTAATTATTTCAACTTTCTTTTACTATACTACTAAAGCCTAATAATTAAAATTATTAAAATTTTATAAAATATAATTTTAAACTATAATTTTAGTTTTTATTTCTTTTTATTTTTGACTTTTATCAGATAATTTTTAAATACGCTACAAAATCCGTCATTAATTGCAAACACTTACTCTAACTTAAGAATCGACATAAAGCATTAGTTGCCATAATTACGGTAATTCACTATAACATGGAAATCGAATAGCTGCAAAAAGAAATCAGAATTGCCATTGTGAATGTTGGGACCAATCGCAACTTGGCTAACTGCAAGGAAAATTCACATTTAAATGCTTGCTATTTATGATTTTTCTATTACAATACGACGTACGCAGGAGACGAAGGAAGAGGGTGCGATGCGAGATATGTGAGTATTTCACTACGCATTCAACTCGCTCTCTCTGTCTCTCCCTCTCTTTCACATTCTCTTTCTGTGATATCAAAATGCAAATGCATGTTTCGCATATTTAATGCGTCGTGTGTGTACACGCAAATATATATTACGATACATATATACTTTATATATGCTCAGAGAGAATGAGTGAGAGAGAGAGAGGGTGAGAGAAGTAGAATAGGGAACAGAGGAAGCAGTATATGAAAAGTTCTTTTTGTTACCCGCAGCTGCATCAACACAATGGACCAACCGATATACCTCTAGCCCCTACCCAACCCATTCGGCAAAAAACGCCCTAAGAAAAACCACGCATGACAAAATACCAAGTGGCAAAAAGGGAAAATATTTCGAATGGAGGTTTTACCTCATTTTATTTGCGAATACTCTGCAAGTAAAAAAGTATATTAAAAATAAAAAATATTAAATAATAATACAATTAATATATATTAATTGTTATTTTGTAGCTCTGAGTTCTAGCTTATGATAATAATAAATATAGATACATCAATATATGGATATCAGTATTTATCGATTAACTGATTTTTCAATCATGATCACAAATACCCTCATCTCCGATGATATCCTCTCAATCATCCAAGATCATCTTCTCTGCAGATTATAATAGATCGCTCTCATCATCCATCTACAGCTCAGCAAAAGTAGTCTATCTAAAGGGTATATATAACTCGATCAGCTTCGCCGCCAGCATTCTCACTTACGTTATATTCTAGTTTGCTTTTTTTTTTCGGTATTTTACTCTTTCGGCCAGCAATGACTTTTTACAATTTTCATATGAAATGAACCATTAAATTGAATTGGCATTAAAATTATGTGGATGTGTGTGTGGCTGCTGATGCTGCATAGAGAAAAATCAAGAGAAAGGCACCGATAGAGACGGAGAGGGGGGGGTGGGGGGGAGAGAGTTGGAGAAGCCGCACTCGCTTTTGGCACTTTGCATACGCCATCGACAACGCAACCCATCCAAACTTATTTGCATTTTTATTACAACAACAACAAAAGCAGTTGGAAGCTTTGCCACATGCAAGAAAATACTAAAAAAAAATACATACAAATATATATATGTATATGTATATGTATATATAATAAAAATAAGAAAATTCAAATAAATGTTTGTTAAGTATTTTTGCATTGAGTTTTATGCACACACACACACACATAGACGCACACACATGCACACACACACGCATTAGGCAAGTTGAATAGCAAAGGGCCTCGCATCCATCCATAGTATGGATTGGCACACCTGCTGCTTCTCATAGCAGCCATAACCGTAAATCGCAATGGCTGCGACAGCTGACAAGCTAAGAAATAGAAGAAGATGAAGAACAAACTTAAGCGAAATACCTTGAGAAGCATTTTGCCAACATTAATATACATTATTTATATATTTTCCACGCTTCATCATCATTTTATATTTTCCGCTGCTGCAATTATCATTCGAGCAAACGCCCTTCAAAAGCTTCTTAAAATGCAAATTCATAGGGAATTATTTATCATTGAACAGTAGAGCGGAAATATCAGTAAATTTTAAAGACTACCAGGTGAATGATGCTCATGTGCATTAGGGAATTCCTATATGCGATTTGGGTTTATATATAATGTCATATGATCATGCTATATTGTGCTTCTGAAAAGTTGATTATTTATTGGTCATATTATCTTATATAATATTTATCGAAATTTGATCATTTTTAGTTATTCATAAATTTTTTATCACCTTCATTAGATACCGATCTATGGATAAGATATAAGACTACATATATCAATATTCAATACATATTTTGCTTCATAACATATAAATTAAGTTTTATATCAAATTTGTATTATATTAAATATTATAATAAATAATAATAAATAAATAAATAATAATATAATTAATAATAAATATAATTAATAAAATAAAATATTGATAAATATAAATATATGTGTATAAAATTAATAAATAAATATATTAATTTAATTTTTAATTTATTTAAATTAATCTTAAATTTATTATGTTTATTTTGCTTTTATTTTTTTATTATTATTTATTTATAAATGTATGCATACAATTTGTATGTTTAACATTTCGTAAAAGTTTTGCTAACACTCTTAAAGCACTCTATTAACGTTTTTAGTATATCAACTCTGAGCATAATTCACAATCATTTGCTCTACTTCCCAGGCATTCACAATTACTGACGCTGATCACAATCATCGGTCTCTTAGCGAATGTTCTTAGCTAAACTCAAGTTTAAGTGCGCCACTGGGTGGCCCGCTATGTGTGTGAAAAGAGAGAGAGAGAGAGAGAGAGAGAGAGCAACACAACGAATGCGTGAGAGGGAGAGCAGTTAAAAGTTGAAAACTTGTGAACTGCACGCACCGCAGCAACAGCCATATAAATGAAAGTATTTTTAAACTGGGTATATACAATAAGAGATACCCTGCAAACTATGTGGCCTTTTTATTAACATATATGTATTTATATTATTATTAGAATCAGAAATAAAGAGAGAGCCAGAGAGATGCACCCAAAAGGTACTTAAATGATCCCTAATTTTTATAGGCATTGATGTCTATAAAGGGGCTGAAAATACTATGCAACAATCAGTTGAATATATATTGTGAAAAGCCATATGATCTATGATCATTGGGACCTGTTGGAGCATATCCTTCTCTCTCTCACTCTCTTTGTGAGCACAGGGTATATGAATCGCCATCAGGACTTAGAATAAGAAGCAGTTGCAAAAGTATTGCATGACGCTCTCCGAGTCTAACAATAGCCATAACAACTAGCACAACATTAGCAGTGGCAGTGCGCTGCGAGTCGAGGTTCGAATGGATGTTTGACGGCATCGTTGTCATGGTCACGTGCAGTCGCTGCCGCTGTCGACGCTGCTGCTGTAGCAGGCTGTCGTTGCTTCCGCTGCAGTTGCGCGCACGAATGGACTAAATGTCGGCCATGGGGTTTTCATGTATTTCTTCTTCTTATTTGCCACACCGCAACAATTGTCAAACAAGCGCGAAAAATTGGCGGCCACTTTGGCATCCACTTGGGCTTGAAAGTGCTGCAGGCACTGCGGCTTACCAATGATAATGTTTGGTTGTCGGGCTGTCAAGGAAAGAGAAGGAGAGAGAGAGAGAAAGATAGAGAACTTGAACTGCACTATAAGGTCTAGCTTCAGCTAGTCTTTGAAGAGAAGGCAATAAATTATTGACAAACAAATCACATTCTAGATGTATATATGGTATGCTGCATGATATTCAGATAAGAATTGCAACATACCATAAATTCTTTTTCTTTCTTGTCTGTCAGCAGCTCTTGCGACTCACTCACTCACTCATTTGACTCTGCATTTCAAATTTCTTAATTTATTTATTAATTGAGATGATCAGCCATAACGTTTAACAAATACTTAAAGCCATATTCAATTTCGGTTTCATTTGCCTTTGGTTGCCTTACGACTGGGCTGAGCCCAACGAAATTTCGCTCGCTGTTGGTTTTTAATTGTTTGGTGTCTTGGTAATAGGGCGAGGGTTAACACGTTGTGTGTTTAATGTTTAAAATGATGTGTGGCTGACGTGCTGCTAATGAGAGACTAATTAACGCCAAAGTTACAAAATGTTTGTTAATTGGAAAATTCACATTTTATTTTGTAAATTATTTCCTTCAGGGTACTTAAACAAGTGAAGAAAATGAGCAGGAAAGGGAATGAAGCAGCAGGAGGAAGCAGACGGTGTGTCAGTATTTTTTTAATTTGTTGCAAGAAGAAGCACGAGCTGCGGCAATTTATTTGGCAATCTAAGAAATCGAAATTAAAAGGAATAAAATAAGTTGTACATACATGAGCTGTGCTATTCTTTTTCAAATTGTGTTTTTAGATTTGTAAAAGCTTAAGATAATTTGTGTGATTTAACTATTGCTTATATATTAAAATTAATAATTTTCATATTTTTAGGTGGAAGAAAGTGAGTATATAGAGATGTTAACTCATCAACTTGTTGTTTATATATTAATATGCGCTTTCTTTATACATATATTAATTTATGATCACCAAAGCTATTTCATTCATTTTTTAACAGACTCTAAATTTCCTTATATATAATTGAAAGACGAAGGAAATCTAGGCAAGTGTCTAACAGATGCTAAATCTGTTTATGCAAGTATTGGCTTTCTGCCAAGCTCTCTGCTAATTTATATTTTTTATAATCAGGAAATCAACTAAATTGTATTTTTATAATCAGAAAATCAATCAGAAACCAAGTGCGGTACCTACCTTAGTCTACGTAGTTTTAAGAATTGTTAAACATATTAACAAGCTCTCTCTGTGAGTGCTTTCTAAATAACTAAGTCTCTCTACAGCTGCATTTGGATGCCTTCTCCTACAACCTGTTGCGTACTGCCGAATGCCTGCGACAAATTTGCGTGCCGCTGCAGTTGGGGCAGCCCTCAATGAGGCCGAACGATTAACTGAGCTGCAAGCGAAGCCAAGCCTCAACATTGCAGTTCCGATCTGCAATTCCAACTGCAATTGCAAGCTAATAAACTGCACTCAACTCGCCCTCTTTCTCTCTCTCTCTCTCTCTCTCTGTTCCATAGACTATCAACTGCACAATTTGGAGCAGAAGCTTGCTGCAATTTTATGGCAGCTGCATTGGAAAATGCAAAAAGTGGGCGGGCAGCCCGAAATCGCAGTCACCGTTGAGCGTCATTAAAGACACGCGATGCGGGAAATGCACGTAATGGGAGCTGAACAGCAAAACGGACACTGGAATAAACCGCAAGCGCTGGCCCGGCCAAGGAGAGCCTGACAAGGATATTGGCTAAGCAGGAGCCAGGGAAAGCCACAGCAGACGGCAAAACAAATTAGCTTATGTCATTGGCCCATTCTGTAATTGGCCATTGCATTAATTTTTTATTGCATTTACTAAATATGCAAATTATCAACTCGACTAGTAGAAAAAGTCAAGTGTGCTGTTTTTATTAAGTTTAGTTTATTTATATATATTTTGTATAAAAGCAGCGCGGTTTATCATATAATTATGATGTGAATTTTATCTTTAAGCGATTTGTTTAGATTTGTTTAATATGTCATTCGTCTTAGCCAAGAATATATAATTGCAAGTCTTACTTAAAAATTTAAAACTAGGCCAAACTAGATTACCAATTTATATTTTTTTATATACATACAAATATTTTGTATAATAATATATAATATTTAAGATATGAAAATATTTAATAATAATATTTAATAGTAATATGTAATATTTAAAATAAAATAATATTTAATAAAATAATATATAATGCTTAAAATACATTAATATTATTAAGCAACTCATGTGATCCTTTTACGGGACTTTTCTGAAGCATGTTATTCATACCCTGTTTTACTTAACTGAATTTCTTATATACAATATATATGTATATATTTTCGTTTTTAACGGTCCCCAAAACTTGTCTGTCCAATGTCCAAAAATTATATGTTCATTAAAAGGGGAAAAAAAAAGGGAGCAAAAGAAACCATAAAATTTTAGAGGCGTGCCCGCTTGGCTATAAAAAACAAATGTCGACTTGGTAAGCACAGAGAGATAGAAAAACAGAGAAAAGGCAAAAAGGCAGCAAAAACTAAGTTTATTTTAAGCTTGGCCAATTCCAATGTGGATTTCATATTTAAAAAGGTTTGGAGCTCGGACACTACTTGAGCAACGTCTCAAGCTGTGGTCTTGGGTTTGGTTATCAAGTTATCTTAAATTAGTTGAATGAATCGGGCAGCTACTTGTGGCAAGTGCCTCAATTGTGCCAATTAGGCTGCTCCTGCTGCTGCTGCTCCTCCTGTTGTTGCTGCTGTGTAGCATTTTCATTAGCCAAATGCACATTTTATGGCCCAAAAGTCATTTTCAATTAGCGCATCTCCGGCCAGGCAAACAGCCCAACAGACAGACAGACAGACGGACAGACGGACATCAGGCAAGGACATCTACAATATAATTTTCGGGGCGCAAAACTTTGTTTTATGACTTGTGGCTTTTCTCTCACTATCGCTGTCTCTGTCTCGCTCTCTAACGTTCTCTCTATTTTCGTAAAATAAACATTTACGTAATGCTCACAGTTTGTGCCGCTCTCTTGCATTGCGTTATGCAAAAGTTCTAACTGCCACGCCCACCTCGCCACAAAATCTCTGCCCCCAAAATCCTGTTTTATGTCGCTCACACACACACACACACACACAGACACACAAAAAGTTGCCGCAGTAATAAAGGAGATTACCTACACATAACATGTGAGTGGGCTCCAAAGACAAAAATTATTTTATATATGTATATGTTCCTGTTCTTCTTCTTCTTCTTCTTCTTCTTCTACTTCAGCCACACAAAAAGTCGGTGAATGGAGGCTGCAGCTGCAAGAAAATTTGAATAGCAACTGGTCAGAAATGCACTTAAATGTATTTCGTAAATTTAAGTGAAATTGCTTTATTTTTATTTTATTTATTTATTTAATTTTTTTTTTTTTTTTTTTTTGCCTTTAGCCAAGGCCCCGGGATTAGCCCGAATAGAAATGGATAGCCGTAAAATTCTTGGCGCTCTTGGCTGTGAATTTTCATGGCCTGCCAGGGCATAAGTTGGCCTCTAATCCACGCAAATGCAGCCAGATGAGGCCTGCGAAAGAGTTTTTACTCGAAATGCTCAAGACAATGGAAATCGCGCTGGGCATGTCTGGCGCAGTTGGATAAAAGGTATTGGACAAGCGGGATTTTCCTGCTCTTTGTGGCATTGCCTAGAGGACATCGAGATTAGATAGAGAATATGGTTGATAGTAATAAAAAAGAGGATATTATACATATATATTATATGTATATGTGGATACAAATGACTTTATAGAGATATGATAGAGTAATATTATATATAGATATATACATATATACATATAATCTATGGATTATTATTCGTATTAAATACAGAGGAGAGATGTAGAGATGTAGACAGAGAAATCATATATATATCTTTATTACATATTTAGCTTATAGTACGCCTAGATCATGAACATTTTTATACATTCATACATTATATATGCATATAATATATGTATATAAAAAAGTAATGTAAAATGTACTTTTCATATTGCCAGAATTCCTAATTAATTAAAATACAATGTTGATTTTCTGTCAATGCTAAGTATTTTCTATGCATATCAATTCTTACATACATACATATATACATATTCTATATGTTCATACCATGCTAACGTGTTGAAAGCTTTGAAAAGTCTTTTGCTTAGTTTTTAATTGCAATTAAAAAGTTGTGAGAGCCGCAAGAGCAGACAGTCACATGCTTCACACCGCTCTCCCCTCCCTCTCAGTGTCTCGCAATATCTCCACAGTCATCTCTGTTGATAGCGTCTCCAAGGTCCAGTCATAATGACAATGCCAAGCAATAGAGTAGAGTGGAGAGTGTAGCGAGTAGCGTGTAGAGGCAAAGTTCCATATACTGAAGGATGTTGCTGAAACTGAATCCTGCCCGGAAGAACCACAAAATGGCTATGCAACGAATTTGTTGGCAAAAAACAAGTGAAGCTCAAGTTTCTCCCTCTCTCTCGCTCACACACTTTTACTACCCCTTCTTACACTCACTTGCCGTCTCTTTCTGTCTCCCTGGATTTCTTGAAGCTTGGCAAGTGGAAACTCTTTTAGTGGCTGTCCAGGCTGCAGACTTAATGATTTTTGGCTTAAAGTTTACCAGTTAGCAGTATTTTTGCAAGTAGTTAAAATTTTATGAGGCAGCGCCGCCCCCGAGGCATTGTTTTTGCATTCAGCTGCCCAGTTACTTGACTTGTCTCAAGTCTAGGCGACACTCTCACTCTCTCAATCTCTCTCTCTCTCTCTCCCTCATCTGTATGCCACTTTATCTTATATGCTATATCAACGTTGCTAGACGACAAAAAAAAAGTGGGACAGAGAGAAAAAACACATCTTTCGAAAATAAAATGAAAACTTGATAAAAACTTTTATCATAACAATTTGTGTTGTACTGCGGTCCCTGGAACAATAAACCAAGTGTGCCAAAGTGCGTATGTGTGTGCCTGTGCGTGTGCGTATATGTGTGTACTGGCTTGTGCCTAATGAGAAAAGTGTAAGTGCAACTTGTACAGAAACCAAGTCAAGGCAAAAGGAAACAAATACCAAGAAACTTCATCCAAGTTGACTAAACCTGACAAAACAAAGCAAATGACATTTTAGAGATCTTTTAATGAAATATAGAGATATATATATAGAGAGATAGTCACAGAGATAGATTTGTGAAAAGAAATTTAATTAATAAATTGAGAGATTTGAGTCTGTTGTGCATGTCAATTATTAAATTCGAAGCATTTGAGAGCTTCAAGCTCTAGCCTTTATTAATTGAAAAAAAAAAAGTTTTTAATCATTCCATAATCTAAGCTACTTTTAAATTATTGACCTTAACTTTTGATAATTTTTAGAAAATTTAAGATAGTAACAAAAAATATTACAAAAGCAAAAATAAGTTTCAGATAGATATGTAGATAGATTTGAAAATACAACAGTTACTAATCATATTTTCACAATTTCGTTTTTCTGTAAGATATAAAACCTTAAACCAGCCTTGCTAAGAATCTAAATCTGGCTCTGCACATACTTAACTTTGTTTAATTATTATATTATTGACATCTTAAATATTTATAATAATCTAATAAGTTTTCTCAGTTTATTACCCAAGCCAATTGCTCTCAAACTACTCTCTAAGCATGAGGTCAGTATAAGATCAGTTATCCGAGTCACCCACCATTTTAAGATAATCATTTTACAGCCGCCGAAAAACTGTCTTCGATAACAGATCAGTTTAGTCGCGTCACAAACCCACATAAGCTGTTGCTCTGTAGACAAAGCTTTCACCTATATTTTGTGGCTCGCTCTGCCTGTAGTACTTAAGCCAACCCAAAAAGGCTTGGCGACGCAAAGCACAGTGGGAACGGAACTGCGGCAAATAAGTGGGAGAAAAAAAAAAAAAAAAATAATAATAAATAATAAATAAATAAAATAAAAGAAAAGAAAATCAAGTGTTTTCAGTTAATGATGGATGACATTATAAAAATATTCTAGATATTATAATAATGAGCCATCTCGGATTAAAAGTTCTTAGAAATAGTTGTTTTGTATGTATTGTTTATCTTATATAAAAGACTAGCTCATTTATTTGTTTTTTTTTTTTTTTTTTTTTTTTTTTTACATATGTATATTTTAATGATTTTCAATAAAATTGTGACCAAAAATTTTTTAAATATTATTAGGGACAGCTGAGAAGAGGTTTGTAAGTAATTTAGTTTTTTGGTACAACGTTTGATGAAGATTGCACCGAAGGTAAATTTACTGAAATAGGCATCGATCTGTTACGATTTTTGGGTTTAAATTCATGAACAACTACATGAGGTGGCCAGAAATTAGGGTCACAAAGGGTTTTAAAGTGTTCTACAGGCACATTGATTTTGAACGAAGCAATTTCACGCGGTGTCGCGAAACTAAACTTCGATATAAAAACATTAACCGGAATCTTATTTGAGATAAAAGCCGATACTGCCTCAATGGTAGTGTCAGATGAAAGCCTAGATAAGAAAACTTGCTTTCTAGGAGAGACAACAGATAAGGTAATGCTATGAGAGGCTGACTTATTGACACTCATTGTTTGAGCAACAATAGAAGTAGCATCCAAATTTGGGACAGGGGCTTGAGTTTCAATAGAAGCCTCAATAGGAGAAACAGATATGGGACAAGGTGAAGGAGGATCTAGAGAATTGGGAGCCGACGACAAAACAGAAGCGCAAGGTGAGGGAGGAGCAAGCGAATTAGGTGACGGTACTATTACAGAAGGAGTTACCGACAACAAAGGAGTATCCAATTGAGAGAGAGGACTTTCAAAGCCGTACTGATATAAGATTTCCTCAGCAGCAGCCATGTCACTGGTCAACTGCATAGAAATCTTCTTCAGTTTTAAAAACTGAGACCTCACAGCACTATACATTTTAGAAAAGTTTATTTGTTTTTCCAAACAAATCGGACAAGACCAGCGTATGCCTCCACTACCAGCTTTAGTAGTAGACATAATCTTGTCATATTCACGCCCAGTAAGACCTGCACACTTAGTATGCATCATGTTATCACACAGCCAGCAACTTATAAATTGCGCTTGTGCAGAATCAACTGTTTGCCTGAAAGTGCAAGCTTTTTTGCAGCAACTCATATTGGCAATCGGGATAGATCACAAAATTACTGAATGTAAACAGAAATGTCACAACAAAGAGAGGTATAAATGTGTTGAGAGCGAGTCCAACAACAAACAGCCGTTACAGAGCGCAACGAAAATATATGTTGAGAGAGCGAGTCAACAACAAAAACAGCCGTTACGGAGCAGATCAAAAGTCCTCAGCGAGAGAGTATACTTGCACACCACAAAAATCAAAGATTCAAGAGAGCAACTTATGCACACACTCACACAAACTTAGAAAGAGTGAACTGGGGAGAGCGCCAACAAATAGAAACACTAAAGCAAAAATGCAAATAATGAAACTAATGAACCGACACTGCACACAAAGCTTCACAAATTAAAAAAGCAAATTATTAAAAACGCAGTGAACAACGGATCAAACCTTGCACAGGATAATATAGATATTTGCTATATACAACCGAACCGCAATTATGTGAAATTTAATAAAAATAATTAACTAAGAAAACAAGAATAATTGAAGAGCACAATAGTAAACACGTCTGTTAACTCTCACTGAGAACTCTCTCTTTCTTTTTTTTCTTTTTTTTTTTTAATAAATAAATAAATAATTATTAAAGTATATTTATTCTGACTTTTCCACTTTTTTTTTTCTACCCACATCAAAACCTCTTCTATGAAAACCAATTCAGTTTTTGCCAACATTTTCGGCCAACTGTGCCCACTGTGCGCCGTTGAAGTCAAGTTCGCCATAAAACCCTCCGAGCTGCGCCTTGGCTCAATCAGTTGGCTGCTGGCGCTTTGCCCAAGCGATCGTCGTCTCACTTAACGGCACAATTTAAAAACTAACGGGTTTTTCGTTCTGCTGCTTGTCGTCAAAAATTTCGGTTTCGATCGTACGCGTTTGCAATCGCCCACCTAGGAAGTACCTAAGAGAAGAAGCAGTAGAACAGTGATTCATAAAGTGCAATAAATAATTAGCAATTATAGCAATTAGCCGAAATAAGTACAAAGAAAAGATATACATATATATGAATATATATATAAAGTTTATATAAGAAACAGTTGAGTGTTAAAGTTGAAGCCTTGAAAGCCGCGGGCCAAATGTTAAAAGTTGAATTCGAGTAAAGCCAAGTGGTTTTTGTTTTGTTTTTGTTGTTGTTTTGACCGGCTCAAAGCAGTTACAACTCGCAACAGCAAAAGTTACAACAGCAACAGCAGCAACAACAACAACTGTAAATAAGCATAAGCTTAATTGCAGAAGAAGAAGAAGCAGAAGAAAACGCAGACAACTGAAAAAGTCAAGCAGCGGAAGCTTTTGGCAGCAGGCACTACACAAGCAACAACAACAACAACAACAACTGCAACAGCAACAACTGCAGCAGCAACAACAACAGCAATAACAATATCAATTACACATTGAACTGTTAAAGCCCAGGTAAAGCCCAGCAAGTTCTCAATGGCTCATTGCAGCACGCAGCTGCGCAAGCGCGTGACTAGTTGAGGCTGAGACTGAGACTGAGACAGAGACAGAAATAGAGATAGAGACAGAAACAGAGGTATTCCGTTTGAAGCTCAGGGACAGACAGTGTTGACTGTTGCAGCAGAAAAGTCGAGCATTAACTTGTTTTAGTTAGGGCTAATCTGAAGCGTCAGTGAGGCGAGTTGTCAATTGTCAACGGATTGTAGCTATAGGGGAGATATATAGAGAAATGGAACTAGTATTTTACTACTATTACTAAAACTACTATTAAAGTAACTACAATTACTATCACTAGTATTGCCACTCCTAGTAATTCTGTTACTACTTCTATCACTCCTCGCCTGATACTACTTTTTCTGCTACCTTACCTCAGTCGGTCAATATTGATCAAAAGTTGAAGATGTTTTGACACTGTCTATTTGCCTAAATCTGTTTACACTTCCCCTTTGAAAAGATATTACTAGATTCAATAAACCTGAAAAAGAATTCACTGTTGGCTTTAAAATTTAATGAAAACGCGGAAAGCGTAAAAAATGAAATTTCAAATGTGTTGAAGCAATTTTTGTTTTAAATAAAAAAGTTCTTTGTTTCCATTGTGAGTCACAGCTGCAAAATTTAAGCAAATATAAGCAAATAAAAACTGAATTTTTATGTATTTTTTTTTTTTAACGATTTCCTTAAAATGTTATGAATTCTGATAAAGGCAAGCCAAACCCAAGCAAATGTAAATTAGCCTGAGCTCATCTACATTGAGATTAAAATATAAAGGCATTTATGTAAACATACATATATATATTCAAATTAATAATAAACTACTTTATTAATATATTATTAATAATATATTATTAATATTTATACATATATTATTAATATATAAATATATGAATTTTTTTTAAGTTGTAAGCTTCTTTGTTTTAATTTAATTTAAAATAGATTTAAGTTTGGTTTTTATATAAAATATTTAATTTTTATATACATTAATTTTTTTTATTTGTAATTAATTTTTTTGTATTTCCTTTTTTTTCTTATATTATTCATTTATTCTTTCTTATTATTCTTTATCATTATTCATTCTTTATTATTATTGATTTTTTTTTATTTATTATTATTTTTTTTATTTAGTAAGAGTATTTGAATTTCGGCTTTCAAGTCAATTTTATTTAATATTTTTAGTTAACATTTGTATTAATTTTTTCCCTGCTTGTTTTTGTTTGTTGTCTTGTCTTAAATCTATTTGATTTGTGACGTATACGCAATGTATTCAAGTGGCTCATTAATATTTGTATTTGTATCTCGATTTTTTGTGTGTGTGTGTGTTTTTTTTTTTTTTTTTTTTTTTTTTTTTGGCGAGGTGCGTAACAAGCACGATATGAAACACGTTTTTGCATACCAATGCAGCGGATGGGATATCGGGCGCTTTATAAGACGAGCAAGCGTCAGTTGACTTGGTTTGTGGGGCGGTTGGCAAAGGGGAAGACCTTCAATAATGTATCTGTCAAATATGAAGTGGAATTTAAATAAAAAATCGATAATAACATTAACAAAGGCAAGATGCTGATGTATAGAAGTGGAATATTTGAATGAATGAAGCTGTAGCAGAGTTTGAATGAGCAGCAAAAATTGATTGAATAATTAAATGAAATAGTCAAGAGTTGAATTGATACTTGAAGAACTTTAAATACTTATAGTTTGTCGACTGTATCCGTTTTCCAGAAGAGTTGCCCGAAAACAACTTTCAAGTCTTCAGCTGAATAACTAGTTGAAACCGCTCTCAACTGCTTTCGTATGCCGAACACTGATGTCAGATCGTTTCTAGAATCTCTTGAAGCATAGTACTTCAGTCATTATTTTAACATAATTTTTAGCCAACTACAATGTTGACTCATCACCTGATGTTGGCTATGTTTTTAAAAAAAAAAAATAAATAAATAAAATGAATAAATAAAAATAAACAAAAGAAAGATCATTTTACTTAAGCAGCATGAAAAACCTGTTTTTTTAACACAGCATGAGGCTTATTTTCGGTACTTTTTTTTTGTTGCTTTTGTTAATTTGTTGCTTTTTGTTCAGCCGTAGAAATTTGTTAATTCAGTGCTTGAATTTGTGAGCTATCATTGGCTTATTAAATAAATTACATATATTAAATAATCATACAAATTATTTTGTAATTTCCGAGCATTGACCCAACAAGAAATGGGCAAGATCTATTTATAATTGATACCAAATTGTGGGAATTTCGCTCTTTCTCAGAAATTATATTTGCATTTTTATTTTATTTTTATTTGACATTCAGACTGGGTAGAGATGTTAAGAAGTGCTCTTCGTATTGTGTTTAGAATTAAAACATTTGTCAAGTACACAGAGCTATAAATATTAAATTAAATTTATATTTAATTGTGCTTGAATTAAGTGCAAGGCCACATTTTATGGATAAATGAAGCTTAAATCTTTGAGCGAAAAGAAGACTATTCTCTTTAGTAGTGCTATTCACTTTTAGTTCAGGGAAAGTTTTCTTAGTATAATATAACAGTAATAACATTATCAGATAGTAAACTTATTTCTCTTGATAACAAAACCTGTCTTATAATGATGTTCCATAAAAGTGGATGTTCTGTTCTATATAAAGCCAGTTTATTATCTTGACAACATTTTCTGATTCGCTAGAGTACCGTTAGGTCTGGCACACGTCAAACAGCTGTTAACCCTGTTAAAAATAAAATTAATAGTATTCGCTTTATAATCGCCATAAATGAAACGACGTGAAAATTGTTTAAACAAATCGTCAAATATACAAAGTAAGAGAATGTTTTTTTTTTTTCATTATGTCATTAAATCAAGAACAGTACAAAAATGCCGGTGAGGGTGCTCTGGACGGTAGTGCTCGACTAGCAGATGCCTTGCATCGAGAGAGTTATTCAAAAAAGTGAACTACTCTTCATGTAAGGGAGAACCTAAGCAGCGAAATTTAAGAGTCACGCATTTGAAATCTGAGAGATGTTCGTAAATACATTCATATAATGGAATTGATCGAATAGGTTCAGCTAGTGATTCAGAACAAGTATATAAATAAATATACATTTATAAATTTATTAACTTAATTAAATTGACCTCAACTACTTCAACTCGTTCCATTCACATTACTAAAACCAATATGCCCCGCTTACCAACTTCCAATGGGTTCGGTGTGGAGTTGAATAAACACAACAGCTATTCAAACTTGTTGGGGATTGTTATCTGTGCATATGGAGGGGGCGGGGTAAGCGTTTGTTTGCGTGTCGTACAATACACTAAATTTCAGTATTAGACATCTTTAAAAGATATCAGCTGTGATTGCATTTTAATAGGTGCACTAATTTGTGTTTACTTTGATTTGTTTGCATTTTATTTGACATTTCCTGACATCTATCTTATCGGGATATTAGTTGAGTCCATTAAACAATTGTTCTTACCCAAAGCAAATGAACTGTAAAAGTCGGGTCTGCTTCAATACAAAATGGATCAATAAAACCACATTGTATGTGTCTATATATATATATATATATATATGTAATATGTATACATATACATATAATGCAATATATACATATATAATCATTCCTTATAGTTTATCTCTTTTGCTTATAAGTAGTATAGCTCGCTCTACTCGCTCGGCTGACTCGCAAATATAAAGTTGTCTACGATTTTTATCTTAAAATAGTCGCAATCTATTCTAGCTCGTGGAACTGACATCATTTTGAATACCCAACATAAGTTGGGTGTGCAAGGGCTTTGCTTGAGAAAATATCGAAAATAATCTTATATTTTTATGCGTATTATATTGTGAGGTGCAGAGAAAGAGAGAGACAGTAACAGAGAGATCAATGGAAAGAGAGAGTTAGAGACCGAGACAGAGAGAGAACAACAAGCAGATATGGTGAGAAAGAGAGAGAGAGATAGAGAGATAGAGAGAGAGCAACAGGCGAAGAATGGGAGAGACAGACACAGAGAGAGACAGGCAGACATTCATTCATAAAATTTTATGAAATTAAATTAATAATGAATTAAGGAATACCTTTAAATACAACGAAACTGAGCTTGAATTTTAATTTTAATGCTATCTATTTCTATTGATTTTTGTATACATACATTTATGTTACTTATCTTATAAGTGTATGAAATCTCTCACAAATTCTTCTTTTGATAGATAGAATTTTTTAGTATTAAGGTATACTGTTTCTACTTTAACTGGCTGTCTTCTGCCTTATGTCTAAAGCAACTTTTTGGCCTTGCAAAAACCTAGTTTAAAATTTGCAAGTATTCCAGAAGCAAAGGTACAGGTCATCGATTAGTCGATCAAAGCATCCATCTATCCCAGCAAATTCAGTTTTTATCTTAAAAGTCTAAAAGTCTCTTACTTTATCTGATTGTCAGTTTTATGGCTTGTCCCACTATCAGAATCCAACAGTCAGTGTTAATTGCACAACCATAGCTCATAGAACACCTGAAACTCTCACGTTGTCTCTTCTATCCACACAGTGCCAGTGCGCAGATTTCACAATGAAAACGTCGCAACGAAATCCAGGCTTTGTGGGCGACGATGGCAATAGCACCACCAGCACATTGGCCATGTCGGTAAGTGTACCAAAATCTATGGCCGAAAATTTCAAATGACCTATAAACTAATCGCTCGATTCGCACACATGCACTCCACTGCACCCACCCACACACACACACTCACACGCATAGTCACTGCCAGCAGAGACGACAACAGAGGACGAACAGGAAGCTGACAAATCGACGGGCGGGCGGCAGGGCGAGCGCGCTACATGGGGCAAAGGCGTGGAGTTCCTGATGTCCTGCATTGCAATGTCTGTGGGCTTGGGCAATGTGTGGCGCTTCCCGTTCACGGCACTGGATAATGGGGGCGGGGCTTTTCTAATACCCTATCTCATTGTGCTATTCCTAATTGGCAAGCCGATTTACTATCTGGAAATGGTAATTGGACAGTTTTCGAGTCGCGGCTCCGTGAAGGTATTCGATTTGTGCCCGGCTATGAAAGGTAAGCGAAAACTTTCGAAATTATGGCGAGCACTATATGCCCGAAGTGCCACAAGTCGAAGTCTCTATGCACTTGCAGTCAAAAGTGGAATGTACTAGAGAGAGAAAGATATAAAGAGTTTAGGCATGAAAGTTTTTGGATATATATATTTCATTTGATTAAATTGCTTGTGATTTTCATTTAAAGGGGAATGTTGAATATTTTTATTTTAGATTCCAATATGATATGTAAACATGCGTAGATCATGTCTAAATTGATCAATTTATATCAATAAAATTAAATATTTTAGCAGAACTAAATCAATTAAATGAACATATCAATCATTTTTTGTGAGCCTATCGGAATTTTTTTTTTGCTAAACAATTTATTTATTTATTTTTTTTCATATTGTTTAAAAAAATTTAAATACAAAATGGAATGGAAAACGTATCTGAAATTAATAATATTAAATAAAATATTGTTGAATATTTTACATTTTGTTCAAAAATTAAAAACTTACCTTTTTAGACAATTTATATAAATATGTTAAAGCTAACTATGTATATCTAATATGTATAACTATGTTTATATAGGAATGTTTTTAAATAAAAAAAATGAAACAATATAGAGTGGACAAAAATAACAAAAAAGCAAAAAGCACAAATTGTAATAAAAATAAAGCAAGAAGCAATAAAAATAGCAGTACAATTTTTTTTAACGGAGTTTAAAAACTTAAAAAAAAAAAAAAAAAAAAAAACAGAAAAATAACCAGAATTTAGAAAAAATATTAGAAATATATTGTTAAATCATATGAAAACATATATGAAAACGTATCAACTATATTCCTACAAGCTGCAAGTGCATAAGAATAGCATCCGAATATGGTAATATTTATTAGGAATAGCTGTGCATTTCATATAGAGAATATATTGTCGTTTATCAAAATGAAAGGAACAAATAGTTTCAATAATAAACCAATTTCCTACTACTTTCATATATAATTGCTCGATATAGGATGATTTAAAAAATATATATATGTACTTTTATAAACTGTTCGTCGAACATGTAGACTCCTTCTCTATCTTCCCATTCCATAGACTACTAACTTTTCAGTATCCGTTGCCTATCAGAAGATTCTCTCTCTCTCTCTCTCTGTCTCTCTCTCTCGCTCTCTCTCTCTCTCTCTCTCTCTCTCTCTCTCTCTCTCTCTCTCTCTATCTATCTCTCTCTCTCGTAATGCACAGCTATTCCCAATTTTCATTCATAATCCATATATCATATACATAATATTTTTACCATTATCGTATCATAATCGAATCTCCAGGCGTTGGCATTGGACAGGTGATATCCATATCGCTGGTGACCACCTACTACGTCGGCATAATGGGCATAACACTTAACTATTTTTACGACTCGTTCCGTAATCCGTTGCCCTGGTCCGAGTGCCAGGCCGAATGGGGTGCGCTCTGCGTGGCCTCCAGCCAGGGCAACATCAGCTCCAGCGCCATTTCCAGCTTTGGCGCTAACTCCAGCTTAAATATGATTGGGACGCATCGGCAGCGCGTTGCATCCGCCGAGCTGTATTTTCTGTAAGTGGCTTTTCTACCTTTGTGGTGTTGTTGTAGTAGTAGTTGTTATGGCTTGTTGTTGTTGCTGTGTTGGTTTGGTTGGTTGTTGGGTTTTATCAGCCTTTTCGGGTAATCTTATCACAGAGGACACACACTCTGGCATTCAATGCCAGATTCAAGTTTATGGCCGTTCAATGCTCGCTTTATTGACGTTAATTGAATGAGTCCCTAGTATGACACCCGAGTTGTTCCCCTCTGTGGCGCCTAAATTGACAGCAATTAACGGTATTGGAGGTTAGGATGCTGCAATAGCCCCTAGACGATTGCAACAGCCAAACGATAGGCGACATGTTGCAAGGCCACTTCAATTAGCAATCTAACGGTTGAGACAAGAGACCGAAGACTGGCGTCTGTGCATCAACATCTTTCGAATGCAAATCAAATTATGATTAATGTTAAGATATTAGATATTTGATTTTTGATATCAGGTATGAGATATGTCAGATATGAGATATTAGATATAAGACATGAGATATGAGATGTAATATATGAGATATGATTTATGAGATGAGATATGAGATATGGGTACTAAATATTACGTAGTAGATATAGTTTATAGATCAATACCCTCTCTGTTCAGCCATAATTCATTAGCGAGTTATATAGACCACCTCCTATAAGGCTTTATAGCGGATATCAGAGTATATACGTTCTATAAAATAATATGTAAACGGACAGAAGCGTGGTAGACTTTACATTTTATATAGTTGTAGCCATGTCCGTTCATATAAGTACAGCGATCTTATAAATCACAGAAGCTAGACTAAACGAAGAATTATTCAACAAATACGTTTTCTAAACTAGTTTTCTATGAAGAAGAAGAAAGAAAGAGAAAAAGAGATTTTCAGCTCGTCACAGAGTTCAGAGTATCTTCAATTGGGGCACTCCCAAGAAAATGATTTAATACTTGTTAGTGCGTCCATTGACCCCGTTGTATTTTTAATTGAATTAATCGTAAGCTAACGCTTAATTTAATTTTAATTAAGATATACTTATGACCTCTTTAAATTAATTCCTAATTTTCAAATTTCTTATAACTTACAACTAAGAGAATTTAGTAACTTTTTTTTCAATTAAAGTCGAATGATTTACATTTTGTTTCGCTCAACTAATATCGACATTTATCGCAAGCATATCATCAAATCATAATCATAATAATAATAATGTAACTGACCTAACCTCTGGCATCTATCGAAATTGTGATTAACTCTTTCCAATAAATATATATCATCATTAAGGTGTTGGCATCGGCCAGGCATTTCAGGTGTTCATGCTAAGCACTTACTACGCCTCACTGGTTGCCATATTTTGTCGATATTTCGTCGATTCGTTCCACAGTCCGTTGCCATGGGCAACGTGCCGTGACGAATGGGGCAAGAACTGTATCAATGCAGCGCCCAGCGAGCCAAGCGATGAACCGAATGGGACACTAAATAATACAGATCGCATTATATCCAGCTCGGAGCTGTACTATGTGTAAGTGCTTCGGGTTTAGTTATGGGCATAAGTCTTCCGAGGGGTGTTGGCCATGCATGTTGACATTTTTCCGTTGTTTCTCAAGCTCCAGAATCTAATGTGGTTTCCCGTTAAATTCCTTAGCAAGGAGGTGCTGCGTGAGAAGGACCAGATAGCCGATGGCATTGGCCTGCCCAACTGGGACCTGGTCATTGGCCTGTTCGTGTCCTGGCTGTGCGTCTTTCTGATCATACGACGCGGCGTGAAGAGCTCCGGCAAGGCGTCCTATTTCCTGGCCCTCTTCCCGTACGTCATCATGGGCGTCCTGCTGATACGCGCCGTCACCCTGCCCGGCTCGCTGGACGGCATCTACTACTTCATCAAGCCCAATTGGGGCAAGATCCTGGATCCGAAGGTGTGGTACGCGGCGGTCACCCAGTGCTTCTACTCGCTGTCCGTTTGCTTTGGCAACATCATCATGTACGCGTCGTACAATAAATTCGGTCACAATGTGCACCGGGATGCGACCATTGTGACCGCCTTGGACACAGCCACCTCGCTCCTGGCGGGCTTCACGATCTTTGGCATTCTGGGCCACTTGGCCCACGAAATTGGCACCGATGACATTGGCAAGGTGGTCAAAGGTGGCGCCGGCTTGGCCTTCATTTCCTATCCGGATGCCATAGCCAAGTTCAAGCAGCTGCCGCAAATCTTCTCCGTGCTCTTCTTCCTCATGCTCTTCGTGCTGGGCATCGGCTCGAACATAGCGATGACATCCTGTACAGTGACCGCCATTCGCGATCGTTTTCCCAACTTCAAGCAGTGGCAATGCTCGCTGCTCATAGCCGTCGTCAGCTTCTTCATTGGACTGATGTACATAACACCGGTAAGACATGGAATTTACATATAAATTTTTCTATTCATTTTGTATATAAAGATATTCTATATCCTAATTTATATATACATATATATATATTTTTTTTTTAATATGTAAAGAAAATAATTGTATAATATTTTTTGTATTTTTATATTTATATATTTATTTTTATTTATATATTAAATTTCTATATATAATTTATATATAATTTCTATATATAATTTATAATTTTTTTTTTCATATATTAAATTCATATATATAATTTTTCCATATTTTATTTTTCTATATATTATTTATTTTTAATTTTTATTTTTTTAATTTATATCAATTCCTTCTCTACAGGGCGGTCAGTATATGCTCACATTGGTGGACTTCTTTGGCGCTTCAATGATCGCCTTGGTGCTGGGCATTGCAGAGCTCTATACGATTGGCTGGATCTATGGCACGGATCGTTTGTGCAAGGACATTGAGTTCATGCTGGGCAGAAAGGTTGGACTCTATTGGCGGCTATGCTGGGGCATCTTTACCCCACTCATCATGACCATTATTCTGATCTACTTCTATGCGACCTATGAGCCGCTCATCTACAATAATCAAGCGTATCCAGCCTGGGCTTATGGTAAGTCCTCAGATAATTGCCTCAATAACTAATATTCAATTCATCATCATCTCCTTCCTTCCTCTCTTCTGTCTCTCAGGCATTGGCTGGTCCATCACAGCCTTTGGCGTTATACAGCTGCCACTTTGGATGCTCGTCGCCATCATTCGGGAGCCTGGCAATACGCTGGGCGAGAAGATCTGCGGCGCCTTCAGGCCCAAGAAGAACTGGGGACCCTCCGATCCGCTGCTGCGGGAGCAGTACAATAAGCAAATCGAACACGAGCTAATG
Organism: Drosophila mojavensis; assembly: GCF_018153725.1. NCBI lineage: Eukaryota > Metazoa > Arthropoda > Insecta > Diptera > Drosophilidae > Drosophila > Drosophila mojavensis. Next base: position 8,752,073 of record NW_025318858.1, read on the forward strand.
CCCAAGCGAGGACAAGGCTTCTGGGCCAGCATTAAGCAAAATATCATGGGCTGAGTTTCAGATCTCTGAAGATGTCTACTTTAAGATGTGTATATATATATGTGTGTAAACTATTTGATATATTCTATTTGTAAGTGTACGAATTAAATGTGACGAATTTAAAAAAAAAAATTATTTTTTGGTTTTATTTATTCATTTCTATTTTATTTTTATTTATTTTTTTTTTTTTTTTTTTGTTACTATATATCATAATTTGAGAAAGTAGGATTTATAAGCATATATGTTTTTTACGCAATTTAAATTTAAATTTCAAGAAATAAATATTTAATAATATATAAATTTAGCTATTTTACATTAAATATATGTAGTTTATTATATTGAAAAACCAAGTTCCAGGGAAAGACTTCATGTTCCCAAGAAATAATTTGTTCTCCCATATTATAATTACTGTTATTAATTATTAAACATTCCAGCTCTTCCATAAAGATATTGCCCCTTTCAAATCTCTGCTGAAAACATTATCTCATGCTCAGTTATCTACTCAAACTTATATTAATCTTGCAAGCTCAGTTAGGTCTTCAGTTTTCTGCTCTAATCAGCTGCGTTTTATTTGGACCACAAGTATTTTTCGTAGCTCCGAGACACCTCGCTTCCACCCTCTGGACATTTTTACACTCCTCGCTGCTGGCCACAAATTGACCATCACATTGACAATTTGGAATTTGGGCAAGAGAATGAAAATCAAGAGAAATGCTGTATACTTTGTCTCCGTTACGTTTTCCAACTGGCAAAACAAAGACTGTGAAGAGCCAAAATACTTTGCAGCGGACGACGCCATCTTAGAGATAATTGCTTTGATAAGGACACGCCGGACTCGGACCCGGACCCGGACACGGACACGGGCGCCAGCACCGATGGGGAGCTTTTCTTCTTCTTCTTTTTTTTTTTTATAAATGTCACCAAATATTTACATGTCGCGGCATTGTTAAGCGAAAACAACTTTGTTTTTTTTTTCTTTCGTTTTTCTTCTTCTTTTTTTCTTGTTTTATTTGGTGGCCTCTATGCGCCCGCATTTGGCTTGCGGCTTGACTTTTTGCAACTGTCCGGCTTCCTGGCTGGGGCGTCGAACGAGCGAGCGCCCGAGTCCGGGATTCCGGATGGCGGCCGTGTTGCTGCAAAACCGCATAAAAGTCATTGTCACAGCAAATGGATTAATTTTCGCGGCACGTTGTCATATATATGTCGCACTCACTCGCTCCCACACACTCACTCTATAAGTCTCTCCCTCTCTCTCTCTCGCTTGTAATTTTTATAAAGAAATTAAAAAGCACGGCCTGTGGTTGCGAGTGGGTGGAAGAGGGACAGCAACAGTGGCTAGAGCAGAGAGGAAGAGAGAAACATGGGAGAGGGAGACTGGTGCATGGGCGGCGGCAGGTACTAGAGCCGCGCGGGGCGTGGCATTTACCGCAACAATAATTACGTTTCGGCCAGTGCTATTCTCTTTTTTTTTTTTCCTTTTTGGGAAGCTGCACGGAAGTGTATAATGTTGCTAAGTAGTTGCGGTTATTTCTTGTTGCTGTTGTTGTTTTTTATTGTGCTTGGCTGCGTAATTATCATGAAAGGCAACAGGAGGTTTATTTCGCGTAATAAATACAACATAATTACGTTTTTTTTTTTTTCTTTGGCGTCCTGCTGGGGAAGTGAAACAAAAGGCAGGGAAAACTTCGCTTAGTCTGTTTTTCTTTCTTTTCGTTTCGTATTTATATACAAATATTTTGTTGTTTATGTAAAATTAGATAAAGCATATTGTTACTTTTTGGGCACATCAAATGAAATACAATTTTTTATTAGGGTATTATTTTGATATGTATTTATATGATACAATTTAGTTGTGGCTTCCACGCTTAGCGTACTTTTTGGGACCTTTACAAAAAAAAAAGGTTAAGAAATGAAGGATTAATAAATAGTATATAAAATATGTATATAAAAATAATTTTAAATAATTAAATAAACATAAAGAAAAACAAATATAATTTGGTCATCATGTATACTGAAAACTTACTTTTTATTAAATTTAAAATATTTTAATTCAAAATATTTAATTTTTTTTTATTTAAATTTTTTTTTTTTTCGACTTTTATTTGATTAAGACTCTTTAATGCATTTTGTCTATGGATAGCACATTGAGTAGCATTTACTCGTTAGCTGAACCGTAAATGTAAAGCCTGAAAATGGGCTAGCCAATACAATTAGCTAAGTTATTTGGTCTGGGCGTTGCTCTGCGAAGTTTTTCAATTTCAGCGATTGTCGAAGACGTCTGCTATTATTTTTGTTCATCTTTCTTTTCGTTTCATTCGGCTAACACATTGCCAATCAGCAGTACGTCCAGCAAATAGAAGCACCTAACACTCTTGCACACACACTCTCACACACACATTGACACTCACACAATATCGCATGTGCACACTCATGCAGACAGCAGAAATCCAAATAAAAATCTATTTAACTAAAAGCTAAAAAGCGCGTCAGCTATCGCTGTCTCGCTCACGCGCTGCATTCGCCGCTCTTTTCTCTATTTCTATATGCCTGTCTTCTGGTTCTTTGGCGCTCTCACGCTCGCATTTCTCTTGCATCAGCCGCGCGAACAAAAAGCAATGTGCACAAAAGAGAGCCAGAGAGCGGAGCTAGAAGAGAAACGCAAGCATATTCAACAGAGATTGCACCGTGTCACGAACTAATGCTAACAAAATAAAACTTTCGATCAGAATTTGTTCATAAATGTTAATAACTAAAAATATACATATAAAAAATATACATATATATATTCAAAAGAATAATATGCTTACGCAGTTAAGCTTATACTACTCTTTATATTTATTTTACAGGGTATCCACAGATGGCAGTGAAGAGCAAAGCAGCATGAAAAGGCAGCACATTTTTGGCAACTTGCAAGAAAGGTTGCGCACTCATGCAAGGAGAGCCGCAAATGTGTGCGGAGTGCAAGCGGTCGGTAGATGGGATCTATGTGCTTTTTGGACTCCAGTTTTTGCACTCTTCTACTCTGTTTTCTTCTTTCATTGTGCCAACTGTGTTTTAGTGTGTGCCAGGCACTTGCACACACATTGCGAACATTTCTGTGTTGTAATTTAGCGCTGGAGGCGGGTGGGCGTGTGCGCGAATTTGTTGGCAAATGCCTGGTGCTAAGAAGAGCTGACAGGTGGCGCCGCTATGCACGTCCATATTCTTCTCTTATCTCGCTGCGCGGGTGTGTGTGTGTATGTGTGTGGACTGCATGTTTGTTTTGTGGCTGGCAGATGGCGCTCGCATATGTGTGTGTTTGTCTGTATGTGTGGAAAGGGGTGCGCAAAAAATTAAGTAATTGAATTTCCATAGAAAAAAAAGCAATTGCTTTTTATTTTGCTATTGCGTAGTATATTTCCTTTGTACGATTAAGATAAATTTTAAATATTTAAATAATTACCTCAGAGTATTTGAAGAGAGAGAAGATTGCGTTCGTAAGAAACTCGTTAAAAAATACTATATTCATATGATTATATATATTGATTAATATAAATAATTAGCTGAGTGTAACATCTTTTTCTCTCCCATTTGCAATCTGCCATTAAGTTCGCAGACTATCGATATTTGCTGATTGGGCTGAGACATGCAACGATATCTATTGTAGCATAATAATTGTGATAATTGGTTTAGGCTTGAGTCAAAATTAAATTTGTATGTTCCAATTAGCAAGCAATTTCCAGCGACTTGACGCTAATTAGCCGCCCATCAAAGGCGATACTCTGCGCGCGTCAATGGTGCGTATACTTAACCACGGTCTGGGTTAACCTTTGCCCTTTCATTTGACACGCGTGAGTTTGCACACACCCAACAAACACATGCGTTCAGATCTGTAAGGTTGTGATTTGCTTAACTGTAAAGTAACACCACGCGATGAATAAGTTTCGTTTCTCCTGAGCTGTGTTTAGTGCGTTCTTCATTTTCTTCGATATTAATCGATTCAATAGTGCATTAATGTGAAATTTGTGTGTTGCGTAAAATGAAACACGAAATATACGAGTGTTAATATCATTTATAAACATACTTGCAAAAGTTAAGCAAAATTAAAAACTCAAGTTAATTTGCAGTCGCAAGATTTGCATACTTGTGGCGTCCTTAGCATTGTTGGTTGCGCCTTTGAGTGAGCTTGTGAGGGAGTGGGATGCCGCTATGGCGGCATTTCGTCCTTGCTTTGTCCCCCCTACATAACTTTTTGATCGTTGCACGAGTGTTGTTGCGGTGAAGAAAAGATTGCGAAATGACTGTATTTTAAAGTAATATGAGTTTTTTAATACATTTAAAACTTAATGAACGAAGTGTTGAATACTATAGTTCAAAAATTATAGTTTATTCTTATTTTATAGCAATCGCATTTTCTCTAACAGGCACTCTTCTTCTAAGTCAGAAAACGTGAGAGTGTCTTCTCCTTTTGTCAGCCATGCGGACGACGCACGTAAAGCATAAAGTGAAAAACTACGGTTAATAAATGAAGTGAGCATGCTAATAGTAACATGCGTATATATGTATGTATATAGGTATGTATATATATGTATGTGTGCGATTGGAATGAAGAGAATCTTAAGCATGTAAACTGTGTAAGCAAGCGGATAATAAGAGAGAGGAGAGGCACGTATATGAATGCATATATGCATATATGTATACATATGTATGTGTGTTAAACTTAGCTTGTAGAGTACTTTAAAAGCATGCTTTAAAAATAATTTAAGATAGTGTGGAAGAGCGAGAGCGAGAGTGAGAGTGAGAGAGAGAGAGAGGAGAAGAGTATTCCATGAGAGCAGTGCGGTAGTAAGGTATTTGATAAATTTGAGCAATTTTTTTCTCTCTCTCCATTTTATTTTTATTTTGTTGGCTAGCAAAGCGAAAAAGGCAATCGACCGACACTTGTCAGTCGAGCATTGACTGCCAGGGACAAGGGTTGTGGGGCGGGGGGCGCGAGACAGGAGATTGGCCACAGCGTTTGCGGTGCACCACAAGCGGATATGCAGTCCGCGAATATTCACCCGCATTCCTATTTGAGTGCGTATGTGAGTGAGTGCGTAGGTGTGTGGGCGTGCCTATACATACTGTTAAATGTTTATAAATAGGCTGCGGTTCTTGCTTAAATTCAGCCGCGCGCATTTTAGAATAATTTCGATTGTACGTCCCAAAAACCACTGCAAATTTTTGGCAGTGGTTCACATCGATGGCTTTCGCATAGTTTGCGCGTGAATATTTTAGATAAGTGGAACTTAAAATTTATATAGCTATTTTAAATATATATTTTTAAATATTTCTAAGAAAGCTTTATTTAAATGGGTAAAGATTTTTTTTTTTTTTTAATTTTAATTATATACATATATATTTTTAAATAGTACTCAAATTCTAAAATTAACTTATATTAATAAATTCTATAAATCTCCATAATAAATCTTCGAACATATCGAACTTATTTTACGCCTCTTCAATGTGGACATTAGGGTATTTCTTCGACTAGCTCTAATGAACTAGTTCCAAAAATAGTTCAAATATTGGACTGCGAACCACAGTTTGTGCTAAATTTCTTGCCGCTCAATTAACTCGTGGAGTAAATTTTGAAAACGTAGCGAATAATTATATTTTCCCCCTTAATTTTTTGGGGTTTTGCGGTTTAATTTGCAGCATGAAATTTACATTTAGCAACATTTTGTATTAAATTTGTCAGACTACAAAGTTTCAGGTCGAATTTTACAATTACATATTTTACAAAACAGAAAAAAAAAGAAAAACGAAATATAAGCACAGTAAGCAGTCGGTCACGCCCCTTTACAATGGGCATTTGCGCCCATCTTTGGCCAAAAAGCTTCCAGCGGCACGCCCCTCGAGTTGCGCCCAAGTTCTGGCCGCAAAAACTAAACCGAACCAATGGCGACCACAGCGAAACAAATAACAACAGCAGCACCAGCAGCAGCAGCAACAACAACAACAACAACAACAACAACAACAGCAACAACTCTGGCAATATCTGCAACATCTGTTTGAACAAACAACCAAAAACAAGGATGCGAATGGAAAGAGCGGAAGGGAGCATGTAGAGAGGGGGCAGGGGGCCAGCGCTGAATGGGAAATGGGAACCACAGCGAACCAATTTCCGTTGCCTCAATTCAGGCCAAGTTATGTCTCCATTGGTGTCTGTCAGAATTTTTGGCCAAATGCTTGGCTCTGCGCGGATTTTCATTTGGCAGCAACACAGTCGTGTATTGCAGGGCTAAAATTAACGCTGCTTAAAAGGGAACAAAACAACAAAATACTAAAATTATATAAAAGAAGATTAGGTAAAGTGTAAGCGATTTTCAATTATATATTCACTAGAATCTAAGTTACATCTAAATGTAACAAACAAATCAATAAACAAATAATAAGATAAACTGGTAACAAAATAATATTTAAAAATATATGTATCATTATTTTTTAAGTTTACTAAATACTTACTATATAGTTTTTTTTTTTCACAATACATTTATTTTTCAACATTTTGGTAAGTTTATTAAATTTTATATTTTTATTAATTAGTATATTTATATTTATTTTATATTATATGTATTGTAACTAACAGCAAATCATTTTTGATTATTTAAATCATTTTTGTAGATTATTTTTTATGCATTTTAGATTGCTGTTTCGTCTTTGCATAGATCGTCTGACCTTGATCTAATTTTTCGGTCGCTTTAAAACTCTCCACAAAAAGTTGACTTTCGCACTTCTCTGGCTCTGTTATGATTTGAAATGGAGTTTTTTGGTCATCTGCTTTATTTTCATTTTTCAAATGCATTTGGCAGCTGTTATTCTTGTGACTCTGTCGTATGCCCGGACATGGCTCTGCCTGTCCGAATAAAATCTCATTTACGTTGTAATAACAAATGCAGCACAAAATCAATTAAAACTATTTCCTGTGCTCTGGCTGAAATAAAAAAAAAATCAATATATATATACATATACATATATATATATAAATTGCCAAATGACAGTGGCCGTGGCGCCATCTAGCGACAGCTAACCACATTATACAGCATTCGTAGCATCTGTTGCCAACGTTGTCATTTCGCCACAGACCGCTGTATCTACCCCCACCTGGGCTGATGTCACCCCTTGGCGCTATCATTGTTGTTGTTTTACATTTCCGGTAATAAATATACATTTTGAAATCAGTTAGAATGCGGCAATTGCAAGAACTGGACTAGGAGATACCGTGGAAATTAGCGCTGATTGTCGTCGATAATACCTTAGATTTATTTATAATAATTTGATTTAATTAACGCTAACTTAAAGCTAAGGCATTGGATGGTAAGGCCTTTGGCTTGGTATAGTAAATTGAACTCGAGTTTTATATTTATATTTTCATATTTTGGTGCGCTGTTCGTCTGTCCGCGTATCTAGAACTAAAATCCTAAATCGGACTAATTTTTTAGAATTTGTTTAATATAATTCGTTTATTAGAAGAGAACTTATTAAGCTCTTACTAAGAGTAAACTCTTTGTATTTCTGTATGTTACAAACATTTACAGAAAACTCATATACCCACTTTACCCATTCGTTGCCATTGCAGGGTATAGCACCGCGGGACTTTCCTTTGTTGTCGACTAGGTAGCCCAGCCCAATGGGCTGATTGGGTTTTATGCCCGTTCGGCAAATTGGCGAATGTGGCGCGGGAAATTGGAATTTTCAAATTATACGCCAGGTGAGAAAGTCTGCGGCATTTCATTTCCTATGATTAATTAATTATGGCACATAATGTGATGATAGCCCATAAAGCATCAATGCAATGCGCAGTGCTGTCAATGTAATTGGAAATGTAATCCAAATTTATGCTGCATGGAATGGAATTGATGTAGAATTGAAAAATAGAGGCAACCAATATGTGGTTGACATTTGGGTAAAGGCATAAGAATTAATTGTAATTAGTATACCTTGATGTGATCATAAATAATTTTTATATTTGATGCCTGTAAAGTTTTCAAAACTTCTTATAGATAGCAATGCAAATGCAGCCTCATAAAATATAGTTGGCTTTGCTTAGGGCCGTGAGGGGTGGGGGATGAGGGATGAGGGATGCCTGTGCCGTGCCGTGCCGTGGCCAACAAATTATTATAGTCACATATCCTGTTGACATTTAACTGACAGCGCAACTGCACAAAGGCGACATGGGTCGCACCAGAGAGCAGGAGACAACAGCACGGCATAGTCCAGAGGCATGCTATACACCTGAGTCATAACCATGACCAAAGTCACACGACAACGGCGCACACAGTTCCACATCCGGTGACATCCGGTATTTCCTGCTTGGCCTCCTCCCACTGCCACTCTCCCTCTCTCCCTCTCTCTCTCTCTCTCTCTCTCTCTCTCTCTCTTTCTCTCTGTGTGCTTCTGTTTGTCCTGCTGTTGGCTGAGTTTTAGCCATTGCCGTTGCTGTTGCCGGCAGCATTCCTGTGGCCTTGTCACACGTTCGCTGCGCTACTAACAACTGCCAGCAACAACAATGGCCACATCATAGTTTATGTGCTAAGGCAACACTATCAGGCCAGCGCCAGTGTGGGATAGACATCATGTATGTGCGTGTGTGCACTATACAGTGAGAGAAAGAGAGAGAGAGAGAGAGGGGCGTTGAGTGTCAGAGATGCCAAATGCAGTTTATGATACACTTTGACTGTTGGCTATTGCAAAAGCTACGCCATCTGGTTTAGCAGCGCCTTAGAAAAGTCAACAGTGACTAGAGCGAGAGAGTGAGTGAGAGAGAGGGAGCTAAGAAAATTGAGAGGCAGATAGAGTGAGCTATTAATTGAATACAGATTTTGCTTTGCCATATGATCAAGCGATCATACGTAAGACTTTTCTCAATAAACATAGAGACGTTTTTCATTTCTGATGTAAAGTGCTTACATACATAATACAAATACACAAATACACAAAATAATATTTAATCGTTTAAATTCTTTAATTAAAAAAAGTAGAAAATTGACATTTTTTAACGAATAAAAATAAAATAAAATAAAAAATATATTAATGATCAAATTTAACAAAAGAAACATAATTTTAATCATTTTATAATAATTTTGAAAACCACAAACAACATTATTTTTACGTAAAATTTAAGAAACTTTTAAAAACCCAAAATAAGTGATTAAATAAATTAAATTAAAAAAAAAGTCTTAAAAAACCTAAAGTAAGAGTTTAAAAAATAAATTTAAATAAAGTTTAAAGACATAAAATAAAAGATTAATTAAATTATAATTCAGCAATCTTTAAAACCTTAAAATAAAAGCCTAAAAAAATAAAATTAAATAAAGACCATATAATTTAAAATAAATAAATAAATAAAAAGAAATAATAATAACAAAAAATAAAGTCTAATAAACCTAAAATAAAAGATTCAACAAGTTAAAAAAAAAAATAATAAGTAAAGTATGTGTTCAATGATTAACAAAAGAAAAAAAAAACTTAAGCTTATGAATATATTTATTTGAATTCAATTATTATTATTATTATTATTATTATTAAGAAGTTACAATTAATATAAAATTAACTCTAACTTAAGGTTAAGCACTGGCAGCAGGGGCCTTCGGCTGCGAATTCAATTATATTTAATGCAGTTTTATTAGAAGTCCCCTATCTATTAATTTGAATATAATAGAGTATTTCACATTCGGTTTGTTCTGTTTGAAGACTTTGCACTCTTGCTGTTCTTAGTTGCTGTTGCTGTTGCTGTTGCTGTTGCTGTTGCTGCTGTGTATCTCTCTGGCCGCCTCTGTCATGCATCCGTTTTCAGGATGCACGAAATAATTCTGTTTGTTAGCTGTGTGCACACGATGTCCTTTCATCAGACGAGCGCTGTGCAGCAGCAACTCCATATCCGAGCCACGCCTGCACCCCTGCGGCCCCCAGGCAGCCTTCTCTGTGCCGCCAGCTCTGGCTGACTGGCTGACTGACTTATTTCACAAGCTTTGGCTGTGGGACGCTGCTGCTGCCGCTGCTGTTGGGTAGTCTCTGCATATTTTTTGCACCTAAGTGTAACGCCCCCTCCCCCCAGGCCGCGTGGCTGATCCAAAGTCCTGGACTCACGCTTGATGTAGTTGGTGGTTTACTACTAATTTGCAACCACATCGTTTGTTTTGTGTGGCGGCGTCTGTCCCCGCTGTGTGAGTGTCCTTTGTGTCTGACAGTGCAGCAAGGACCGCTTTGCACCTCGCCCCAACACACCCGCTGAAACAACCCGCCCCCCTCACCCAATGTGCATTAATTTCTGCATTTGCTGCTGCTGCTTCTGCTGCTGCTGCTGCTTCTGCTGCTGCTGCAACAGAAGATGCCTCCACAATGGCAACTCGACGATAGCTTCTCCTGTGTGACAGCTTGAAGCACGCGCTACCATTATAAATGGTACTCGAGTGTTGTTTCTCCTGGCCATCGCTTCATCTTTGGAATTTTGCTTCTTATCGTCGGGCGGCAACAATAAACGCGTCGCTTCACTTTGTGGCGATGCAACAAAGCACTGCAAAAGGACTTTAGCTAGCGTGAATGGAAGCTGACTTGAATGGCTGAAAATGTGTTTGATATTTGGCCTGATAAAATATTAATCAAAAAACTAAAACAGGGAAAGCTGTGCATAAATTTCAACTTTTGTATACCATCAAAACTTATTAAATATATTTTCAAAATATTTTATTTAAATATTATATTTAATTTTGTTTGGTAAGTCAGCTTTGAGCAATCAAATTATATATGTTTCATTTATTGAAACTAATTTTTGACTTTAGAAGAGGATTTGCTAGGCATAAGTTTACATATATAAATATATATTTAAATATTTATACTCTCATAGCTAAAGTAAATATTCTTGGATCTCTTAATTATTTATTTATTATTTTTATATGTTTGTTCTTATAAAAATTCAATAAAAAATCCTTTATATTGAGAAGAAAATCGAGTATCTTTAAAATTAATTGCCTGCAATTATTAAAAGAATTTAGACTGAAAAATACTAAGCTCTAGAAAAATTAATTTTAATGTTGGCAAAAGAATTTTGCTCGTTAAATTTGCTCGATAATTGTTTGTGAAATGGAGAATAATATTTTTCAGCTTTTCATATCTGCAATCAGTATTATGGTAAAATGTAAATATGTTATTTATACACATAATTTAGCTCTTGCCTGCTACAATATATTTGTATGCCCTCTGAATGTGTCAGCTATGCAAGGGGGTATGCCAGAGATAATTAGTAAAATATTATATGTATACTACTCATAGAGTTATGTGCATGAATAGAGTAGAGCTGCTACAGAACATACGCAACATTCGTATTGGACTTTAATAATTCTCCAATTGGAAGGTATTTGTTAGTTAGTCACTCTTCAAGCGTCGCCCGCCTACTTGTTGTTATTTCCTTTTTCATATACGAGACTCAATTTAAGCTTGTTTGTCTGCCTGTTGTTCCCATATCAAAACATAAGCCGATTATAAAGCCAATTTCTATAACATATACATATCGTATAGATGTTTATATTTATGTTGCATGTGTGCTTTACTTCCAATGTGTGTGTATGTGTGTGTGTGTCTGTGTGTGTACAGCATTTACATATGAACTTTCTGCCTCATATCAATTTTTGTTATTATTTTTACACAGGGGTTGCTGCCCCTGCCTCACGCCCTCGCCGCCCTCTGCTACACATTCAGTGCTGGCTTGTTAACATGCTAAATACTTTTTAATGCCAATTTAAGAACGTCTCGGGCAGCACCTCAGGAAAGTCACAAACTCTGTTGCAAAAGTACTTTCGGGCGGGCTCAGTACAGTTATTTTATTTGCTAAATGACATCGAAGGGGCTTTGTGTAAAGGAATATTTATAGGGGTGTATTACTAATAGCATGCCTTCTGATAGGAATGATATTAGAAATTAAATGTAATAATGACTCATGGCAGCTATTAATATGATATTCATGTTATCTTTGAGCTGATTTATTTTTTATTTTATTTTATTTTTTTTTTTCAATTCATATTTAATTTGATTTTTTTTTTATTTTTTATTTCACTCCTTATTCAAATAATATAAGTTGATTAGTGAATCTTTTCCAAGCCATATATCATATGATAATTTTACAAATAAAATTTGTTCTTTTTCGGGCAGAAAATGTTATGGACAAAAATCCCATTAAGTTTTTTGAATTCATATTATATCTCTAAACTCGGCAAATACATAGAAAATTACAACTTGCTGCATTATCGCCGCATCGGATGTCCATTCACATAAATCTCTTTCACACATCTATATATACATATCTACATCTATATACATATATATCATCTAGCCTTGTATATTTATTACGTTGAAGGGAAGTTGTATATTCGCGTAACTCAAAAAACCGTTAGCTCAATTCGTCTTCCGCTTCAACGCGCAAAAATAAAAGCCAGAAATTGCGATTACCGAAATAGCCAAAATCCGCAGCACAGCAGTTCGACAATTCGAATTGCCATTCGGCCAAGTGCTCAATGCTGAATGCTAAATGCTCTATTTACGCTTCACTTAATTGATAATCAAAAATTTATTGATAACATTTCTTGTTCAGTGCCATTGGCTGTTGCACTTCGAACCCATTTGTAACGCAATTAATTTCGCTTTAAAAATGTTTCTATATAAAGAGTTATTAAGTCTCTTTCAGCAAGCTTCTATTTAGTTACAACTGAAATATGATATTTGCCATGGATAAGTCCGATTTTCATTTAACCTCCAATACTTGTTAGTTACCTTTCGTCTCCTTTTCAGCTGTTCGATGACTAATTAAAAACGATTTTTCCTGTTACTATTTTCTATTTCGTCTCACTCGCTCACAGTGTAAAGAGAGCATATTGATTTTGTATAATGTCTATTTAATTTCTTTTCTATAGAAACTAGATAGTAGGCTTTTTTTTTTAAATTGTTAAATACTTATTGTTTCATGAAGGAGTATTGTTGAGTCTAATAAGCCTAAGTCTGCGACATTTTCTCTTGTGTTTCTTTCGATTTTTTTCCATTTTCATTCTAATTGACTCCTTCGTTTGCCTTTTCGATGCTCATTTAGTGGCTCGACTTACACGAGTCAACATATTAAGTTCAGGGACAGACAGAGACAGAGACAGAGATAGACGGTCGCGCAGCGTCTCCAGTCTGTGGCGGTGTCTGCTCGGGTTTTTACAGCTTAATGCAAGAAAGCAGCGCAGTTTAATGAACTTCAGCTGGGCCCTACAATGTCAAAGTTGATTGATTTCTAGACAAAGCTACTGCAGTTTGTGAAGCTTATAGGCTATACTTGCTAGTTCTTTTATTAAGAGAAAGTTCTGTGTTGTGAAACCACAACAAATAGAGTACATATATGTATATAAATATTTGTAAAATTATTATGGCATTGCTTGATCGATGCCATTATATAATAAAGATAAAAGATATTTAATTATTATATAATAAATATAATAATTATCTTTACTTTACGAACAATTTTAAACTATTGTAATATAATATATTATTCTTTAATAATTTATTGGTAATTTATTTTTAGTTTCAATAATTCCTAAGGCTGAAAAGATTCTTAAATTTAAAAATATATATTTATCATTTAAAAATTTTATTTTATTTATTTATAACACTTTTATGAATTTTTTTTTTCAAATTAATTTTTTTTAAATTTATTATTATTATTATTATTATTTTTTTTTTTTAATGCTTTGATTTTTTAAGTTTAACGCAATTCTTGTTAATTTAAACATTTATGCACTGCGTAGCTACAATATTCTCAATCTTGGGGTCATTTAATTAAACTTTGCCACAAGGCTATATATATATATGTTTGCAATTTTTTTCGTATCGCGTTCGCGGCATCTGCATCAGCTGGCTTAGTGCAATTTAATGCGCAATTGCTTGGGTTTATTTGAGCAACAGTCGGGCGTGCATTGCCACCCACTGAAAGCACTCGACCAAGCAGATCCCCTTAACATGTTTTGTCTTTGCAGCTGCTTGTTGCTGTAGTTGTTGCGCTCCTTGTTGTTGTTTCTGCTGCTGTTGTTGTTGTTGTTGTTGCTGTTGCTGGTGTTGTCGACGTCGTCTAGTCACGTCTGCTGTTGACAAGCGTCTGTTAAGCAAAGCGCCCGACTGGCACCCATATTGAATGTTCCTGCATACTATAGTTGACCCCACACCTCACTCTCTCTCTCTCTCTCTCTCACTCTCTCTCTTTCGGTTTCTCTGTTTACCCACTGTGTATATCTGTGCATTTCTCTTTTGTCTATCAACTCCAACCCCCCCTCTCTGTTCACTGCATGGCGCATTTTCAACGCCATTGTCCTGTCGTAGGTACTATTTTTGTGTCGCACAATTTACTGCACTTCCTGGCCAGTAAAAACATATACTCACACACACATGCATGGACACACATATACGGAGAGAAATTGAGCCAGAAGCTGCGGCTCCAGGCAAACTTGGCAGCCCAGCGCGCATTGTCTTCAATAATTACCCATGTCCCTTGATGCTGCACTGAACGCTAGTAACCATGTGCCATGCCCTGCTCTGCGCCTCCATCTCCTCCTCTTGCTCTACTGCTTGTCTAGTGACCCTTGTCCCGTTTTTTTTTTTTTTTTTATCTATCAACAACTTTTGGACAAAAGTTGCGCACGTTTCGGCCAAGCCGAGAGTCGTCGACTCCTTTTCTCACATCATCTGGCCGGCTGGCTGGCTGGCTGACTGGCCCTTTCGTCAGCTCGTTTTCATTCCAATTGCAATGCTTGGCAATTGGCGAACGGATTTCATAGCTGCAGCGGATTACATTCTAGCCGAAATCAAAAACTCCACTTCAAATACAGCTTAAAGGCTGATTTTTGAATCTCAACTCAGCTCAGATGTGACCAACATGAAGCTAACTTCTCTCATTTGGGCTTACAGCAGGGGCTCATATAACTGATAAAAACTGTCGTCATGGTTATAATAGAATAAAAATCATAAATATAAATATATGTATTATAAGTATAATATAAAATATAAGCTATAAAATGAACATGAAGATGATGATGAATAATATGGTCATGGAGTTTAGGCAAAAGATGATAATAATTATGTGTGGGGCTCAAATTATTATTTTATTGATATAGAGCTCGCTTTCAATAAACTATTTTTCTTTAACGTAGTGCACTAAAATAACATATTAAATAAAATTATTATATGAAATTATTTTATTATTATTATGTTTTTTTTAAGCAGTATACCAATATATTTATATACCTATATATGTATACCTATATATGTATTTATGTATATATACATATAATTTTAGAAAAACACACGCACACACACATAAGCAAATGGAGCACGCATAAATATAAATCTCGACCATTTAGATGCCAAAATGAAATTGTTGGTAGCAGGCTCAACTGTAGTCGAAGCGCCACACAGTCAGCAGCAGGAGCAGCAGGAGCAGCAGGAGTAGCAGGAGTCGGGGCAGCAGCTGATGAAACACGGCACAAAATTCAATTGTTTTGGAGCACAACAATTTAATTTGACACGTACTTTTAATGGGAGGCTCGGCAGCTAATGCCAGGCCTCTGGCCTATCCCAGATAACCGCACGGATAGACACACACACACACACAGAGAGAGGTATATGTGATGGTGCCCGGGACAGGTTTCTGGCACATAAATTGAATTTAGATACAATTTCCTGTGGATGCGTGACTGCCAACAGTTTTGTGCGCTCTTTGCCCGCAAAACAAAAAAACATATATAATATTTCAGTATGGTGAGCGCTTTGATTTCTCACTTTTTAAAGGCGCAATTTCCAGTGCTGCAACGGCTTTTTTGGCATTGAAAATTATTCGGCTAGCGTTAAACCAACAATAAATAACCAATTTATATGCGCAACTGCATTTGTCGAATATTGATTGTTTTTGTTGCCCAATGCACAACAGCCGTCGCTGTCGCCTTGTGCGCTATTAATTATATTTGTCATTCGATAAGAAAAAAGTAAAATAACAAAATTAAAAAAGAGAAAACAAATTAATATAAACAAATATCAAAAAACGAAAAGTCTTGAAAAAGTGCAATTCTTCAATTCACAAATATGAAATGCCCTTGTCTCAAGCTGAAAATTTACTACAGAATAAGTAAATAAATATTTGATTGTAACCAAAAATATATATTTTTAATTATTTATTTATGTTTCAAGAAAATAAAAAAAAATAAACTAAAAATTAATATTTTTAATAATTATTATATTATAAAAATTAAAAAACATCAAACAGAAATTTTAATACGCCTAATATTAATTATAAACTTCAATATATTTATTTTGCTGTAAAAATATGAAATTCGTGTAAATTAAACATTTATCAAAAATTTTAAATTATATATTCTTCTTTATTTTAAATACAAGTTAAATTCAAATAGATTTAAATATATATATTATTTTGTTGAAAAAAAAAAATTATATATATTTTATAATTATTAAATGTAAAATTATGTATTTAATTCTATTGTACAATTATTTTAAAATAATAAGAAAACATAATTAATAAAATATGTATTTTTAAATAAAAATAAAAAAAACAAAAATTAGGGTAAAGAATTATATTAATGAAAGCAAATTAAAATTTTTTAAATTTTTCTTTAGCTAATTAATTTTTTATTTATTATATTTAATTTGTTTTTTTTTTGTTTTTTGTTTTTGTTTTAAGTGTTAAAGCTTTTAATAATAACGTTTAATTTATATCATAAAATATAGGAGAATAAACTTAAATAATTCTCTACACGATCCCATTTACTCATTTTGTTTAATTTATAATAAAGCCACTGAACTTGTGTAAATTGCAGAAAAATAAATTTATGAACTCTTAGTAAGAGATTTTCGCCGCATTGGCCCTTTTAACAGATTATTGGCTTAGGGCTACGTTCGGGCGATGCCACAAAAAAGATAACAAAACTTTAGTTACCCGTTCGACGCGAAGAGCATTAAATGCGTGAATGCAAATGCCTGAATGACCAAACGAGTTCGCCTCTTCCTACTCATGAAGCTGTTTTTTCAATAATTTTGCATCTTTTATTTTGTATATTTATATTTACTTTTTTTTTTTTTGTTTATGCGACAAGGAAAACTAAAAAAAAATATACTGAAATACGGGCCGCTGGGCTTATGAGGTGAGCAGTGGGCGGGGGCGGGGCCTTTGTGCTGTTTGCATGTAAATGCGGCACATTGCGTTAATAATTCCTGTGCTGAGCAGCCGTTGAGTTTCCAATGCGCCCATCCTTGCTCCCCCAGGTCCTCTGGGCAGCAGCATCGCGTGCGCCATGAACATTTCAACGGCCATTTGCGACGCTAAAAAAGTGAGTGGACAAAAAGCTTCAACAGTTGGCTACAAATTGGATTCGAGTGCAATGAAAAAAAGCCTCCCCAAAAAAAAAAAGGAGTAACTAAAAATAAAACTGGTGAAAAAATGAGATGTAATTGAAAATGTGACCGCTTATGAATGATAAGGAGAATGTGGTTTGTGCGCTGCACATAGCCGTGAAATGTTTCCATTAAGCAATGCTTAAATTAAATTAAGCATTGCTTGGCATTTTTGGTTTGGGCCGTGAACTGTAATTGATTAAGCTTATTGATATTCATATTGTAAAATAACCCCACCCAGCCCACGACAGCTCGCATCAAACAGGCCAATCAAATGTTTGCTTGTCCTTAGCCACCATCAATTTCATGTTAATTACTCACCTTTAACGGCTGCGCATGTGGAAAAATTGATTAAATGGATATTTGTGGTTTGAGTGAGCTCTGGCAGCGACTCTCACATAATTATGTTAAAAGGCAACTGCACATGTTTATGTTTCAGTGTGAAATCTTGCAAAAAAAAAAAATAAATAAATAAATAAATAAATAAAAAATAAATAAAAATATATTGAAAAAAAGTATGATAAGTTCACATACGATTGTGTTACTTAATAACTGTATATTTATTCATTATTTATAAGTGAATTTTCATTAAATACTGCTGGCTAAATACTGTCAATAAGAAAGAATACCTTTATATAGTTTGTTTTGCTGACTAAGCAATTATATTTCATATAATTCTCTCAACAATTAATTTCATTAATCTGTATAATCTATATAGCTATATCTATATATGTTGTATATATGCTCAAAATATTTTATTATGATCGAAAGTATAGTAAAGTTAAATCTGATTGATTAGCTAGTGTGTCGTGATTGAGCGACTTAATTGGCATTAACAATCTCTTTTAGGAGTTTTGTCAATGTGTGCAAATATCATACATAAATAATCGGTCTTGCTCTGAGCGCCTTTAGAGACCAACCAGAGCGATAAAAAAGGTTTCTGTCTGATCGTAAACGAGATCGTTGAAGAACTGAAGCAATCGCTTGATCTCTGACTTTTTCTCAGAGTGGGAGTAAAAGACACTTATTTTCAGACATCGAGAAATGATCCATAGCTATGGTATTTCTTAATGGAAAGCATAATTTATTGCTCTGTCTGTCATTATGAATTTAGCATATATACTGATTTTTTGTGAATATTGTAAAATTAAAATTGTAATTTTGTATACAAAAATTAATAAATTTGTTCAGTCATGTTATCTGAAATGAAGTCCTTAATAATATTTTTGAAATGTATATTAAATATATCTATCATCTATGTGCTCGCAGAGCTATTTGCTCTTACTTTGTATCAGCATTTCAGGTTCTGTTATGTGCCAAGTCAAATATTAGTTTTTGACGGGCGGCCGGCTAGGGCTGCGGTGGTTTGGGTGGTGCGGAATAGGAGACAGCGGCCTCAGCTGCTTGTGCAGTGCAAAATTAATCACAGCGACGCTTTTCTCTGACATTTTCCGGGCACTTTGAAGTTTGCACAACTGTTGTTGGCAATTTGTATTGTGACAAACGGTGCCGGCAGATGGCGCCACACATGTCATGCAAATTATGAAAGTTTCGGCCACGCAAATACTCTCAAACACACACACACACACACACACACATACACACGTACATGCATTATATGAATAGCTATTGCATTTGGCTGCCAGCCATGCCCATAGCTAATAGAGAGGCAGGGCTATTCAAGTTGTTGGCCAAGTAGCTGTTTCATTTGGGCCCACAAAAACTTGTCAAAATAAGTTTTATTGATTATGATAAACAAACAATGAGACTCGCAAATAAATTCGTCTCTGTGTGTGCTGGCGGGGAGGGGAAGGGGATAGTTGCACACATGCACGCCTCAATAAATTTGCAACGTTCAAAACAACGAACAAGCCGAAAAATTGCTCCACTTTCGTTTTCACAGCGAACTTTTAAATTTCCGAACACGTTTCGGACAAATGAAAATAGCCAGAGCTCCAACCACACACACACACTCACACACACACGCACATACATGAATGCATACGTATGCTGTTAGGGGATATCAAGTTTACCCAGGCTCTCACGTGCTCCGCTGCACGAACTGTCTGAGCAAACAAATGGAGAAGATGTAGAGAGTTACATTTTTTTCAGCTTCTCTGTTCGCTTCTTTCGCTGCTTCTTTTACTTCTGTTACTCCATGTTGTCGCTCTTAGTGTTTGTCATTTCTGGTGTCCAAAAGCGGTTTACATGCTTCGCATTTCCAGCGAACTTTTGAAGTGAGGCTGTATAGCTTAGCTTCAATAGCTTTTTCAGGAAAAACAGTAAATATAAATAGTTTTATTTGCTTAGCAATATCTTATAAGTATAGTAAGAAAATTACTTAATCTGCAGAAAACTGAAATAATGAAGAAAATTAGTTTTATTTTCATTTAAACATAAATTACAAATGAAAATATTTTTCAAAATATTTTTACTTCTTATATATACTAAATATTTTTTTTTATACATTTAAATGTAAGTCGGAATATTTGTATTATATAAGTTTCTGTATAATTAGAAACAATTTACTTGGTTTTGTGAAGACATTAAATTTTGACGAATGCTCCCGTTTTCAACCCTTTTTTGCATGGGAAGCATATCATTAAAGTACGTAAAGCTAAATCTGTCTCTCTTTGGTGCTACATTATGCCTCAGGTGTGGAGCACCTGATATACGACACTGCATATGATAGAATAATTTATGCAAGGAATATGAGCAATTCAAAAGACCAACGAGTCGAGATGTTCGACTAGAACTAGTTCTTGTTCGTTTGATACGAATTGGATCAGGACGGGCTCTACAGTCGGATCTGGGCTCATTGTAGAAATAAATTATGAATAACAATTTTATGATTCAATTTTATGCACAACAATTATTAATGTGGCAATTGGAATTGAATGGACTACTTTCATATTGATTAATACTCATACAATTTATGTAAGTGGTCGATTAAGAGACTCTCATCTTTTTCAGTTCGCTATTTACAGCGCTGTTTATTTGTATAATTTCGTATTCTCAAATCGAACGAATCGACCTTTGGCACAGTGTGCCAGGCACTTAAAATGAAGTGGAAATTCGCTCGGTCTGTTGCACAACTTTTTGCCATTGACATTTTTGCTAATCACGTGTATTGGTTGGATTGCAAAAACCCTTCCTACACCGCATTTTTTTTTTTTTTTTTTTTTCAGACTAGACGCCCTTCAGCATAGTTTCCAATATCAATTCCATCGCACATTCAAATTTAAATGTGCTGCCATTTGTGCGAAATGGGTGGACATGAGGCAAAGGTCACGAGCAGGAGCAGCAGGAGTCGCAATTGGAGCAATTTAGCTATCTCTCTTTCGGCTGTGCAAAATGTTTGCCAAAGTGGCACTCCGGCTTCGGGTACGGGCTAAGGATAGGGACAGGGACCGGACAAGGGATTGGGTGCATATTAGTAAGAAGCTGTTGAGAGGAAAAAAAATAAAAAAATTCTGTGTGTAGGAAAATTGAAATGCTTTTTAGCCAGCATATAGCTGCCAGTTGTCGATGCTCTGTGTGTGTGTGTGTTTTTTTTTTTTTTTTTTCTAACTCGCGCTCTCTCCACTCTCTCTCTCTCCTTCCCTCTCTCTCTCTTTCTGTCTCTTTCTCCTTTGCTCTTTCTCAATAACATCCAGCCAATACAATTCAGATTTGATGCATTTACATTTGCACCTGTGCCACACACACAGACAGGCACACGCACACACCGAAAGACTGTGTGTTGTAAGCTTAAGTGCCATTACATGCAATCGAGTTTTAAGTCGTATTGAGTTCAGTTTTGTGCTTTCAGCTGGACAGCTTCGGCCCCTGCTGCCCATATAAGCGCATAATGCATATTTAAGCATATTCTGTAGTCTACTTTTATGGGCCACTGGCAACAGCAGCAGCAGCATTGGCAATAGAAGCAGCAGCAAGTGAACTTCATCTAGACAATTTGCTGGATTCGCCCAGCTGCCGTTGTGTCTCGTTATGTTTCTGTTGTGGGCGTGTAGATGTGGGCCATGGCTGCATATAGATACTCTATTTAAATATTTAACCTCTCTGGTCAACCATGTGCTTAAAAGCGCCATGAAATTTTTATATCGCTTGCATAAGCATTTTTCAAGGTAGTCAAATTTTGATTTTAGTGTCAACACAAAATCGATTATCATTTTTAATCAATTAGTAATAAAGGCAAAAAACAAAAACTTTCTTTTTTTTTTTTTTTTTGTTTAAATAAATTACTTTATTCAATCAAGTAATTCTTTAGACTTTTTTTTATACAAGATTAATTGCCTTCTATTGTCTTTAAAGACCCTGAATGTCTTCCATTTCATTTTGTAAGGTTTCTGTTCCTGGAATCGCATTAACGTTAGCTCCCACTCGGTAAACATAGTGCTATGCTTATGCGTAGCCACCTTTGGGTCAAGCACTTGCGGCCCCCTTCCCGTTGGGGCTTGGATCAGCTTTTACATACTCAACTGTGTTGTATGACATCGACTTCTGACGCTGCCATCAGCAGACAACTGGCGTTTGCTTATCGCGTGTGTGATAAGTACTTGTGAAATAAAAGTTAACCTTTACCAACCTGTAACATGACTGAATAAACACAATTTGCTTCTGTTTTGCTGCTTCGTTCATTCATTTCATTTCATTTCATTTTCGATTCGTTTCGATTCGTTTCGTTTCGCTTCGTTTTTTGTCAACAATTCAATTCATCAAGCGAAAGTTTCGTTTTGCCATCGAATTTCGTTACGTTCGGTTCTATTTTCTTTAACTGAAACACCCTTGAGAGCTGTTTTGTTGTTGAGTTGAAAGGGTATATTTGGTGTGAATTATTAGAGAAAAGTAAATAAAAAGCAATATGATTTTCTGTGAGTAATAATATTTTTAAATGATATAATCAATTTCCTTATATTATTTATATATAAATATATTTTTGTTAAATAATATTTATGATCAATTTATTAAACATTATTGTCCATAAGTGTATTAGAAATATTTAATGGAGGATATATAAATATAATATATAAATAAATATTTACATATATGCATTCATTAAATATTTATATATTAAATATATTTTATAAATATTATTTATTCATAAAATTATTTTTATTTATTTTTTATAAAACGAGGAGGCAATTATTACTTAATATTTATTATATATTTAATTTAGGTATAAATATTTACAGGGTAGCTGCCAGTCGAACACTCTGATAGCACTTCAATTCGCTACTTACTTTTCTGTGCTACAAGTTTTTTTCTGTTTATTTGTTCATCTTAGCTGCCACTTGCAGTGCACACACACACACTCACACATACATGCACACACACTCACATAGACAGACAAGCAAGCAGACAGACAGACAAACACTTCGTTTGGCCAGAAACGTTGGGCGACCTTCTGACTGACATCCTTGACTTGCTGCCGCATAGACTTTTACTTTTGGCTTTGGCAAATATGTTCGACTATTTCGGTGTGGGTGTGTGTGTGTGTTTATGTGTGTGTCTGGGTGTGTGTGTGCGAAGAGCAAAAAGTTTACAAACTTATATTGAAAAATGTTGTTAACACGCAAAAGTTTTTCGCAACGTTTACACAGCAGCTACAGCAGCAGCAGCAACAACAACAACAACTAGAAAATCAAGCTAAACAAGTGGAATTCAATAACTGGACACACTGTGCAAACAAATAACTGAAGCGTAGGTCATGTTAAAGTGCTTGGAAGATGCTAAGGGATGGGTCGTCCACCAGCCCCTGGGAATGGCCAAAAACTTTTCTCTCTTTTTTTTTCGGCAGGAAAACGCAGCTTAATTTGAATAACATGCGAATGTTGTTGTTGTTGCTTTTTCGCTTGGAGTACGTGCCCACCTTTCGGTAGGGTCGTGTGTAAATATTTATTCGAGGTTAAGCTCAACAGCCATTTCGTAGGCCTCCCCCTATATAATCTATGAGTATTTGTCTGTGTGTTAATTCAGTTTGAGGTAACTTTTGGTTCTCCTACTCTCGATTTTTTTTTGTTCACTTGTTGAAAGCCTACTTAAGCATAGGCTAATTTGATTTGGTTTTGCTCTGAGTCGAATAAGATGCACTCAAAGTCAGCAGCAGGAGCAGCAGGAGCAGAAGCAGGAGTCCCCGAGCAGCTGTCGCTCAATCAAGAACTTGCTACACAAATGTTTGTTCTTCTTGGTATTTTATTCAGATACATATGCGGTATTTGATTTATGAAAATGGAAAATGAAATTGAATATGTGCGCAAAATTTGTCATTCGTTTGCTATTGTAAATCAACGGCTGCTCAACAGGTGAGCTTCATTAGAGCTGTAATCAAAGTATTTCTGGCGATATATATATATATATGTATATATAGTGCTTAATGCACTTTAAGAATTTGCCTCTGCCAAAAGTGGCTTAACTATTGACAAAGAGAGTTGAGAGAGTTGACAGCGACGCGCGGCTAAACCAATTGTCGAGAACCACAAATTCAATTCAATTGTTAAACCAACAGCAACCACAGCACATTTGCTGCTGTATGTCTGTCTCTCTCTCTCTCTCTCTCTCTCTCTGTCTCTCTCTCTCTGTCTCTCTCTGTCTCTCTGTCTGTCTGTTTCGCATCGATACATGCATTGATGCTAAATAATTCACACATAATTTAACAAAGAGTTGACATCGACTGCGATTGCGACATTTTGTTGTTGTTGTTGTTGTTGTTGCTATTTCTCGCTTAGTTTCCTCTCTTTTTTTGTTATTTGATTATTTAAATTATTTACCATAATAACAAACGTGTCACAAGCAATACACACAGACATACACTCAATTGCACACCCGACACACATACATACATACACACACACACACACACACAGAGGCATGCTAGCGAAATGCTTGCACGTTTCGATACTTGCCGAGCATGACATGTGTATGTGTGCGTGTGTGTTGGGGCGTGGCTGCAGTGGGTATTGTGGGCGTGGCTATGCGGTATGCGTTGTTTTTCTTGCGATTTCAAGTTATTGCGAGCTGCTCATACATAGAAAATGGAATTCATAAATTGTTGTGCAGCGCAACAAGCAGCAGCTGGAGTAGCTGGCGTATAAATCGAATTTCGAATGCTCTCATTTTGATGAGAGTATTGGTAGAATAAAATGTGAAATAAAATAGTATATTAGAATTAATTTAAATATTGAAAATAAATTATATATGAAATATTAAAAATTATTAGTTTTTGGAATATAAAATAGAATTTTTTATTTTCTCACTTTGATAAGAGTGTTTGTAGAGTTAAATGTGTTAAGCTAAATAGTAATAAAATAAAATTTTTAATATCAATATTAAATTATTTAATATTAAATATTATTAGCAGATAAGTATTAAATCAATTAAAAAATATTAAAATTAATTTCTTTAGAATTACTAGACTAGAAGACCTTTAGAATAATATTCATAGATAATTTCTCCTTATCCTCGAACTGCTCGCTTGATCAAGCCGTTGCGTCACATTTAAGGAACGAAATGAAAATAGAACGTATGACGGCAATCTCTAGAAATATGATACTCTTATAGATTTCACATACTGCTCACATTATAGCTCTTCGATTCTAGTGTTAGACGTAGCATCGTTTGTTGTGCTCAACAAATATTAATAAAAAAAATTAGGTTTTTATATTTTATTTATTGCTATTTAAATTATATTATATATTTACCATGTCGTAACATTCATATTTATTTTATATTATATTATAACAGATATACTATATATATCGTATTACTATTAAATTACTATATAACCATAGATTTATATAACCCATTTAATTTATCTTTGCAGTATTATAAATGTCCATAAGAATTCAAATTGGCAACAAAATATTAATACCAAAATCTCAACTTTATCTAGTTCAACTGCTAAATCAAGAGACTTTTCATATTATAGAGTAGTCATGACTTGCAATATCCGTCCGGGTGAAACCTTCGCGACCCAAAAATGTTTCTCGCTTGCTTCAAATTTAAAGCAAAATCCAAGTAAAATCCGACAAGTTGCTGTTGGCATGTTTTGCCAGCATATCGGATGTATGTCTCTCTGTGTGAGTGTGTGTGTGTGTATGAATATATGATTATATTGAAGTGCTTGTCGGATAACGTTGTCATACCCATTCCATATGCTTCACTTCTGTTGCTTTTATCGAGCTGCGCTCGCACTGAGGGAGGTGTTTGCAAGCTGTGAGCCAGCTAATCATGATTTGCAATTTAATTTGTTTGCATTCGCGTGCGTGGCGCAAATAAATTGATGGCACCAGCCACGCCCCCATTCCTCGCTAACCACCTCACTGTTTAAAGCGAAAAACAAAAACAGTTCCGCAAAAAGAAAATTACGAAAAAAAATGAGAATGTTGTTTGAGATACTTGGCGCGTAGCTCTTCGTTTGACTTTGCGCACACATTTTCATTTTGCAATTATTTGCATATTTGATCACGTAGATACGCCCACAACTTTGTTGTGTGTGTGTGTGTGTATGCTGCAAATAATTAAATTTCTTTGCCTTTTACAGGAAGCGCGTGTTAATTTGGCAATTGCGTTTTAATGCCACTTGCCATTTGCCATTTGACGCTCCTGCCTAACTTGCTCTGTAGTCCATTTATAATGGGTACATTGCAATTATGCAACTGTATGTAACAGCTAGTTAGCTGAAAATGTCATTATCTCAGTTCATGTTTTTCAATTTATTTCGAGTAGAAATATTTCTTGATTATTTCTTTGCTCTTCTACATTGGCTTACTTATTTTCTTTCATTTTTTATTTCATCTACGACCTTGACCGCACACTCTGCCAAAGCACTGAGAAAACTATGAACATCGCAAACTTAACTAACGCATTTCCATAAGCTGTAAATAGTTTTGGACATTTAGTTTGCTGCTTTGGCATACTTTCAGCCTCATCAACAGCTTTTCAATTGCATTTTGCATTTTGTCAGCGAGCATTTGGGATAAAACTTTTCTGCAATTTTATTTTGTTGTAATTTTTAGCTGTTTCTGCGTCTGTCAGTTAGACCTTGAACAAATTTAACTCATCTGACAGTTTTAGGTCGTTTCGTCAGTCAATAAAGTGATCAGCACTTGCAGCTAATTTTAAAAGCGAGAGTCAGGGAAATTTTTTAAGTAGGGCAACATATATTGAAAATATATCAAGTCTATAAGAAGCTCAGTGCCCTACACTATAGGGTAGTTATCATATCATATTGTCTTTAAGCTCTGAATAAATAGAAATAGAAAATAAAAGTTTGCGCTAAATTAGTTGCTTTTGATATTATACATATATACTTATAAGTGGGTATTAGCTAAATATAGACCTGGTATATATACAAATATCTATATAAATACATTTACTTGAATTCATTCAAATTCATGTGAAAATGTTGAGTCTGAGAACTTGCAGAAATTAGTTGAAGAATTTTATTTTATGATTCGTAGGAATTGCCTGGGATGGATACAAGCGAATGGTGGATCTGAGAGCTTCTTTTCTAAGAATACTAAATACTTAATCAATTTGTTATGGATTCGTAGAAGAGCAGCTCCTTCTTTTTGCTATGAATTTGATAAAGCTTTTCCTGCTCTTGTGCTATATATAGAAATATATAAATGCACATACATATAATTGTTTTGATCGTCTGCTAACGATTGCTTTGCAATGTATTGCAAAGTTCGCCTTTTGATATCGAACATTGCAATCGCTTTGCATTTTAATATATCGAAATGCATTCAGCTAGTCTCTCTCCTTCTCGCTCTATACATAGACGTTTATATCTATGCATATCTGCTTTTGCAATCAAGAAATGCGCCGCATGTCAAACAAATTTTGCCGCCCGCTGGCAAACAAAAAGTGACCAGAAATTCTCAGGTAGCGCCGAAACAAAAGCGAGCGACAATACAAATGGACAGATGAATATCGGAAAGCTCGATGCTTTACGAATGCTCGAAAAGCAATTGAAAATGATTTACGTAACACGTTTCACACACACACTTTCTCTCTCTCTCTCTTTCTCTATCTCTATCTCTCTCTATCTCTGTGTGTGTCGATGGTGCTGCAATATCTAGCCGGCAGTTAATTACAATTGGCACTCGGCTTTACGTTGCTCTAATCGTGAATTAATAAACTGAGAAGATTTATGACGCTGCGGTCGTAGAGTGAGTGAGTGAGTCAGTGAGTGAGTGAGTGAGTCAGTGAGTGAGTGAGTGAGTGAGTGTGAGTGAGTGAGTTTGAATGGCTTTGACAAAGTGTTGCGTTGTACTAATTCTTTAAACAACGTCATGAGACAGGCAGCAACAATGGCAATTGCCACTCGAAGCACTTGAGCTCCAAATAGTGGAACGGTGCTGGATGCTCCATGGCAATCTGCACCAAGAAAAATGGCAAGGCAATGCACTTGAGTGCCAGCTCTAAACGACAAAGTGCGGCCCATTGTTGTTGCTGCAACGGCTGCCATACAATTTTAACTTCCTTATCGCCCGCTTTCAATCCCGAACACCACCCAGCCATCAATGAGAACTTCAATTTTGCAGCGCCACAATGAGTTGTGCTTGAGTTTTTAGAGAATGCTAAAGCCTGATGCTGAGGCTAAAGGCTGATGCTGATGCTGATGCTCAGACTTCAGAATTCAGACTTCAGATTCAACTTCAACTTCAATTGCGCCAAACGACAAAAGACGACAGCATTTGATTTATCAAGAGCGCTGCACAAAATAAGAAAAGCGCAAATCACTTTCCACGCTAAAAAAAAGCCCAAGCTGAGGAAGGGGCAGAGCGGCAGTGGGATGCCAGATTGAAGACGGTGCTTCAGCATGTTTATGACTTGAAATTTATTGCAATAGATACGCGTATCTCTAAATACAGTGAAGCTGCCATAAAGACGAACTGCTATTTTGGCATGCTTGGCGGAAATATTTGAAATTTTTAGATTTTATTTAAATTAATTTAAATACTTATTTATTTTTACTTCAATTTAATACAATGCAATGATTTGCTTACTTTTTACTTGCATATTATTTTTAATAAATTAATATATATTTATAAATATATATTTTTTTTATCTTCATAAATATATATCTATATTTATTATTTCTTGAAGTTAGAGCAATATGAGCGAAAATCTTTCGATTAAATTCTTCTATTATATTTTTCTATTATATTTTCTATTATATTTAGTCTACCTAGACTCAATTCCAAATCATTTCAGCATACATACATTTTATACAAATTCTAAGTAAATATTTTGCACATTGCAGTGTATCTTCCAATTCTCATTCTTGACTGATTTACTTTGATATATTTATCTTCTTATTCATATCTACTCTCTTCATATCTTTCTCTCTCTCTCTCATTTATCTCTTGCTCAAGTTTTTGTGTTAGAGTTCTTCAACTGTAACTGCAGACTACAGCTGACCTCTTACTTGTTTTACATGCGGCCTCTCAAAGAAAAAGGCTAGACAATATCCAGGCAAAAAAAGCCGAAACACACCAAATTTGCTCAATACTCACGTATTTGTTAGTTGTTGTTGTTTTTGTGGCTGCTGCTGCTGCTCTTGCAATGCAAGATTGCAAAAAGTGAAAAAAAAGGTGGAAAGCAGCAGAACCTCACATAAATCTTAATAAGCTAGTTGTGGGCAGCCACAGCCTCTCGATGTTCGCTGCTCGCTGCTTGCAGCTTGTTTCTTAGTTTTCTGTATCTACGGTTATTTCCTTTAGTTTACCTGTGCAGCCATTTGGTTTGGATTTCCGGCTCCCCTTTTTGGCTGCTAATTTTTTGCACGCCCTCGCCTGTAAATAAAACACGTTGCGGATGGCACGCCCCCCCAAAGTAAATAGCAACACACACACACACACACGTGCACATGCACATACAAGCACCTACACCTGTTCTTACACACACTTACTCCGACACCTGCACATTCACAATAGCAGCCATAATTCAACATAAAATAAAGCAGATACCTGGCCAAAAGGAGCAGCCACTGCAGCTGCTTGGCGAATGTTCTCCAAGTTGTTCGCAGCAACAGCCAAAAAGTTTCTCCCAGCAAAGTAGTTGCCAACGACCCAAATATTAATAGATTATATTATATAACGCATATGTATATATTCTATACAGAAAAGCGAAATCTTAAGGAACAGGCACTCACTATATTTAAAAGATGTTTATATACGTAAAATGGGGAATTCATTAAGAAACTTTTAAAGTCAATGTTAATACGAGTTAATAAATTTTAGCTGAAAAACTCTTATAAAATATTTCATATTAGTTTATGTTTAATTTTCATAAATATTTTATATTTTATTTCTTTTTATTTTATGTATATTGTTTTAAGAACCAGGTAAAATTATTTCAATCAATTATTCGCTTCTATTATTATTTAAAAAAATTATTTTTATTATTATTATTATTTTTATTTTATTTTTTTTTTCAGTCTTATACAGTCAGTCTTATGCAAAATTTTAAAATATCTACAAATATTTATTTTTACAAATTTAATTAGTTTTTCAGTAAATTCAGGTTACAAAATTATTATTATTAAACAAATTTTTTTTGATAACGAGATCGCTCATTAAAAAAATAGCTCAACATATTAGTCCAAACAGAATTTAAAGCCTTTATAACATGGCTTCCATAGTTTCTGCAATCTACTAAATTAATTTATCTGCTGTAAACTTTGTCCCTGCATCAGCTGAATCGAAATGAGAATTGAAAGTCTAGGCATATCTAATTTACAGACGTCTGCCGTCCGAAAGTCAAAACTACAAAATCCAAATAATATATATATACATATATATATATATTTTATATTATATATATATATATATATACAGACAAAAAAGAGAATAATAGAAAGAAAGGCCGAAACTTTTCTTATTTCGTATGGAAAATGCAAAACTTTTTTAATATGCACAAAGTTAAATTTCATTTAAATCAAGATTGCTGCGAGTGCTGTTTTTGTTGTTGTTGTTGTTGTTGTTGTTGTTGCTTTGGCTGTGGGTGTTTCGCTTCCTGTCTTGACGTTTTGTCGGTGCTTTAACTCTTTTTCAAGCTTAAAAAAAATATTTAAAAAAATAAATAATAAACAAGTAAGAAAGCTCTAGTCAAGACTGCTCGACTACGAGATCTCCTGAACCCTTCGAGCATCTGATATTTCAATAATATTCGAATATGCACGCATACACGCTCACACACTATAGGAAGTTAATTGTTTAATAACTTTTCTTGTGGATGGACTATCATCATGATTATGAATATGAATATAATATATATATGCATATATTTGCCAAAGCACAAGGGCCGAAACCGAAATTGGATAAAACTCAAATAAGTGTACAATTAAAATTTGGAGACTGTAGCTTTAAAGATGAAAGAGATATAATTTTAAAACTGATTTTCGATAATGTTTTTAATCGATAAGAAAATAACGGGGCAAGTTATCGATATTTAAAGAAAATAAAATTAAAATAGAGCAAATATGCTCTTATATCTTCTGAGATCGACGGACGGATAGACGGACGGATGGACAGACGGACAGGGCTAAATCAACTCAGCTCGTCGCCCTGATCAAGAATATATATACTTTATGGGGTCTGCCACGCCTCCTTCTGCCTGTTACATACATTTAAAAAAAAGAAAACATTATACCCTGATTTCCCATTTTTAATGGGTTCAGGGTATAAAAATAATAATAATAGTATAAAATAAATAAATGTATAAAAATAAAATAAACGCACCAATTGAGCTTTAAAACACGGCCTTAAAATCTTTGCAGAAAAAATTAAACATATATGTATTTATATATATAATCAAGTATGTTTAAAAAATGCGCTGGCAATTTGCGTTTGTTGTGTGTGCAGCCAAGCAAACGCATTGGCAAGTCTGTTGGTGTGGGGGCGTGGCTAAAGGCGTGGGTGCAGGGTAGGGCGTTGCCTGTTTATGCATTGGATGTGCACTGGTGCGCATGCTGCTTATTGTTGACAATGCAATAACAACAAATGCAAAAACAACAACTATTACTGCAAGAACAATAATGTGGCTGCTGCAGCTGAAAGTTTTGCATGTGTGTGTGTGTGTGTATGCATGTGTGTTGTTGGTTGAGAATGCTTTAATTAAATTTGCCAGCTGTTAAATTCCAGAAAAGAAAAACAACGCAAATTCACGAATATCTAAATCATTAAGGAACATTTACTATATATATTTTTTTTTTTACAAATTAATATTAAAGACATTATCAATCGTACAATATTAATTCAGGTGCAATTTTGAGTATTTTGTATATGTAAAAGTTGCAAAAAGTGAAATTTCTTTTATCAAAAACTCATTTTTTTTTTTTTTTTTTGTACTATTACATTTTATCTTTTGCATATTTCTGATATTCAGCGCGCTTTCAATGTGTAAATGGAATGTGTTAATATTTTCCAGGGACCGTAACGATTATAACTTTTATAGGAAAAAATTAAAAAATAATTATTATTTTTTGATAAATTAAAAAAAAATTATTTTTAATAATTAAAATTGATTTTTATGATACAAATCAAAAATAATTATTACAAAACAATTTTATATAAAAATCAAATCATAAGTCTTATATTTGATTTTTATTATAAAAATCAAAAATAAGAATTATGATTTGATTTTTATTATAAAAATTGAAAATAAAAATTGAATTGAAATATCGCTTGAACTAAAAGAGCTAGATATATATATATATTTATATATATATATGATCTACGCATTAATACCTTTAATTTGATGTATAATACGTATGTAAATATGTACATGTATATGCGCATATACATATATATTTAATTATCTGCTAGACTCTTGCCCATTGCACTCGCCCTGTGCACTTGCCAGTACCTAGTCAGCAGGTAAAGTGAGGGGGAGACACATACAAATATAGCATAATCACTGTATGTACATCAAATTAAAGGTATTAATGCGTAGATCATATATATATATAAATATATGATCTAGCTCTTTTAGTTCAAGCGATATTTCAATTCAATTTTTATTTTCAATTTTTATAATAAAAATCAAATCATAATTCTTATTTTTGATTTTTATAATAAAAATCAAATATAAGACTTATGATTTGATTTTTATATAAAATTGTTTTGTAATAATTATTTTTGATTTTTATCATAAAAATCAATTTTAATAATTAAAAATAATTTTTTTATAAAAAATTACCAATAAAAGTTTATCCTTTTTTTGAACTCGCCATAAAAAAATATCCTTATGTGTGTTTTCCTCTCTCTTTTTGGGAATACTTTTGAGCCTCAATTTTTTTAAATGCGTAACACTTATTTGCGGTCCCTGATATTTTCATTGTGGAATATTTGAACATGCAAGTAAAATTTTTAATTGATAAAATATGTATGTATATGTTTGGCTTTGAGCAGAGTAAAAAAAAAAAAAAAATTACGTTTGTTGAAATTAACTTATTTATTTAAATAAGTATTTTGTATACTATTATAGAATAAGAATAAATTAAATTTACTAGAAAATATCATATAAAACTATTTTCTTTTATTTTACTTATTTTTATATATTACTATAGAACTAATAAATTTAATAATAATAGAATTTATCAACTAAATATATTATATTTTTTGAGTGCATTTTTGGATAAGTTTGATTTGTTTTATTTATTAAATTATTAAAAAATTATTTTTTTTCAAGCTTTCAAACTTATTTTATTTTGATGAATTTGTTGTAAAATTAAAATTAAACTTTCTTTGGCGAAATTGAGTCGAAATCGAATTGAGCTGCGATGCCTGGGCGATGCGCGGCTTTTAATGACATGCAACTGTGCAGTAAATTTGGTTCGTCTGTATAAACACACACACACACACACACACATACATGTGCACGCATAGTGCAGTGAATGGATCGCCCGAGTGTATATGTGTGTGTGTGAGTGAGACATGAAGTGCATGTAAATGCATGCATGCATGCCACATAGGCAGCCACAAATGCCAAAATTCTCTTGCTGTGGGACCAACCTTTGTTGCCCTCCTCTCTTGTCACTACTTAGGCCCCCTTCACCATCTCTTTCCCACTCTCTCTCTCTCTCCCATCTACGTTCATGTGCCCACTTGCTTTTGGCTTTGGTAGTTCGTTCCAAGTCCATGCAATTCATTGATTGCAACTGGTTGCAAAACAAATACAAACATTCCGCTTCCGCTTATTGGGCAATAATTGGCGCACAAAATTATGCAATGCAAATTCTGTTGATATTTGCGTCTCTTTAACCCTCAGCATAATAATGGGGTTATTAAAACCGCTTTCACTGGTCACAAAAGAATATAAAAGCTGGCTGAAATGAAAAATTAATTAAAATTCACTTTTCAATTGCAGCAGAAAAATTCTATTTGGTTTAGTTAAACTTTTGTTGGGACTATAATCAGTGGACTAGTAAACTATTTAGTTGAAGAGGAAGTTTTTTATTTAATTATGCACTGTAAATTCGTTTGTTGAAGAAGTTTTTTTTTATTATATTATGCATATTATGCAGGAAAGGAAAAATGTTTGAGAAAAACTAAATTGTTAAATGAAAAAAAAAAAAAAAAACTAATAATAAATAAATAAAAAAATTACAAATTTATATAAATATTTAAATAAATAAAAAAAAATAATAATAATAATAAAATAGCTCAAGTTTATGAATACAAAATTTGTAATTATTATAAAATTAACTTTATATAAATCTAATTACAGCATATTTTTTTTTTTAGTTTTTTTTTTTTTTTTTTATATTAATTCTAAGTAATTTCTTCCCACTCATCCACATTAAAAAATTTTAAATTGTTCAACAGCTTTGCTACTTTTGATATTGCGCCTAGAACTTTAAGCAGGGTTAAACTAATTGCCATGGGCGCTGCCAACTCGTTGCGAATTGCGTGTCCGTGTTGAATGCGATGGAAACATCAAAGTGCGCTGCCCACTTGAGTTAGGTGCCAAAGCAATTACGCGCATTGACTTTGTAATTAAAATCGATTTTCATCAACTTTTACAGTCGCCCAAAAGGGCTTTTGATTTTCAGCACCACCAGCACGAAGAACACATACACACACACACACACACACGCACTGATATAAACTTATATATATGTATGTATAGGCAAACAATCAGTTTTTGTACTGCGCTGCTGTTTTTCGGCAATTTTAATTAGAAATTTAGCACGTTCCCCTGAGTCTGTTGTGCCTTCCCTCGTTCCATCGTGCATCAATCTGCACTTATTGAGAATTTTAGCAGCTAAGAACCGTAGCTGACTGATCAGAGCTTGGGCAACTTAAGTTGAAGAGAAATTACCGAAAATATTTAGTGTGTGCAGGTCTTCTCTGGGATCTAGATTGTAATGTATAATATGAGTAGAAGAGATATTCTAGACGGGCTAAGAGCTACTCAGAGATATCATATTGTCATAAATAATCCAGACTTATCTCACGCTTTTGCCACGCCTCATCTTGCCAGCTACATTCGAGTTCTCAATTCCAATTACTATAAAGCGGAAATTGAGCTCTCCACCTCTTTCCTTTCCATCTGCGTGAATATAAAATATTCTGTGTTATTATCTTCTCGATAATGCCCGTATTATTGAGAGCTGTTCTTACTGAATCTTCTTAATTAATATTTGGTTCAGAGCCCAAAATGAACTTCATCTTTGGCTTCATAAGCCACTCCCAGGAGAGTTCTTTGGCAACGCCTTGCGTTTAATTATGGCCATTCTGTGACGGCAACTGGGAATGCAATGCGGAAAATAAATATTGAAGAAAAAGCATATGCAATTGTATTTCATATCGTTGATTTCTCTTATTTGATTATTTTCAACCGAAGCAGAAAATATGAAATTTAAAAAAAAGAGAGGAAAAACGGAAAATAAATGCACATTTCGTCTGCTGGCAGACAGTCGCACATTTTGCATTTTGCATTTTGCATTTTGCATTTACTTTTGATGCATTGTGCCAACAAGAATTCAATTCAATTGAATTAAATTTAACGCCATTACTCGAGTGCAGGCAGGTCTTCGCAGGTCCACACAGCTCCATGCAGTGGTCCTCGACTACAAGTCATGTCCTGGCCAGCGTATTGTCATTGCCCATATGTGTAATCTGTTTGCCAATATTAAAATATTCATTCACCTTAATTGTCAACGGCCGGACACAGGCCCCAGTGTCCAGTGTCCAGTGTCAGAGTCAGAGTCAGAGCCGTAGCCATAGGCAGAGCTAAAGCTGAAGCCAGAGACTGGTCAGCCCTGCATATGGATCGCCACAACCGCGCCGAAAGCTCTCCACACACGCATACACAACCATGTGTGTGAGTGTGTGTGTGTACCCACCAACCCACACACACACACGCACACACATAATAACTTGATCTCTGTTGAGTTGTCAGCAGAACATCACGAAAATTGTAACGAGCGGCATAAAAACATGGCATTCTTTTTGTTTTGTATACTCTACCCAGCAATGGGTCGTTTAGCTATATAAAATTAAAAGAACTTATGCTGTACAGTATACATTTTATAAATTATCAAATATATTAAAATTATGTAGCTCAAAAAATTTATTAATTTGTATAAGAAAATTGTTATATATATTTAATTTATTAAAATAATTTAATTAAAATATTAATATAAATTTTTGTGCATCTTTTACTATCTTAGGATATTTTTTGTAAATATATTTTTTATTACTATTTGCTATTGTTTCAATTTATATTTAATTTATTTTAAATTTTTTTTTACGTACATCATTTTTACATAATTTTATTTATTTTCTATAAAACACGTATTTTAATTGATCAAAATATATAATACCTAATATTTTATTTATTCAAACAAAAAGTGATTGTTTAACAAATTTTGATTACAATTTAAAGTAGTTTCGTATAATAAATTTATGCATAAATAAGAAGCGATATAAAAATAAAACATATTTTAATATATAAATTACTGGAAATAATTTTCATATAATGCTTGATTGGCTTTATATTTTGCATCTTTCTTTCAAGCACTTGTAGGGCATTTCGTAGTTGTTATTAATTCATATATATTTATATATACACATATAAATATATATATATATTTTTTTTGCCCTCTTTTACATTTTGTTTTTGTGTGCGAAATTTTTGCCACGACTATTGGTCGTTGTTGTTGTTGTTGCTGTTGCTTTTGTTGTTGTTGTTCTTTTATTTATCTGCTTTCGTTGTGCTTTTTACGGCATCGAGCCAAGTGCTGGTCATAAGGGGCAGGGGGCGTCTGGTGGAAGGAGTGGGCTAGGCTCTGGCCAGGGCTGTGACAGTGAGTGTGGGTGTGGGCGTGGCCCCGCCCCATCTATGGGCAGCCCAAAGCAGCGGCAGCAGCACAACAATTGTAATCACTGGGAATCAGCATGTTTCACATACCAACACGAAAATCTGTCGAACATAAAAAGCAAAAATGTTGCCGCCCTCATAAAATGAAACTGTGTAGGTGCAGCTCACATGCATGCGTGTGTGTGTATGTGTAAGTGTAGGTATATGCCCTAGCCACACAGGCACAAAATGCTGTGCTATACAAAAAGCAAACGAACTGCGAGCAGACCCCATGTTTCTTCATTCCCTTACTCCCTGTCTCTCTCTCTCTCTCTCTCTCTCTCTCTATCTCTCTCTCTCTCTCTTTTGGCTACATTTACAAAGTTGTGCGGCATATCCCCTTGATTCATCCAACGTCCTGCACCCCTGATGCCTTTCACCTTTGCCACGCATATGAAAATTCAATTTGCTTTCCAATATTTGTCTCACTTATTTTGTATTTTGTTTGTGAAGGCGGCGAGCGGCATTTAAATTTCATGACAAGTTGTTGTAATTAATGATTTTTATGCATTGCAATAAAAGCGAAAAACAAATGCCAACAACGCTCGGCCCAGTCCAGTCCCAAATTGTTCTCGGAGCAGTTGTAAAAGCGCAGTTATTTGTGATGTTCAATTAGCAGTGAGTGCCTCGCTCCCAGAGATAATTACAA
The DNA here is from genome assembly GCF_018153725.1 of Drosophila mojavensis. Classification (NCBI taxonomy): domain Eukaryota; kingdom Metazoa; phylum Arthropoda; class Insecta; order Diptera; family Drosophilidae; genus Drosophila; species Drosophila mojavensis. The sequence goes on from NW_025318858.1 coordinate 8,789,580, forward strand.
TCCGAGATGACAGCAGCTCTTTGCAATTAGGCCACGGCGAATTATTACAGCAGTGATTACATGCGCTACAATTGCCTCTGAAAGGGCACAAGCCGTAGGAAGAACTAAAGGACAAATTTGGAGTCGAATTATGATGGGTAATAGTTTTTGATATATTATATAAAAATATAATTATATTTAAGTATAAAAGGGCAATGTGTGCTGTACTCTTAAATTTAAATTGATTAAAGTGTACTATATAAATAAATAAATAAATAATTATATATATATACATATATGCAGGGCTTCTTTTAGCTCTCTTTTCTTCCCTGAGTCTCAATATTGTGGATAGATTTCGATTATTTACTAATATAGATATATCGACTCATTATATCGACAAGAGTAGAGTCCTTCACTATTACCAAGCTGAGATCTCTATACAGACACGAATTACGGATTTCTTCTGCATCGTCTGGATCCTGTGGCGGTTGCTTTTGGCGGTGACTCCTCTGATTTGCATAACGTACCTAAAGATTGATATGATTTGGGGCATCAAATTCTTTCGATAGTTGGCCAGGTATAGATTGCATTTACAGCTCAGCATGCATCAGCTTAAGACGAATTTTGGGGAATTTTGGTAGCTGCAATCGATTGAGTATGGGGCTTTAAAGTGGGAAGTTTGACTAAACAGGGAGTTAAACTCTCAACGTAGCTGAACAATGAAGAAACTATTGATTTATGAATTTCTAACATTTTTTAAAGTTAATTTTACAAATACTTAACAAAATTTAAATTATTCATATGGCTCAATATTACATATTTATTTGGCATATTTAGTTATGCAAGTGCAATTAAATATATTATTTGTTAAGCTCTTAAGCCTTACGAAATATAGCAATAATAAAATACTTCAAATAATACAATTTCCTTACTGAAATTGAATCAATAAATTCCTTGTTTCATTTGGCTTTTGTGTGTCCCCACAAATATTCTTGGGAAAACAATAATTAAATGTATTAAATTAGTTACATTAAATTTGACATAGCGAATTGCAAATCAATTAGTATTTGCAATAATTATGAATATCCAATATATGTATATATTAAGTTACTATACAAATCAAATGGAATAACTCATTAAATTAATGACTCTATCTGCTGCAACATTTTGTGTGCTGATTTATCTATTACGAAAGGACTTAATTGGCAATTCGAATATGTACTCGATGAGCTTAATTTCCGATAAAGATTATTTAGCTACACACCCAGGGCTAATTTTGTATGTTCAGGCTATTTTGGTGGCATGAGATTTATGCCCGCCTTTGTTTGGCTGCTTTTTTGAGCCGCACCTCCCTCTCAACACCAACACATACACACGCAAACACACGCTCACGCACACACACACACACACACACACACACACACACACATACATACAGAGATGAGTGGCATGTCAATAAGCCATTTCGTGGACTTCTCTCGCTTAGTTTCGGAAATATCGCCTGAATGATTTTCGTGTTAAATTAATTAAATTCAATGCGTGCTCGGCAAACATTTGACCAACAGCCGATAGAGCCAAATGAAGCAGCTGCTGAATGCTTGCCAAATCAAATCGTGCCATAAATTCGTAGAGTCCAGTAATTGCCTGAATACAATGTTAGATGAGTCTTTGCCTTCAGCCAGAGTCCTGCAGAGCTTAAGCCATACAGACGACAGCAACAGAAATGTTTGCTTAGGCTTTCAATGCACAATAATTGCATTCTCCGAAAATAATTAATTGCAATTTGTATTGTTTTTACTATCAATTAAAATTTTGCAAATGTATTGTATTTTCAATAACTTATCTGTTCGCTTTGAACGAACGAGTGATTAAGTTAAGCTTTAGTTAATTAATGCAACATATGACGACCTATTTGCCAGGTAATACATTACGCAAAAAAAAAAAAAAAAAAAAAAAATATATATATATATATATATATATATATATATATATATATATATATGAAGAAATTTCTTGAAAATAAAAATAATAAGTATTTAGAAATCTTCAATAATTAAATTTTGTTTTAGGTAAAATATAAAAGATAAAAAATTGTAATTTAATATACATCAGTAATATAATAAACAAATCATTTGTTACTTATTTTTTACATAAATGCTAATATTTTTTTACTATTTATTATCTATAAAAATATATTTCATAGCATAATTTATATAATTCGGAATATTTTACGATTTCTTTTTTAATTAATTTTTTCCATTAATAATATAAATTGCAAAAATGTTTTCCTAGTATAAATAATTACCTATAATTTAATAAATCATAGGTAATTATTGGTATTATTATAGGAAGTATTGGTATATCCATAATTAAATTGTATATTTAATTTCTGAAATATCTTTCTATCGATATCAGAATTAACATAAAACATATTTGATTGCACTTATATGCTTCACGGTTTTTTCCATAGCAGCTGCTGTTAATTCATTTATAGTATTCCATTTAGGTATTAATTAGCATACAGTTTATTTTTTAACGTATTTGTTTGTTGATTTTATAATTCTCTTATTTTTTTAAAGTATTTTTTCATAAATATTAATATTTACAGGACATTCACATGTGGTCAAGGCTCCTTTGCCGTGTTCGTAACGTGCATTATACAGCAGCCGCAGCAGCAGCAGCTGTGTAAATATCTCTTATGTATTTTTGCTTCTTTCCTCTAAAAAAAAAAAGCAGTTATTTTTTCTATAGCCTCACACGCCGTTTGCCGCCCGCTGTTGAGTAATTAAATTTAATGCTTAAAACAACAGCAACAGAGAGTGGGAATGAGTCTGACAGAGATAGTGGGAGAGAGGGGGAGAGAGGTGTAGGGGGCATAGTCGATAAAATTGTCCACGCAAACAGAACAGAAACCGAACTGAAATGCAATTGTTAACGGCCTGAAGTTGGTTTTGCAAATCGTTTGACGGCAAAACAAACTACAACAACAAACATAAAAAATAAAATAAAGTAAAATAAAAAATAAATGCGATGTAGAGAGAGGGAAAAATTCGCATTTAAAAACAAAATAAAATAAATATTTCTGTGGTTGCGCCAAGTTAATGGAAACGAGAGAACGAAATATTCGAGATGATGATGATGATGATGATGTTTATGTTTTAAAAACGCTGCGGAGTAGACTAGAGGGAGTTCACATAAATTGCCTGTGAATTATGTGCAAAAAGCATCGGTTTTTGAAGCATTTCAAAATTGTGGTCAGTGTGAAATATATATGCATATATTATTAATAATATTCGCTGTCAGTTTTTGCATAAAAAGAAAACAAATATAGATATATATTTTTAAATATATTGTGCCGCTAAATTTTTTTGGATATTAATTTGTGTTTATCACAGCTGTTGCTTTTGGATTAAGCGGGTTTATTTTTGGCATTAATGACAGGCGTTTGCTGTAATTGGAATTTGCAGCGACATAAGTGACATAGGGCTTAATAGTATTTAAATCAATTGTGAGCGACTTAATTTGCATATATATCCATGTGTAGTCTGTGTAGTTTTAGTATAATCAAACATTTCAATGTTGCTTTAATTAGGTTTTTACAATAGTTTTCCTTGGCTCAACTAAATATTTGATTAGCTGCAGTAAATGAATGCCCAGATTAACACCCAATATAATGAAATAAACTAATGAACTAAATAAAAATTAATCGTCTAGCATTAACAAAAAAAAAAAAAAAAAAAAAAAGAAAACAAACAAACTAGATAGAGTGCGAGCTTGGGTGCGAGTCCAAGAAAAACAAAGAAAAGTTGCCGCAAAATAAACAAAAACGAGTTTGACTAATTAAGTGGCATTTGTCAAAAGGTCTTTGGCTGCAAATTGAATGCAGATAAGAGAGCGAGCAGCGAATGTAATCAATTCGAGACTCTCTCGCTCTCTCTCTCTCTCTCTCTCTCTCTCTCTCTCTCTCTCTCTCTGTTTGTGTGTGTGGTTATGAATGATGAGCAAACATTCACAATTACGGCAATTGCTCATACGCCCCCGCGTAGCGCATGTAATTTTGAGGGGCAAGGTGGAAATTCAATTATGGCCAAAGCAACTTTGTCAACGTGCCCCGTTATTTGTGGCAAGAGCAGCGAAGCGTTGCTAAACCGGATGAAGATGCCGCTGCCAACTGCCAACTGGCCACTGCTACGGCCTGGTCAATTGATGGGCACAGCCAACAAAAGACAGAGAGAGAGAGAGAGAGAGAGAGTGAGAGATAGTGAGGGGAGACATTGCATGTAATCAAACAGTTTGCGTAGCAATTTTCGATTATCGTTTGACTGATTTCGTGTTAAATCAATTAAGACATTGCCCAAGTTGCTGGCCCTACGCAATGCGACGTGCGGTTGGCCAACGTTCTCGTGCCGGGCGCCCATTTATCTAATAACCCTGGCCAGCACACAGACACACTTCTACATACATATATAAATAAATATATATATATATATATATATATATGTGAGTGAGGCAGGACAATTGTGTCTTGTGCCTTATTGATTGAGCCCGCGTTCGCCTTGCTTTGTGCTTTGTGCTGTGTCTTGATTAAAGCTGGGCGCAAATACTTTTCAAATTGTGCAATTTTCAATTTATGAAACAGCTACCGGCCACGTCTCCCGACCCCCTGCCCCAGTGGCAAACATTTTGCATCGGGGCCGCCTTTCAGTTTAGCTGCCAGCTGACAAGCGCAGAAGTTGCTGCCGCTGTTGCTGCTGTGGCCAAAAGTTTGTCAAAAACTTTGGACTTTATTTTGTAGCCGCATAAACACTTTGAAATAGACCGATTTCAAACGTTGTGGAGGCGAGTGGAAAACTTTCTACTTGCTACTCCTCTTCTCACTCTCTCTCACTCTGCCTCTCTGTCAGCTCTCACTGCTGCATAAATGCTCGCTAACAAGCCGAAAAGATTGCAACAAAATTCAAATTGAAATTCGGTATTTTGCAAAAGAAAATTTGCTGAAAAACTGTAGCACACTTTGCATCCGAAAATGGGGCCAAGATCTTAAAGCAAATCACGCGAAATTTCAATGGATGCAAGCTAAGATATCTGAAAGAAAAAAATTTAATATTCATAAGATTTATAAGAAAAGACTAAATTGAAATAAACTTCTTTATGGGAGAAACGTTTTCTTTAGATAAAGTTTACTCTATTCCTTTGCCTACTGCTCTTATTTAACAAAATTTAATCGGATTAGTGCTCATTCCCCGTTGTGTTGCAGGTTACACACTGTAGCATACTTAAGTGGGCGACTGTTAATCACATTATTTGTATTTATTTTGCCCTTTAAGTAATTGCGCCGCCTTGTAGGTGTAAACAATTATGCATGCATAATTGAACCTGGGGACTCGCAGTGACTGTGCAATTCGACACTTAACCTTTTACTGCCGCTCTGCTCGGTTTCAGCTTTAGCTACATTGCACGGCTCGATGCCGGTTCTATAAAACGCATGACAAAGAGAGGGCGAGTGGGGGAGTGGAAGAGGGCGAGAGGGCGAGCGAGACGGAGACAAAGGCATGAATAGCCAATGAAGCAAAAGTACCGTCATATGAATTAATGACCAAACGCTGTACTCACCAGCAATAAGAACAACAATAACAACAACAGCAGCAGGAGCTAGTGTGGCAGGATATATAAGACTATGCGATGACCTGTAATTTAAAGAAAATGCATGTGAGAGATATGTATTAGCAGATTACTAAGAGAGCATAAGGAATGTGGAAAATTAAGATGTATAATTAAATAATAAATAAAAGAAAAATAATATAAATAATATTCAAAACATAATCATTATATAATAAAAGACGTTATCAAGTGGAATCACATAAGACGACTTGAGCTACCCTAAACACAGTCCAGTTTCTGCCTGAGAATATTTCCAGTAAATTATCTCTAATAATCTCCTCAAGTACTTAGCAAATTACATTTCTCTGTTACAGGGTATAGCTCACACCCACATCTATACACTCTACACACATCCACATGTCAAATGGCACTATTGAGTGTTATAATCTGCAGGCCTTTTGCATTCGCTTTCACTTTTGCCGAATGCCATTGTGTGGCGTGTGAAATATTCATGTGTTGCTTGCCTCCAACTGACTATGTGTGTGTGTGTGTGTGTGTGTGTGTGTATGTGGGTGTGTGTGCCTGTGCCTGTGTGCATACATACACTATAGATATATTGGATTGTGCGTGCTGCGTGTTCGTGTGGTATGCAGCAATGCCTTGAATTTCATTCTTTTGATCAAATTCTTGATGTACTCCTGAGCTGCAGCACGAAATAAAAAAAAGCTTTTACAAACAAAAACAAAAACAAAAATAAAAAACTAATCAGAGCTATTGCAGGGAATAAAGGGAGAAGGAAACCTTTAATATACTAAAAGACTTTTAGAAGATAGAGAGAGAGAGAGAGAGTGAGAGAGAGGGTGAGACGGGTCCTACATGTATTATGCGTATGAACAGTATATGATGCAAGACAAAGATGGATAAGAAAATTTGAGAGAAGAGAGACATTTAATATACTAAAAGATTACTCTGAGAAGATAGAGGGAGAGAGAGAAAGAGAAAGCGAGTCTATGTTATGCGAATGAAGAGCATATGATTCAGGACAAATGCAGATAAGGAAAGTTGCATTATATTAATAAATACATAACTTAAATATTTTTATTGATGCTAGTTATGATATTTAAACATGTGTTAAGTTTGTCAATAAAATTGAATTCTGCAGTAGAACATTCAAATCTAAAATTAATGACTAGCATTTATTATTATAAAAATATTTATTGCTATATAAATTTTCAACCACACACTACAGTAAAAATTACTTATAAAAGGTTCATCAAAAACTGTACAGCAAATTCCCTGTTATTCACAATAGATTTGACGACCATTGTGACAAGAGCAGCAGAATATGTATGAATATGCTGCGAACTGCAATTGTGAATGGAGGAGCTTTGGGGGGGCAGCTGGAGGCAACGTTCATTTGGCAATGTCAAAAGATTGGCCACTGAGCTCATTTTACCTAGCACCACGCCCACCACTTTGCACAGATTCATGCATAAAATTATAATAAATCATGGCACGCAATAAATATGGCACCCACATCCCAGCCAGATACAGTCTCTGCCATTCGCCCCACCTCTCTGTCGCTCGCCCCCCCCCCTCTGGCAGCATGTGCGTGGGCGTCGATAAGCTGTCCACCCTCGACCAAAAAAATACACACATACCATCTAAACATAATCGAAAACGCGTTCGCATCTCTGGCGCCGCTTTTCTTGTATTTAAATATAAATGAAAATGTTTTGCAGCCTGATTGCGGCATATTTTGACGCAGCCGCCGGGCCTTCAGCTAAGAGACAGACAGCTAAGCGTACCGCTTGGTATGGGCAAAATGTGTCAGCACAGGAGCGGGGAGGGGGCAAGCGGTTTATATTTTGCTTTTCTTTGATAAAATCACGTACAGCTTCTGGCCAGAGAACTCTCCAAACGCTTCAACCTCTTTACGTTTAATGCGCCTCAAAGAACGTTGCGCATTTTTGCTCATGTTGCTATTGCTGTTGTTGTAGTTGTTGTTGTTGTTGTTGGTCTCAAGTGTTGTTGTTGAGGATTCGTAGCCTGATTGTCACACTTGTACTGGTTACGAAAAGTCACACATTCACAGGGCAATCCTTTGAAAAATTCCTTAAAGCTGTGCATTTCATAGCTATTTAGCGTTTTCAATTTCATGCCTGACTGCAGCAACTGCGCACAGTTGATTGATTTCCATTGGCATTCGAGTGCATAGAGTTGGAATATTAGTAAATATATATCAAGCTAAGAAATATTAAACGAAAGAGTGGGAGACAAAAGACAAGTTTGCGGTGTCATATACAATATACATATACAATACCAAACGAGAGTGGTATTATTGATCAGAGCTATATATACCAGCTATGGAGTTATCTAATATACAAAATATATATCCATTTGATTATGATCATGCAATAATACTAAATTTCCGATTGATGTCTCATGCCTTTAAAGCAATGCAACGATGCCAGCTCTGAATGAGAAATTTTATTCACTCATCTTTACACAGCAGGATCTCATCCAGTAACAGACGACTTGAATGCAGCTTCACTATAAAGCTAGATATTCTTATTACAATTTCATTTATATATTTATAATGCTTTAAGTACTATTATATGCCAGTTATTCCGATAGTCATAGTCTGTTACTATCTGCTTAAATATTTAAATGTTTTTAAGTTCTCTTTAAGTTGATTTACCTCTCCTATTATATATACTTATATATCCATGTATATATGGAAATTCCTGTTCGGGCAATCGAGCCAGTCAGCGTCAAATGCAAATTTAATGGTCTATGTAAAAGGTAGCTGGGCAAATGCTTTTAACCACATCCGCTGCCATTAGATGCTACAGAAGGAAAAAAATATATATCAGCCACAATAACAAGAACAACAACAACAACAACAACAATAGCAGCAACAACAATGCAAAATGACGCCAGTGGAAATGTGAAAATCAATGCGCATTAGTGGCTAGCGTTATTTCGCCTTATTCTCCTCTGGCCGTGACGGCATCGCTAATAGCCTATCAAGTAGAGGTTGTTAGGCCCCACTTCCGTTTGGGTCGTGGCGCATTTTGCATTTAGCCAAAGGTACTAAAGTAAGCCAACTTAACCGCAAGGCTCATCAATTTCAATAATATAACTGAAATACGCGGAGATCGAATCAATTGCTATGGCTAAAAGTGCAACTTACTCATAATATAAATAAATAGGTAAATAAATTTAAAAATCAATATGCAAATAAATGATCTAAGTAAATAAGTAAAAATACAAAAATTATAAAAAATAGTAATAATATATAATAATACAATTTTTAATAAAACAACAAAATTATTGTCTACTGCCTAAAGCCTTACGTTTAATTATATTGATTTGATCATATTTGTTGCATAATTTATTTTAATGCATGTGATGTCACATTTTAAATGCTCCACACCTCGAGCATAATGGAACACTGCAAATGTCAAATATCAATATTAAAGCCTTTACAAGCAAACTATTTCCAAATATGGGCATTTCTCCAGAAAGGAGAATCCATGCAATGAAATTGGATACTTCGAATTTTCTCTATTTTATTATAATTAATAAATTGAATATATTTTAAATCACTTCAAAGGCTTTTATTCATGTAAAATTACTAACAAATTAAAAAAACAAATTAAAAAAAAAAAAAATTAAAAAAGTATGGTGGAAAAAATGTGTCATTCGACACGTCACCTTCGACCCTGATTAAAACTAAAAAATAATAAAAAAAAATAAACTACTCAATATTTTTGAATCAAATAAAAAACATTGTAAAGATGTGCAAATTTTTAATAATTTAAAATTATTCATAATAACCTCTTGGTTTTTTGTGATTATTCTTGTTAGTTACATTTGCCTGAAATCAGATTTAGCTCCAACTATAGAGCTAATCAAGAGCCAAAGAATTCACTATTCGTCAAAATAAAAAAAAGTTTTGGCATTCGTTTTTTTTTAACTCAAAAACGTACGAATGTCACATTCGCCACCAGAGAATTGCCCAATATATAAGAAAAAATAAGGTTTCGTAGAGTTTGTATTCATCGTCAGTTCTCTTATATTAAATATTATAGTTCAATTCGAAAATGCAAGTATTTACAATTGTGATTATCTTTTTTGGCTGTTCATTTCTTTATCTAAGTTCACGTAAGCATCCTTATAAAAGGCTTAAGGTACAATCTATAAATTCTAAAATCTGTGGCAAATCATTCGAAATTTTCACAGATGCGAAAAGCCGATATTCAAATATATGCGCTGACTGCCCAATGTTGGAAAATTGTACAGTAAACGAAACTTTTATCGATTCCATGGAAAAGCACGATAGAAGAAAAATAGTGCATACGAATAACGAAGGTGATCCGGCTCCAGAGTTGGAAAAGTGCCTGAATCCCGGGTTCACAATATCTGGTAATTTCGCATTTTTAAATGCATATGAATAAATAATTAAGCATATAAATATGTTTATTTATATATATATTTTATTTTCATTTTGTAAACTACGATATTTTAGGCGAATTGTCGGATATTGTATGCTCTGGTAGCAGTGATGGCAAATGTCATCCAATTTTTCGACCCTCCGAAGTGGATAATATCACAGTCTGCGAGACATGCAAGGTCCTGTGCGGTTGCTCTGGAGCTTTTACTATCGCAAAAGGTCTACTTGATAATTATTTTATATTCATAACAGCATTTTTTGGCATGACAAACAGCATGGCATAATTTCACATTGTGAACAGCTTCAAAACGAATATATGTAATAAAGTCTGACTATTTGAAGTGTGACTAAGTGAATATCAAAACAATTATGAAAGCTTTCGTTGCGGAGCCCGACTCGGAGATGCCCTGAACTCTGAATGATCTAAGTTTTTAAATATGCGCATTTCTAATTTTAGAAATGTAAAAACATACGCGACCCCAGAATATGTACGTCATACAAGACAGCATCATCAGGATATGCTGCCCCCAAATGATGCTACTTTATTGCGAATGAAGAGAAGGCTGAGGAAAGAGTATGTGAGAACGGGAGATATACGCGTCCACCAGATTTATAAAAGAATCTCCAATCGCGTACAAAAGGTCCTCGCTAAAATCAAGCAACGCAGTATTGATAAAATGCTGGAAAATGCTGACACGGATGCGTCTTCCAACTACTCCCTTTGGAAGCTCACAAGTCGTTTTAAAAAAATTGCAGCTCCAAAAGTACCGATTAATGATACGGCAGGTAGATGGTGTTACTCCAGCCAGCAAAAAGATGATACATTTGCAGACAGCCTACAACAGCGATTCATGCCGTTCAACTACACCGACGAAGCTACGCAAAGAACTGTTGAGCTGCAGCTGGATATGCCGTTCCAGATGACTCTGCCTGTACGGCTTGTCACACTGGAAGAGGTAATAAATATTATTAAAAAGCTCCTACCCAAAAAAGCTCTTCTATTTATAGTGCTGATCCTAAACAATATGCTCAGGCTGGGACACTTCCCAAACATCTGGAAGACAGCGCAGATAAAAATGATCCCAAAGCCTGGAAAGAGTCTTAGTGAAGTAGATGGGTATAGGCCAATAAGTCACTATACAATAAAGTGACAATTTATAAAGCAATACTCAGCGCCATATGGAGATATGCGCTTCAAATCTATGGAATTGCGGCAAAAATCAAACCTAAAAAAAATAAGAGTTGCGCAAGCAAAAATTCTCCGGCAAATTTGCAACGCTCCCTGGTACGCATGTACATTGAAAAAGATCTCAGGGTCCCCAAAGTTGGAGACGTAATGCAAAAGGTAGCTGCTAGCTACTTTGCAAGACTCGAAGGCCACCCAAACCCTTTGGCGAGAAGACTTAAGAAAGTAGCCAGAAAAATAAGACTCAAGAAGTGCCATCCACAGGACCTCCCTGCGAGGTTCCTATAAAAATGTATCAAGTAAAATTGAATGTGATTTACTTAAAAATTGTTATTGTTTGTTGATGTTTTTGTATATTGTTATTGTTATGAAATTTATGTAGTGTTGTACTGTAAATAATTGTGTCTTATGTTCAACTTGCCAATTAGGTAGTAAAAAGCCTGTTTAAATAAAATAAAAAAATAAATAAATAAATGTAAAAAAAAAATAAAAATTTCTTAAAAAAAAAAAAAAAAAAAAAAAAAAAAAAACCAACAAATAAGTTGAGACTGCTTGACTAAGAGATTCCATTAGCCCTTAGATAAACTGATATTTCAATATTATTTACTTATGGGGATCAACATACCAAAAAAAAACTAAAGCTGCCAATTCAAATAAAAATCGATAGGAATAGTTATCGATTTTTAGAAACAAAGTCGATCGTCGCTCTGATAAAGAATATCATATGTATACCGTATGGGGTCTGTATGCAAGTCGGGTTATTTATAAGCTTCACTGTAATTATATTGCTGTCAAGCCAGCCGAATGACAACATTCTCTAACAAATGCTGACGGAGCGAACAAGCGAACAACTTCTCTTGCCCAGCTCTCGCATAGAGTCGCTGCTTGTTGCTGTTGCCTTGAGTTCTTCTTCTTGTTCTTGTGGCAGCGCCTGCCGTGTCCTGTCATTCGTGCATGCAATCCTCACACACAGAATCACACTCACACACACACGCAGGCAGGCAATGCATTGAAGCGCAAATTAAGCTTGACAAGCAAAAATTAAACTGTGCATTTGTATAGCATGTGAGATTGTATCTGTATCTATGCGTGACACACTCTTCCCACACTCTTTGTATCTGTACTGCTCTTGGCTGTTGCCTGTTGGCTGCTGGCTGTTGGCTTGCCTGGGCAAAATATAATTTCCTCATGTACAGTTCATTAAACAGAGCTAGCCAAGTTGCAGGCAGCACTTAGCATGGCCTCCTATATATGTGTGTGCCAAATAAATATGCAAACCAATGAAAGGAAGTGAGAGAACAAAAAATAAATAAAAAAAAGAACAAAGATGAAAATACGAAAATATTTCCGAAAGGACGAATGGAAATGAAAAGAAAGATTTTGATATTGCTTTTCTGGCAGAACTCTTAAAAGTAGGAAACTGTTATGACATATGAAGGTTGGGGGAACACATTCGAATAGTTAAAAAGCTTTTCAAATCATGAGCAATATTAGAATAGGAAGTCATTTAATTCTGTTTCTCATTTCGTTTCAGTACTTCGTTTCTATCGTGTCTGTTCTCATCTCCATTCCGATCATTTCGCTTCGTTTCTTAAGCTAGGTCTTCTCTCTCTCTTCACTTTTCTTTTCTTCAGTGTTCTTCGCCATTCCGTTCATTTCGTTTCTTTCCAAATCTTCAGTCTTTTCTACGCTATGCTCTTCACTTCGCTCTTCTTCTGTTCTCTGTTCCATTCCTTTCGTTTCGTTTCTTTTTTATACCCTGAACCCATTGAAAATGGGAAATCAGGGTATAATGGTTTTGTGAAAAGTATGTAACAGGCAGAAGGAATCATCGCAGACCCCATAAAGTATATATATTCTTGATCAGGACGACGAGCTGAGTCGATATAGCCCTGTCCGTCTGTCCGTCCGTCCGTATGAGCAAAAGGATCTCAGAAGATGTAAGAGCTAGAGAGCTGAAATTTGACATGCATACTCGTGTATACCATAGGCAGTACGAGTTTGCTTTATTTTTTCGATAACTCATCCGATAACTTTTTTATCGAGAATAATCGAAAACTCGACTTGGTTTTTTCAGTCTAGTTTGAACACTTTTAAACCTGGACACTTCAAATTTGCGTTGTGTATAAAGTTAATGGACACAAAGATTTTGTAATTTACAGATTTTGGATACCACGCCCCCTTCTCCCCCAATTTGTAAAAAACGCATTTCAAGTACTAGAGACTTGTGCTTTAGAATGTACACACATTTTAACCATATGATTACGCTCTGAAAGTTTCATTAAGATTGTATGTCTACAAAAGAAATTATTCAACAAATAAATTGTCATAATATTGCCCACATTGCAGCGCAGCCCAGCGCAGCCGCTGCTTACTGCGCAGTTAGCAGAGCGCTTATAAGTGCATGTGTATGTATGTGTACATAGAAGAAGTGCAGAATGATTAGAGTATCAGCTTGGAGGGTTCAGGGTATCTCCTAGTCGAGCAGTCTCGACTGGAGCCTTCTTACTTGTTTAAAGCTGCTTTCCTGTCTTCTATACTCGGTGCTCTTCTCTTCTCTTAACTTTTTTTCATTATTTCTCCAGCATTTCATTTTTATTTTTATTTTAATCATTTCTTACTTTATAAGTACGTATTTTACAAATTAACATTACACATAACATAATTGTTATATGCCATTATATACATATTCATCTATAAATCTATTGTGACTGTAACTCGCCTATATTATTACTATTATTATATCTTAATATTTTGCCACACAGCACGAATTTAGGAATATTACCACAGTTCAATTATCTACAGCTGAGCAGCTTATGTGTATTTCAATCATAAAATCCTGGCATGCATTACAATTAACAGCAACAGATCGATCGAATAATAAACCAAATGCGAAACCATTTATTATCCATATGAGGCAATATTTAATGAGTTATAGTACGATGCGGCTTTATTGAATAGCTTGCTTATTGAATTAGAATGCAGATATAAATACCATACACATATGTGTATAAATATAAATATACATTATATATACTATATGTGTATGTGTGTGTGTATCACACATCATTGATTCATGATGTGCAATGCGCTCAAAACAATAGAGACATAAATTTTAGCTTAGCAGCAGAGAAAAGCAATTCATACTCGCGTCATAAATAAAAACCACTGCAACATAATTTTTATGTTTAGTCTTCCCTATAAAAAAACAAAAAACAAAAGAGAAGAAAAACAAAATGAAAAGAGAGGAAAAAATAACAAAGGACAAGCTGCTAGACGCGTCAAAGGACGCTTTGGTTTGTGCATTGGGCGGGGCCATAGGCGTCAAAGCACTTAACCGCTAGACACAAAGACAAAGCCCCACTCTTAATGCAGAGTTTGAACCTCGTACCCTCTTGGCTCAAATCGAATGCTCAACAATGACAGCCATAAAACGTCTAGTCGTTGGTTTTCTGTTTCTTTCTCTCTCTCTCTCTCTTTCTCTCTCTCTCGCTCTCTCTCTTTCTCACTCTCTTTCAGGCCTGGCCAAATCAAGCACTGCTGCTAGTCCATAGATTTATTTGCCTGTTTTTTCTTTATTTCTTTTTTTTCCAATTTGACATTGAAGCACATTAACTTTGACATTCGCGTGAGTCTGCCACGCTCTGCACCACAATGATTATGACTCCTGAGAGTTTTTTTGGCCACTCTTTCTTTAGCTTTATATAAGGAATTTTTTCTCTTTTTTTGTGGGCATGACTTTTGTACTTTGGCCAAAGTTGGGGAAATTAATATTAGCGACTCGAGCAAATACTTTTCAAATTATTGCAATCTCATCGCATTCTTATCACTGCAGCTGTGGAAGTTACAAACTAAGTGCCTTGCATGACGCGGAATCAATATCAAAAATAGCTCACGATTAAATCGCTCACGCAGTTCATTTGACTTTTCGAGTGTAGCTGAATCGCATGAACATCAAAACTTTCTACTAAATGTTGTTTATTTTAACTTCATTAACAGTCCTCCTCCATCAAGTTCTCTGTTAAAAAGTTTGCTTTCTTCACTTCGATTTGGTATTCATATTTCTTCCAATTGCATTATAAATTTAGACCTAGAACTAGTTCCACTGGTGCTGATATAGAAAGTTTAATTTATATTTATACAAATATCAAACATATTTGACTTGTAGAAAATGATATAATACTCTATATTACATCATGGGAGACTTCAAATATTTTAAGAAGTGAAGTCTTTATATATAGTTTTTAGGATAGAAATTTAGTTATTACCAAACCCGATGATAATGAAAATCTATATTATTTAATTTATATCTGAACTAGTGCCACTAGTTAACAAACTTTAAAGCTCTTATAATAAACCCCAGCATATTTAAATATTACATGGCAAACGCTTATAGAGGGTCTTCTTTGTGTAAGTCTGAAAAAATGCAGCTCATTTGTGGCTTAGCTTATTTGACTTACAAAAAGACACAAACTATTTCAATGCAGTGGCACAGCTGCGCAGGGTTTCAGGGATTCAGAGCAAACATCGAATTCGCATCAAAGAGCTATTCAGATGCATTTGTCATATGTGAGTTAAATATTAAAAGCTCTCAAACAGCAATGAACTAGTTTAGCGTAGATATCTAGCTACGCATTGATGCATTTGCCATTCACATGAGAATGATATCTGGTTTTATCCGAAAAAAGAAGAAGAAAAGGAAAAAAAAAAACAATTGCCCGCATTACAGAGAAACACAGACGCACAGACGCAAACATGCAGCCGTGCTGTCAGTGCAGGTCCAAAGACTCAGCTCGGTAAACACGCAAGACAAATTCTATCTATATGCAATCAGCAAATATGGGCGGATGCTATACATAATGCAGGCACTTTTTGCAGGCAAGTGGAAATTATGTCAAAACAAACGCAAAGCCAAAAGCAACTCAAGTCATTCACTCACTGGCAAGCTGACAGACAGTTAGCCAAACAGTCAAGCAGTCAGTCAGTCAATCAGTCAGTCAGTGAGAGCGGCATTTCAATTATAGGCATGCACAAAAGTTCAACTAATATGATATGCAGAGCGACAGAAAGAGTGCGAGAATGAGTGAGAATACTAGGGAGAGACAGAGACAGAGAGAGAGAGAGGGAGAGGTTGCGTCGTATTTCAAATTGTTGAGAAATCGCGTCAAAGACATGGGAGCAGTTGCCATTTATCAGCGCTCAAGCAATCTGCAAAAATTTCCACGCTGCACGCTGGCTTTTTTTTTTTTTTTTATATATATATATATATATTTTTTTTTTTATTATTTATACGCCATTTACAAAATCTTATTGGGAGGAGAGGTTGGGGCTTTTGGGAGCCCGTTTCACTTTGTGCAATTGCAGCGCAGCTTTTTTACATATGTCTGCTAGCATTTGTAAGGATTTGCCATGTCTTTTTTCTCTTTCTTCCCCCCTCTCGTTCTCACCCTCTTTCACTGTCTGTATGTGTGTTTGTATTGCAAGTTGACTTCATTCAAAAAAGTTAATTCATAAATCGCACAAAGCGCAAAGATATGAAAGACGCACATGATAGCTACCCTAGAGAGAATAAGCGAGAAAGAGTGAGAGAGAGCGAGTGAGAGATGTGTGAAAGAGAGAGCGAATAAAAAGCGCCATATGCAAAGTGCATTTAGACTGTAAGATAAAAGCTCGCTGCAGCCGTTGCAATAGGTAGCTTAGCGGGTGGTTAGCTGCTTGTTTGGCCAGGTGGTTGGGTGGTTGGCTGGTGCGACCTACTCAAATAAAAGATTTCTATCAGGTGCCTCTTATGGCGCATAAAAGTACTTAAATTTGTTTGACTTGCATTTGCCATGCGGCGGCTGTGGGACTTGACTTTGCGACTCATTATGCGAACAAAGCAGTCACGATGGCCACGAATGCCACTCACGATAGTCACGACACGTTCAGCTAGCGTTTTTTCCATAGATTGCCCTCTAAGAGACTTTGATGAGAAAAAGCTGATAAGAGATTCAGATGCAAAGATAGAGATACAATGCAATGCAAACAAATTTGCGAATTTAAGAACTTTATTCTCTACTCAACAATGCCAACATACGAAATGAGTTCTAATTTAGGGGCATAATCTATGTAGCAGCGGATCCATGATTGCTTAAAGTAGTTCCTATCTGACAATTACTATTCCCATGTCGATAGCTCGACGCCTGAAGGGGACTATCGCAGCCCTCGGCCAAAGACCAAGTGCTAAACTCAATAATGTTGGGCGATACGAGCAGCACAGTGTATATAAGGAAGAAGAATGCGTATATCCACAAGCGATTCCTGTTAATTGGAATCGTCAGCATTTCGGGCTTGTCAGTTTCCCTTAGGAGCAGCTCTTTTGATTCAACCCCAAGCAGCTCGAATTCAATGCGATGTCCAGTGGAAGTTTGCTGTATTTGAGGCAGTCGTGGGCTGACCATTTCTTGTTGCTCCACACTAATCCAGTGGACGATTTGAGTGGACTCCGTGTATGGCACTTCCGATTTTATGGACTCCAACTTTTGTTCTATCTCAACATATCTACCTGGCACACAGTGTCTCCTGCGCCAGCTCAGTTTCAGGCATATCAGCAATTGGCTTTGCTTGCGAGCGGCTCGATGTACCTCCTTAACAACTCGACTTTGGCGTGGCATTCGATGCTGATTGGAAACTTTTGCTCTGTCGAACACCTCTCGGCTGGTTATCTGCTTAACGTGTTGGCTATTCAGCAGTTTGTCCAACTTTTGTGTCTTTACGATCTTTGTGTTTGGCTTAGTGCAGTGCAATCGCTCGCGATATAAACGACTCCTGAGGCCTGGCCATAAAATACGTATCACATCATCCAAGGGGTTCGCTGCCAGACTCAGCTTAACGACTTGATACAAACATTGGGCACTAATACGTTCAAAGACTGCCGCCGATGGTATTATTTCGCCTACTTCTCTTGCAATTTCTGCATTTGCTGCTTCTTGGTCTGGCTGTGCGATTGCCTCGAAATGGGGCTCCGTGTAATTGAATATATTGATGCCCAGCTCGTCAATGTGCTTGTTCTGAATGGCAATCATTTCATTCTGCGTGCACAGCCATGTCGTCTGATCGCCAGTATTTCTCCTAAAGACCCAAGATTTGACTTCCATATTCCTGCCGCACGCATTGCCCTGGCAATGGGATGCTTCCCGATTGGGAGTCGTTTTACAAGCAACGCGTTTCTATATAAAATATATATATATATATCTGAATATTTTTTACTCAACTTTAACTTCATTCTGAATACTTACCATTATTTACAATCTGCGTGTGTGTGTGTGTGCGTGTATGCGTGTATCCTATAAGCGGGATGCTTTGCATTTACCTTTTCTGCTAAAGCAAACTCTACAAAAATATGTAATAACAAAATTTCCACAGCTTAAGATATATATGTATATATTCTGACATTTAAGCTCACGCATATTAATTTATTTAAATTTCAACATAGAATTTATATGGATTTAATTCGAATGCGAGCTTTAAATATTAATGGAATTTCGTATCAATAAATATTTATATTTTAAACATAACTTAAATACTCAGGCTTTTAGCCAAGTGTACTAAATACCTATATATGTATATATTTCTATATACATTTATATATATATATATATATCATATTTTCAGAGTCGTGTCCTTGTGACATTGCCGACATAGAAAATCGAATCATTGTTAGCATCTGTTTGGGTAATACTCATGAATCATTCATGAAACGTTTGCACAATATGCAAATCGTTTTAAATCTTTACAACAAACAAAAGCCGGTTTACACACACACACACACGCACACACACACACACACGCACACACACACACTCACACACACACACACACATACACAGGCAGGCAGGCAAACAAAAACGCCGACTAAACAATGTAAAACGTTAAATAATTATTGCAAAAAGAGCTGCGAAAGCTAACGAATGAAACAAAAACAATAAACATTTATTTACTGTTTACTTTTTAGGCCATAAATTTATGGCCTAATGCAGCTGCCAACGCTTTTAGTCTTTTGACTGTATATTTTTTCTAGCACAATTTAAAGCTTAATTTTTTTCCAAATGATTTTTTCATAATTACAAAAAAAAAGAAAAAAAATTTACAATTGATACATAATAATAAAATATCATTAAATATAATAGCATGTAAATCGAATGGAACACAAATATATAAAAGTACATAAATAATTATGAAAATCATGTACAAGATTATTTATTTTAATTCCTGTTAAACAATAGCTAATACAATTACCTTTGGCTGTGAATATATGAACTAATATTTTGCATTATTAAATTAAATCAGGCATCCACACACGTGCACATACTTTTGGTTAAGCTTATGGCGGGGCCTTTAATTTGGCAGCAATCCGAAAACTTTTGTAGCTGCCCTCCCCCCGCATCTTTTGACTGGCAATTATATTTATGAATGTACCGAGGGGCATTTCTCAGTGTTTACTTCAAAGCAATTAAAAGCAAACCAGAAGCAAAGGCAACAACAACAACAGCAACAACAACAACAACAGCATCTGCCCCAGTGATGTTAGCGAGTGCTTTATCATATTTTGTATTGCGAGTATTTGCCAAGGTTTTGAGTGAGGGCTAGGAGGAGCGGGGGCACGAATGGACGTGTATGGCTAGGCGAATGGGTGGTTAGACATACATATGAAAAGCCTTCCAGTAAAATGGCCACTCAGGAAACGAAGTTCGTTTATATTGTGTCAGGATATATAGTAGCTTTGTGTTTGTGTACGAATGGGAATGGGAATGGGTACGAGAATAGGAATGGGCATGGTAAATGGGAACTAGGAACTGAGAGTTGGCAACTGGAAACAGAAGCTAGAACACTGGGCGACTGGACACTGAAAAATAAATATAGAACGCAGCAAAGTCTGCAGTGCACAAATAACCTCGAGGCCATAAAAGAAATACGTTTACTATGTACTAAAATTGAGTAAATGCTGCCATTACAGGCTGCAGTCAAGCCTCCCCCCTCATGCCTCCTGCCGACCGCCTGACGTCTCCCTCGCGCAATGCCCAAGCCTGCCTTGGAGTCAAGCCTGAGTTCACCCCAAAGTGGAGCCTGGTACTTGTCTTCTATGTGCTGTGCTATTATTTTGAGTGCACACACACACACACACACACATACAGCTCAGCAGTAAAAAAGACAACAATGGAATAGCACAAGCACTGGGCTTCAATTGTTTGGCAATAAATGTGAGTGAGTGTATGTGTGCGTGTGTGAGTGTTATATGGAGAAGCAAAGCAATTGTAGTCCCCTTGGTCCATTGAGCCTCTGGGCCAAGTCTGCGTTCAATTAATCGTTTGCAGCGTTTGCTAAAATCAATTATCGCCTGCTACTGCTATGGATATCGATAATCGAATTAACCCCACTCAGACAGACAGCCACAATATCTCATGCTGCTTAAAAGCCCCGTAGCTCAAGCAACGGAAGAATTCAATCTGAGCAGCAGCTGGTAACCATTAAAAAAACATCGAGGGTGGATAGAAAAATTAAGTATTTTTGAGCAGAGGAAAAGTTTTCTTTGATGAACTAAAAATCTACTAATTTAATTTTATTTTATTTTATTATTTATACTAATAATTAAAAAAAAAAAAAAAATAATAATTTTAATGGGATTCATTCAACACATTTGTATTAATTAAGAAAAAAAAAAGTCTCGTACTTTTGTTTGTTTAGTGAAAAAATATGTTAAAAATTTTTAATGGGATTTATTATACTTAAAAGAATAAGAATTTGTACTTTGTTTTTTATTTAGTTATTATATATTAATTATATTATTGAGGAAAACATAAGTATAAATATATAAATGAAATAATAAATAATAATGTTAATGGGATTTATTCTATAAATTTGCAACCGAATATTTTAATTTTCGTTTTTAATTTATTCAATGTATTATGCTTATATTTATTTTATTTAATCTATAAATTATATTATTTTATATTATATTTTTATTTAATTATAGTTGCAGCACTCAAAATAATAGCCATCTAACTACCTATTCTTTTTTTTTTTTTTTTTTAATTTCCATAAATTCAATATAATGTTTTAGTATTCCTCAAAATGAATTCAACATATTTTTGTGTAGACCCTCGCTGCCATTATGCATGCTGCATGCCATAGATGATGCATTTGGTCGAGGCATCTAAATTGCTGTTGATTTCTTTGCCATTTCGTCATAACAAAGCCAATTGTGTTGGCCAGAAACAAAGCAGTACAACATTTTCCATTGGATTTTCAAATTTGCGTATGCGATTAGCAGCCTAAATGAAAATGCCAAAGAAAAGAAAATGAGCTTGGAAAAGCCACAAATACACACAAGCACACACATACACACACGAACAGACACTTTAAAGTGTTGTTCTGTCCCGTGTGGCTGTCAGCATGAAGTCGGTAATGGAATGGAAGAGCACCGAAATTCAGCAGGAAGCCAATCGAACTGCCACTTTGGCAACGTTTCGTATGCAAATTCACCAATACACACACAGGGACAGAAAGAGAGCTTGAGATACAGATACACTTCAGGTAACAATCAAAGCATTTCACAGTCAAGTATGTTTGTATTTTTTTTTTTTTTTTCGAGTGGCTTACCACAGCATTTGGCATTGTTTGTATAGCACTTGTGCCACAGTGCCTGAGTCTTGGCCTCAATTTTTAAGTTTTGCCTCCATATAGAGAGTCGAAGATAACCCAAAATGTTAGCTTACTTGAGGTCAGACTTAATGTCAATTGCAATTATTTAGTAACATTTTTATTTAAAATACAATAATTACAATTTAAGAAGCTCTAACAATTTTCTTTTGATTTGTGCCAATTGCAAATAAAATTGTTATTTAATTCATACAATAATTATAATTATGATTTAATAAATAATAAATTTAATAAACTGAACAGAAATTTGTTTCTCATATAGCTTTATATTTATTGCTTTTTTTTTTTTTTTTTTTTTTTTTTTTTTTTTTTTTTTACAAAGCCTTTTAGAATAAGTGTCAATTGCAATTAACTAGTAACATATTTATTTTATTCTTACAATAATTATAATTTAATAAACTGTAAAAATTGTCTTTTGTTTTATGCCAATTGCAAATATATAATAAAAATATTATTATTTAATACTTACAATTATAATTATACTTTAATAAATAATAAATTTAATAAAATTGACAGAAAATTGTTTTTCATATACCTTGCCCTTATATTTATTGCTGGTGTCTTTTTTCCAAAGCCCTTTCAAATGATTGGCAATTACAATTATCTAGTAACACCTTTATTTAATTCTTACAATAAATATAATTTAATAAACTTTAATATCTTTTGTTGTTTCTTTAAATATATATCTGATTTCTTATGGATCTCCATGCTGTCCTTTTTCTTCCAAAGTCCTTTAGAATGAGTGCCAATTGCGATTATCTAGTAACATCTTTATTTAATCCTTACAATAGTTATAATTTAATAAACTCTAAAAATTTTCTTTTGTTTCCTTAAATATATATATCTGGTGTATATATCTCATGGAACTCCATGTTTATTGCAGTACTTTTTTCTCAAAACCCTTTCAGCTTCCATATAAAAGTCTTTGTTACGATTGAGCTCCATGGAGAAGTCCGATTTCTTCACCATTATCATATTCGTTAGAAATGCCCGCCTCTCAGCGCTTCGCGTTTGCCGCGTCACGTCGCCAAGCCTATCCCGCTTGCGTTGCTTGTGCGTCGAGCTCGTTGGCGTTGCAGTGGGCGTTGCAGTGGGCGTGACGGTGGGAGTGGGCGTGGGCGTCTTTTGTTTTACTATAAAGTGTTTGGCATTCTCGAGGAAATTCTCAGCTTCGCGCAAGCGCTTTAAATACTTTTCGCGCTTCTCGCGCGACCTTCTCGGCATATTCCTGTCCAGTTGATCGAGTTTCGTATAGATATTGTGCAAGTCTAGAAATATTTCCGCTAGATCTTTACCCATTGCCTTGAAGTGGTGTATGTAGGAGTTGAGGGCTTCCTTCATTTCCTGCACCTCCAGAGTCAGGCGCTCGAACGCATGCAAGTCGTAGAGCACCTTGGGCACCGCAAACCTCAATACATTCTCCACATCGACAAAGCGGCACAGATCCTGCATCTGTAGCAGTGTCTTCCTCACGATGCGTTCCACCTCTGCCGCTTTCATATCGCCGCAGCTCGGATGCACTGAGTCCATAACGCTGAACAGACCTTTATTTTGCATGGCCGTCTCTTCCTGCAGTAGCAACTGTGTTCGGTCTACCCCATAGCAGGAATTCGACGACGAATGCCTATTCATTATTAGTGTTTTGAATTTTTTGTTTGGCTTTTCTATAAATATACACGAGAATTTTGAATCTTTATATTTTAGTTCTAATTCATATCTGTCAGAACTATGCCTTTTTCTACATCTGCAGTATGTGTTGTGTACTTAGGAAAAGGTTACTAATAAATGTTGTAGCTCCATACAATCAGAGACGATGAAGAAAAATCAATAATTCTGACTGTCAAAAATTAAGATTTTTCATTTGCTCAAAAATGTAATAACAAATATTTGTTCAATGTTGTATAGCTATAATTGAGAGATGTTCGAATTTTTATATTATAAATGCGTAATAAATTTAGTATGTTTCAGATGTTCTAATTGTATATCATTACATTTAAAATTTTTTTTCATAGTTATTTGAGTTATTATAAAATCTCAAATTATACATTCCAAATAAATATAGTTATAAATTTATTTTAATCATTATTAATCAAAAATTCTCTTCGTTATAAGAGATTTGAAATTTTGAACCTATTTTCGTTGGCTCCCCTGTCTTATAGAGTTGATTATCTTTACTACACGAAAAATGTATATAACATAACATAAAAGACAGACGCTATCACTTTAGGTGCTAGACGATTCCAATTGTAAATAAGTCGTAAAAAAAAATATATATATATATATATATATATATATATATATATATATGTTGATTATTTGATTAAAAAAATAATAATAGATTATTTTCTTTAAAGGTTTTGGCAAAAAAATAAAATTAAAAATAAAAAGTATGTGCTTGAGGTTGATAAAAAATAATTGTTGCTTTTCGGCCCTAAAAGATTGTAGCATTCTTACTTTACATTTTCAGTATCTTTATTATCTATAATTATTATTAAAATTCGCACATTTTTAGCCGCGACTTACTTTCCAAGTAATAAATAAAATTTGAAAAAAAAAAATATATATATATATATATATATATATATATTTGCTTTCTGTCCCAAGAGAAATTAAAGTGTTTCCACTCGACTTCAATGCAGCTCTTGTTGTGTTTCCATAATTATGAAGTTCATAAAAATCGCATACGCTGCGCTCTTTATTAACGACAGACTGTATTGCACAGACATAGCTGAAATTCCCAGGAAACGGAAAATATATTTGTCGCTTGCATATATTTCCATTTTTTGTTTTTCTCCTTTTTTGTTTTTTTGCATTTGGCAATCCCGTCTAAAGGAATTTTGCGTATTTGCTATGGCCACGAGCGCTAAATCAATTGACAAAGCGGAGAACTGCGCACTATTTCCTGCCAGCTCAATGCCATAGCTCGAACATATTTCGTAGAATTTTTATGAGCCATGCAAAAAAAAAAAAAAAAAAAAAAAAAAAAAAAAGAAAAATAAAAAAAAATAAAACAAATCAAATGCCTACGCACAGCTCAGTTGGTTTGCATGTGTGTGTGTGTGTGTGTGTGTGTGTGTGTGTGTGCGAGCAAGGGCTGCTGGTTTGACTGTCAGCTGGGCAATGGTCATGCCGATGTTCATGGCATTCTGGGCGACGCTGTGCGCTGTCAACAATCACGAACCAATTGTCTATAAATACCAGGAACGTTAAGGCAAACTCACTCACAGCGCACAGCGCACAGCGCCCCAGTCCGGGCTCAGCTCGAATCCCCCGCAGACTACGCACAGAACTCTGCTCATGGTCATGCCTGGCGCTCGCTCTGGGTGTGCGTTTGGGCATGTACATAGTAGTATGCCATATTCTGGGTATACTCTGGGTGCCCCATTGCAACTTCCGCTCTGTCGTTTTTCATTACATCGCATGTAACTTCCGGTTTGTTAAAGCGACACGCACTGCGACTCCCACAATTGTCCCCCTCGGCGCGCCCCTCTCTCCCACTCTGCTCGTTGTTATGGCGCTGACATCCGTGCAAACAAACGAACCATCGAACGTACGTAGCGAGCGCCACTAGGCAGGCACTCAGACTCGAGTTGTCCCTATGCTCCGCTCAGGCAACGCCTCCCCCGCGCCGAAACCACGACCGCTCCTGTTTGTCCGCACGTTTAGACTGGAAATGACAAATTCACTGTAGGTGGGCTCTATTGCTCTTGGTCTCTTGGCCGTCGCCGTCGCTGTCACCGTCGCCGTCTCGCTTAACTCCTCCAACACGTTTGCGACTCAGCAAACACCATCATCAATTTCCGTGGGGAAATCACACAAAATTTTTAGCACAAACAAAATGTTTGCTTTTGCTGCCAGCCAGCAGCCAACCCGATTTTTGCATGCCACACTCTCTGTGCCATATCTCGGCTTATCTGACCAAATCGGCTAACGGGAGTGAGAGCTCGGTGCACTTCCTGCCTTCTATTTTTTTTTTTTTTTTTTTTTTTGTTGCCAAAAGCTAAAAGAATTAGTAAATACTCGCAGAGCGTTGAGTGTTGCATGGACATGCAATCGCTATTTGATGTGACGGCTCGAGGGTTTTTGCAACTGATTTCAAGTTAACCGACAGCCTTTTTTTTCTGGTGAGAGGATTGAACAGAAAGGTTCATACTTTAACTGAAATATTCCAAAGTTTCAGATGTGAAAGCTTCAAGTTTTTGTCACTTTTCGCTTTGGTATAAATGTTTTATAAATGTAGTCAATGTATTGCTAAGGCGATAAAATAAAAAAAAATTAAGCTTAGAGTCATGTTACCTTGCATTCCTGCTGTCGTTAGATCCAGGCCATGGTATTTGCTCTTATATTCAATAAAATTATTATTAATATTCGAAAACCAAATGAATAGAGTGAAAATATCGTATAATCGTATGATGCATCGAAAAAATTATATCCATGTATGTGTCTTATATAAAAGTATGTTATCTCATAATAAATTTCGATTGTGTTTGATCTCGTCTTTTAACTGAAGCCAAGCTGGGTGCTAAGAGTCTTCTGTGACTTGGTCGATTTAGTGATTGATGAGAAATCAATCTAAATAGTCCAAGATATTATACAAATTTATAATGAAATAATAGTTTAAATACAATATTTATATATATATAATAGATATATTTATATGTATTTATTAGTTTTATTATGATATCTTGATAATGGGAAAGAGAAATAATTACAGAAATAATTAAATAATTGATCATTTTTGTATAATTGTCATACAATTAAATTATTTTTGTTATATATTACTAAAATATATTCTAAAATCTTACCGTAAGCCCATTCCTACAGAGCCCCACATAGTCCCTCCATCCCCACCTCAGGGATAATTTGAATAGAGCACATAATAAGCAGAAGTGTAACGTTCCTTGTGGCATAACAGGTTGGAGTTAGCGCTATTTAGCATTATTTCAGCACGCCTTTAGAAGAAATCCAAGCGGAAACTCAACTGTAGTCAGTTTAGTTGCCTTAGCTGCAATCTTAGCCGGCTAATCTCTCAGATTTCTTTGCTGTGTTGAGCACACCAATACTCTCTTTGCTCACTCATTCGCTCTCCCTCTCTCTCTCTCTCTCTCTCTCTCTCTCTCAATCTCATTCTCTCTCTTTCGTTGATGGCACTCACCGTTCTTTCACCATGGGCAACAAATTAACGCGAGCGCTGTGAATGCTGTGAAAGCAAAATAAGAAGAAGAAGAAGAAGAAACAGAAGCAGAAGCTGAAGCTGAAGCTGTGCAAGCTTTGTTGGAACGGTGAATGTAATTACTTTAATGTGACCATTTGCCGGCACTGCTGAGCTGGCCGTGGCCCAGATAAAGATAAACTTTTGCAATTACAACGCGTCGCAAACGAAGCAGAAATACAAAGCGCAGCGCCAACTGATGGCGCTGACCAGCGACTGGAGAATACGCATATATAAATTTATATACGCATATATATGTATATATATATATATAGCAAAGGATGGCAGCTCGATAGCATCGAATCAGTTTACTTTTAGTGCATTTTCCTTTTGCTGCTGGCTAATTAGTGCGCAGAGCGCAGACCGTTTGAGCTTAAAGTCGCGTCTCATAAAATTATGCGCACTGGAATGAACTTGTAAAGGCTTTAATAAAACAGCAGCAACAACAAAAGCAACAACAACAAAACTACATTTTCAAGTTGCCAACGCGTTGAAAATTCATCCAGCCAAGATTGTTAACAAATGTAGTCAACTAAAAGATATGCTGTAAATACATATAGTGAAAAGTATTTAGTAGACATAGATTGGCATATCTTAGATCTTAGAATGAGTTTAAAATGATAGAGCAGTTTAGACTATTCGAAAAATGTAATATATCAGAGTAGGAAAAATCAAATTTATAGCTCGAGTTGTATAGGATATTAGTACTTGCAAAAGTCTATGTTTGATTTAATTTAAATACATTTAATATAATTTTTAAAAAATGCAAATTGTCATATATATAAGTTTTTAAATGCTTAATAGAAAATCAGATTTCGTTGGTTAGAGTAGGGCTTCACTTATTGAGAGCAAACAATAACGCTCTCAGAATCTTATAGAAGAGTTAAATACGAAAACAGACAGAATTGACTAGACTAAGTTCAGTTATTTCGATTTAGGTGGCCCTGAATATAAATGAAATTATAAATGACTTATTTGAGAAGACTACACTTGATTAGCTGAAAATTTCAGTGTTCAGTGGAGCAGAACTCCAATCAGAACAATAAATTCCGCTCCATCCATAGCAAATAATGGGAATCTCTAATAATAGACCTTAGCTCTCCATTCACCTAGTATACTCCTCAAAGGAAACTTGCAATGGGTATTCCACGAAAAGAAAAAAACATATGCAAGACAAGGCTACGTTACGGCCGGAAGGAATCATGTCCCGACTTAGGTGGTCCTGGCTACACATAAACTTTTGATGACTTTTTGAAAGTTTTACGCTCCAAAGTGGTGCACAAATTACGCGAAGTTGAGGGGGCGTGGCGCGTTGGCAAAATAGGCGGCCCACGCTGTAGTGCCAATAACAACAATAACAATAACAATAACAACAACAACAACAACAATGACAGCGGTGGCATTAAAACGTCAACAGATTGGCGAAAACTGTGCGTCCAACAAAATTAAATCCATGGACATAACTTAAAGCTTCAATTATGGCGGAAGGATAAAAAGCTTCTGATATTGGTATCAAGATTGTGGCAACATTCGGTTGACAAATAAACGATAAGGAAACATAAAAACTAAAAAACTTTTATTAGAATCATCCTGAGAACAGCTGTCAAAAATTACAAAACAACAATTTTTATATATATATTTTTTTAATAATCACCAATGCAAAACTATGGTTCGTATACCTCGATGATATATATAATGATAGATGAAGATCTAGATAAGATACACGAAATTTCCCATACAGAGATATATAGCCTGTTGCGCGCGCAAATCCGATGAGGGCAAGCCGAAGCGAAGCTCATCCAGTGGGCGGCCTGCGTGCCGGGTCGATAACTACGGACTGGCCAGGAAGAGCACGTTGATGGACATAGCCGCTCGAATCAACAGGAAAACATATAAGATGTACAAAACGCACAACACCGAGTGGCTGGTCGTGGACGGCGAGCAGATTGGGGTGCAGACGAAGCACAAGGAGGAGCTGGGCATGGAAATGGAGAGCTTCTTCAGGCCCAGCTATCCAGGAGCACCTCAGCCCAGTGCGAATAGTCCAGTTGTGGTCGAATCTAGATTAACGCCAAACTATTCGAATTTCCCCCATAGCAACATGAATACATCCACATTTGGCCATATTAAGGATCAGCCCAAAACGGGAGAGTTTAAGAAACGAAACCTCGACAATCTGCTCAATGCGGAACAAGTGCAGCTAATCGACAGCAAAGAGGTGATAGAGCGAATACAGAACTTTGTCAAGAAGGTGAAGGACAAGCGTAAGGTGTGCAAGTCCAAAGAGAGAGCCGGATCACCATTGCAGCGTAAAAAGCTGAGCCCTCAAGAGGTTCTGCGCTCGTCCAATAGACCAAAGAGCAAAACAAACATATTGTCCGATCATAAGAAACAGAGTTTCCGGCCTGACGCTGAACCAACTTCAATGCAAAAGTCCACCAAGATCATTTATAGAGACGAGCAAATGTTACTGCCTCTCAACAAGGACATATTACAGTTCTTTAACAACTCCAAGCTCTTATCGAGCAGACGAGAAACTGCGGCGGAGATGGGGCGAATAAACATCAACTTGAAACTAAAAAGAAATGTTAAACAAACTAAGAGAACTGTGAGAAAAACTGAGAGAATAAACAGGAAAAAGCTCGAGAGCGCATCGAATGTTTGGAGAAGTGCTGTAAGTATTAAGCTCGATAAGATGAACAAAAAATTGCCCGTGGCCAATTCGAAGAGCTATGAGGATCCAGATAGAACTCCTAGACCTCGCGGGTCTAACAAAATGGATTTTAGACCAAGAATCAGAAATACGAAGGTAAATGAGCCGAGAGGCAAATTGAATGCTATCAAAAAGAAATCCATTGAAAAAAGAAAACAAATTAAGGACAAGGGCAAGCAGCGGCATTACATTAAAATTGAAAAGATAAAACAAGTGAAAGTAAATGACTGGCTAGAAGATACGGAAATGGATACGGAAACGGATGAGCAGCAGAGGCCAGATATAACAAACAAAAAGTTAAATACAGCAAAGAAATCAGAGAAGTCAAAAGAAAAACGAATAGTTATAAACACAAATAAAAAACCGATTGAGAAGAGGAAAGAAGTTAAGGATAAGTGCAAAGAGCAACAAAAACCGGAACAAAATGGAGCAAAGCAAGACTGGTTAGAGAACGACACGGACGAGGAAGAGCAGGTGTACTTGTTAGGCACAGAAGATGAAGAATTGATGAACGCGGAAATGATGGACAGTAAAGATTCGAGCGCATCGCCCAAGAAACAACGCGCGTTCACAAAGTTCAAGATGTTGATAATGAAAATGAAAAGTATCGTAATCAAGAGCAATAGAGCTGCAAAGAATATGAGTCAAACAAAAATGCAAGTAAAAGAGAGACAATCGAAGGCGAAAGAGCAGCAAAATGTGGAAGCGAACAATGTACGAACAGTTGCAATTTATAAACCGCAGAAGAGAACAGCTCTGGTCAATGCCATTTCGCCTCGTTTGCGTATGGCAGATCAGAGCGAACCACCAACTGCTCAGATGCCAATGGGTGTACAAGTATCTACAGAACGGAGTATACTACAGGAGCTCTTCAGCCTGGTTGAGGAGACCTCGAGAGGTAGGTACGTTCATGAGCTGCTTACATCACACTCCACTAATTGCATTCGCTGATTTTTCCAGAGACAAGTCTTGTCAGATCTGTGAACTTTGCAAAAATCCATCCAAATCCAAAATTTGGAGCTCGTTGGGAATTCGAATTGGCAATTTTGCCAAACGAACAAAACTATTTCCATCCATCAGAGCTAAGAGCTCAAAGAAAGAGCTGGTACTCTAGCATATTTCGAACGCTGATAACGTGCATCCAAATTTTGGTTTTCTTTCTATTCGTAATGGTCGTATTCGCCGATCGGAATCCCATCTATTTTCGTTGGCTAATGCGACGGGTAAAATACTATTATTTCGAGAAGAAATTGATCATATTTAAAAAAATTTCTGAATTTTCATTGATCATTTATAAGAAATTTTCTGAATTTTCATTGTTAAAGAAATAAATAAAATAAAATATAAAATATATTATATATATGTGTGCTGATAATGAAAAACTTATGAAAAGTAGATATCGCGTATAGTCTGAAATATAAAATATCACCAGACAATATCATGAATAGCCTTCTTATAGATAGATTATTTGTTGAACTAAATCTCCCCCATCTATAAAGCCTCTTTTAAAGTGTGAATATATTGGCACTTTCTTTTAACTTTCTTTACTGAACTGGGCACAAAAAAAAAGGAGAAGAGAGCCTCACAAAAATAGGCCTGACAAACTTTCCACTGCCCAGCCATAAACCATATTGGCGAAGCTCAATGCAGTCTGGTTGGCGAGCAGCTGCGCCGCTGATAGCGCATAAATGGAGAGAGAGCTAGGAAAAGCTGCCTTTGGCTGCACTTAAGAAGATTAAAGACCCGTTACGTTAGTTTCCACACGGCTCAGCTTTCCATTTGGTAGGGCTTTTCGCGGTTTGCTTTTCCATATGTATGCGTCTTTTCCAGCCTGGCGTTAACGGCACTGTAGAGCGACTTAAAGGCTTTCATTCTTTTTAAGCGTTGCTTCTGATAAAGTCTATGACAGATTTGAAAAATTAAGTGAGTAAGATTATTTATAATACCACAAATAATTTTAAAAAAATTTAGCTGATTCGGATTTCGTTTCAAATCAATAAATTTTTGCTCTGCTATAACTAAATTTGCTGCTGCACAAATATCCCATAAACTGCTGGAGTTGGCAAAGCAGGAGAAGCTCATGGTGGCGGGGGTGCGGGGGAGGGGCATGTGTCAAATCACCAACAGCAGCAAATTCAATTGCAAATAGTGAAACACACTGTTCTCTTGTCTCACAGATATCGTTGACAATTTCCTTTTTTCATTTTGCTGGGCGACAGGCAGAGTCAGGGGAACGAGTGGGGCGGGAGGGCTACACTTTGGGGATTTATTGAAAATGCTTCGATTTATGTTTAGTGCGATATTTGCATTTTGGCTGACAAACGAAACGCCGATGCGACAAATGCAACGGAAATATGCACTCAAAGTGTCGCAATGGGGTGGCCAAATGGAAAACTCACGAATCCAATGCGTGGGAGGATGACAATAGATAAATTGATTTTTATTCTATTTTTAGGTTTTTATTTGCTCGAAAAATATCATGTTCATATATATTGTAGATAGAAGGATTTTCTGTAGGGTGTATAGCTGAAATAGTTGAAAAAAAAAATATATTATAAATAAAAATATTTATCTCTAATTATATTTAAATTTATTGCCAAATCACACATTTGATTACCATTTATTTTAGACTTTAATACTATGGTATTTAGATGTATTAAAAAAATATAATGTGTTATAATAATAATATGTAAGACTACATAATATATGTCAAAATTGTTCTTAGTCGAATCAAAAATTTGATTTATTTGGATATTTTCTCTTGGAATTAAATATGTAAAAAAAAAAAAAAAAAAAAAAAAAGTAATAATACAAAATCACTAAATCCATTTTATAAATTTTCATGATATAAAGATAAAATTTATATATGAATAATTTAGAAAAAATCATAAAATAATTTTCAATATTTATGCATTTTCTATATTACATACATATTAAATTTTTTAGATTTATTTATTTATTTAGTTTTTTGCAACATTTATTTTCTATCGAGGTGTTCTATGCTTGCACACAAAAGGGTTTACATGCTTTAGCAATGACACAAACCTTAGGCAAGCTAAAGTAAAGTTTGCTGTTAAACATTAAATTAGACCATAAAATATATTTATTTATTTCACAAAGAAGGCCCCAGTTGCCAGTGCTTAATTTGTACTAATTTTAATATCTAATAAATTAATAAATTTTTCATAGATACATTATTTTTTTTATATTTAATAAGAGATTTTAATATATTACTTATAACTGCAGTTATGACTAATTTTAATATTTATTTGTATTTTATTGACACCCAAGACACATTGCTATT
This sequence comes from Drosophila mojavensis, assembly GCF_018153725.1. Classification (NCBI taxonomy): domain Eukaryota; kingdom Metazoa; phylum Arthropoda; class Insecta; order Diptera; family Drosophilidae; genus Drosophila; species Drosophila mojavensis. The sequence continues at coordinate 8,822,732 of NW_025318858.1, forward strand.
AAGAAATAACTAAAATTTGTCTATATTTTCTGTTTTCAGTATAAGGAATAAATTAAATATCTTTTATTATCTAAAATAAAAATAAAATATTTAAAAATATATAAACAAAAATTTTATAAAAAATTGTTTTAGCTATATTAAATTAACATATAAATAAACTATATTAAATTGATAGAACAAATAATACATCTAAACGGTTTTCCATTTTCTGTGTTAGTTTTTACTAGCTTATTTATGCTGTGCTCAATTCAAAATATAACGTGCCCGAGTTTATGCCTTTTATACCTATTCAGTCGCCTCTGCCTTTACTTTCTCTCTCTCGCTCTCAGTCGAGTATGCTCGTTCGTTCTCTCTCGTTCGTGCTCTCTTATACGCGAAATGCCGGCATTTGCTGCAGCTGCTGTTGCTCCAGTTTTTCAGTTTCGGTTTCGTTGGTCCTGTCCTACCGCAAGCAAAAAGTTGGACAACGTGTCGGGTCTATCTCTCTCCCTCTCTCTCTCTCACTCGCTCTCTCGGGTTCGTCTGTCGTGTATTCAGCACTATATTTAGCTGAGCAGACGCTGTTACTCTCTGACGCTTTCTCTCTCTCTCTCTGTAGTATTTTTCTGTGTGTTTTGTTTTATTTCGTATTTTTTTTTATTTATTTATTTTGCTGTGTCAAAGCTTTGTTGGGCCTCGTTTGTAGTTTCGCCTCTGGGCCGAGTCGAGTTTATGTCTTCATCGCATTTGAAATTTATTTGCATGCCGGTCAGGCCGGCAGCCAGCTCTATAAATTAAACATAAATCAGTTGCACGGCAAATCATTTGATTTCATTTGAGTGCGGAGGCTCTCCAACTCCAACTCCAGCCCGACGCCCAATTCAGTAGGAGTCCTTTTAGCATAGCTCGCAATTACAACAAAAGACGCGACTGTCACGTATTGGCCATGCATGAACAACTCTGAATGGCCAGTGCCCAAATTATTCGTTGCCATAAACAACAACAATGCGACAATTGCTTTTGTAAAGGGGTCGTTGCCTCTTAGCAGAGGGGGGAGGGGATGCTTTTTGTTAGTGGGTGAAAAAAGAAAAACTAACAGACACAAAAATTGATAAGCAAATAGCCATTTAATGGACTTGAACTGAATATCAAAGTACTCGCAATGATTAGCCGAGAATGAGCAATGCCCACTCCACTCCCCTCCCCCTCCCACACACCTTTCCCCTTGCCCTAACCAATATGCTATGAAAATCGATAAGAAATTGAGCATTTTGATTCCCTTGGCACGCACCTGGCCGCCCCACACTCACATACCGATATACATATATATTTTACGACACATTTTCCACTAAATTTACGAGTTGCCTTGCGAAACTTTAAAAAGAAATTCGCGAACTGTGCGTCGTTTTGCTGATAAAAGAATAAAAAAACAAGAAAAAAACGAAAGAAACCCGAAAAGGTGCAAGTGGTAAAAGAAGCAGAAAGGCAAATATGGGTAAGGGGGCGGGCAGGTGAAGGAAGCGGAAAAACAAAACGCACGTGTGGTCGTAAAAAATTCTAAAGGGTTGTCTTGTTTGTTGGCAACAGCGCGAACGTGGGGAACAAGTCCAGAGGGGGATGGTCGGCGGGGCCGCAAGACAAGTTAAGTTAAGACATGTTAACTTAAATAACGGTATGTTGAGCTTTTGTTAAAATGATATTGTGATTTAACGTTCTGAGAAAGCAAGAAACGTCAAATACAAATGTTGACTTGGGTAAAGCAACATTTATGCTTTATTGTTGCTGGACAGAAGAGAAAGGGAATGTGATGAAAGGAATAGGAAATCTGTAAATAATAAATATAAATAAATAAATATATAAATATATATAAGTAATAAATATTTGTACATTTTTATTTGTGCTGCTATCTAAATATATTTCAGTTTTATTTAAATACTTCTGAATACTTCTAAATATATTTCATAGATTTAGATTTATTTAAATACTTGTGAAGCCTCTTAATGAAGCGTATAAGTTATTAATGCTGAATTAAAATAAATTTCTGCTGACGTCTCGCTTTAATTAATGCATTCTCTTTGACTGGCTTCAATTTAGTAATATTTAAATATTAAATTTGAACTGCTAACTCAATATTTCTTTCCATTTAAATATGAAATATGTTTAAATGCTGATATAAATCAGCTTAGCTTAAATATATGTACTTTTTCTCTAAGCATTTGTCCATTAACTAAATCCTGTGTCACATCAAACGCCACTTAAACCTATTATAATTAAATTATTCTGCTAGCATCATAAATAACAAACTGTATTTTTTTTTTAAGGACAGAAATCAACTAAGCAAAAAATTCATCGGAAAAATCACTTAAATCGTATATCATAGACAACAATCCCATCAGCATATGATTTACAAGTGTGTGCTTCAGATTGTCTGTGTGTGTGTGTGTGTGGGTGTCTGTGTGTGTTGTAAGCATCCTTTTTTCATTGTCTCAATGCGCTCTGGTTGTTGTTGTCATTGCTGCTGCTGCTGCGGCTGTTACTGCTGCTGCTGCTTCTGTTGACGACAAAGTAAAATACGCAATAAAATCAAATCATGCTCAAAATTTTATGAATATTCATGACATTAAAAGCTCTTGAATTATTAACGAAAGATTTTCGACTAGCAAATGCGCACTGGAAAAGCACTTGACTAGCACACACACACACACACGCAGAGACACTCACACAGACACATCTAGTTGCTTAGGGCAAAACTGTTCAATTATGAATTTTGACAATGTCTGCCTGGCAAAAGGTGCAAAATAGGCGAAACGCCTCCAATAGGGAAAATATGCTGGCGAAAGGGGTTAGCGAACGGGGGCTGTTAACAACCCTTAAGTGGGCTGTGATAAGAGCACAGCATTGACTCATCTCTCTGCCTCTGTGTGTGTGCGTGAGTGTGTGTTGTATTGAAGTGTCATTGAAAATTGCAGGAGGCCAAAAAGAGCGCAAGTGAAAGTGCATACAAAGGCGCTGATTAAACGATGGAGATAAGCACATGCAAAAGAGTCTGCTCTGGCATGCATTGAATGCATGTTAATTGAGGTGGGCGCCCCCCTCTAAGCCACCCAGCAAAAAAGTCGAAAATGTGTCTGGGCCACAGACCACTTGGGCTATGGGCTTGCAAAAACAAGCTGCAGTTCATCCTATCTCTCTCTCTCTCTCTCTCTCTCCATTTCTCCCTCTCGCTCTTTCGTTCTCCTGCTGTTTGTCTGCATGTGAAGCATGGCAAGCCGAAATTGGGCAAGTTTTTGGGGCACAGCCCATTGTATTGTGTAAAACAATGGCCGAAGGAAACTATAGTTTTCAGCCAAGCAAAAATCTACAATGGATCGACTCAAGCAGCAATTGCTGAAAGCACAAGCCCAGAAAGCTGACGCTGCAAAATTAGCTGCGGGTAATAATACAAACCGAACGAGCAGATGAAAAAAAAAAAAAAAAAATGAATTGAAGAAAAATAAACTAAAGTTTGAGCTTGTAAAGTGTTTTCTCTTACGATTTTAACCACGCAAAAAAAAAGCAAATAAAATCAGAATCAGAAAAAAAAAAAAAGAAAAAAAACAGATAAAGTTAAGAAATTGTCTAGACATACACCTTTTGCCACTGAAAGATTTCACTTTATTGGGTTTTATTGACTTTTATGGACTTAACGAATTTGCATAGCCCGCAGGGAATCAAAGTGTAAAAAGTAGATGAATGTAAATCCTTTGCGCTCATATTTAATAATTCATTCGAACATGAAACTGACAGGTTATTTGAATGATTAAATATTTGCCAATATTATATATGTATATTTTATTTTATTTTATTGGTCTATTTATTTCTTTTTTTTTTTAATTGAATTTAATGTTATGCATAGTTGTACAAATAGTGCAAAGTTGAAGTTTGACTAGTGTGGATTTCAGATTTCAAGAGAGAGAGAGAGAGAGAGAGAGATATACATAAATAGTTAACAATTGTGTAAACTAAGGCTACAGGGTAAGAAACGAAAGGATGTCTTAGTGATGATAGCGTCTGTCTATGATATAGAGATGAAGATAATAGCTGCATAAATTGAAGTCTGTACTAAACTGCATTGCAATTATAAAATTTTAATTTTAATTAATTTATTTTAATTTATAAAATTTAAAAAAAGAAAAAACTTGCGAAAATATTACTTTAAAAAATTTGCAAAAATCCTATATTTTAAAAAGAAAACAATATTTTATTTTGTTTTTAATATTACATAAAGCTATTTATTATTGTGTGCCAAATTAATCAAATCTCCCACTGTGCATTGGAGAGAATGAAAGGGTATGCAAGTGCATGATAGTGCCTATCTCTGAAATAGAAATAGAAATATCTATGAGAGGTTATTAACTGAATCGCTAAAGCTCTCTCACGCTCCGTTGCTCAATCCAACTAAACGAGCGAATATGCGAGATTTTAATTATGCAGTTAACAAGCACACACAACTAGCTTGATATGCAAGCATTCGTCTTTCAAATTAAACACACAAATACTTTGAATCCACATCACTTAATGCTCTAATTGACTATTTGCATATCTAGTATATGAATGTCATGTCACATTTTGTTCAGACATGAAAATGAATTTAATATTTAATTCGCTTAAATTTCGACTGCATAAAGTGGATGGAAAGAGCGATTTCCTTGGCAACAGCTCCGCAATATTTGCTCAACTTGGACTACTACTCTATCCTCTTCTTGTTCTTCTTCAGTTGCTACTGGCTGCAGTTGGCAGTTGGCAGCTGGCAGTTGGCTGCTGTTGAAGCAAATTAACGCTGATGACTTACAGATTAACGAGCATGTTGCCAGCCAAGTGAGACGAAGTGTGAAAATGATTAAAAGTCAGCATTTGCTATTATGATTGCTGCAGTTGCTGTTGCTGTTGCTGTTGTTGTTGCTGTTGCTGTTGCTGTTGTTGCATTGGTCAGTTCGCTGGGGCGTATACTTAATATTTGTAATCAACTTTACATCAGATGCAAAATTTTTATTTGCTTCACTTGATTAATAATGATGAGGCTTTCTATTCTCCACAAAGTTCAAGGTCATGTCAAAAATTACTCATAGCGAAAAGTGTGTCTTGATTTGAAAAGTTCAAAATTTACGCATCGCTGCTCTAGCAGCTGCCAGAGGGCAACAATAAAAAGCGCAAATACAACGACTGCAATCAGCCGGCAGAAATATCCTCAGACGCTGACTTTTTCAGTTGTTGTTGTTGTTGCTGTCTACTGTGAAGTCGCACCGAATTTTCAGTTGTTGTTGTATTGTTTTTTATACTTCTGTTTGGCGGCCAATTTGCTGTGACCTTGTTCAAGGCACGAGCAGAGTATCTGCAATTTTGTAGTCTAGTTGAACAAATTGAAGGAGGAGAACAGCAATATTTTAATGGAAAAAATTAGTTCACGTTTTTTCTTTAATTTCAAAAATATACATATAGATAAAATATATTTTTTAATAATACATTTACCATATTCAATATGAAATAATTATTTTTGGCAATTTTTTTTTTATAGTGACAATATATATAAATAATTAAAATATAATTTATATAAATATAAGTAGCTACAAACCAATAAACATTTTTTTAAATATTTCAAAATCTAATGTAACAGCATAGTAAATTCAATTCATTTTTTTACATATACATATTTTTCACCTTATGAATAACCCTTTTTTTTAATATTTATTAAGCAAATATTTTCCAGCAGAGTTCTGATTGTTTTTTTTTTTTTTTTTTTTTCACGTAAAAATTTATATGAACTTAACTCCCAATGAATTCCCCATTTTCATGCGGCCTTCCATTCTTAACGAACTTTTAACTTATGTGCTTATATTTCAAAAAATATAAGCCTAACTCCAGCTAAAAATAAAATTGATGAACAATTTGTAATATAATACTTTTTCTTTTTTGGTCCTATTAGCTAAAAGTCCAGTGACTTATTTGCTCTAAGCTCTCAACCTTAGCTAGAGTATCTCAGCTTCAGAATAAACTTTTTTTTACTCATGTTGTTTTTGTTGTTGCTACTGTCTCAAATTGCAGTACATATGAGAATGCTGAAGCTCATCCTCGTCAAGGCAATTATCGTGATACTTGGCTCTGGATGCGCTCGCACAGTCTCGCCCACTCGCTCACTCTCTCTATTTGACTCTCCCTCTCTCGGTCTCTCCTGCACAATCATACATACCGAGTTGTTTTTCGCAGTGTCCTGCGAGTTGTTCTTGTTGTGATTGCGATTGTCATGGCAACGGCGATGGTAACACTCATATCCCTTGGCTAAATCAGAAACCAGCGACCGCTGTTACTGCCACTGCCACTTCGGCTACGGCTATGGTTGCTGCTCCTTTTGCTTTTATTTTTCAGTTTGGTTTTTTGTTTGGGATTTTTCTTCTTTTTAGTTTTTACGTCCGGCTTCCTACGTGATGATGTTAGAATTTCACTTTTGTAACGCTCGCTGCCAGACAATTGCAACATATTGTTGCGCTTGTTTGCCATATCTGGAGCCCCCCTCGAACACGCCACTATTCCCATACAGATGCCCATTTCCATTTTCGATTGCTTTTTGCTGGTATGTCTGTTTGGTTTTCCTAATTTTTTTTTTTTTTTATTATTTTTTTATTCCTGCTGCTGTTGTTTTTGATGTGCTTGTTGACAGCATCCAAATGGAATTCAATTGCGCGAAACTTGAATGTATTGCTGGAATAGTTTGGAAGCATTGATCAATATACAAATGCCATCAGTGCTAATTAGATGCCTTAGGTTTTTTAAAGGGAAGAATTTGTAGACAGAAAATTTTTAAAGGTTGTAGTTAACCAAATAAAATGTTTTTTTTTTTTAATAATATAAAGTTTATATTACATACTTATAAAATAAAACCAAAAAATTGAATATAAATTATGTTATGTGTACCTATTTATATTGTTTATTTTATATGTTATATTTACATAAAAATGTGATCATAAAAAAAAATATATATATATATATATATAACTTTCGAAAATTCTTTAACATATTCTTTATAATTTTCGAAAGTTATTCTTGCTGTTATAGTAAATAAAATTATTTATAATAAATAAAATAATATTTAAAAATAACAAAAATGTTTAAATTAAATAATAAAATATTCTAGCTTACAATTGTTTGGAAAAATTAATTTAAAATGGTTTTATACAAAATATAATCAGGAAAATTAAATTCATGCTTTAATAATTAATTATAAATTATATTATGCTAAAAATACTTTATCTTAATGGAAAAATACACTCAATTCAAAAGTATATAATTAAAATTATTTTTGCTATACATAAATTATTAATAAAGTACAATATTTATCTTTTGATAAATATGCTGTTCCGCAGCATTTCTTTGAAATGTGGATTCCCCTTGCTTTTTTTTTTTAATTTCAATTCAGCTTAGTTGCTTAAATCATTTAGCAAACTCATTTTTTTTTTTTTTTTTTTTTTCTATTTATTTATTTATTCCTTTGATACTGTCGGAATGCGCATTATTGCGCATTTAATTTGACTGACTTCAATTTTGTGGTCGCCTCTGAGCTTCATTTGAAATTTATTAAAAAAGGAAGAAAAATACAACTTGTCTCTCACTCTCACTCTCATTTCTCTCTCTCTCTCTCTCTCTCTCTCTCATCGGCGCTCGTTTGCTGACTCTGTCTCTGTGTGCGTGCGCTTCTCTCTAATCTGTCACGTAAATTTGTAACATTTTCTTGCTGAAAATGATGAACAGGCATTAGATTTATTTATTCCACAATATAAATGCACATTGTATATGCCGTTTCCATTATGCTCCGTGCACCTCCGCCTTCCCCCCGAGCTGGATGAAAAATAAAACCCACAACAATAACAACAACAACAACAAAGAAGCAAGCGGCAACAGGCAGACAAACAGTTTGTAAGAATGAGAAGAGAAATTGAGAGAGAATCAATTTAATTTTACAATATCCGCTTTATACCTGAGCACAGAGCCGGCGACGTGACCAATTTAGCCAAGTTACAAATATTTTGTTATTTATTTTCTAATGAATTCAACGTGCGGACATCCGCAACAAATATTGGACGATGGCATAGCAGCTGTGTTCCCGCAGTAATCGACGTTTAAGTATAATTAAGTAATAATTTGATTTTTTTTTTTTTTTTTTTTTTTTTCTGTGACAATTTGTTGTTATGTTTGTGGCTTTTATACAGCTCTTTAAAGACCTTGCTGGCCCAGACTTAAGTGCGATATTTTCCCCGTGACAATTTGTCCCTCGGCTGTCTCAGGCTTCAACTTCAGCAACAGCAACAACAACAACAAAAACAAAGCAACAGCTACAAGTGCAGCTACAGCCTGTCGCCTGTCAAATTGAGGGTTTGAGGTAAACCTCAATGCCACTCAGCAATGGTTCGAATTTTTGGGTGACGGGCAACGTGTTGACAGACGGCAGCGGCGACACATGACATCTGCGTCTGACAAAGTGATTTGTAAAGTGTAGCATACTTTGCAGCGCAGCCCCAGCTGTGCCTTCATTGTCGCTATGCGCTAACTAGCTGAAATTTTAACATTCAGCGCATGGCATGCCAAAGAGTTTACCAAGCACAAATAGAGTTGCGAAAAGGAATTTCTAACTGAGTGCTGGGCAAAGAAACTAACACAACTGGGCTAATCAGCAATACAAGTGGAAAGTTCCCTCTGAACTAGATTGCTAGATTGCGAGAAATATTATTTACCTGTGGTAACTAAAAATTGATTAAGAAAAGTTAAATATGTGTACGAAATAAATAAGAAAGCATTTATCGAAACTAAATATTAATACTAGCTAAGATGTCTTGGCGTCATTTCAAATTGGTTTTTAAAGTTAAATTTATTCATTATTATAAAAATTATAATTTATCGATGACTTATTCGATAAAAAATATTAAATATAATATAATTAATCAGCCTAACGATAACGATATTTATCGAGTATAAAAAATATGAATATATAATATATAAAATTTCATCCAACTTTAGCAAAATTGTCCATAACAAATGTTCAATTCGCCAATAAAATAATGAAAATGGTAATTCCAAAAAGTTGATCGTATTAGTTTATAAGTATTAATGGAAATATAATTGGCAGAAAATAAAATGAAATAATAGGATTATCGTATTGCTCTTCTCAGTCATGACAGCTCTTAGCAGAGTGCTCTCTCTGTATTTAAATCGTTTAGAAACAACTTTCTGTAGCTTAATCCTTTCATTAGGCCAATTAGTTGTAGAGTGTAACCAGCTCTCTCTTGCAAGTACTACGCAGATGCATGTTCTCAGCCCAGTTCATCTATTGTGTAATCCGAGCACACCACACTTGCATTATAATCTAATTGAAAGCCAAGCAACGTTTGCCACTCACTCACTTCACTGTGCCAATGTTTATTTATTTATTTTATTTCATTTTTTGTTGTCCTGCCCTGACAACCTGCCACGCCCCTAAGCTGAAGCAATAGCACATCGCCCCCATGGAAAATAAGTACTGGAAATCAAGAAAAAGTTGCAACAACGTTGCCCCATCGAATGGATGAGCCGGCAAGTTTTCGCATCGAGAATTTATAAGCAGAACAAATTAGAGTAGATTTCAGGTAAATACACTATTGACTACATATATTTTAAGATATTTAAAAATAACTTTTGGCTCTGCAGAATTTTGCAAATGTGGCGTTATAATGCAAAGTTGGTGAAGGAAGTTATATGGGAAGTTCAACAAACTCCATTTAGGCTGCAGCCGCAAATGATGTGTGAAACGAATGTTGTTTCGCATTTCCTAAAAGCATCTTTCACACACATACATACTCCCACGCCCACACACACACGCACATTCGACTGAGCACCTAACTATTGTGCGACTAATTCTTCATTGCAAAAACCCGGGCACAAAGCACATCAAAAAACCGCATTTATCATGCAGAGCTAGAAAACTTGGCAAACAGACAACAGTCAACGAGGAAAAGTCTTTCGGGCTTTTCCCCCGTATTTTTTTTTCCGTCCCCCATTTCAAGTCCTAGTCGTTGTTTGGCTGTGTTATGTTGTTGTACTTAGATTCAGCGCGACAAGTGCTTTATTTTGTTGCTGCCTTGCTTTGTAGTTTTCTCTTAGCTCAGCATTAAAATGCGACAAGTGGAGCTTCGTTTTTCCTGGCGACTTTTCCATATATACGTCGAGCTTAGTCGGGGCTTAGCTTGAGCGGTATGTTTAAGTAATTTTTAATTGAATGCAATCACAAAAACAAATCTATGCACGTATTAATTATGCTATTCTTTTGTTCTCTAAATTAAAATTTAAAAAATTTAAAAAATATGCATTTTTTATTTTTTCTATGATGATTATTTGAATTTGTTTGCTTACAGATTTATTATTGAAATACAATTATCCACATTTTGGTTTCAGCATAATTCAATTAAAACAATTGATCGCAATAAACTTAATTGAATTGATTAAAACGAAGTTAACAAGATTAACTTGAAATAATTATAATTTTTTAAGCAGATAATAAGATATTATAAGAGTGACGAGAAGATGCCCTGTAAATGGATTATTGTTTTTATTTATTTATTTATTTTATTTTTTTTTTTAATTTAATTTTATTTTATTTTTATTTTTTATTTTTTTTTTTTTGCATAATTGTATAAATAATATATATATATATATATATTAAATAGAAATAAATTCTTCATTTCATTTTACATATTCTATATAAAAGTTAATCCACTTTTTAATGCTGATCTCTTCAAATTCAGTTTGCTTAAATAATTATCTGTATTGTATAGCATTCTGATCAAACCATTGAAACATTTACAGGGGATATAAAACATTGCAATTAATTTAATTGCTTTGCGCTCTTACCTCGCAATATCTTCAAAAATAGTTTGTATAATGCGTGCAACAATAATTAATAATTATTTTATGCTCTTAATTGCAAGCGCATGATAAGCGCAAATTATTGTAAATAAATGTTAAAATATCGGCCAACGGCCTGTTGGGCATAGCCGACGCGTGGCACCAAAATGATTCAATTAAAGAAACAATTTGCATTCGTTGTTTTATATTATTTCTTTTTTTGCACTGTAAATCGAACAACAACAATTACAACTGCAAATAAATTACATTAAAATAGGTAGAAAAATGCGCACGTGGAAAAAGCGCAAGAGAAATACACGAATGAAATGAAAAATGCAAACAAAACGAATCGAAATTCCAGCAAGTGTCAATTTAAGTTCATCAGTCGACAGCAGCAGTAGCAGCAGCAGGAGGCGGCAACAGTAGCAGCAGCAGGAGGCGGCAACAGTAGCAGGAGGCGAAAGCGGCCGGGGGCGGCATGTGGAGGAGACGGCGTTGGCAGCGGTTGGGGCCAAAGAATTGAAATTATTTTCAATAAAAATACATGTGAAGCGATGTGCCAGTGTTGGTAAATGCCAACTCAGTTCGCAGCCAGCCAAAAGCGCATGCCAATAATAATAATAAACGCACGTGTGGGTTGAACTAAAAATGGAAATGCATTTAGCTGGGTAGTTAGGGCCAATGTGCTAAGTATGCAGCTAGAATTGATCAATGCACTTAAATTGAATATTAATTATTACAGTATATGATTTAATATGAACACATAGAGTTCTGCAGCAGCAAAATATGTAATGCTTCGCTGAACATAATGTTAATTTATTGTAGATGTGATATATACATATATTATATTGTATTAATATTGCGCATATATGAAATATAATATGTAAATAAAAAATTTTTTAATATAATTTATAAATTAAATAGAAATATTCTGCAGAAAAGTATATTAAATTAAATATTGTGACGTCTATAATAAAATTAAAATCGTTTAAAGGGTATTAAATAGTTTAACAAAAGCATAAATAAATAATAAAATAAACCAACAACTGTGAACATATTTTTGTTGTTGTTTTTGTTGTTGCTACTGTTGCTGTTGTTGTTGCAGTTGTTGCAGCTCGCACAATTTGCATGTCAATGGGCAGCAATTCGTCTCTGGCAGTCAGCACGAACCAGTTGGTTGCTGGGTGATTGGTTGGGTGTCTGGGCGGGGTGCGGCGGGGCGCGGCGGGGCTGGGCTGGGCTGGGTGTCTGGCTGATGCAGATGGTCTGGACCATCCATCTGAACATTTCCATATGTCAGCGTTCTTTTTGGCCCATCGCTGAAGACTGAAAGGCGGCAATTTGTTGTTGTCACTTTGCACCTGGCAAGCGCGCGATGCGCGTTTTAAATTCATTTAACCACAAAAATGTTAACCACAAAGCGTTAATGCCACGCCCCAAATTGTTTTTTTCCACCCTCCCCACCCATCCCCACTTTTGCTCGGCAGCACGTCGCGCTGCTGAATTTAATTACTCAAGTGGCAGGCAGAAAAGGCCAAGTGGCTGCTGTAAAATATAAAATTTATAGCCAACATTCGGACATATGCATTTTATTGTGGTTTGCATGTAAAGCACGCGCACACGCACACAGGCACAAATGTTGGCAAGTTATTTAAGGACCACGCATTTTCTGCATTGTAGAAATTTATTTATCTCGTTGCGCATCTTTGAGTTTTAACCAATTGACATTTGCCAGCCATTGCAAATAATTAAACAAATTGAAATTAATTATGTTGAGTTTATTTTTTATTCAAATACGAAAATTATAGCGTACCTATGCAGACTATAAAGAATATGCAATCTATTCATTCTTAATTTATTTAAATTATTGTATTCAATTTATTTATTACATATTTTTTATGAAATTTTCGTTGTGAAAATGATTAAAGAAAATATGAACAGAATTAATAATATGGAAACAGATTTTCATTTAACAAAAATTCATATCCATATCACCAATTGGGAATGACCGACTAGGAATACCTTGACCTGCGCTGAGCTGCTTTCTGAGCTCCCATTTTCAATGAGCTTCAGGATATACAAATCAATTTCTAGTTTCCATAAAGTCAATATATATATATGTGTATATTTTGCATTATTGTACGCCAATGTTTTGTCTGAGTGCAATCCCCGGTCTCTGTCAGTCTTAAACTGTCCAAAACTCTTCCCATGCAAAGCACTAGGCCATATTTGATGTGCATAAAAAGTCAAGCTGGGGACGCAACTTAAGCTGCTGCTGCTGCTGCCTATGCACTTAAGCAGTTTACCGTTAGGCAGTGACTGGTGGTGCCACTGAGTGGCAAGTTGTGACCCATGGGACAGCAGCAGCAGGAGCGGCAGCAAGAGCAGGAGTCGTAACAGCAGCAGTAGCAGCTGCAGCCAATGGCCAACTCCAGGGCTGAAGTGAAGAGTTCGACTAAAATATTCGATTTTTGGCACTTGCCAGCCAACTCTTTAAATATGCATTATGCTACTTTTGAGGCATGCCAAGGTACATCACACACACAAACACACTCACACTCACAAACACATAGAGCACAACAACTGTGTAACACTCTACGGAGCCTTCAGTTGCAATGCCTAATGGCACTTAAGCTTAGGCAGCTCCCAGCTCCCATGTATACATAGACCTATATAACTATAGAGATATGCAGACTGCCTGCTCCCCGATGCAAATGCATGTATATAACATTATATATATACATATATATGTATATTTATATATATGTATTTCATGGGAACGTGATTCGTCGCCTGGGCTTTCGCATGTTTTCTTTTTTTTTTTTTTAGGTGCAAATGCAAATTCATGGAATCTGATTTCGTCTATGGATGCCTCTTACATAATTTATACGCACTATGCAACAACAGTTTCACTCTGTAGTTCACACACACACACACATAAAGCTTCCACCGCCGAGCCTGTACGTAGATCGCACGCACACAGCCCGAGAGCATAAGAAAGAATTATATATGAGGCAAAAGTTTCATTAAAGGTAATCGGTTAATGGACAAGGCTTACGAACTGAGTGGGAAAAGATTTTCCAGAGTATTGTGCAACAGCTTAAATAATAATTTAATTGATTGTCAAGTGATTTTTTGTATAATTTGATGTATATCTATATTTTAGATATAAATAAAATAATATTCTAAAATATTTGGATGCAGTTTGATTTAATTTAATCAGTTATTATATCTTGTTACATATATATATCCATATTTTACTATTTTGTTTCTTTAATAAAAATTGCTTTAACTGTGTTTTTATTTAACTATTTTATTCATTTGGGTTTCTTTTACATAAATATCTATTTATTATTTAAGTTTTGATTATATTCACAAGTAAAAGCTTTTTACTTTCTCGCAGCTAAGAGGCTGCATTAATAAACTCCGTGAAGTAAAGTTGAAAAACCAAATTGGAGAAAAAAAAAAGAACAAAATAATAATAATAATAATAATAATAAATAAATGACACCACAAAAGTCCGTGCTGCATAGCCGCGAGCTGCATTAACACAAGCCTTGTAAATAAGCTTTTATTCAAGCCGACTCAGACTTCGTGTTTGAATCAGACGCATTGTCCAAAGCCGGGCTCTGTTTATTTTTGTTTTTCTTGTTGTTTCGACTTTTTTATTTTGTATCATTGTATGCAGCTTCTTTTGTTTGAGCGGCAACAGGCAACAAGAACAACAGCGGCAATAATGCTGCAGCCTCATAAAGCTGCAGACGTGCAGCATGGCGTATGCGTAATATATGCCCGCACAGCATATGTGCGCATGTGTGTGGCGCTGCCTTTTGTGTTTTAACGGTTGTAATTATTGCGTCTGCTTTCCTCATAGTATGTCTGCCAGGCCCGCCTTTGCCAAAGAACGCAAAAGAGTTTGCCTCAGTTTTTCGAGCTCTTTGTCTGCGCTAATTAGCACAGTTTGTGGCCTCTGACTCTGACTGAGCGGCTCCTCCAATCTCTCGCTCCCTCTCTCTCTCTCTCTCTCTCTCTCTCTATCTCTGTCTCTCTGTATGTAGTCTGAAGTGAATGGCGAACTTGCAGCTTGTATTGCTGCGGATATGTTGCAGCTGCCTGTCGCAACAATTAACAACAAGAGTGAAAAAACGTCTAAAGACAGAGATGGCGAGGGCATTCGCCTTTGCAATCAAAACAAAGTGACTTTCTAAGAAGAGCGTTGAAAGAAAAATAAACACACCTGCTTTCGCTTTAGATTAAAATATGTAAAAGCGTTTAATGCACCTTAAAAATGATTGTTGACTTTAAAGGGAAGAAAATAAAATCAAATAAAAATTTGATGTATTTTTGAATAAATCAAACAGTGATATTAATTATTAAGTCAACTGAACAAATCTTAATCATAAATAATATAGCACGTTTGCATTTGAAATTGGAGTTTATATTTTAACTGTGCTTGTCCAAGTTTTCATAATTTAACTAGCTAGTTCCAAAAACAAAATTAAATAAATATTTAAATGCAAATTACAAGCACAAGTCAAGCAAAAACAAATAGATGCCCAAGCAAATGTATTTTGTATACAAAATGTAGTCAAGTCTGGTATGCATATTCGTATTCGTATACGTATTCGCTTTTCGTAATGACCATAATATAATTTAGTGCCGCAATCAAGTGGTTGAGCTGGAAATGCTGTTGACTAAATGCTCAAAAGTTGAAATGAGCGTTGAGCAGAGCTGGGACAAAACTGATGAAGAGTAACAAACCAACAACAGACAGCACTCAATTTGGTGAGCCAAAACTGGAACTCGAACTGGAAACGAGCAGCAGGGCGATGGAGAGAGGACAGACGGAAGACGAAAGGCGAAAGACTCTGCAGCTCAGTCGTAAAGCCAACGTATGCAAATTTAGTATTCACTTTGGCTACCAACACAAAGACACTTCAATGGTTTACATACACAGATGTTCCACACACACACACACAAACACACACACACACACAAACACATAGATAGACAGTCACACATGCATTCATCATCAGCCGCATCATCATTTATACATTGTATTTGTCTGCGTTGTTTGTTGCCTTTTTTAGAACATAAAATTGCTGACATTTGTTGTTTTCAATTTGGGACAATACAGGAAAAATGTACATATATAGAGTAGAAAGTACGAATACCAACCTCCCTGAATACTCTAGCCTTTTCCCATTAGAGTTCATCTTGTTTCAATTTGGCTTTAGCTTTATATTAATTGATTTAGCATTTGCCAAAACGAAATTATGTTAAATTGACAATTTCAGTCTGTCAAATATTTTTCATTTACCACATGAAGCTAAAATCAAAATACAGAAATGAAATGAACTTTTACTTTTGATGCACAAATCATCTAGAATGGAGTGTAAGCCACATGTCATGAAGTTGAAAAAAAAAAAAAAAATGAAAGGGTGTGAAACATTGGCAGTAATTTTGTATAATAGAATTTATAATGAAAAAAATAAATAAATAAATAACCAAATAAAATACTATAAACAAATTAAAATATAAATAAAATAAATTATAATAAATAAAGAAATTATAAATAATACAAAAAGTAAAATAAAGGGTAGCTGAGCAAATTTTTAAAAAGTTTTAATGATGATTAAAATGGGTCAAACTCTAACAAACTTTTGTACTTTTATAAAGAACTTGGAATTGTGAGATAATTGAAGTAGCCCAAGAGATTTATGGTAAAAATATGACGAATTTTTTAGCTGAAGATTTAAAAATACTCTTTAAAAATGAATATAATTACAAATTTCAAATTTTTTACAAATTAAATGTAGAAAATCGCTTTCAAAAATATATTTATTTTTATTTTTAATTTATTTTTTCTATACATGTACTCCTTTAATTCTTTTTTTTAGGTCTCGTCTATCTTGTAAATTTGTATGAAAACATAAAGAACTTGTGATCAGTTTATATATATTTTATAATCTGTCGATTTAAGAGTATGGAAAAATACATAACTCTAAGTTCGAGTTCTTGAAACTGCACTCCAGGATATCTACTCGTTCAGCAGTCCCATCACTCAACTAACTGATCATATTGCTAGTTGTACTACCTAAATAAGGAAATTCAGCTATAAATATTCGATTTTCCACTTCGATTCGTTACATTTCATTTGATGTCATTTGATTTAGTGGCAAGCAATAATTTCTGATTGCCTAGCCACGCTGGCTGTGCCGCCACAGTTGGCTCATCAGACTTCCATTTTCACCTCAATTTCCACCTGTCAGTCTCAAAGAGCAAACGCAGCTCATTATGCAGTCTATTTACAATATGCTTAAGTAACCCGTCTCCCTGCATCCCTCACGCCCAGCTGCAGTTGAGTGCATTGTAGTGCCACTTGCTCTTGCCGGGCCCACATCATCACTCTGTCTCTCTCTCTCTTTATCTATCTATCGCTCTCTTTCTGTACCCCTGTATTCTTGGCTGCTTTCTGAGTGCTGCGCACTGAAAATTAAAATTACTTTGGTTACGTCAAATAATGTTGCCTGTGGGGGCCAGCCGGCAGAACGTTGATGGCAAAGCCGAGAAGACACCAACACCCGCAGCCCTCCCCCTCTCTCTCCCTCAAACCATGCTGGTTTTGCCCTGTGCACGGCATCCTCCGGCGGCTGGCAACACAATTTATAGTGGCTGGAAAATAAAGTGCAGGTAGTGATAAATATGACGTGACCAGCAATGCCACTGCCAAAGGAACTCTGTGGAGGTGAACAACGACTGCGTCCAGGGGGAAACTCTGGTAATATTTTTAATTATGCCAATGCAGACATTTTGTTGCAAGGTGTTTAACTAGCTGCCACACTCTCTCTTTACCATTTCAAATCAAATGCAACTCTCATATTGGTTAGAAGTTGCAAAGTCCTCAACTGGGTCAAACAATTTTCATTGTATTCTTAATTTCATTTTCATTTGTTTCCATTATATTTGACTATAAATATTCATTTGCTGCTGGCAGCCTTTAGTTATGAAACTAGGGAACTATTCAGTGGAGTCTAAAATTAATTAAATATACAGAAAT
Source organism: Drosophila mojavensis (assembly GCF_018153725.1). Classification (NCBI taxonomy): domain Eukaryota; kingdom Metazoa; phylum Arthropoda; class Insecta; order Diptera; family Drosophilidae; genus Drosophila; species Drosophila mojavensis. The sequence continues at coordinate 8,840,676 of NW_025318858.1, forward strand.
AGATATAGCTACATTTAGATACCTATATACATATATATACCTTCAATTGTTTTCGAGATCGATTATTTTATTATTATTATTATTATTATTATTATTAGTTAATTGCATTTCAAATTTCACTAGCTCTTGAAGACTCTTTGGCTTCTATTAAACAATAAATCCTGTAGGGTCGTTCCATTCCAAAGCAAAAAACATTATGTGGCAATATTACTACGCAAACAATGAATAGCCATGCGGAATTGCTCAAATTATGGTATTTGATATTGTGTATTCAGCAGGTCTTTATAAATTAATTAATTCATATGGCAAATATTAAATGGCTGCCAGCTGAGACAAAGCCCCATTGAGCTTTGTGTCCGCAAGCGTCCATCGAATGGCGTCAAACAATGCATAATATAAATAACTGCATGCATATAAGCAAACACATACATATGTATATGTATTTGTATAAATTTTGGATAATAGCTGAATATTGCTTCAGTGTTAAAGCATGTTAAATTATGCATTGTTGTTGTTGCTGCTGCTGCTGCTGCGGCTACTGTTGCCCCTGTTGTCCTGCATCCTGCAACAATTTCTTGTGTTGCAATTATTCTGCCTTGCGCTTTTGTCGATCGCTTTAACCGTTTGGTGGAAAAATCAGCAGTAAAAGCTGCTGGCTGAAAACGTGGAAAAACGACAGAGAATTCATAACGAGCGGCAAAGAAAGGAAAAAGAGAACGCAGAAAAAGAAGAGAAATATTTGCGTGCAATATTTTATGGTAATTTTATGCAATAAACGTTGAAATGTTTGTCATCAATTTCCTTAACTCATATTTCATGTGCACCATTGGCAAAGTGCAACTAGCTCGATCCCCTGCAACCCTCCCCCACCCACTTCACCATGGGCTTGGGGTAAGCTCGTCAGACACCCCTATAATTTCAAACACACAACCTTTCATTCTCTTTCGTTCTGTTTGCCGCCATCTCGCAATGATTTTTACTAGAAACAACAGGACGATTTTAAAGGGTGTTTAGAAACTTAAAAAAAAAAATATATATATATAGAAAATAATTTTGAATATTATATACAATATATAATTTAATATTTAAGCTGACTCACAATTTTTTTCATTATAATTAGTAATTAAAGCTAAAAATTTTGTTGCTATAATATAATAAACTTTAGCTATAAATAACATAATTTTAGTTTGGTTTTTATTTTATTTCTTTATTTTTTTTTAAATTACAAATACTTTATTTTATATATAATATAGAGAAATATAATATATTATAAAATTTTATTATTTTGCTTTTAAAATAAAATTAATAAATAATTAAAATATTTACAGTAATTTAATATAATATTTGTATCGGATTTTTTATTTATTTATTTCAATAAATTTTTAAATTTCCTGATAAATGTATTAAAGTTTATATAATACCAACTGGTACATATAAATTCTATTTTAAATTTTCTTTTTACCAATTACAATTATATCTTCTATTTAATTAAATATATTATCTTTAATATCATTATTTATTTTAGTTTATTGTGCATTATTTGTTAATTATCTTTTATACGTGATTTCATAAAATAAATTGTCATATATATTGTACTCTTAGCAACGTTTCAACTTATCTTTTACTTAAAAAAATAAAATAAAAAAGAAAAAACACCCTGTATTAAAGATAGTCCGCTGAAGTGTTGCTGAAGCACAGATCCATGAATTTTTCTCCTCAAAAATTTTTATCGCGCTTCTTTGGTTTTATGCGCGGCTAATGTGATTTTCAGCGCATAAAAGCGATAAATCTATGAGGGCGTGGCATGACGTGGGATGGGCTGATGCAGAGACTGACGGGTTTATGTGTAGTGGCAAGCTGGCCTTGGCGTTTTCGTTTTCAGTCAGAGAGCGTACAATTTTTATGTGCCTTCGATGGCCGAGCTAACGAGGCAGTTAAACGGAAGCGAATGCCGATTTCTGACGCTGCTGCAATCGCCTGCCATTAAATGCACATTTCAATACGAATCGCCAGACACTAGGATTTCTGCATACTGTTGGTCGGTACTTGAATTTATTTCGCCAAAGAATTGTTTAGCCAATATGTGTTAGTATTTTTTTAGGCAAGCAGACTGGTAAAAAAAAAAAAAAAAAAAAAAAAAAAACCCCGCACAACAGCCAATGAAAGAGTTGTTCAAACAAACATAAATGCATCGATGGAATCGCAGATATATAATTGATTTCTATGTTGGCCAGACTAGTTCCATAAAATTGCATTTTTTATGTTTGTTAGCTGGCCTAAAACGAATAACCAAATGCACTTCAATTTTGAATATGACCAGAGCTTGATGCTCTCGCTAAAATATTTTGAGAAAATTGAATATTTGTAATCGAACATGGAGGTTGAAAGTAATAAAAGAAAAAAATATAAACTATTTTCAAAATTTCATTCAGGGATTTTAATAATGTAAGAAAGTTAGCTATTTAATGTTGTTTCAGTATTTATAATATTGATAAAAAAAAAAATTAATTTAAATTTAGAAAACATATTATATATAAATTTAAATATCTATAAATTTCCCTATTAATTTAATAATGTTACGTAACATACACAACATCTCAACAAACCTCAACTTCTCTATAATTATGCTTTTGTGTCTCTAAACTGAACTAGGTTCAAATGGCAATTGCAAATACATTAAAAAGGCAAAAATCTGCGTGTTTGTACGTGTCTGTGACTGTGGATTTTATATAAATCGCTAAGGGCGTGGCAATTTATGTAAAAAGAAATCAAAATATTTTTCAAAATGGAAATAGAAAAACAATTTACATGACGCAACATTTAGCTGAACATTCAAACTCCCGGGCATTGGGTGCTTAGAAAATATTTTTTGAATAAATATCAGGTGGGATAAAAATCAAATCACAAACAGAAACAGAGTGTTTCTAATATTTTCCAGCGGTGTGCCAAAAGGAAAAAAAAGGAAATAAATAAATGCATACAAATAATAAACACAAAATATTGTTCAAATTTGTATTCTCAGTGTTATGTCAATAAAAAATCGTTTTGATAGAAATCTTGTGAATGATAACAGCATTCAATACGTATTTAGATATGTAGGGGCGAAATGTTTCAATATATGTATGTGGTGTGATCAAATCGTGTACGATTGCCGGCTAATCTTATGTATACATATATATATATGTAACATCATTTTGCCGGCTAATCTTATATATACATATATATATGTATAATCATTTGGATGCACTGCTAGGCGGGGTGCATTGCTGAAGCTGTGATAGACAATGGAATTGCTAAATTAATATCTATCAGCTGCCTTTCTGCCAAGCCATTCAGCTCAGCTTCATCTTGGGCTTGGCTTGCCTTATTATCTGTATTGAATATGCTGCGCTGCCCTTTAATTAAACTTCATGTTAGTCGCGCTGTGAAGCAATGGCTTGCTGAGAGTAATCTCCTTAGCACTTCATCCTCCTATTACCTCAAAGCATAGCTGACCGATGACCTCCTTCTGGGAACCTGCTGTAAGGCCAGAGCCAGCTGCATTGCGTTCAAGCTGTCAAAGCATTGCAAATGCAATTTCTATACATCTATTATTCAGCTTATCATGTTGAAGCAGCTTTAGAGTTGCCATAATGTTAATTTTCTCACTAATATCACTTAAAGACTTTTGCAATACAATAATCTACTTATTTCCAAGTCAAGTCACAAGTTCCCTTAAAGAAAATTAAAGTACAACAAATAATTATCAAGAAGCTATTGACTTCACATCATATTGCACCTATTCCCCTCTAAGAGGCTCTGCCCTAGCCCTCTCGCCTAGGCATTCCGCTGCTCCTGTCTGCTCTGTGTTCTCTATGGAAATTGAAGCTGCTGCATGAATTATGCAGACGAATAGTAAATGTGATGCGTCTTGAGTCTTGAGTTGAGTCGGGGCTGATGTTTTGGTAGTTAGTCAGCTCAGTAGCTCGGCTCAGCCAGTCTGTTGGATAGTTGTGCCGACATGACAAGGGCAACAACAACAGCAACAACAAGAGCAGCAGCGACAGCAACAAAATACAAACATTTATTATTTTTGTTGAGCCTGGGCCTTAGCAAGTGCAAAGCAAAAGCGAGGCGACTAATTAAACTGATGAGAGACAATGCCTCATGTAAAACACAAACAACCAAAAGCAGCAGCAACAACAGCAGCAGCAGCAGCAGCAGAAGCAGTGGCAGCAGCAGTGGCAGCAACAATGAGGCCAATGAAGCTGCTGCCAAATACTCAACGTATTCGCAGACCCCGCCCCCCTGTCAACTGGGCCATTGTTGTATTCCTAACACACAACAACAACAACAACAGCAACAATTCAGTATTTCGTCTTGTTTTTTGTTGCTGTAACAGCACATTTAAACAATTGTACATGGACACACACACACACACACACTCATGCACTCACGCGTGCACACTTGGTCAGTGGGCGTGGCAGCTGGAGTAGGCGTGACAGCTGCTCGCTGCCCGTTCCCTGTACGCCCCGCTCTTATGTTGTCATGGCATTTGCACAATTTCCCACAATGAAAAATAAATAGGTGCAGGATTCATTAGGATTACAGCATCACAGCAGCAGCAGCACACACACACACACACACACGCACACACACACATACACATTTGCTGCCACATTCAATACGTGCGCTCTGGACAGACGCCATTCGGAGTGATATTTCAGGGCTAGTCTCGTCGATAGAGAATGTGTGTTAGTAATCATCAAATATACAACAAACAGTTGCTGCACTTGCCACACACCCCCGTACACACACACACACACTCACGCACACATTGTTCAATAGAAAATGTTGTCATGTGCACATGTAAATTAGCTCTTGTTGCACTCTATCGCATCTCAGTTTATATTATGCATTTCTTAGCTGATTTGTCCCATGATTTGTCAGCTTCTACCAGGTCGAGCTCGAGTGGGTGCAGAGTCGTGTCTGACATGGAAATGATTTGCTCTGAGATACTCAGTCAGTGAGAGTTATCTTTAGTTTGTCTTGTCTGCATTCTCATATGTAGAAGTAAGACAAATAAATATTTATATTTATGTGAGGAATGTATTATAAAATGATTTGGGTCTTTAGTTAATAGGCTTATATTGTGATACTAAAATATTAAAAATATATTAAATATATGTGGAAGATATTTAAAATATATGTGAATATATATGTACATGAAATATCTATTAATATGCATATATATTATATATATATATATATATATATATATATATATATATATATACATATAAAGGTAACATTTTTTTTTTTTATTTCTAGAACAGTTATATATTAACTAATAATATATACATCCATGTGTACAAATTATATTGTTAATAAACCAGACAAGAAATTTTTTTTTAATATCATATGTTCAGGAAACTTTTAGTTAGAGCATTGAATTTTGTATTTAACATGAAAATGCAATTTGTAAATGTTATTGGCTTGCTATGAGTTGGTATTAGTGTTAGTGTTACCTATTTTTTTTTTTTTTTTTTTTTTTTTTTTTTGCTTTTGTATATTTGCTGTTGTATTTGTCAGTGATAAATTTCTGTGCTCGATAAATAGTTACAAATTTGCATTTAGTTGCATTTGGCATTTGGGGCAATCAGTTAGTTGGGCAGGTTGGCATATTGTACCTGCGTGGCCATTGTGTTGCCAGAAAAGTCAGTTTATTAGAGATGCGAGGGAGAGTGATAGCGTGAGAGAGGGAGATAGAGCAGCCGGGTGTGAGCTCTAAATACAATAATCAGTTCAATGGGCTTTTGTATTAAGGATTACGAACAATTATACATGACTAGCAGTTAAATTGTAATGGAAATTTATCATTAAAGCGATATGCGTGTGCAGCCATTCAGCTGCATTCAAGGCACATATATGTATATGTGTGTATACAGATGCACATATTTATGTGTGTTGAGTGCACACTGCAAGCATTTATGCCTTCTAGTATTGTCTGTTAAATTATCTAATTGCAGCACTGTTTATGAGTTCATGTTTGGGTCGTTTGCCTCTCTTGTTTACCTGCAAATTTTGAAATATTTTACGCTGCAACGCCTTCTAATTATGGCACTGCTGTGCTTACACTCCCCACTCACACACACACGCACGCACACATGCATATGCTTTACCTTATATTTAGTCAACAACAACGAGAATATGAGAAATCTCTCTCGTTCACTGAATGTTGTGCAAATAGTCGAGGCAAACTGTGCTGCAGCAAGACAAAGACTGTTGCCAAAATATTTAGCTAATTTATAAAATGCATTTGCTGCAGCACGTGACCAGCATTTAGGCACACACCAACACACACACACATATACACACTCTGGCGTACACACGTAGCTTTATAAGCATGTGCGTGAATCCTTTGACATATGACAAAAGTGAAAAACATACAACATGATGAAAAAAAAAAGTGCCGACAATGACGCACTTTGCGCTCATCGTGCTGCTCCTCTGTTAACTAAATTAAAAATGACTTTATATTGCGGGTGGTACGACTAATAAATGCCCAATAAAAGTAATATAAATTTTTCTAAATTAAAGTTATATTTACTCATTCTGAATTTGACTATAATATTTCTTTTTTTTTTTTTTTTTTTTTTTAACTTCATACTCATCTGAAATAATTAATTGAAGAAACAATTTATACACAGAAATTTAAAAAATAAATATATAAAAAAAAAAGCTAAATGAGTAATGAAAAAAAAACAAAATAATAATAATAACAAGACTATCAAGATATTTGTCATATTTGTCATAAATTAATATATTTCAGTTATATTTAATTACACATATCAACAACTTATATACCCTACAGCTTGCTACAGCATATATACAGTATACATGAAATTTTAATAAAATATACAACAATATATAGAGTAGTTCGCTTATATATTCAAAATATATACATGTCCATATACATAATTTACAAATATACATATATCAGATGTATTTAATAAAGGCAAACATAATTCATTTTTGAAAATCGATTTAAACGCTTTGTCCCGTTTTACTGCTGCATCGACGTCGCCGTCGCTGTCGACGTCTACGCCGACGTCAGCGTCAGCGCTGCTGCAGTTTATGAGCTTATTGTTTACGCTGCTTTCACCCATAAATATTTGCAAAGTGCTTGTAAAAAACAAAACAAAAGTAGGTTGTTCAATTGAAAGACTGGACGATGGTCAGCTACAACTACAGCGGCAGCTGGAGCATGGATGAGGCTGGAGCAGAACTTCCAATAACTTTGCTGAGTGTGTGCGCCGGGCTTTGTTTCGTGTTGTTGTTTATGCTGTTGCTGGGTTGGCTGGCATAAAACTTAACTTTTAGTTTGCATGCTGTGCCATTAATGGAGTTGAAAGAAATTGAAGTGCGGAGCTTGGCCAATGCCCTGGCACGTACAATACGTACACACACACACGTGCATATGTATTGAAACTTACCAAAAGTTTTTGCCCAAAAATCAACAATCACACGAACAACAACAACAACAACAACAATAACAATTAAGCGCAGCCAAACAAGCGACTAAATCCATAATTGCCAACAAACGGCAATCAAAATTGTATTGACGATTTACCCCGCCCACCGTGCGCCCACCACGCCACTCCAGTCGCGGCAGCAACGCATTAAGTAGTCATAAAATATTGGCTTACCCTGTAGCAAGCCCTGCCATTCCACGCCAAGCCATGCCCTGCCTGTCTGCCTGGCGTTGTGGCGCCCTCTATCGTCGGCACCTACAGTGCCGCGGTGCTATAAAATTTAATTTATTTGTCTCTAATAATTTCCCATGGCAACTGTTTATTCAGTGGCCTCAACCTGTCTGCGGGTATTGCTATAGGCTATGCATGGCGCTCGCTCAAACATGTTCCAAACGGGCATATTAGTTCGTTCTGGCCCGGCTTGAAGTCAAAACTGTGGGCGACTGAATAGGAAGTTTTGATTAGTGATATATTCACTCTGGGTGCAAGAAGGGGCAGTGCATTGTTTTCTTGATCAAATTATTTATTATCAATTATCTTTCTAATCCTTTTTAGTTTTTTCAGGCGGTTTAATAAATATGTAAAATTTGTAGCATACTTTCGAGATGACATATTTTTATTGTAAGAACATAATCTAATAATATGGCTGCAATATATATATATATATTTTTTTTTTTTTTTGATGTTTTTATATATTTTTTTAAATATTTTAATATTTTCCTTGTAATTTTAATAACCAGAGCAAAAATTACTAATTAATTTTGTTATTTTTGACCAAATAAAAAAAAATTAAATGTTTATAAAATACAATAGTATCAGAAGGTTTTGTATGGAATATTCCATAAACGTATTCAACATATTTTCTTACATTTTTACCTAATTTTACCTAATTGAAAGTGAAAAATCAAAAAAGAGATAAGATATTAAATATCTTAAGAAAATATAAAAAAAATATTTAAAATTAAAATGTCATTAATTAAAAAGTTAATAAATACGATTTTTATTTCATGAACTACTCAACAGAAGTAATTAAATTGTATAGGGTATGCTACACACCCAATTAACTTCAAACTCATCATCACCTTAACACTCATCACCAGTGATTAAGTGGCTTTGGCTACAAATTACAGGGTATCAACTGGATCAAGCAGCTGCCACTTGTAATGCTCACTTGTCGCATCGAGCTACTGTTTGCATGTCAACATCGAAGTGGCAACAAGAAGACGTACACACACACACACACACACACTTACATATAGTTCCAATGCGACATAACTTGATTTGGCTTGCGTGCTATTTTGAATTGTTCTATAACAAGCAGAGCCGGCAGCAGCGAGGAGCTCGAGCAGGCCAAGCCTAAGTCCCAATGCCCTGTCGAGAGTCGATAGCTGGCGGGGAGTGAAGCGAGTGGGAGAGCTCGTAAAGTTGGGTCCACTTAAGCGCAATTGTTGGCCATAAAACTCGACTAGGTCTGTGTTAACTCTGAGCGATGTGTGTGCGGGTGTATGGGTAGATTGTGTGTGTGTGTGTGTGTGTGTGTGTGTGTGTGTCGTGGGTAAATATTGAGCGTAACAGAGAAGACGTAATGCACAATTAGATCGTAGCCGCAAATTGAAACTGAATGCAGTTAATAACAGAGAGCCAGAGTGTCTTGCAATTTTCTTAAGTTTTCAATTTTCTTGTTTTTTTTTTATTCCCCTTTTCTCTTGGTAGAGCGAATCGCATGTCGATTGTTTATTTAGTGGCAACTGCAACTGTACGCTGTTCATTATTTAACATTGGTATGGCGATTGGGAATTGTAGACAGCAATTGACTTATCATTCGACTTGTGTGCGGTGGTGTTTACGCGTAATTCCCCATTGGGGGCACGACCACCACCCTCCCCAACCCCCTGGACAAATGCCGAACAATAATCGGACAATGGCAAATGCCACGCAATCGGCTTATGCTGACATTGCTGCGGTTTGATGCCACAAACTACGACAACGCTGACGATTGTCAACTCGACAGCAGCAACAGCAACTGCGACAACAACAACAACAACAATCGACATCGAAATCCGACCACAAGCAAAAGCGAAACAATGAAGCGCTTAGGAATAACAAATAAAAATGGAAAGAAAAAAAAAACGTACACAGAGAGAAATCAACAATTGTGACAATAACAACAACAATCAACAGAGGCGACAGTGCCACTCAGCCACGCCCCCAAAGACCTAGCCCAGTAAGTAATAGCAATTAAAAGTGTTTTTTTTTTCTCCTCTCTCTCTCCTCCCCCCGCTCTCACGTTTTGTTGACTCGGAATAAAAATGCCAATTTATGATTTGAATCCTTGAGTCTACACAAATTGACAATGGCCCCGGCAATTATTTGTGGCCTTAAAGACTTTCCTATATATCTGAGCGCTTCGAAATTTGTGGGGAAGCGTATATAATAAGCTTAAAAATCGTAATACCAATTAGCAGAGATCATTATAATATGAATAAAATAACAATAAGAAGAGAATAAATATTCTGCAGTAACTTGGCAAATCAATTGCCTAAGCTAAGCAATTAGGCGCGCATTTTAGGTTAATAGGATTGAAGCTGTTAATAATAAATAGAAAAATAATTACTAGAGAATATTTATGCCTATTATGCCGGTGAATATTAAAATGAAAGTAGTAAACAGAAAAACAGAAAAAAAAAAACAAGAAAACAAAATAAACTAATAAAGAAATAAAACTTAAAAAATAAAATGAAAAATATATAAATATAATAAAAAAATTAAAATAAATGAAATAAAAGAATAATAAAATGGAAATAGTAAACAGAAAATAAAGCAAAACTTAAAAAACAAAATAAAATAAAATATAAATTAAAGAAATCATAATGATAGTAAACAATAAATAAGTAAAATAAATTAAATAAACAAAATAAATAAAATGAAATAATTAAAAAAATATATATATATCTTTCATTAATTTATTTTTGCTCTCTTTATGTTGATATAATTTTAATTACTCTAAAAATAAATAATTAATACATTACTGGTAATATTTACTCGAGCAAAGTAAGTAACTCTCAGGATATTAAACATTTCTTAAGAATATTATGCAAAATTCTTTAATTTGAATAGAGTTGAAAATATTTGGGTCCTTTGTTTCCTAATTGTTATTTAGCACAAATATCGTTTAGCTCCCTTGAAAATGCCCACGTAATTTGCATAGAGTTTGCACAGTCTTTGAACGTCTGCTGCAGGCATCCGTTGCGAGCAGATTGCCCGTCCTCCACCCCGCACCGCCACACCCCTCCCACCATATTTTTGTGCTTTCGTCTCGAATCGAGTCAAGTTCTAATTGAAGCCTTTCTCGGAATGGCGTTTGGAACAAGCTGAGATAAAAATTCAATTAAGCTGCCGAACAACACCTTTGTCAACTAATTACATGTCCCGGCGTCGCGTCGACGAAAGGGCAAAGCAATTTCTAAGGTGGCGTTTCAGCTTTTAATTGAAAATAAAAAAGTAGTAGAAGTAAGGCAAAAAAAAAACGAAAGCGGGGCGCTTTGAGTGACAAAGGTGTGATTTATTATTTGGATTGCTTTTAGGGTTACTTTCCTCCTCCTCTCTCCTCTCAATCACTTTTTTTTTTTGTATATGTATTTGCACTTCATTTCGGGCCGTTTCTCTTTCAATTGTCTGCAAAGTTTCAGTTCAAGCTTTCGCCGTCAGCCCAAGCAATTGGCATTTAAATAAAGCCCAAATTTGCTGCGATGCTTAATTTCAGCATCGTTAAGCAAATGGCTGAAAAGAAAAACGGGGCACGAACTGGGCCAAGTGGCATAACAATTAATTGTGCTGCATTCGGCTCAAAGGCTAAATTGATTCTCACTTTTTGATGTTACTCAATTTTCGTTAATTTCGAAGATTTTCAACAAATGTTTTGATTTCTCAATTAAATCGATTCGCTTCGAGCTTAGAGATGGTGAGCAAGCGAATGGAAATCGCTGATGACAGCGTGTTTTATATTTGGTATATATACTGAAGTAAATTATTAAATAAGTCTAAAATTGATTATAATTGGTTAGATAATCTATTTGTTTTTAATTATTACTATACTAAAATTTTATTATATGTTTGTATTAATTAAAAAGTTTTATTTAAATAAAATTATAAGCATAAATTTTAGATATTCAAAATAAATATATATACACTTTTTCGTTTTTTTTTTTTTTTAATTCAATTGATCTTCCAGTAAACATTTTTCCTAATATTAAATTAAATATTTTGTTTTATAATTTTAAATCTTTAACTCATTTAGTAGAATGTTTTTTTTTTAATGTACATAATTAAGTCTACTTATGTATGTATATGAATAAGTAATTTGATTATTTTTAATCTTATGCTAATGCTCTTGATATTCCATTTCTAAATTAATAATAGCAGTCATTAAATAATTTTTATATTTAAAAACACATGATTACTGTTAATTCATAAAATTATAGCTAAAATCAAATATATATATATATATATTTTTTTTTTTATGTCATGCACATTTTTATTTTGAATCAGCAGAGCTCTTTCAGACACAATAAAAATAATAGTTAATTAATCTCAGCTAACACAATATATTAGATATACAAAGAGAAAATCAAACCCAAATAAATCATTCAGACTCTTACCGTGTCCTTCACGCTGTCATCGCTAACTCCAATTTTGCCAGCCAAGAGAGTGGGCGTGCCAAGAGCAAAGGAAATTAATTTATTGAGCAGCTGCTGTCGAGCTGCTGAGTTATATTTGAATATGGCTGCAGGTAACACAGTTAATTAAAAATGCCGAGGTGCGACAAACACCCAGAGAGAGGAGTGAGATTCGCCGACAAACTGGATATGCCTGCGCTTGCCACAGAATTGATCAAAGTGTCTCGATACATCGATAACAACGATTCTCAATTCGTCGTCTTCTGCCGCAACATCTCCTGTGCAGCTGTTCAAATGTTATTCAACATTGTCTGCGGCGCATTTTCCGCCTCGCGTTAATTAGATTTGTGCAATTTGTGCGAAAACCGGAATCGCATTAATTTATTTTAGATGCAAATTGATTAAAAATCGCAGCCAGAGGAAATTAAACTGTCAGCGTAATAAAAATGGCTAGCCGTTAATTTTGTATTATGTGGCTTTGTATTATGCAGCTGAGAAAGGAATAGCGTTTGCATTTTTATTTTTTTTTAATATTTTTTTAGTTTTATAAATTATTATTTTTCTAGTGATGGTGCTCTAAGATACCAATTAAATAGAATTTATTTAATATTATATGTATTCAATTTTTTTTTTTTATTTATTGCTAACTACTTAATACATTAAAAAATTAGACTAATATGACTAGACTAATTTATTCAAGTAATTAAAAATAATGTTAAAAATATTAATTCAATTTCTACAATATTTTTAATGAGTCTACAATACATTTATAGTAGCTGTTATCTATCTTAATTACTTTTTGATTGTGTTCAATTCATGTTGATTTTAAAATTTCCTGTGAAAACGTTTAGCGAACATTTCTCATTGGCATTGCCGTTAAAAAATTAATTTTGCATAAATTAATTGCAATTATTTGAGCAATTTTCGAGACGAAATTTATGTTGCAATTTGCTTGTCAACAAGCTGCTTAGAAACGCGCCGATAAATGTGGCCCACATAGAGATATATGTATAAGTTCGTACACTTACATATTTGCACATTCATTCACATACATATATATGTACGTAAGCATATCTGCCACGCCCACATGCTCATAAATAATAACATACTTGGCTTGCCTTTTGGCAAGCCTTAATTGCTTTCGAGTTCCTAATAGTCTTATAAAACAAACACGGTAAATTATCATATGAGATTTTATGCTAGGTGAGTGTGTGTGTGTGTGTGTGCAGGTGTAACTAGGTGGGTAAGCATGTAATTGTGTATGTGTGTGTGTAGCTTACATTTGCCATTTCCATGGCAATATTCTTATCAAACACTTGCCTGGCCAATTGAACTAACATCATTCTACGATACTCTACCATAAAGCAGGGCTACTTACATTTGCCTGACATTTCAGCTCCCATATATCTATATGTATGTATGTATGCATGTATAGTCTACAAACTCATCGGCAACTACTTTGATTGTTGGCTTGTCGTTTAGCTTGTTCTTGCTGGAGTTTTATGTAAATAGGGTATTTGAAACCTTGTGCTGCTGGGCACATAATTAGTTAACAACTCGCATAAGCACTTGAAAGTTAAGAAGTTTAAGTAGCCCCAGCTCGGGCCAGGGCTGCCCCAGGGCTGCTTGTGCAATGAATTGGATCAGGGATGCGGTTGACAAGGGACCAGTAGCTAGGCAGCAGGCAGCAGGCAGCAGGCAGCAGGCAGCACACAGCAGGCATCAGGTTTATGAAGTTCCAGTTGCATTAACGAAAGCAAAGCTCGTCGCAATTCTTTGTCCCTCGCTTGGCTTTGGCCACTTGTGTGTGTGTGTGTGTGTGTGTGTGTGCGGGAGTACATTTCATGGCAGCTAATGATGTATTCATTTGGCATATGAGAGCCCTCGTGAGTCAGTCCTTCTTCTAAGCCCTTCAATTGGAACGTAATGAAGCGCAGCTGTCAACCTGCATGTGATGGGTTAGTGCACTGCAAATGCTTCAGCTGTGATTCTTCAGAGCGCATAATGCGATTTGTTTAATGAGCTCCACTAAAACCACACATGCAAAGGCAACACACACACACACATCCCCTATCTATCTCTCCGACTCTCTGAATGTGTGCGAGTGTCTCCCGTCTGTCTGTGTTAAAGTAGGCAAAGCGGCCAGCGGCTGAACTTGAACTTTGAGCTCGACTTTTTAATTCGTGGCATATTAACAGCATAGCCAGCCGGTCGGAAATTACAGAGCAGCGGCTGGCACGTGGCCTTCGTGGCCGTCGCTCCCTGGAGCACTATAAATAACCCTTTCGATAACAAACATTGCGATGTGTTGATAATAAAAGGCTTGATTTATTTCTATGCTATGTTGTGATTTATGGACTTTAATGGCATCGTCGCACAGTCAAGCCAAACCAGAAATGCGTGGTGGTGACGTGGGAGAGGGCCAGACGATTGGGGTAACGTTTTAACAGCGGAGTCAGCAGCGCTGCTGACGACTTCCGTAACATCGAAACTGCGATTTAACATCGACCGAATAACTGAGGAATATAAGCTGAAAAAGTATTTAAATAAAAGAATATTTAATGCTAGAGAAAATAATTAAAAATTAAACGTAAGAGTATATGGGAATTCTAAATAATTCAAGAAGTCTTTGAATGTTATTCAGCTATAAATTGCATAACAGGAATAATAAAATATTATTTGATCAATAAACTGAGAAACAGACCGAAGGGCAGTAATAAAGAAACGAAACAGAAAGTGAGCCAAGACGAACAATAGGAAAATTAGACTATGAATCTATTTTCATAATATTTTAAAAGAACACCTAACGTTATCCCAAAGAATCCTGAGATTATAAAACGCAAGATCACATAACTTGATCTCATTGGCTGTGCGATATCGGAATAGTCAAAATTTGCATTAATAACTCGCAGGTTGAGATCGCCTATTTCTAATGCAGCAAAGTCGCGTTTGTCAGGCAAAAGAATAATGATACCTTATTTGATTGAATCTCCCTCACACTTTCTCTCTCTATCTATCACCTTGCTGTGTACACTATCTCTAATGTCTGACAACTCTCTCTATCTCTCTCTCTCTCTCTCTCTCTCTCTCTCTCACTCTAAGCTTTACTATGTCTACATATTATCTCTACTCTCTTGATTTCTTTGCTCTCGTTACTGCTTTACTCCTATATAAGCTCTTTCCGATTAATCTCCATTCTTTATTCTATCTATTTCCCTCTCCTTCTCTCGTTATACTCTCCCTCTTTGTCGCTCTGCATAAATTTACTCGAAACGTGCACTCCGTGTACTCTTACTCAGCTTGACCGCAAGCCGACTTTCTAAAGCGTTTGCCAACTTTCCGTTTGTACAATTAAAACAGCAAACTGTATCTGGGGTTGGGGTTAGGGTTGGTGTTGGGGTAGAGCTGGTCGTGTTCAAATTTCTAGGCAACAATACACATTAACTACAAATTACATTCACATTAGTGTTTCGGCATTTCCTTTCCATTTTTTTTTCTTCCCTCTTCTTCTTTTTTCTGTGAGCTGCTCTTTAAAAATGGGAGGCAGAGAAAAAAAAAAAAAAGAGAAAAAACAAGCAGGAACCACACACCTAATAAATCAAAGCGGCCTTCCTGAGCGCCTCCCATGAGTATGCTTGTTAAATGCTCGTAATAAATTAGCTGCCGAGCGGCAGACCGCGCCCAGCCCCACAGTTCCTGATTATTGGCTAAGCTGGTGGGTCTGGGCCAGTTTACACTGGTCTTTCGGCCCGATATATACAAGCGCCGGCCATTGAATCCAATCGAAGCCACTTTTACACTGCCCCTCTCTCTCCCTTTCTTTCTTCTGCTCTCTCTCCCTCTGTCTTTCTCCTGCACATTTTTCAGACTCATTCATTTTATCAAGTCGTGAATTTGCTTGCAATTTTTGTTCCTTTATTTCATTTTTAATGAAGTCAGCGCTAAAAATTTCCGCTGTGTGGGCGTGTTTTGTGGGCGTAGACGAAGAGATGGGCTGGAGGAGAGGGTGGGGCTGGTATTAGGCCATGCTAGGGACGTTTGGCGCTTGACTGAAAGTTTCCCGAATTTGGCTTACGATTTTCTGCTATTCATTTTTAATTTCGCTTTGCGTGAACTTTCGACTGCTAATTCGAATTCGGTTCTCAGCTACTAAATGAGCGGTTTGGTTTTTCCCGTTGTCATCTGGTTTTTCATTTCATTTTTATGTCGTTTGTTTTAAAAAATATGTTTTAAATATACACCTTTTGAGCATATTTAATAAGCAATTTGTTCAAAAGTATCTGTATCTGTATCTGTATCTGTATCTGTATCTGTATCTGTATCTGTATCTGTATCTGTATCTGTATCTGTATCTGTATCTGTATCTGTATCTGTATCTGTATCTGTATCTGTATCTGTATCTGTATCTGTATCTGTATCTGTATCTGTATCTGTATCTGTATCTGTATCTGTATCTGTATCTGTATCTGTATCTGTATCTGTATCTGTATCTGTATCTGTATCTGTATCTGTATCTGTATCTGTATCTGTATCTGTATCTGTATCTGTATCTGTATCTGTATCTGTATCTGTATCTGTATCTGTATCTGTATCTGTATCTGTATCTGTATCTGTATCTGTATCTGTATCTGTATCTGTATCTGTATCTGTATCTGTATCTGTATCTGTATCTGTATCTGTATCTGTATCTGTATCTGTATCTGTATCTGTATCTGTATCTGTATCTGTATCTGTATCTGTATCTGTATCTGTATCTGTATCTGTATCTGTATCTGTATCTGTATCTGTATCTGTATCTGTATCTGTATCTGTATCTGTATCTGTATCTGTATCTGTATCTGTATCTGTATCTGTATCTGTATCTGTATCTGTATCTGTATCTGTATCTGTATCTGTATCTGTATCTGTATCTGTATCTGTATCTGTATCTGTATCTGTATCTGTATCTGTATCTGTATCTGTATCTGTATCTGTATCTGTATCTGTATCTGTATCTGTATCTGTATCTGTATCTGTATCTGTATCTGTATCTGTATCTGTATCTGTATCTGTATCTGTATCTGTATCTGTATCTGTATCTGTATCTGTATCTGTATCTGTATCTGTATCTGTATCTGTATCTGTATCTGAATCTGAATCTGAATCTGAATCTGAATCTGAATCTGAATCTGAATCTGAATCTGAATCTGTATCTGTATCTGTATCTGTATCTGTATCTGTATCTGTATCTGTATCTGTATCTGTATCTGTATCTGTATCTGTATCTGTATCTGTATCTGTATCTGTATCTGTATCTGTATCTGTATCTGTATCTGTATCTGTATCTGTATCTGTATCTGTATCTGTATCTGTATCTGTATCTGTATCTGTATCTGTATCTGTATCTGTATCTGTATCTGTATCTGTATCTGTATCTGTATCTGTATCTGTATCTGTATCTGTATCTGTATCTGTATCTGTATCTGTATCTGTATCTGTATCTGTATCTGTATCTGTATCTGTATCTGTATCTGTATCTGTATCTGTATCTGTATCTGTATCTGTATCTGTATCTGTATCTGTATCTGTATCTGTATCTGTATCTGTATCTGTATCTGTATCTGTATCTGTATCTGTATCTGTATCTGTATCTGTATCTGTATCTGTATCTGTATCTGTATCTGTATCTGTATCTGTATCTGTATCTGTATCTGTATCTGTATCTGTATCTGTATCTGTATCTGTATCTGTATCTGTATCTGTATCTGTATCTGTATCTGTATCTGTATCTGTATCTGTATCTGTATCTGTATCTGTATCTGTATCTGTATCTGTATCTGTATCTGTATCTGTATCTGTATCTGTATCTGTATCTGTATCTGTATCTGTATCTGTATCTGTATCTGTATCTGTATCTGTATCTGTATCTGTATCTGTATCTGTATCTGTATCTGTATCTGTATCTGTATCTGTATCTGTATCTGTATCTGTATCTGTATCTGTATCTGTATCTGTATCTGTATCTGTATCTGTATCTGTATCTGTATCTGTATCTGTATCTGTATCTGTATCTGTATCTGTATCTGTATCTGTATCTGTATCTGTATCTGTATCTGTATCTGTATCTGTATCTGTATCTGTATCTGTATCTGTATCTGTATCTGTATCTGTATCTGTATCTGTATCTGTATCTGTATCTGTATCTGTATCTGTATCTGTATCTGTATCTGTATCTGTATCTGTATCTGTATCTGTATCTGTATCTGTATCTGTATCTGTATCTGTATCTGTATCTGTATCTGTATCTGTATCTGTATCTGTATCTGTATCTGTATCTGTATCTGTATCTGTATCTGTATCTGTATCTGTATCTGTATCTGTATCTGTATCTGTATCTGTATCTGTATCTGTATCTGTATCTGTATCTGTATCTGTATCTGTATCTGTATCTGTATCTGTATCTGTATCTGTATCTGTATCTGTATCTGTATCTGTATCTGTATCTGTATCTGTATCTGTATCTGTATCTGTATCTGTATCTGTATCTGTATCTGTATCTGTATCTGTATCTGTATCTGTATCTGTATCTGTATCTGTATCTGTATCTGTATCTGTATCTGTATCTGTATCTGTATCTGTACCTTTCATCATTTAAAATTTAATTTCACCTTAATATCACTTCAGACCAAGTTCTGGCATGTGCCTAAGCCGCCTGTCAAGCAACATTTTCATCAAATAATAGCTAATTAAGTTAAATGACTTGTCGATTCCTTTACTTTGCACTTCCACTTGGAAGCTGATAAAAATTATGAAGCTTCCTTGACAACGAACGGCATGCGCCTAAGTGTTGCATAATTGTTGCATGCACCCATTGAGAATGTCATACGCGCAGCTAACGAAGCGTCGACTCCAGGCAGGCATCAGGCAGGAGACATCAGGCAACAGGCAACATACAAAGTTGGCTGGCAGTTGCATCAAGTCGATGCTAATTAGGACGCCAGGGAGTCAGAGGACTCTAGCAGGACTCATCATCATCGTACGCAGCGCTAGACAAATTTGTAGCCTGACAGCACAGCTGATGACAGGCTGCCTCCAATGGCTGCAACTTTCAGCTGCCAACTTGCGACTGGCAAATGGGCAGCCCAGCGCTTCACATTTGCTGTCAGCAAATTTTCACTTCTTTTTTTTACTTTTGCACAGCATCTGCAACTTTGGTGCTGCTGCTCTTGCTCACAGACCAGGTGTCTTTAACATTGGCAGCCAGCAAATTAAGTAAAGTGTGTGAGTGTGTGTGTGTGTGTGTGTGTGCTACGCTAATTTTTGCAAGCAGCCAAAAAGTCGCATGCAGCGAAGCAGTCGACGCGTGCTTGGCAAAAATTAAAATGCCTGCAAACTCGAAAGGCAAATGGGAAATAAAGCAAAATCAAAGAAAGCATTGCACGCAGCAAGTATGATACATATAATGTACAGCTAGCTATATGCGGGCAGTGAAGAAGGTAAATTTATATAAAACAGAGGGAGTAAGAAAGAGAGAGAGAGAGAGAGAGAGAGAGGACTTGGGCATAGATATTCCAAGACATTTATCAGGCGTCTGCTTTGTGAATATGATTTTCCATAATGATCAAACTTTGCTTCAAATTGTCAGCAGCTTGCAAAATTTTTGTATATATACATATACATATTTAGTAAAAATATTATAGTCTCTTAAGAGTCTTCTAGGCCTAATTGATCAAGAATTTTATGTGACTTTCAAATAAGTAGATTATAAGGGATTTTATTTGCTAAATGCTCTGCTGTTTTCAATCAATATACTACCCAAAAAATAATTATTTAAGAGTAGTTTCGATTGTCTTTGGACAGGTTTTCTGCCCAATATTTAAATATATTATTCTAAATAATTTATTATATATTTGATACTTAAGAGTTTATCAATTTTCTGCCCGCAAGCATTTATTCTGAATATTTTTCTATGCCAAATCTCATATGAATTTCAGCACTCTGTGGTGCATTTAGATTACAATTAAATTTGTAAAATGTATAACATTTCTGGGGGATTACAAAAAGCGACTAACTTTATTTTTCACCTCAGTATTTTGTCAGCGAGTTCGTTATGAAGTTAGCAAACGGAGAAAAAAATTATTCAAGCCCGTATTCATTATTCATATGTCAAAAAAATAGCTGAAGAAAAAAAAAAAAAAAAAAAAATATATATATATATATATATATATATATATATATATATATATAAAGACAGAGTGTGGCATGTGGCTAAAAAGCTAAACAAAAATTGTTTTAATAAATGCAGCGGCGCGTCGTCTGCTCGTGCAAGTTTTCGCTGCCCGTTTCCCTATTCCGTTTTCCCTTTGGCTGGCCCTTGGCATTTACCATCCTCCATCTGGCGTCTGACTGTTGGTCAGTTGTGCAGTTGCATGCGGCACGCGCTGCCTTTTTGGCTCTGCCGCCTTGGCCGCCGCCGTTGACACAACTGTTGCCCCGGACAGAGTCGCCAGGCAGCCGGCAGCCGGCAGCCGGAGACGCGAACGGACACGGACGGATGCGGAGATGGGTCCGGGCGGCAGACACGGCTTGGTGGCCAAATGAAAAATCACAGCGCCGTGCCATCAACTGCTCAGCTAGCCCCATAACTATGCAAGGCAAGAGAATTTTTATTTTGCGGCTGCTGCTGCTGCTGCTGCTTGGTATGTTGCAAAGTCATATTCATTCGCTCATTCATTCATTCAGTTGAGAGTTGCAACACATTTTTATGTCTCCTTTTTATGCGCAAAGTGTGAATGTGAATGTGAATGTGAATATGAATGCTGCTCTACTCGTCGCTGTTGCTGTTGCTTCTTGTAACATTTTATTTCCATTTTTTTGTAGCATTTTCATTTCCTATTTGCACATTTTTCACTTCTGTCCGTTGGCTTTTTGATGCGTCCCGTTTGTGTTTTGTGCAGTTAAAAGATTTATAAATATGAATATTATACATTGTGGCATGAAATATGCAAATTCTAGAAATGGCCAAAGGAAATAGAAATGGTCAAAGCGGAACTAGCACCTCCTCGACAGCCGCCTTCATCTCTCCTTTCTCCCTCGCTCACTATCTTCCTCTCTCTCTCTCTTTCTGTATGTGCAGACCGCCCACTGTATCTTTTCAAACGATGTTTGCAGTTTATTTTTATTAAACACTTTTTTTTCAGTGCACGCAGATGCATTTAATGACCGACAACAGCAAAGGACACGAACTCCATCCCAACGGAGTTGCAACGAATGCTCGAAATGGTCCATCGAAAGAGCCGTTTTAAATGCCATACTAAAACAATCTGATAGAACAAGCTATAATTATTTATGGAGTGCATTCTGCTGAGCTTAAAATGTCTAAGCCGCTGGCTTATTCAATTGTTATGGCGACTTTACAAGTACTTTATTAATGCAGATTTTGTTATACATATGCATATACATATGTGGTTAACAAAGGCTTTGATACATTTGTCAACAGCTGCACAATCCAATATGTTTATGCATCATTTTTCATTTTTCTGTAACTGAACATATTTATCACTATTTTTATAAATATATTAAATGAACAATATAAAAATAAATAATACTAATTTTTAAAATAAAATAATAATAGAATAAAATTTTATTTTAAATGCTCCAACAACAATTAATAATTTAAAAGTCAATTTTAACTAATATATATTATACTTAATTTCTTATATTTTTTTTACAAATATAATGATTTTTACTGAGTTATACAAAAATTTAAAAAATGAAAATAAAAACGTGTTTACAGTAGAGCAACAAAATAAAAATAAATTATTTTTTTTTTTTTTTTTTTTTTTATATTACATCTTGAAACTTTAGAACCATCAAACATTTAGGAATATTAAAATATTGAAAAATTGCTATATTTCCTATCTTTTAATTTCAAGAGAAATAATTATCGATATATACATATATACACTTATAGGGCATACACTCTTCGACATAGCAGCATAACATTTTTAACTGTTAAATAATTAATTGCTGTTTATATTTTTTCAGCCATGTTATTGTTGTTATATTTCGTGCTTTAAATATTTTTTTTTACGCGTTTTTAAATGAAGTTATTGTTGTTGTTGTCGTCGTTTTTGTTTGGTAGCTATAAATCAGGGCATTTTAATGCAAATGCTGTTGCAATTTTATGGCTTAAATTAGCAATTGGCGGAGCGCGGCTATTGGCCATTAATATTTATTAACAGGCGGCGCATGATTAATGTGCCATAATAAAATTAGTTATACAAAAAAAAAAAGAGGAGGAAATAATGCATACAAAAATACAAATAAAAACAGACACAGAAAGTGCGCCATTTGACTTTCACAATTAAATAATTTAAAGTTCGCAATGCAAAGTTTAATTAATGTCAAATGTCAGCAATTATTCTAAGCCAAGAGAAACGCAAGGGCAAAGTGGTAGATGCCACTGGGTGGGGGGTGAAAGAAAGGGGGTAGAAGTGCTGCGTATAAAGAGCAGTGTGTGGTATAGCCGCAACATTAAAATCAATTAAATTATGAATGTAATTAAAATAATTTAATGGCAATGCTCTTACGGCCACTCGATGACAGCTGTAATATTCAATTTGATTACGCAATTGCAGTTAATTAATAATTCAATAAATAACGCAAAGGCCACTTAAAATTAGCTGTAAACAATTGTCAACGTTCATCGTTCGCACTTCAAATAGAATGAGAGATCACATAAATTATAGAACCTGACAGTGGGGAATTGGTGTCTGCACTCTATATGTAGGTGTGGGCAGACAAAACTAATTGAAAGCTTGACGTAAATAAAAGAAGGAGTAGCTGATAAAGTGATTGACCCTGAGTGTCGTGGTTGAAAGTCAGCTTAGAAATATAGTTAATTAGTATATGAATGAAATAGTTTCGCTTTGTAGTTTCAGCAAGATCTTAAAATATCGATGAGCTGTATAAGTGATAGATATGAAATGATTAACTCTACAGTGAAATATCAATAAGTGAAGTATACGACTGTACTGCAATCAAGTCTCTTGAACCTTAAACTAGATATGCACTAACACATCATGCTCTCATTATAAAATCTGACAGATTAGATACCTTTTAAATCCAGGTTTGGTACCAGAAAAATCCTATAACATGACCCAGTAGCAGACTTTTGTCAATTAAATAAATATTTAAAATATTCCAAAATTCTTAGCTTCAGTCTGAGATCAGAATTCCTATCATAATAGGAAATCTAAATGTTTACAGCTGATATTTTGAAAATAACAGCATAAATTAGTGAATAAATTTCATAAATTTATAAATGTATAACTTACGGTTTCTACATGCGTTTTAAATGTTTATTGATATGAAAAATAAATTAAATTATTTAAATTAAACTAATCGCAATTTAAACTGTATTTGAATAGGCAGTGACAAAGTAAAGTAGATGTTTATGCGTAAATATATTACATATACAATAGTGGCAAAATCACACATCATTAAATTTGTATTTATGTATTTTCAATAGAAAAATAATTTGATTATACTCTAAATATTATCTGAATACATATTATTCGTATTAATATCATTCCATATCTAATGCTCAGCTGTTGCCCTACTCTAAACAAAAAGTAATATCTGTAAACTCTTCCCATAAAGTTGATTTTCCAACTATATACAGTGCCATCAACACATCAACGACAGATAGACATATCTATTTTATTTAGATTACATATCGTGTCTCTTCAATAGATTTACGTACACCTCACCAATTGAAGCTCAATCAGAGCCCAACTTGCTGACTACTATAAACGCTTGAAGTACGAGTATTTTGCTGGCTGGCAACTAAAGTATGAGGTAAATCATCATTTGGTCTAAATGAATTCTCAAATGCGCCCATAAACTTCGTGTCAGTCCTCAAAAGTTCTAAACAAGATGCGTGGCTGGTTTTACGATTCGGAGTTTTATTTGCCACACGGTGCGCCTTCCCTCCTCTTCTCAATCTCATTCTCATTCACATTCACATTGACATTCGCATTCTCATTCACATTCTTATTCGCATTTTCCCATTGACTATGGCAATTCACATCACAGTTCGGTCTGACAGCTCACATTGAGTGCGAGCGGGAGAGAGAGAGAGAGAGAGAGAGAGAGAGAGAGAGACTGCGTGGAAGATACTCAAAAACTTTGATGGATTTGTATGCTTCATGCCGCTTCGCGATGCTATACAGCGAGTACAGTGTTTTTTGGGTTGGGATTATGTTAATATCCGAGTTGGAATTAGCCTGCAAAGGATTTCGCTGCGTGTGCTGCATTAAAATTTATCGACTGAGTGTCTATATATGACTGCGGAGTATGTAAATTGATTGTGGCTGCCGGGTAAGCCGCAAGGCTTCAGCTCTCTCTCTCATTCTCTCTCTCTCTTTCTTTCGTGCACTCGTTAAGTTTCCGTCTTGGCACAATTATGACTTTTAGCAGGCAGCTGTGAGTGGCCTCATCTGGCCAGCGGGGCTTTTAGGGTTTTACGACAGCGACATAAACCCCACAAGTGGCCACAATGCAATCGTAAATTTTTGCGACTGCAAATCAAATTAGTGCAGCTTTCTCTCTCGGGCCATATATACAACACACACACAAACATACAAACGTACATTTATGGAGCTAATACACACGAAATATATGCACAACATTTTCGTATTCGCATGCGGCTGGATGCATTTGTTAGGCAAACCACAGTTGGGCAAGATTTGAGATAAGTAAAAATATAAAAGAATGCATAAAAAATACATATGTATATGAAAATATTTACACGAATTCATAAATCAATATACATATAATTATTAGGAAATTAAACTCATAAGTTAATTAAATAATTATTTATTTACTTGTACCTTTATTTAATTTTCATCAACTTAGTTCACTTAAAAAGCAATGTATATTATTATTATAAATATTATTCTTATTTTAGTTTATTTATATGTAAAAAGTTGAACACAGCAAGAAAAGAAATAGCAGTGTCAATTTCATTGAAAGGTTTTTTAAAGGTCCAATTAAAATAAATAAATAATAAATATTTAAAAAAAATAAATAAATAAATAAAAAATTATATTAAATAATAACGAAAATAATATTTTAAAAATTTGTAAAATAAAAAAATGTAAATTTTATTTTAGGCACTCACAATGGAATTTTTTGTTTTTATTTATATTAATTTTAGAAACTTTTATACAAAAATCAATGTGTGTGATTTTATTATTTTAATGAGCCTTATTACTTATAATAATTGAAAATTTTTGACTTTACAGAATTATTTAACCGTTTTATGTACTTGTCTGCTTAAAAATAATATTTAAAAAATATCCAATTAGTTCGCATGCTATATAGCTAACCTATCCGCATACTTTGCCGCTAGACAGGCCAATAATAACGCTTAATGAGGAAATATTTAGATCATTGATTAGCAGCTGGTTCAATCTAGTTATCTACTGCTCTTTGAAATTTTGTAATATTTTTGTAAAATTCAATTGAAGTACTGCCTTGAATTTGAATTTTATTGAAACAGTTTCGTTTTGTATTTGTTAGCTGAACTGCATTTGCATTTGCTGATAATTGCTTTCCTCCTACCTCTCTCTCTCTCTCTGTCTTTCTCTCTCTCTAACTCACCTATCCCCATCTCTCTCTCTCTCTCTCTCTTTCCCTATCTGTGCTACCTATTAAAATGCCATTTCATGTGCACATTGAGATATTAATGCAATTAAGTGCCTGCGGTAGCAACGCCTGCGGCTTATTGTAGCATACTTTTCAGCTCCTGCAAATGGACTGTGTGGATGTGTGTGAGTGCGTGTGTGTGTGTGTGTATGAGTTACGTTGAATTTTGCATATTTGATCGATAGACGGGAAAAACTTGACTTGGCATTGTGTTGCTGCCATGTTTTATAGAGTAGCTGCTGCAGTTGTTGTTGTTGTTGTTGCTGTGGTTGTTGCTGCTGCTGTTGATGCTGCATAGAAATGCGAGCGATGCGTATTGCCCAGGCCACGATGCCAGCGGCAGTCAATTTTCTTGTTTACAATGGCTGCCACACACACACACACACATGCACACGCATACGTGCGCACATACACTATGACAAATAACAAACAATTACAACGGCGCGGCGCTTGTCTCTCAGTCGTTGTGGTTGTTGCTTTGCGCCGCAATAAATACAATTTGCATGACAAAATAGCAAACAACGGCAACTTTTGCATACGTGCATGTGCATGTGCGTGTGTGTGTGTGTGTGTGTGTAAGCGTCTGCAGGTTCACTCAGCCAAACAAAACTACACACAAAAACAATCAACTGCCAGGCCGTCCAAACAGCAACAGCAACAGCAGCCACAGCAACAACAACAACTTCAGCTAGGCTTTATCCTGAGCTGCAGCTGCTGTTCTGCTTCTGCTTCTGCTGCTGCTGCTGCTTTTGCTGCTACTGCTCCTGCCTGCTGTTGCCACACCTACCTTTTGCCCCTTCCCGCCTGCTGCTGTTGTGCGGAGCAACTTATGAATATTCAATTTTACATAAAAGATTTTTGTTGTTGTCGTAGTTGTTTGTTGTTTTGATTTCTTTTCAGCTTGCAACTCTATATCTCTTTCACTCTCTCTCTCTCTCTCTCTCTCTCTCTCTATAGCAGCCTTTAATTCTCCTTCTCGCCTCCTCTGCTTTGCTCAGCCACACACTTCACTGGGCCAAAAAGACTTCACTATGAAATGTGAAAAATATTGGATAGGCTAGAAGACCAACTGGCCAGTGAAACAACAGTAACAGCAGCAGTTCCATACACTGAGAATAATTTTAAGAATATTTTTGTAAATTAAAGTAAATATAATAATCTAGAGAAAGTGAAATATTGAAAGTGAAGTGAAGTGAAGAAGCATCAATTAAGCAGTGACACAAATAAAATCTTAACACATCTATTTAGAATGAATACAATTAATAAAAGATTTAAAAGTATATATAAAATATATTTGTATTTAGCTTAAAGGATTTATACCTTAAAAGTTCAAAGCACTGAAAAAAAAATTAATAATATTAAAATGGGTAAAAAAAATATTAATAATATGGGTAAATAATATATTATTATAGAAGAGATGATAGATATAGATATATAAATATATAATTAATTAAACAAATTATAATTAATTTAAAAAATTATATTATAACAGTTATATTTTATATGCAATTAAACTGAATAATTATTATAATTAAATTAAAAACTCTACGTTTATATTTCTTTATATTCCATCAATACAAATGTATTATCTTTCTTTCAAGGAAAGATCCGCTGTTCCGCGGAATATATAAAATGCGCTTAATATACAACTAATTTATTTTCTAATATTCATACAGTTAAGTTCACTTTTCAAACACAAAAATTTTGCCGAGCTTATTTATCAAACATTGTACAGACTCCTCAGGGAATACCTCAACGTAAAATTTCGTTTCATCAAGTCAAATGATTTCTTAAAAAAAAAGGATTACTATTCTTACCAAATTGTTGTTATAATTAAGCTGACATCTATATACACATATATATGCATCAATATATATATACGTTTGTCCCCACAACTATGCAGATATAGAAATATATATATATACAGATATGCTAGTCCAGATCGATATTCTTAGCCAAATAGGTGCCGCCCGTTTGCAGCTTCGACATGTTCATGTTGACCAGGGATTTTAATAGATCGTCCATGCTAATGACCAGCTCATTTTCGTCCACCGTACTCGCATCGATGACGCAGCTGCCCTCCTTGATCATCAACTCCCGTATATATTGCCGCATGCGATAGATGCTGGCGTGGCGGCACAACTCCCGCAAATCCGAGCCCGAATAGCCGGGCGTCAGGTTGGCTAGGCGCTTCAAGTCGACGGTGGGATGCAGCTGCTCCTGCTGCAATATCACCTGGAGTATGGCCAGGCGCTGACGCTCCAGCGGTGGCCCAATGTGAAATTGTGTGGCCATGCGCCGCAGAATCGCCTTATCCAGGTCCTGCGGCCGATTCGTCGCCCCGAGCACCAGGACCGAACAGTTGGAGCTGCTCAGCAGACCGTCCCACAGCATCATAAACTGGGTCTTCATCATGGCCGTCGCCTCGTGATCGGCGGCGGCGCGCATGCGCAAGAATGATTCAATCTCATCGATGAATATAATGCAGGGCTGCAGTTTGTGGGCCAGTGTAAAGACGGCGGCAGCCAACTTCTGCGACTCACCATACCATTTGTCGGTGAGCAGCGCTACGTCCAGATTGATGAAACGCATGTCCGCCTCCTTGGCCATGGCCTTGGCAATCAAGGTCTTGCCACAACCGGGTGGTCCATAGAGCAAAACACCTTTGGGAGGTCGCCACAGCTGGGAGCGCTGAAACAGATCTCTGTGCCGCACGGGCAGCACCACGGATTCGCGCAGCTCCTGGATAACCGAGTCCAAGCCGCCAATATCCGACCAACTGACATCGATATCGGCGGGAGCAATCAGATGTGAAGCTATCATCAGTTCATAGCTATTGAAATCGCTTAGCTTCAGCTTGTTGCTCTGTCCGGTCATCTCGTTCAGTTTCTTCAGCTGGATCTGGGCCAGCCGCTTGGCCTTCTTTTTGGCCTTGCTGGTCGGATCCACGGAGCTAATTATCCACGTGGCGCAATAATAGGTAACGATGGCTACGATGCCGATGCGCACCAGCTGCGTTACTAGTTGATAGCCTGTTCTACTGGGTCCCTCCATTGTCAATTTACAACTATTATAAAAACACATATTCACAAGTAGCACTCGAAGACAGGAATGCGACGCAGCTTGACAGCTGCTACAACGTAACAATTATAACCAAAATTTCCAAATAGAGATTTACAAAAAAAAAATTATAAACAAACTTTTAAATAGAGAACTGACAAAACGTTTTTAATATTGACAAACAAGGAAAAGATATGTGAGTGTGAAAATTCTTAGAATTCATTAAATATTGCTACTCTTAACTATAATTAATAAATTAAAAATATTAATAAAAATATTTAAAAATAAATATAACTATCACTAAAAATTAAGCACTTGCAATAAAGAAAATTCCTTTGCATTTTCTTTCATTATTTTCCTCCCACTTTGCGCTGATTCATGCTGCCTAAATGCATTTCTCTCAGTGTATATACGCTCTTTTCTTTTTCAGCAGCAGCGCTTTGGCTCGACTTCGCTTAATTTTTGTTTAACTTTTCCTGTTTGCTCTGGCCCTGGCCAAGCAAAAAATGTTTTCTAGTTTAGCATCTTTTAGCGGAAGTCAATGTAACAAAAGATAAACTTGTCCAGCCAGCTGCTACTGTTACAGCTCCTGCTGCCGCAGCACCTCCTGCTGCTGCTGCTCCTCCTGCTGCCACTGTTTCTGTTTCTTCTTCGACTTGTTTGTATTGAATTGTATCGGGTTTGGGGCAAGCTGCAAACCGTTCAGCAGCACAAGTATTAACTAAACACTGCAGCAATTTATCTTGCTCGAACCACAGTCCAGGTCCAGGTCCAGGTCCAGGTCCTGGTCCAGGCGCTTCACTCTCGTGCCTCTAAGCCAAACTTCGCAGCTTTGTCCAGCTATGGGGCGCACGCGTAGGTCAGTTTTGTTTTAAAGTTTTCTTAAGTCGCAACTTACATGACTTCAGGGCCTTTAGTCCCATTCTTCCGCCCCATCCCCGTCCCCATCACCATCCACAGCCCCTAGTGGCAGCTCCAGCCGCTTCAGCGTAAGTCGCATCGCGCTGTTGTTTTTTGCACTTCCTTCCGCATTACAAAAGAATTACTCAACACAAAATGTCTGGCCGAAGTTGGCCAAGATGAAATGCTGAATATTCGCGAGCGCCAGGTGCCAGACAGCCTTTATTAGCGTGCCACAACAAAAAACACAAAAATACCGAGAACTAGACAAACATAAATAAAACAAATCTCTAGTTGCTCGTTTATTACAAAAATATTTTCTAGATGGTTTTGCTTTTAAATTACGAAAGAGTAGGTCGTAGAAGTTGGGAATGTACCGAAGAATTTTTATTACTTTTGTAGTAAATTAAAAATTTTAAATATTAAATTTTTAAGGTCCAACTAATTTAACTTAATTTTAAATATTTTAATTAATAAAAATTTTTTAATTTTATTAAACTGGATAATTGTAATTTTGTTTACAATAATATTTTAAAATATAATGCAAGTTAACTTCAAATTTATTAAATCAATAGAATTTAATTTATAGCAATTGAAATAAAAACAAGTAAGAAAACTCTAGTCGATGGTGCTCGACTACGAGATCCCCTGAACCCTTCGAGCAATAGCTATTTCAATAATTTTTCGCGTCTTTCTGCTTACACAAGAAACACGCATACACACACACACACATATACACACACACTTTAGAGATTAATTGTTTAATAACTTTTTTGTCGACATACGATTTATTAAAGTATTTGAAATACGCCTTTTACAAAGGTGATGGTGAGGGGGTGGATATAGGGGTGGGGGGAATTTGAAATTATAAAATTGTATAAAATGCATATCAATATACATTCAAAATTTGGAGACTGTAGCTCTAAAGATGTAGGAGATATAATTTTATAACTGACTTTCGATAAGGTTGAAAGTCTCTAGCTCTTATATCTTCTGAAATCAACGCGTTCATACATACGGACAAGACCAAATCGACTCAGCTCGTCGCTCTGATCAAGAATATATATACCTTGTGGGGTCTGCCACGCCTCCTTCTGCCTGTTATATACATTTCAACAAAACCATTATACCCTGATTTCCCATTGAAAATGGGTTCAGGGTATAACAATATTAATGATTTTCCAGCTGATTTTCTTACAGTAAAAGTTCTGAGTTAAATGTAGCCTAACTTAGTTTTAGATATGTTAATAAGGTTTTCCAACTAAAGCATAAATAAAATCTTTTAATTACTCACTGAAAATTAATACAAAATAAAAAGTAGTTAAATTAAATTAAGTACACATTAACAAAATTTTATATAAATGTAAACACTATTTAATTATTTGGACTGTAATAATGTAATTTAATAAATAAATGAAAATTAAATTTACAACCCAATTTACAATACAAATAATGTAATATAACAAATAAATATTAATAAATCATAATTGTATTAAGAAATTGAGATATTAAATTACAGTACAATTATTAATTATGTTTAATAATAATAATAATTATTAAATAATAATCAAATAAAATAAATGTTTATAAATTTAAATATTTAAAATTGTATGCATTAATTTATAGAATAGAAATATTTATCTAGAAGTTGTAATACTTTATTAAAATATTTCCAGTTCCTATAATATTTAAAGCCATATTTTCAAATTGTACTCACAATGTCTTCTAATTTTGTTCTATTCAAATTCTTAATTTAGTAATATTATCAAAAAGGTTTCTCCATTTCCTCAATGTCTTTCTCGCCTAATCCTTGCTCATGAAAATCAGGTCAGTTTCCAAAGCCTTTGCTTTGCTCTTATGAGCAACAACAGCAGCAGTCCAGTCTGATATCTTTCTAGTTTCATGCGGACGTATTTGAAGCAATTTCTTTGCGCTTTTGGGGCTCAGGCATCTTATGCTTAAGCTCGTTAGCGCTCGTCTCCTTATTCTTCTGCTGGTCTCGCAGCTACTTTTCAAGAGTTCATAAAAATCACTTCAACTGTGCAATATTTCATGATTTTGCGTCAATCTCTTCAGCGCCGCTCAACGACATTCAAAATGTGGGCGTGAGCGTGGGTGTGGGCATGGTCTAGGTGCTGCTGCTTCTGCTTTTACTTGAACCTCTCTTTCGTTTCCTGTACCAAACTCTTTGGCCTTTGTGAGCGTCAAGTTCGCTCGTTCGTTCTACTGAGCACACGAAAATTTAATTATGTAGCTTGTTGTAGTTGTTGTTGCTTTTTGTTGTTGTTGCAGCTCCCACTGTTGCTCACAGCAACTGCAGCCACTATCACTCTTTGGCTTTTGTCGCAGTTAGAATAGAATCTTGTAACAAAAAAAAGGCTAAAGAGTGAATTTTATAATATATAAAAATATATATATATATAAATAATATAAAAATTTCGTTTTCGTTGAAATTGTGATTCACTTGAATTGTTGTGCTGCAGTTGCAACTATTGAGAATTCTGTTGAAGTGAATTGTATTTTTAGTATATGGTGAAATTAATTTAAAAATCAAGCCGATGAAACTAAGCTGTAAAGTGTAACTTGCTTCAAATATTCAAAGCTTTTAAATTGGTAATTTATTGCTTTTTAATACATCAATTTATTGCGAATGGGCTTATAATGTGTATAAGTAGTAATTTAAAATTAAAGGCTTTTGCGGCGAAAATAAAGAAGAAGAAAAATCCCTATGAATAGTAATATCTAAACAAGTTATTTAAAATTCTAAGTGTAATAAAAATGATCAAAATCAGTAATCAAAAAATCATCAATCAATGATCAAAATATCATTCTCTTAACATAAAATTGCAAATGCAATCAAAATTACCAGAATTCATTTATTATCATTTGCTTATTAACATAGAGCATAATTATTAAACTATTCCTTAAAAATTATGAGTATAATTATTACAATTCTGCTTAATTTATATGAACTTTATTCAATGTCTAATTATTTACCTCAATTATGAGAAGCACTGCACGACTGAATTCCAAACGATCAGAGCAACGACTGAAGCTGCCTTGCAGTCTACAGTCTTTTATATAGGATGCAACTCCCACTCAGACTCAGACTCAAACTCAGCTCTCGGCACCTTTCTCAGAGTTGCTTTACACACGATCATTGAACGAGAAGTAAGAGTGCTTTCTATACCAAAAACTATTGCTACACACACATACACAACTCTTCTTCTGCTTGGGGCGGCAGGTATATATTGCATATATATTGTAAGATGTATATTGAGACTAGACAAAGAGAAACACTAGTTCAAGAATATTTATTTACACAGCATATCTGCGATATCTATAATGAGTATTTATGTAAACTTTATATAGGTATATAAATCTCATTAAAATATATTCATATTCATTCAACAATCAATATATATCAATATATATGATATACCATATATAATTATATATAAAAATATATTCATAATGACGATTCTCCTCTCGGCTACAAATGAAAGAACAAGCCTTTAAGAGAAAATCTTTTCTATTGCTTTGCCATTTATTATTCTGAATTCGAACGAAATTTGGAACGGAATCCGAAGAGTGAACAAGTAATTTCCATAAAGTACAACTCGTTAGTCCATAAAGTCAACACACATCAACTTCATCTCCCCCTCCCGCAATATCTGATTAGAGATATCATTGTTTGTTCTTCACAAATCGTCTTTGAAATAGATGCTCGTTTCTTTTTGCGTAACTCTCGTCTCTAGCAACGATGTGGCTGAGCTCTCCGTTGAGGGTGCAACGTAGGTGTGTCTTCTGTCCTGAATGTGTGCCTGGATCTTGCTATAGAGCGCATCCACGTGTGGTGCCACGTAAATGTCCAATCGCACACGACTCTCGAGCTCATGCAGCAGCCGCTCGCAGTGATCGAACTGGTTGTTGAAAAACTTGGCCAATATGTCCCACATGATTGGCGACTGAGCAAAGAAGGGCTTGAATTTCTCGGAGTTGAAGCAGCCCAGCCGTAGCATCTCCGGCTCCAGGGTGGCCAGGCCACACAGACCCGCATAGATTGCCACATCCTGGGGCGCCACGATCTTATTGTAATCGTACTGATCGTAGGGCGTCAGCAGGAAGCAGTGCGCGGCCGTCTTGTAGATCTTGAGACTCATGTTGGCCAGGCCAGCGGCACAGCTGAGCTGGGCGGGCACGGAGCGCGCCAGGTTAGGATAGCCCAGCGCGTACTGCTTGGCCTCGTCAATGTAGCTGAGCACATGCCACCAGTTGGCCATGAAAATGGAGACACGTATTAGATTGCGAAACATTTCGATCACATTGTCGCTGCTGGTGCAATAGGGCCGGGTCCGGGCGTAGAACTTCACGGCCATTTGCAGATTGCCGCTCTTCACGTGGTAGTCGCCAATCTCCTCCAGAACGCGACGCACATAGGCGCTGCCCGAATTCGATTTCTTAAAGTTCAGCTCAGCATCGAGCTCCTGCAGCAGCAGCGTTGCCTCCATTGTGTTGTCCTCCACCCAGTATGCGTCGTATTTGTGCGCCTCTCCGCTCTCCCTCTTGGCCTTGCCAGCTTGCCCGGAGGCAGAGCCCGAACTGGACGAGGCCTCGTCAACTGCTTCGGCTTGGGCCTCGGCCACGCTCATGCTGCGCTCCCGCTCAGTGCAGAGCGTGCGGTACAGCTCCTCGTACATCTTGACATTGTACGTCTTCTTGACGTGAATTATGGCCAGCTCCAGGGCTTCCATGCGCAGCTTGGGACACACCTGCGCTATAAACCGCAATCGAATCAGACGGGCAATATCCATATAGCGCTTCGCATAGCTAACCAACTCAATTTGCGGATCCTCAACAATGGGACACTGAGAGACTGTCGTTGCCCGCACCAAACTCCTCTCGTTCTCGCTGCACATCAGCGATACCGACCCGGAAATCATACCTATGTAGATACGACAAATGCTCTGTGGGAATATTTCAAATAATTTGTGTTGAGTATAAAGAATATAAAATAACAAAATTCCAGATGCTTAGGACGATGTTTACCAGATCGCTGTAAAGTTCTTTAAGCCGAAATTCGTTGATGGATGAATTGAGTAAAGAAAAGACAAGTTTTTAGTTAGGCTAGAGTTGTTTCGATTGTTAATGTGGTAGCCATAGCCTGATAGTTTGGTAACAGAAAAAATACATATCATAGTAGGCAATCGAGATATAGTACAGTAGAATGCGATTATACCGACGCTCAAGGCACCGTAGCTATACCCGGAAGACGCTATAACCATATTATTTTACTCATATAAGTTAAGCGGAGTCGTTATAGTCGGACTCTACTGTATTTCCACATTACTGAGTTACCTCAAAATAAATCATATCTAACTCTTTCTGGAAATTTCCTATGCAGTCCACAGAATGTCATCAAATTGGCTACACGCACAGCTCCTTTTCTATTTCTCTCTTCTCTCAAACTATTCTCAATATATATATATATATATACATATTTATTCATTTCAGATTCTCTTTTCGTGTTGAAGACGATGGCGTACAAGTGTTGCCAGCTACAAGAAATTTGTACGCTCGAATAATCTGCTATTTAACAGCAAATCAAACATGCGTGCTAGCCAATCTGACCGCCAGGTGACGTGACAAGCTGCACTTGTGCACGTGTGTGGCACACAGAGACACAGGGTTTCAGAAACTTGAGCTGTGCAGCAAATGCTCATGTATCTCTGCAGATGGGCAGCCGCTAACAATTGTGCACAAGCAAATTCCATTACGAAGATACAAATCAAATTGGCAAATCGAATTCAATGCCGCAGACGGGGCAGGTGTCGATGGGTCGCTGGGAGCTGGTTGCCTTTCCTAGCTAGTTGGCCAATAGGGGCTAGCAACCAAAAAAAAAAAGAAATGTATGCAAAAATCAAATTACCCGAGCTTGAAAAATCGCAGACATCAGAGACACATAAATCAGGGGAGAGCCAAAAACTTCAAAAGCCAAAAAAAAAAAAAAGGAAAGTGGAAAAGTAGAAAAGAAAAATCGAAACCAAAGAAATTGTTACCGCTATTTAACGGTTTATTGATGCGTCGCTTTAACTGAATTTATTGGCCTGCTCGTTGGCCATTTACCAGCGACAGTCCGCCCCCACCCCTTGCCCATAACTCTTGACTGAAGTGGAAATGCAAAATGTGAAACTTAAAAAACGTGCAAAATGCTTAAAATTGATTTGACTCTTTGGTACTCCTGGAAGCCCATTTCTCAGTTGCGGCCAGGCCGGGGCGTTAATGCCGTTGCCAGTCAGAGATCCATAGAAAAAAAACATGCCAAAAGATAAAAGCAAACGAATGAAACAATATCGCTTTTGCATACCTGAATTTCCTTATTAATCTTTGCTTTGATAGTGTGACTGATAAAAGGGAAAGGGAAATTGTTGTTAATATTGTTGAGATAGAAGCATAAATATTGGTTGAAGGAAGTTGACCCGGACTAATTTTGTAGTGAAATATTCGGTTGTTAGGCTTAAAAATTGTTTTTTTTTTTTTTTTTTTTCTTTTATCAGTAAAATCAGATAATAATTAAAAAAAAAAAAAAAAATTAACAAAAATATATATATATATAAAAAAAATAACAAAAAAATTATTTTGTCGGACGCTACATTATGCCCATAATAAAAAATAAATACAGTATAATACTAACCAAAGTCATTGAGAATATATCAGTAACTTAATTTTTATTGATCTTCAACTATCGGGCTCTGCCCTCTAATTTTTTTGAGTTTCATATTAAAATATATTTAATTTCAAAATTTAATAAAAAGCAGAATGAAAGTGAGTTGACATACAATGCTAAATATTTGCAATGTTAATAAAGTACCTTGTATAAAACAAAGTAAAATACCTCAGGTCATGCTAAAAAAAAAAAGAAAACCCAGCTCTATTCACACTCCAGGAAGTCTTTTGATATCGCTCGCCTCTTATATAGGCGAGTCTATCAATTATCGTCTGATAATTACATTTCAGCTCAAACAAACTTCACGCTAAATTGTAGCCGGTCGGAACGTGGAGGGACTAGGGCGGGGAGAGTTTTTGATTAAGAGATTGCAGCCGCAGCGACGATGTGAAGCCGAACGACAGCCGACAGCAATCACAGTCGCAAAATGTTTGCAATTGGCATGTAATATAGGTGGCGGGGATGAGAGGGGGAGCAGAGCCAGAGGTCAGATGGGAGACGGGAGACGGCAGAGGCGGCATCGCTTTCAGTTTGACACTTTCGACGCGTGCAAATTTCTAATTTCATTAAAATTTGTTCGTTCCGTCGCACAGCAGTGAATGCATGGCTGTAACGCTGCTCAGACGTTGACAGACACAAATTGACAATAGACGTCAACACATGAGCAGCGAGCGGCCGAGAGAGACAGAGAGGTGGTGGGCGTGTTCTCTTCTGGCTGGACGACAGCTTTGGCAATCAAAATGCGCCGATCAAAGTACAAAATCGATTTTAATTGCAATCTAGCGACGCTTAGCGCTCGATTGTCGGTCCAGTTCGGAGACGTGCAGTGGGCGTGGCCTGTACAGGCCACTGCAGTGGTATGCACGTGTGTGTGTGTGTGTGTGGCAATTGCTTTTTGCAACGGCGACGCGACAGTAGCCACGCAAAAACAAAAAAAATACCCAGCGAAATATTGAATCAAAATTTTGAATGGCCCAGCGAGATTCGCTTTTGCACGACGTCCACGTCAGACATTGTGCCCATGTTTTGACTAATGTGACGCCATTTATAGTGCTGTCTACTCCACACCCACACGCGCTCACACACATATGCACAGAGAGTAGATTCAAAACCATTAAATACTGCACTGCACTGCAGCGCATTGTGGCGCGTAGGCAACCGATCTGCATGTCAAATTTACAAGAGCCCAATTAGGCCACGCCTACACTTACCAAAAAAAGGCAAGCAAAAATAATTTGACTGCGCAGAAAAAAAAACCGGCGAGCTTCATCAGACGAGACATTAATTATCGACGCAATAACAAGGACAATAAAAATGAAATGAATAGACTCGATGCTGCTGGCATTAAAAGCACAGCAAATCGATTTCGGCTTCTTTAAAGAGCATTAAAGCACTCAAATGATAATAATAAAATATATTATAAATTTAAATATATAAGTTAAGACTATCGACTATCTCCTTAGCCTCCTTAGGCTAGAGAATCCAGAGAATCCAGTCAGACATTCAAGAGGAGGCCCCAACTATTAGAGCTGATATAGATCAGTTCATATTAAGACGAGAGAGAGTTTAGAGAGTTTATTAATAATATTAAAAATATTACACACAGCTATTTATGTTCATGAGAACCTAACTCAGCGCCCCTAATCACTACTACTCTAGTGGGGGAGCGCTTAACTTATATATATATACATATATCTTTATATATTATAATTGTTGCAAAAGTTCTCTTTAATTTTATTAAAATTTAACTCACTAGACTTTCGTTTTTAAATAGCTACCCTTTGCTGTTGAGCCCTGCAATTGTTTGCAGTGTAGCTGCAGAGCTATGCATTTATTTTTCAAGCACTTATTTCGCATTTTTGCATAGTCCTTTATTGTCCCTGCACTTGACTGGATGCACAAGGACAACGCGAAGCACTTTGCTTGTGCAGCACTTGAACCGCATTGTGCCGTTGCGTTCGTCTGTCATTCATTCTCATAATTACGATCAACAAAATGTGCAACAGTTTGGTTGCCACACTTTTGCGGCTATGTGTGAAATTTAATTATATTTCAATTTCATTTGCCACTCACCAACCCACTCAGCATCCACCAAGCTCCACCCACCGGGCACTAGCCACTGGCCTCATTTTTAGCACAGGAAATTAAGAGCAATAGACGAGCTGACGCCTCTGCGGTCTCTGGAGCTGCTGTAGCTGGACATGGAGACCTCGACTTAGTGCTTTCTGCTGTTGCTGCAATGCGTCACAGTGTCACGCCTCCAGCACAAACGCCCATTCGACCTGTGCCCTTTGTGCGTGCTGCTGTTGTTGTTGTGCTAATTAAGTTTGGTCTGTGCGTTTTATGTCTGTTGGCCTGAACATCATCTTCCCCGCCCAGCCGTCGAGGTGGGCGTGTGCGAGTTTCCCATTTTCTATCATTTTCTTTGCATTTCTTTTCCGCTTTGACAAGTTTTTCTCATAATGTTGGCATTAAAATAAAGTTTTTCTACAGATCTTTTCAGCCTCAAGTTACTGAGAGAACTTGTCCAGTTAACTTCTGGCCTTTGTGAACAGCATGAAAGCGTTTTCCATTTTTTTCTAATTTAGAATCATAATTTTTGTTGTTTCTTCTGTTTTGTGAATTTATGTTCATGTTTATGCCAATCTAAATGGAATTAAATTGCGTGGATATAGCTAAAAGGGTTAACATATAATAACATTATTTTTAATGACAACAGAATGCTTGGAGAAAGAATCGGAAAGCGGAAAAATAATCATATATATATAAGATTATTATTATAAATTTAGTATAAATATAGAAAAAATTAATATCCTAAAAAAATTAATGAAATAAAATAATAAATATAAATAAATAAGAATCGGAAAGCGGAAAAATAATTATAAATATATTATATTATTTTTATAAATGTAAGGACGAATTTCCTAAAAATATTAATGATGTAAAAAAATATGTACATACAAAATATTTTCGTAATAAGTAAATTTATTCAAGCAAAACCAATCAAATAAATCAAATAAATAAACAAATTGCTTTAAGCGATATCATGATTCTACTGAAAATTATTATTAATAGCAAATTTGTATTATTATCATTATTTACAGTTATTGCAATTTTAATGTCTCTTTATGCAAAAAAAAAAAGACTGATGTTTCCCTAGAGATAATTTAAATAAAAATTTGCAAACAATAAAATTAATGGACATCTAAATACAAGAAAAATGTGAAATTTTTAAAATAATATTTGCATATTTTTCTTGTATTTATATTTCCATTTTAATTTAATTTAATTGAGATAATGGAGAAAATATATAGAACTCAGTATCTAGTTTTTATACATATTAGCGCTAATAATAATTTGTTAATATAATATAATTAATTAATCAAAACAAATTTGAAAAAGGTTTTATTTTTAATTTATTTATTTATTTTTTTTTTTTTTCTTTTCAAAAAGCAATAAAAATATAATATACATAAATATATCAAATGGCATAAATACAAAAGCACACATATAATATATAAATACATGCAAATAATTATGAAATGAAAGTGAGTAAATGCCTCGAGGGCAATTGCCCCAAAACAGAGAGCGGGGAAAGCGCAATGTCTAGATGGATAATTGTTTATTTTCAGCACAATTTATTGCTGAATACACCTGCGGCTCGGCCAGACAGACATTCAGGCTAAAGACAGTTCAGAAATATATATACATATATATATTTATATATATAG
This sequence comes from Drosophila mojavensis, assembly GCF_018153725.1. NCBI lineage: Eukaryota > Metazoa > Arthropoda > Insecta > Diptera > Drosophilidae > Drosophila > Drosophila mojavensis. The sequence continues at coordinate 8,880,976 of NW_025318858.1, forward strand.
GTGTATATAACCCCCAATTGCCCCTGGGGTTTGTATTGGATCAAATTGCATGCACATTTCATGCCTTTGAAAATGCCATTGGCTTCGGTCTCGAAAATATGCCAACTGTGGGCGAGGTTGTTGCTTGTGGGCCATATGCGAGTGTAAACTGGCTATAATTTGTATAGCAAACAGAGCAACTGTGTGAGAGAGGGAGAGTAGGAGAGAGAGAGAGAGAGAGAGAGAGAGAGAGAGAAATTGAGTGAGAGAGTGCGAACTAGTGACGTTTCAGTTTGATTTTAGGCCCCGATTCGGTTTGTTTTTGGAGCCGTTGTGTTGACCGTTTGGATCATGTAAATAAAACATTTAAACCGATTGGCAAATATTTGGCAGCTGCAGCGCTTTAAGCCAGCCAGCGTCGATGCTCGCACTTTAAGGACGCTCGCCCGAAGCCCATGGAGCAGGCAATAGCCCAAAACTCGACTAACAACAAGAACTATGGGCAACCTCGAGCGGCAAAGTTCAAATTCAATTACCTTTCAAATATTTGCATTTTGCGACACAAAGTTCCGTCATAATGTGCACAATGGCTGCCACTCGAATGCCACTTGAAAGCCAAGCGAATGGACGGCGGGTGAGTGGCTGGGTGGGTGAGTGGGTGTAGACGAACGGGTAGTTGACTATAAAGAACGAACCGACAACGGAAGGAGCACTCAAAACAGTTGCCGCTAATGTCGTTCTGCACGTCCAGGACGTCGTCCTTCTGCTGCGACTGCAGCCTTGTCGGGATCGCAGTAGCAGCAGCAGCAGAAACAGCAACAGCAACAACAACAGCAGCAGCAGCAACAATGACGTTAACTTTTGCCGCCTACTGCCGTCCCCTTTCAAAACAATTACAAAACAAAGGCCAACGCCAGCGCGGGGCATGTGGTTGTGTGTGTGTGTGTGTGAGTGTGCGTATGTGTGTGTGTCGGGCGCATAAAAATACCAAATAAGCCAATTTCGAAACAGAACTTGCTGCAACATTGCCAGGCACCCAGTGATTCCCCTTCCCATCAAGGAAGGGCGCAGCAGCCAAAGGTTTGGCAGTTTTTTCAATGCCAGCTCTGAGCAGTCGAGTGAGATAGTACTTAAAAAGCCTATTAGCTATGAGAGTGAATAGGAAATGGAATTAGTCAAAGACAGTTGTTCTTTATTTAATATATTTTCCTTTCTAAATAAAAATAAAGTCTGTTAAAATAACAAGACAAGTTGGGATAGGGAAAGTAAATGAAAGCGTGTGAGAGACTGATGCAAGATTTTGATATAATCAGAGAGACAGATTAATAGACAGAGCTAGAGCTAGCTATTCATTTAATATAGAAAGAGATAGACAGAGCCAAGCTTAAGATATAATTAAAGAGATTGATTGCTAGACAGAGATAGGGAAATATTTAATGGTAATATAATAGAGACGAATATTTTAAATATAAAGTCAGGATAGACAGTGAAATAAGCATAAGAGAAAAAAGTAGATATACCAGTGACAAAAATTTATATTTAAAATAGAAAGGCAAAGATGGAATGCATATTAGAAAAAGGGAAAGGTTGGGAAAGACAAGGAAATGAAGATGGTGGAAGATAAAATAAAGGGAAAAGATATAGCCAATGGGGTTGAAGGAATTGATATAAATGCAAGACACTATTAGAGAGATAAAAACTTCTACTAGGAGCGAAATAGACAGAACAAAAATGGTAAAGAAAGAAGAAAAAGTGTACTGCAGACTGAGAAAAAGAGGGCAAATTTGTAAAATACACAAAAATGTGAAATGTAAAAACAAAAATCACAGCTAGACTCAGATATATATAGAAAGTAAGCTTGAAAAACCACACAAAGCAGATAGCCGAAAAAAACGAGGACTGACGTGGGAGTAAGAATGACTTAGAGCTAATGATAGACTGACGGAGATATAAAAATAGATCTAATTATTTCGTATTTCATTATGTTCGTCAAACAAAATGTGACTTATTTACCTTATTCTAAATTTGTAGAGAATGCAAAATGTCGACTATGTAAACCCAAAATCATGTTAGTTTTATTTTATTTTACAGTGGTATATTTTATATTGTTTTTTATTTTAACTCCTTTTTTTGTGTTTGGCCACGCAAAGTTGAACGTGGACTGGGTGGCTGTCGCACGTAACTTTTGCTGCCAACTATGTGAAACGTTGTTGGAGGACCAATTTTTGGTATTGCTTTCTGTAAGGCTAGCCCTGCCGTCCTGCGCCCGCTTTCTCTGTCTCTGTTTGTCTCTCCGACTATGAGAGCAATGCGGGCGCATGTGTCTCGCTGCTGCTGCTGCTGCTGCTGCTGCTGCTGCTGCTATTGCAACAAAGTGCATTGAAAATTATTTCTTTTGTTTATTAAAATTGTTTTGCGAGCTTTATTGAAAATGAGACGGAAATGGCAACAGCTAACAGTTGGGTCCTTGGTTGCCATGAATCCCCAGGTCCTGCCCTTGGCCAGTTATGTGTTGTGTGTCTGAACGGCACGCACCTTGCCCTGGCGACTGACAAATTTTATGCTAGCTCCCTCTCTGTCTCCCTCTCTCTATCTGTGTGTGCGCGCGTGGGTCGAGCTGATACATGTGGCATGTTTTATGCATGTAGACCACGCCGTATCAAAACGAAAGACAGTTCCTAGTTGCCAGCTTATATTTACATGCAGAATTTTTCCTTCTCATACTGCCACGCATCAAATGAACGCGTGCTGAGTGCGCATTCTGGATTAAGGAGCAGGGGCAGAGCAGAGTGTCGGCGACGAGTGATGAGTGCTATGCGAGCAAACGAAGGGGCTGTGCATGTTCAAAGATGCCTCCGAATGCATTTGGCGTCCAATGCAAAGGCAGATCTGCATACGAGCATAATAAATATATGCTCGACACACACACATACAGATGCGCATATATGCATACATGTATAGCAATACAGATATATATGTGGCTGCATGGCCACTGGCAATGGCATTATATAAAATGCATAGAATTTTCGCTATATTCCATGCATTTAAAGGCGAAATTTATGTTATGCATGCTCCCGTCCAAAGCGAAATTGCAACAAAAGGGCAAACGCGAAAGGTAAGCAACAACTTGCAACGTTCCCTTTGAATGCAGCTACTATTGATTGAAAATATTATGGCAAGCAGTCTTACAGCTCAAAACAAATAAGAAGGCTCTAGTCGAGACTGCTCGGCTAGGAGATACCCTGAACCCTCCAAGTTGATATTCTACTCATTCTGCGCTTCTTTTATGCACACATGCATACACACGCATCCACACGCATGATTAATCATGAGCTCTGCGTAGTTAGCAGCGACTGCGCTTGAGCAGCGCTGCAGTGTGGACAATATTTTGAGAATTTACTTGTTGAATAATTTCTTTTGTAGACGGACAATCTTAATGAAACTTTCAGAGCATGATCATATGGTTAAAATATGTGTACATTCCAAATTACAAAATCTTTGTATCGATCAACTTTATATACACAGTAAATCTGAAGTCTCGAGGTCTGAAAATGTTCAAATTAGGCTGAAAAAACCAAATCAATTTTTCGATTATTCTCGACAAAAAAGGTATCGGATGAGTTTTCGAAAAAAATAAGATGAACTTGTACTGCGTATGGTACACACGAGTATTCATGCTAAATTTCAGCTCTCTAGCTCTTGTAACTTCTGAGATCGACGCACTCATACGGATGGACGGACGGACAGGGCTATATCAAGAATATATATACTCTATGGGGTTCCCATTTTCAATGGGTTCAGGGCATAAATAGGTGAGGTATGCCAAAGTTAATCAAATTTTGTACAACAAATAAATACTGAATGAATAGCGAATCTACAAAATGAAACTCTAAAACTTTGTACCCTTTGTATGTATTTCAGTTTATCGCAAAATATTAAATACAGATCAATAAATGTTGATCAATTACCATTTAATCAAGTTAATTACCTCAAATTGATTGATGTGGTATTTTTAGCTATTTAGTCTACTGTATATGGCTGTTTTTTTAAAGAGTATCTGTCAATCATGCATGTCCCAGAAATGTTTAAAATTATCTAAAAATAATTTATAAATATTTATTTATTCCATTTTATTTTCTTTAGCTTACAAAACGACTAGTGTAATAAGTAAATAAAGATCCCAAAAATTTAGCTTATTGTTGAATTCTATAAATAAATAAATTTCTTAAATCTTGTAGGGTAACATGTAGTCGTGCATATAAAATAAATCACTACTGCTAATGGTACTACAATTATTTGATTGATTCTCGCGTTAATATATATAGTTTGTAGATTATTACAGTGTATCTAATATAATATAATAGATATGTTTTCACATTATTATACACAGTTGAAACATATTTACGAAATAGCCCAAGAAAAACAAGAAATACAAAACAGATTACGCTGAACAAACTAACAAAGGTCAGCTATCTATAGAGCAAATAAACTGTTTAAATACATACATACAATATAAATGTGTACATATATAAAGAAGAGTTGAGATTAAAGGAAAATTTGTATTGGAGGGCAAGTGATAGTACTATCGCTTATTTAAACGGAATATTTGAACTGAACTGAGCGAGCACAAATGAAATTGTTGCGCTCGGAAAATCCATTAATTTCAATATTTAATGCATTCATCTAAGTCCCCAAAAGCAAATCACGACACGACAAGAAAACAAATCGTTAAACATTAAAAACTCGACTCGCTGTCGCTGCTGCGAATTACGGATTCTGCGATGCGAACACGAATGCGGATGCGGATGCGGATACTGCGTATCCGAATGCGGATGCGTACTGCTGTGAGTGGCAAATCCTTTACAAAGCTGTGCAACATTTTCTTACAATTTTAGTGGCAACGCTTTTAATTAGCTCGCTTCAGCTATCGCTGGCATAGTCGCGGCAATCCTCCGCCCCCGCCTCCGCCCCCGCCCCCTCAGGCAACAGTCAGTGGCGAAACGCCTTAAAAGGATTTATGCAAACGCATCAGCTGTGGGGAAATTATTCCAAAAGCCACTCCCAGTGATTCCCTGCGACTGCTCTGGCGATTCATTATGCGTACTTACTATTTACCACTAGAATCGCTGTCCTGGATTCCGATAGTCAAAATCGTGCTATGCCATAAGCTCAGCCATCAATCTAAAAAGCTTAAGAGCAAGTGTCTTCTGTTACGCCAATAATTTAGTTCTGTTTACTACAAATGCTTCTTATATATATGTATATATACATATGTTTGTGTGTGTGTGAAGCAGCTTGTATGTAGGCAAGAGAGAAAGAGATAGACATATTTGACTGTCACACTCTATAATCCGTTAGAAATAAATTTTTTCCGATATTTTAAACCCTATGGACATATTCAACTATAATGAAATATAATTTTGATTTACATTTCTGTAATATCTGTGCCAATTGCAAAATACATCAAACGGACATATATCTATGTAACGGATATGTCTATATATATAATTAATCAATTTTTTTAATTATAATTTTCTGTAATATTTGTGTAAATCCATACAATTAAAAAAATATGGTATACATATATATACGAGAGCTTTTAAATTTTTTTTTTTTTTTTTTATTTGTTAAAGCCATACGAGGTTTTTCGATAACCCCTTTGTGAGCCTATTATCTGGAACGTATTACTGAAAATGGTTTTGACAACTCTGTCGCCTGTTCAATAATCGCAGCAGCTTTAAAGTATGCTATAAAATTATGGGTATGCCATTTGATATTATATTGATATTATAAACTACCCCGTATGGCTTTAATAAATCAAAAAATAAAAAAAATAAAAAAAATATATACTGTATATATTTTATATATACTTATGAAAACATACATTATAATATATATAAAATATTTTTTTTATATATATACTTTTGAATACTATATATTGAAAATACATGTTTTAAGCATCTACGACAAAAATATAAGAAGTGCATAGGTTTCTCTACGTGCTCCACTATATTCACAGCAACAAATCACAAAAAAAAGAATTTCAGGATAGTTTTGTGAAAGCTTATGTAACAGTCAGAAGGAGGCGTGGCAATTGAATATAATGCATATGTATTGTTTACGAACTGAGTATATATATTTTTGTTTTCGTTTTCCAAAGCAATACACCATTTTATTGGTTCTTATCAACAATTTAATTGTTTCCGAATTCCGTTGAGTCTTTCATTGCCAGCGTCACTTCCATTACTTCAAGGGGCGCTTGATAAGCTCAGACTTATATGTATAACACATTTTATATACACTTTTATATATTCTGTATATACAAAATTAATTTGAAAAAATCATTTTTAGTGGTTTTCCCATTGTTTGTGTTTATTTCGCAATTGTTTCGACGCCAATCTCTCACGATTTTCGTGTATAAAAAGGCGCGTTGTTCAATGTTGTACAGTTAGAACATTTTTGGCGGTGCTGAAGTAAAATCGACAGACTTTTAAAATGAAATTATTCGTAAGTATTCAAGAGCGTTCACAAAATTTACTCAAAAACGAATGACTTATATTATTTACTTTCAAAGATCGTATTCTTTGCCGTGATCGTGGCTGTTTTGGCCGCTCCCCATGGCGGTGGACTTGGTCAACCAGGTTATGGACCAGGTGGACTCGGTCAACCAGGATTCGGACCAGGTGGACTCGGTCAACCAGGATTCGGAGTAGGTGGACACGGTCACCAAGGCTTCGGACCAGGAGTTCACGGTCACCAAGGCTTCGGACCAGGAGGTCACGGTCAGCAGGGCTTCGGACCAGGAGGTCACGGTCAGCAGGGCTTCGGACACGTTGGACACGCCAACTTACACAATCAACATGGCCTCGGCGGTGGACACAATCATCACGGTCGTTATTAAGCATTCAAATTCAATAAAGATATAAGCCATACGGCCTAAAACTTACTGAATGCTACAATACATGTTTCTTGTTACTGTTAGGGATCCTAAGAAACTATGCAAAATTCACATTTAAATGTGTTTTTGGCTAATGAATAAGGAAAATGTCAATGCAGCAGTTCAACATTACCGTAAGATGAGCATATGAATATATATCTCATTATGTATTTCGTCTTGAAGCGGTTTGCTTCGTGGACAGCTCTTGATGAAGTTTCATGCTATCAAAACAGCCTTAAAGCATGCTATGCTCTAATCAAATTAAATACAATACTTCTCAATTCTTATCAATTGCTAAACGTTGTCAGTAATTCTGAAAAAAAGAAACATGGCAGTTCTGAAATATATATTAATCATTATTTTCGTAGAATGAGCTAAAATAATTTTAATTAAATTAATTTTAATCATGCCAATAGCTAAGAATGACTTCGAAAACGAATTCGCATTGAAATATAAATAAATAAAATATGTAAAACTATATAAAATATAAAATTATGTAATTCAAATATTAAATAAAGAAGCCACATTGATACAGCATCAAGTACAGTCGAGTCCCAATAATAATTCGAAATGTGTTTTTTCGATTTACACAGAAATTAAAAATTAATTGTCGAGAATGCATTTTTTCGACGGAATAGAATATTTTTCGATTTAACGCGATTTTTGATTTAGTAGGGAACAAATTATTGCGACTCGACCGTATCATTTACATAGAATATGATATATAAAGAAATAATTACATTTGTAAAACAAATACAATACAACTTGCAAATGCAAAGTAAAGAAGCTCTTCTCGTTGCATTTATCTACTTTTTGGTTTTATATAATGTGGTGCATATATACGGCTTCCTTATTTATTATATTTATTTTGTATTTTATTTTCATTATTTTTCAAATTTATTACTATTTTTTGTTTTTTTTTTTTTTTTTTTTTTTAATTGTATGTGCATGCTTATCAGTGCTCTATACCCTAAACATATTAGAATGGGCATGTAAGGTATTATGGCTTTGCACCATCTCATGTCAGTCTAACCGAATGTATAATCTTGCATAATAATTGATTAATTAGCAGCTACTTTGCATTTAAATTTATTTAAAGGAACAATATCGCAGAAGGACTAAGACGTTGCTTTGTATCCTGTATAAACCAAAGGAGTGTTTAATAATTTTAATTAATTTTTGCTAAGCTTGTTCACATATCATTTGCACTTTGAGTAGACAAGTTTTATATATGTCAATTTCAGCTCAATTGAATTGGGGGGCTTTTTGTTATTCTTGCTGATTCATCTAATCAATTTGGTTGTTTTCGTCGCTTAGTTTTAAGAGACGCTCGCGATAAGCTTCAGACTGTATGTGTGTACATATTAGTAGAAAAGCAATGTACATTAAATATATAGTATATATAGAAATAAATTTGTTTTTTCCGTTGTTTGTTTTTGTTCGGCAAATGTTTTGATGCCAATCTCTCACGATAGCCGGGTATAAAAGCCCCTGCGCTAGATGCATTCCAAGTAGAACTTTTTTGGAAGCGCTGCATCAAATTCAACAAATTTTCAAAATGAAATTATTCGTAAGTTCTCAGAAAGATTCTTGGATTGTATTCAAAAACTTATGATTTTTTTATTTCCTTTGAAAGATCGTATTCTTAGCACTGGTCGTGGCTGTTCTGGCCGTACCCCAGCGTGGTGGTCAACAGGGATTCGGCCAAGGTGATCGCGGTCAACACGGCTTCGGCCAAGGCGGTCACGGTCAACAGGGATTCGGCCAAGGTGATCGCGGTCAACACGGCTTCGGCCAAGGCGGTCACGGTCAACAAGGATTTGGACCAGGTGATCGCGGTAAACAAGGATTCGGCCAAGGCGGTCGCGATCAACAAGGATTCGGCCAAGGTGGTCGCGGTCAACAAGGATTCGGCCAAGGTGGTCGCGGTCAACAAGGATTCGGACCAGGTGATCGCGGTCATCAAGGACTCGGCCAAGGCGGTCGCGGTCAACAAGGCGGACAACATGGACGCCCTGGCTATTAATATTAACAAAGTCAATAAACCTTATTGACTAAAATTTACCAACATCGAAATATGTCTAACTTGTTGTAGGGAATCATAAGGTAGCCAGACGTTACATATCTCTTAGCATTCTCAATAGCTTCACTGATATGCAATACGTCAGTCTACTCGTATATTACGGGTGGACTCCTAGACAACACTATCTCTGCATAGCTGACCCTGGAATGTGTCAATGCCAACTTAGATTAACATATGTGACACGCATGGCAATTAAATATTGAAGGATGGGAAAGAGCCAAGCTAATCCACTTTTATGGTGTGCAATCTTCAATTTTCCAAAAAGCCGAAATGGAAACACAGGTCAAAATACGCATAAGGGCAGTCCAGCATATTTGAGGGCATATGTTCAGTGCAGATAAGCCGACCCGCATAAATATAAATAAGTGCGTTTTCGTTTGGGTTGCAGTTCAGTTGCTCAGGTATAAGTTATGTAGTATGTAAATGATAGCAGTGGGTTCGGCAGTTGAGATTTTTGACTTAAAAGACGCAGACAGTGCGCTCTAGAGTTCATTGTTGGCAGAGTCGTCGTCATGAAACTGTTGGTCAGTATAATATTTTGGTGGAGTATATAGAGTATATTGCTAACAAAAGTTATATTTCAATTATATTTGAATATAGATAATATTATTTTCGTTACTTGCGGTTTTCGCCACTTCATTGGCAGCGCCCCAATATGGACGACGCGGTGGTGGTGGAGGCAATCGAGGTGGATACCAAAAACCGCAACAAAACTACCATCACAACCCACATCACAGTCCATATCACCACAACTCACATCATAATCAGAAACATCATTCACATCATCACCGCTTTTAATTGCAGCGTGGCATTGCCTACACTGTGGACAATTTTCAATGCTCAATAAACGGTATTAATAAAAACATTCAGTACTATTTTAATACAAATTAGCCAGATTACTGATTTCACAAAGGAAGGAAATATGTACATACATAATTTATATCTACATACACACATTTCTCTAAATCTGCCTGTTGTCCTGCTCGCACCCAGCATTCGTTAAGCAACTGAAGCTAGTTTCATCGCTTACTGGTGGCTTTGCTTGAATGTACACTTATTTGTGCATATGTATATATATCTCCCTCGATCACCCTGGCATTTACACTTGCACATATCTATGTACATCTCACTCGATCACACTCGCATTTCATTTGTGTGTGTGTGTGTCTTAAGCGATATTCGGCTGCTTTCATATTTGCGCTGCTCGCACTCGCGCAGAGAGTGTACCGTGTTGTTATTGTTGCGCTCTCGATTTTTGTTTTGCTTTGTCTTCCCATTTACTTTGCTGCCTTAAGTTATTTTTGTTTTCTTTGGCAACAATGAAAAGGAGTGCAGGTACGGTGGTCAATGGAAGCAACTGTGAATAAGACATGAGAGGAAGAAAGAGAAAGAGTGCGTTCCGCTGGGCAAATTCCGCTTTGAATTCTAACTGCACAAACGAGACTCATATTACGAGTATGTGCATGTGTTTGCTCTTGAGCACTTTGTTGGTATCTGCTGACCCTAAACGCAACTCTAAACTCAATGGTTTATTTCAATCCGCAGGCAATGAAACCTCGCGCTCTTTTTGGGTGCTTTGCGTTGGAAATAAAAAAACCCTACTAATTACTGAAAGGTTCCCACATGAGCATTACAGGATTACCAGTAAGAAACTTATTTGTATACTTTATGGAAGTTTAATTGTTTTCGCAAATGGCACGAAATAATTACGAAAAATAAACGACTCTCAACATATTTTTGCTCCTGGTGGGGAGTAGCGAGCAGTCGATTACAGTAGATTTTGCCACATCAGCTTAAATCTTGGGCGCAGGGAGGTAGTGGCTCGTCGGGCCACGTCCAGCAAGGCGGTTCTGCGCGCGGTTTAGCGCTAGCGCCGACTAGCAGCAGCGATAACAGCAGCAGCTGCGATAGAAGAAGAGAGAGAGAGTGAGTGAGTGATAGAAATAAAGAGAACGAATAAGATGGTGAGAGCACAAACGCATGAGTTCATATAAATATGCATGTATGTTCTCATATACTTACACAGCACTTGAAATTCATTCTTACTGATGCTACAAGCTTCTCGGATGCTCTGGAAGTTATTTTCACCCAATGCTCAGCTCAATCTTGTCAACTAACAAATATTTAGATAATAAGCTTGAATCACAACACAAAATACATTATACAACAAAAAAAGAATTTGCACAGTCTGTAAAGCTCAACTGAACTTTACAACATTTGTTGAGATTAAACATTCCAAAAGTGTGTCCCAATAATATAAAATTCACTGTGAGTGCACAGCACATAAAAATGAATACAAATATTTCGATTTACTTATGAGCTCAGTAGAGTATTACAGATGCTTCAATAGCCGATCGCTTGGCGTTCAAAAAGCGATTTGTTGGGCAAGGTAAATAAAATATTCTGATAGGACGTACTTTATTGGGTCAAGTATGTCGTATTGTATGAAATCTCTGCTCTGGTCTCTCTCAGATTTCACGGTCGCAGACAACACTTTTATTTCTTATATTAATTTCTTATTTCTGTTTTTTTTTTTTGTTGTTTATTCGATTTGTTTTTGTTTTTTATGTGTGTGTATGTACTGCGCAATTTGTAAATGTCATTCTTATCTGACCCAATAATCCGACATGTTAATTGCAATTGCATTTGTAATATATATTTCCTGTTACCGTTTGCTATCATTTGAATTCCATTGGCTAACTGAAAAATAGTCAATGTGGACTGTGAATGTGGTAGCTGTGGAGTATTCCCCTAAGAATATATGTAGAAACAATTGAGTTTCATTTTTATTGACAGTGAAACAAAGTCTAGTATTAATTAGATACGACATATGTGCTTCGTGCCTCTAGGATAAACCCTTTCATAACTAACGCGCGCTCTCAACAATAAATTCAAATTCGTATTTATTGAGCTTTCTATATTTCTTATCAGTTGTTTATTTTCATTTTTATAAAACTAGAAATAATTATATATTATTTATAAATCTTCATATACGCAACTAAACAAGTCGAGAATTTTCTATAATTAAAAACAACTTTCCATCAAATCCCATATCAGAAAGAGATAAATAAATAACAATAAAAAAATTAAGCAAACAGTTATCATTTATTATTATTTTTGTTGTGGGTTTTTTTTTTTTTAGAATTTCAGTTTGGTGCTCTGAAAAGCAAAGGAAACCGGAAATTTATTTGTGCGGCGGTTGCAAGTGGTAAATAAAAGAGCAGCAACTGCTTAAGTACCAGTTACGGGCATATCCCCAATGGCTATTTTGCAACCTTTGCCCTTTGGCTGGGCTCCTTTGGCAGCACTGGCTGGCTTGCATCGCCGTTGCCTTGGCTTAAAAACGCAGCCAAGTGCAAAGGCCACCTGGCAGCATCTCCAGTTGGCCAAATTGTTGTTGCTATTGTTCTTGCCGGCATATCTCTGGGCTTCCGGTTCGTCACGCACACACACACACTGACACGCCCACTTGCCACAAATTTCGGTTGTGGGCGGGCAGGCAATGTGCAGCCATTGAGCGCAAATGTGCCAAATAATGACTTGCAGGCGAGTGCAATTTATATGATAAGCAACAAAAATAAATTGCAGGCAATTCATTTTACTTAAATGCAGCAGCAACAGCAACAACAGCAGTCGACAATGAGCTGCTGCTGCGTTGGCAACTTTAACACACACGTACACACACACTCACACACACTTCCACACATTTACAGTTCAGGTAACTCGTTGTATATCATTTGAAAATTTTGTGCGTGTCTGGCAGCTATGTTGATTTACTTGGGAGTTGCCTAATGAAGCTCGAGCGATATGACAAAATGCAAATGGCAAAAGATTTGAAAATTTATTGAGACGATTTACGGGCGTTTTACGGCTAACTTCCTAAATACTGCATACTTTTGAGCTGCACATTTTATTCTACGAAAATGCAAACATTTCCTTTGCTTTGCGTTTCAATTGAATTTCTAAATCGATTCGATGAATTGGCAGATATTAACTCAGTGTGCATTGATCTAATAATAATGATGATAATTGTGAAAAGGCTAATGATGACAATTATGAATTATAATGCTAATCATAATGATAAAACGATTGACATTATTCAAGATTCGATAATGATGAACAAGTATTTTATGAATTAAATATAATCAATTCAATATATAATTTGTAATTTCAATGATATTAATTATGTTGCTGATAATAATAAGATTCTATATACAATATATGATCTGATATATAAGTAGACAAAAATTGGGCAATAATACCAATAAAAATAACAATCATGATGTTTTGTGATAATCACAATGATAATGGTCAAGATTATGGTAATAATCATGATACGCGTAATAACTAATGAATGGTAAAATAGATAAATAATGGTAAATCTAATAGAGAAATAACCAAATGCAAAATTATTTCCCTCCTATTGCCATTTATAATAGGAAAGAATCGAGCAAACAATCTCTAAAAACTTCTGCTATAGTTCAGGCAATTCAATAGGCAAATCAAAGCCAAACGACAGTTTGGCTCCTCTTTTTGGCCAACGTTCGAGAAGGCAATGCAGTTGCATAGCTAGCAGTTTATTGCTCTTATGGCCTCTCTGCATCTGCATGCGTTTGGGGCTACTCGAATTGCTAGGCTGCTTTCCGTAGCAGGCTCGTGTTGCTAATGAGCCGACAGTGTTGGCCAATTGAGCATGTCCGAAGCTGCAAGCGAAATTAATGTGAAAATTGAGGCCCTAATGCGACGATTCTCAGACTTTTGCTTAGCAGAGCGACAAGTGTAGAAAGGTGTAAAAGAGGCATGACCTGACCCAACAGGGCGCGTTTGTCGAGACTACTCCAACAGCCACAACATTCTCATGCATAGCGCTAACAGCTACAGCAAATCCAGTTGTCCATATTCCGTATTCATATGCAAAATTAATGCCAAAACTCTGGCAGGTCTCTCGGGCGACAACTGCAGACTGCATCAAAACGAAGTCTCCAGCAGCATTCAGAGGGCAGCGAAAATAAAATAGAAAGCCCTCCACAGTTAAGTAGAAGCTGAGTTACACTTCTGCAGAGTGAACTAAATATATTAAAATAGAAAGCAAATACTTTCTTCTGCAGCAGATCAATCACTGAATTTATATTAAAGGAATAGTAATACAGTCAAAATCAATATCAGACATTTAAAAAAAAATAGCTTTTTATCTTCTGATTTTAGACTTCATTAATGTTCGGATTCCTAAATCTAGTTAAAAGACCCAAGAGTACTAATATTATAGACCTCATTTTGACTGCATCGAATAAGTATGATCTGAGACATTTAGCTACTAGAAACAATTTCAGAACATTCCTGCAACATCAAGTGAAATTTCAATTTATTATACTCCCGCTGTCAACTTGATTGTCAAGCTGTGTATACCCACTTCAGTGCCCTGACACAAAAGAGCAACAGCATCCGTTGACCCGACAGCTACAGGCCATAGCCATGCCCCTGCCTGGTGCCACTCCCATTGTCCCGGCACCTCCTGCGCATTGTCCAACTCCTTTGGAGTGTCCTTCATTGTTGAAAGCTGAACCTTGGGAGCAATCAGTGGATTATACGCTGCTTTACAAGAGACGTGGTGCTGGCATTTGGCCGTCACTGTACTTGATTTTTTCACTCTCTTCCCATCTCTCTCTCTCTCACTCACTGGCTGTTACTTTGTCATGCATTTGTATGGCTCTGGCAAAGCAAGAGAGCGAGCGAAATAGAGAGAGAGAGAGAGAGACGGTGCACGCAGAGTTCGCGTTGTGTGCAACACTTTTATGCATTCATTGTTCGTTAAGGGGTATGCATGTGTGTGTGTTTTTGTTAAAACATAAATTTAACTGCAAGCGCTTGGAGCGTGTGACAAGGCCACAGGAATTCAAAACAAAAGTTGCAACAAATACCAAACACGCCATAAAGACAACAACAGCAACAAGAACGTGCTGCAGCCGCCAACACATAGACATAAATTGCAAGCCGGTCATTTGCTCTCTCGCTCTTGCTGCGCCGCTCCCACTCACTCCTCTCTTCCCGTTGCGTACCTCGTCGACCCTCTGTGGCGAAAAGAATGACAGGAAACCGGATGTGAGTGCATGCCTTTTGTGCATGCAACGAATTATTCAGTTGACATACAGGATGTGTGCTTTGTTGCTGTTGTTGTTGTTGTTGCTGCTGTTATTATTGTAGTTTCTGCTGGCTGCCTGGTCGCAGACCCACCTTTGCCGCCCCTCCTTCCCTCTGACCACTTCAAGGACAGCTTCGCCAGCTCCTAACACTTTGTTAATTTCATAAAATGCATAGCCTACGCAAAACTAAAAATTTTCTTTTGACTAAGTTTTTATTTAATTTAATGTAAATACAAACATTTTTTGTATTATTATTATTTACTCGATAAGTTGGCCACTAACTGATTGCATTTTTTTTGTTTTCGACACATCTGTCATAATTCCAGCACAATCCAAACTCTTGACCGTGACACTAAGAGTTTCCTTCCAAGGGATCTACTCTCGCACTACTACTCTTCTCTCACTTGCACTCATTGTCATGCTTAGGCTCTGGCCCGATATATAGAAACGGAGCAAAATCGCTTCAATTTTGTCTTGATTGCCTCCTACTGTTGCAATAGTATTAATGAGAGAGCTTGTTTATCCGTGTGAGCCTGCGCTTTACTTGCAGCGCTTTTCATTTCTTATGCCTGCTAGCTCTCAGTCCAAGAGCGAGAAAGAGATAAAGCTAGCTGCTGCTGAACAAAGTCCAGGCTACCGCTAAGTGAGAGCGAGAGGGTATGCTTATGATTTCAACGAACTTAACGAACTTAGCTACAAAGGGGCAGCACTAAGAAGCTAATAGTAAGCACTGAGTAAACGTATTATTAAACAAGATGCAATTTTTATATATTATAACATTAATATGCTCTAATGAATATTCTATCATAGGGCATTATAGAGTCGAGGCTAGCTATTCTGCTGCTTAGATTGTTATTACCAATGCCTCATTCTATGGTGGTGTACTTTATGATTATTGTTATTACACTCATGTAAGTATTTCATATGAACAAACACACCCACAAATTTTAAAGGCAATTTTTCAATTTTATGTAGGCAACTCATAAATAAAACCTGGTCGAGCTTTTCGAGTGTAATCAAAAAGTGCGTGCTAACTAAATTGTTATTGCTTTCAAATGTCACGTATCATTATCATAATTTTTTCGCTTGACATTTTTAAGTAGCTGCCATAAATGTTTATAACTTTTACACATGCCCACACACCCACATACAGGCACATATACTTTCTATTAACCCTGCATTGCCTACGGCCTTGTGCGGCCTCTTTGCGTTATTGGACCCCAGGGAGGCACCGAAGGGAGGCGAGCGAGGATCTCCCCAACAAACACACTCGCATACACGTAGACACCTTGCCTTTCATATTCATAATTTATGGCTGCATTTGCCAACTGCCTTTTATTATTGTTGTTGACGAGTGCGATAAGGCCGAAAAGAAACCTGCTCGTTGGGGAAAGGTTGGGGTCGCTTTTTGCTTGATATGGAGAAGAAGTCCTAAACGATGTCAAAGATGCTTTTCGTTAACTTGCAATTATCATGGAAACATTTTTAATAACCATCTGCTGAAAGCCAAAAAGGGCGTATAGTTAAAAAGAAAAATCGATACCCATAACAAAAATTGTGAGAAATTTAACATCAACATTAAATGAATTTCTAAGCACAAATTTTAAAATCTTTGAAGCATTTGGCATCAATACGCATTTTAAGAGAAATATGATATTCTGATATGATTTATCTACGTATTTATAACGAATTTTTATTTTTTTATTTAATAATATTAAATACTTAAAGAAGCCAATTGCTTGCAGAAGCAAAATGGAATTGCTCAAATTATCATAACCTCAACACACTTGCTATGCTTTCGCACTTACTTACATACGTTACAATTAAAAAGTATCAAAATCACGTATACGACACGTTAACACACTCGATATGCATTATACTTAAGACGAATCGCCTTTTTATACAATTTGTTCCATTTGAAACGGATAACTCAGTTTAATACTTCAAATTAGCAATGAATGTCTCTATTTCGCTGTATTAAAGTGAAATCTCTGAAATGGATTAAATTTACACTATTGTTCCAGTATTAAAGGAAAATATCCATTTAAAGTGGAGAAAATTGAATATCTGTATCTGTATCTGTATCTCTATCTGAATTTTCCAAATAAATCCATTATACCCTGATTTCCCATTTTCAATGGGTTCACGGTATAAAAACACTCAACTCAGTTTTTATAAAAATTAGCCAATTTACTGATATCACCAAAGCAGCTAGCGCATATTGACATATATAATTCATATCTACACACACATTTCTCTAACGCAACTATTGCATAAACATGTATTTTGACATATGTATGTATATCTCCCTCGATCACCCTGGCATTTACACTTGCACATATCTATGTACATCTCACTCGATCACACTGCTTTCGTATTTACGCTGCTCGCACTCGCACAGAGAGTGTAACGTGTTGTTATTGTTGCGCTCTCGATTTTTGTTTTGCCTTCTCTTCCCATTTACTATGCTGTCTTAAAATATTTTTATATTGCAGGTACGGTGGCAACTGTGAATAAGACGGGAGAGGAAGAAAGAGAAAGACAGCGCGTTCCGCTGGGCAAATTCTTATTTGAATTCTAACTGCACAAACGAGACTCATATTAAGAGTATGTGCATGTGTTTGCTCTTGATGACTGTGTTGGTGTCTGCTGACCCTAAACGCAACTCTAAACTCAATGGTTTATTTCAATCCGCAGGCAATGAAACCTCGCGCTCTTTATGTGTGTTTTCCCTTGGAAATAAAAATCCGTACTAATTACTGAAAGGTTCCCAGCCACATGAGCATTACAAAATTACCAGTAAGAAACTTATTTGTATGCTTTATGGAAGTTTAATTGTTTTCGCAAATGGTACGAAATAATTACGAAAATAAACGACTCTACTTATTTTGGGTACCGGGTGGGCCGGGAGGTCCACACCACGGTGGGCTATAGCAAGGCGGCTCTGAGAGCGGGTCTGAGGTCGGTCTAGCGCTAGCGCCGGCTAGCAGCATAGATAACAGCAGCAACTGCGATAGAAATAAAGAGAGGGAGTGTTATAGAAACAAAGAGAGCGAATAATATAGTGAGAGTAAAAACGCACGAGTTTATATAAACATGCATGTATGTTCTCATATACTTACACAGTACTTGAAATTCATTCCTACGGACAATGGAAACTTCTTGGATGCTCTGGAAGTTCATAAAAAACTCAATTTACTTATATTTTCAACCAATGTTCAGCTCAATCTTATCAACTAACAAATATTTAGGCACAACAAGTAAGAAAACTCTAGTCGAGAATGCACGACTAAACGGGGGCTTAAAATCGTTGACGCATTTGGCATCAATAGGCATTTTTAGAGAAATTTGATATTCTGATACGATTTATCTACGTATTTTGAAGGATATTTTTTTTTTTTTTTTTTTAATATTAAATACTTAAAGAAGCCAAATGCTTACAGAAGCAAAATGGAATTACTGAAATTATCATAACCTCAACACACTTGCTATGCTTTCGCACTTACTTACGTCAATTACAATTAAAAAGTATCAAAACACGATAACACACTCGATATGCACTATACTTAAGACGAATCGCCTTTTTATACAATTTGTTCCATTTGATACGGATAACTCAGTTTAATACTTCAAATTAGCAATGAATGTCTCTATTTCGCTGTATTAAAGTGAAATCTCTGAAATGGATCAAATTGTATTTAACACTATTGTTCCGGTATTAAAGGAAAAGATCCATTTGAAGTGGAGCAAATTGAATATCTGTATCTGAATCTGAATCTGAATCTGAATCTGTATCTGTATCTGTATCTGTATCTGTATCTGTATCTGTATCTGTATCTGTATCTGTATCTGTATCTGTATCTGTATCTGTATCTGTATCTGTATCTGTATCTGTATCTGTATCTGTATCTGTATCTGTATCTGTATCTGTATCTGTATCTGTATCTGTATCTGTATCTGTATCTGTATCTGTATCTGTATCTGTATCTGTATCTGTATCTGTATCTGTATCTGTATCTGTATCTGTATCTGTATCTGTATCTGTATCTGTATCTGTATCTGTATCTGTATCTGTATCTGTATCTGTATCTGTATCTGTATCTGTATCTGTATCTGTATCTGTATCTGTATCTGTATCTGTATCTGTATCTGTATCTGTATCTGTATCTGTATCTGTATCTGTATCTGTATCTGTATCTGTATCTGTATCTGTATCTGTATCTGTATCTGTATCTGTATCTGTATCTGTATCTGTATCTGTATCTGTATCTGTATCTGTATCTGTATCTGTATCTGTATCTGTATCTGTATCTGTATCTGTATCTGTATCTGTATCTGTATCTGTATCTGTATCTGTATCTGTATCTGTATCTGTATCTGTATCTGTATCTGTATCTGTATCTGTATCTGTATCTGTATCTGTATCTGTATCTGTATCTGTATCTGTATCTGTATCTGTATCTGTATCTGTATCTGTATCTGTATCTGTATCTGTATCTGTATCTGTATCTGTATCTGTATCTGTATCTGTATCTGTATCTGTATCTGTATCTGTATCTGTATCTGTATCTGTATCTGTATCTGTATCTGTATCTGTATCTGTATCTGTATCTGTATCTGTATCTGTATCTGTATCTGTATCTGTATCTGTATCTGTATCTGTATCTGTATCTGTATCTGTATCTGTATCTGTATCTGTATCTGTATCTGTATCTGAATCTGTATCTGTATCTGTATCTGTGTCGTTATCTTTCGACTAGAGCACTCTTATTTATTATTCAATGACAAAGACTATTATAAATATTAGGCATTTGTATTATGCGAAAATCAAATTTGGAATAAATGAATTTACAAAATGTCGCAACAGAGCCAACTAGATAAACTTTGACAAAGGACAAACCTCGACGGCAGCAGCAGCAGCAGCACCAACAAATATGAGAAATTATTTCGCCAACATATTGTTGTAGTTGGTTTGTTGTTGTTGTTCGTAATATAATTTGCATAATTTTATTGCATACATTTTCGGTGGCATAATGAGTCTAGACATTTTGTTTCAATTTATGAAATTGTTATTTTATGCAATATGTTTGTGATTAGTTGACTTTTGCATAAATATGCATAAACAGACTACATTAATAAATATATATATATGTGCCGTGATGTATGCAGATACATGCATATAGATGTACGTTTCGAATGTTAAAGTTAAACTGGGAAACAAGTGAAATGCAAAGTTTATAAAAATTACAGGGCGACACGAAGCGAAAAACTTAAGAGCTTCGCCTCCCACAAACATTAAAAACTAATCAAACTTTTAAATACACTTCAACCGCAGTCTCAGTCGCAATCGCCGTTGCCGTTGCCGTTGCCGTTGCCGTTGCCAGTTGCCAGCTGAAGGCGTTTAGTGGGCGTGTTCCGGCACAATTCGACAGGCGTCTTAAAAACGCGACGTCGACTTTGATTTGTCGCCTCCCACAGTCCGTCTCTTTCGTGCAGCGGCTTTGGTTTCCTTTTGGCCTTAACTTTGGCCGGACTTTTGCCTTGTTGTCAACGTCAACAGAAATTGATTGCTCACCAAGCGTCGCTCGCTTTCCCCTCTATCCATCTCCCCTCTATCCACTATACGCACACACATCCCTCACTCACTCTCCTTCCCTCTCTCTCTCTCTCTCTCCCGCTCGTTCACTCTCTGAGGCTTTTGGTTTTGCCTCTGTGGCATTTTCATTTCATTCAGTTGAGTTTACTTTGCGCAAAACTTTTTGAGCTCGTCTCTCTGGCGGCTGCCACTGAATTATCCTTAGCCAGCGGACCAGTAAGCGGCTCCCATACCATATCGCCTCGCTCCCGCTCTTCCTCTCTCTTGACCCTACCCCAACTTTGACACAGTTTAGAAGCCAAAAGTTTAATGGAATTTGTCTATAGCGTCGCCTCGGCGGTCGACGGAAATATAAATAAAACAGCATTCAACTTGTTTTTGAAGCAATTAAAAATTCTTTAAGACGATGCCGCCACAGATTGAGTCGTCCGCCTATCGACAACGAATGCCAAGCCCACGCCCACACACCATGCCGCCTCCCAAGCAGCATAGCCGCTACAAGTGTAAACACAAGTCAAAGTAATAACTAAAGTTTTTCATTTTAAAATGATTTATATTTGTGCACAATACTTTCGAGAGCTACAAAATCCGACACGAAGTACCGGCTTTATAGGGATTATAGAGAGCTTACCCAAATATAGTCAGCTACACGATGTTCACTGTACTACCTTAGCAAACTTTATAAGATATTATAAATGTACGAAAAGTTATTTAGTCATTTCTCGATTAACTTCAATTTTTAGTTTATTTATTCATATATTTCATACATTTTTTTATTTAATTTTAAATTTTACTACCAGTATGCTACATTATAAATTAGTTAAATTGAGTAGATTTATTTAAATTTAAAACACCATATATACTATTTATTATTATTATTTATATTTATTATATATTCTTGATTTTAGAATAAGAGTGTCCTTGCTTGTCAAAGGCAATTTGGAAAATTACATTAATAAACAATATAAAATATGAAATGAAATAAATTTTGTTATTTCATATAAATCTAAAACTCAAATATTTATTAAATTTGCAAAATTAATTGGCGACATGCATTTTCCTCTTTAAATTGCGATTCTTTATTTTGCATAATAAACCTAAATTCACCTGAAAAATAGTTTTATTATGTTGCCTTCATATACCGCTGCTCCTAAATCTGAGGGACACATCTATTGAAAATTGGTCAATAAATACCTTAAATTCTTCAAGCGATTGTTTGTCCTTAAATTTCGTTCGGTATGCGAATTATCTTACAAGTTCATTGGAATATTTTGCTGTTGTTTGTTGTCGCTTGAGGAATTCGCACGAAGTCTCTGGGATGCTTTGTTGTTTGTTTATTTGAGCATTTAAATCGACTGGCAAAACAATTGCAATCTAATTTAATTTGCTGTCGCTTAGCCGAACGAACGCTTGCCCATGCATACACATGGCGTATGAGCAATGCGGCTTGTTTATTGCTTCACGCACCCCACAGAGAGTCGCACACATAAAATGCACAGCTCTCATTGTTAAGGCGCGCACACACGAGCACAGCGAGAATCATTATCAGCACTTATACACAAACAAGCGCACACACACAGACACACACACACACACATATAGAGTGAGAAAAGAAGAAGAAAACGATGAAAGTCGTTGGAAAAACTGCTCTTAACTACTTTCTGCACGTCTGCAGATAAAATCGATAAATTCCTTTTCGCAAAACGAATTAGGAAACTAATTGACTTGGATTTCGCTTAAAGAATCTCACATAAATCGTGAGCTTAAGCGTGATTCTGGCAGTCACCGCACTTTCTATGCCACGCCCCCATTCCCGCCAACAGTTAGTTTCCTCCTCCGCAGGGGAGAACTTTTGCTGCGGGAAATGCCAAATGCCTTTGCGGTATGTAGAGCACCCGCTGATGTTTCAATTATTTCTTTTTATATACATATAGTAGAGCATATACATATATTTATTTAGAATTTTTATTATGCTGCGCCGCCTGTTAAATGTCATTAAATGTTTCAACATCATGCCAAAGTTTCGCTCTCCCTCTCCTTCTGTCTCTCCCTCTTTTACACAGCCCTATCCATGGCTCCTCATCATCATTCAGAGCCAGCGAAGCGTTGACAAACTAACAAGGCGCAAATATTATGCTCGCATTTCCTGCAATGCTTTTCAATTTAATTTACCACACACATAACATTTTCAGCCTGCCAAACATTTATCCTGCAGGCAAGCAGGCAGCCAAGATCTGCTCAGCTGTCGCACTCGCTCCAACCCCTACTCATTCTCTCTCTCTCTCTCTATCTCTCTCTTTCTCTCGCTCTGCTAGCATTTTATGCTCGGCTTATTTGTGGCTCGAATCTGCGACCTGTAAGGGCGCCTGAACACTTGCAGCTCTTGAATCTGGCCTGAAAAATGCACAGGTGAAAAGTGCTTTGAATTTAACACCTTGGCAAAAGAAGCTTGAAAGGTATTCAATTAACGTTATTTACACACAAATAATTACGAGCTAATTAAGTAATTATATACCATGAAATATATAATAATTGCTGAAGAGTTTAATAAGAAAGTGAAATAAATGTTTAAATGTTTCAATTGCCTAAAATTTAATAATTAAGTATAATATATTATATTATGTATAATATATTAGTATTTTTCAGGGACTGTGACGATTATAACTTTTATAGCAAAAAATTAAAAAAAAAAAAAAAAGGAAATTTTTTTTGAGTAATTTAAAAAAAAAATTATTTTTAATTATTATAAATAGTTTATATGATGAAAATCAATAATAATTATTACAGATCAATTTTTATATAAAAATCAAATCATAACTCTTATTTTCAATTTTCATAGTAAAAATTAAAAATAAGAGTTATGGCGAAGCTTTTATTATACAAATTGAAAATAAAAATTGAATTGAAACATGTCTTGAACTAAAGGAGCTAGATCATATATACCTTTCATTTGATATATGGTATTAAAATTTACATTAATTTAATAACAATATTTAATAATAATAATTACTGAACTTATTTTGTAAAATCAATTTTCAAACCTATATGACAGTCATATAGTATTGTACATATATGAGATTTTTATGACCTTCAAAGACTTAAACTTAAACTCAACTTTATTTAAATACACACTCCGATTAAAAAATCTCTGATTCATTATTTTTAGTCTCAGTCGGCGGGAATTTTGCTCGCGGGCTTTCTTGGGTTAATGGTGTTCCAAGGGCCCTTGGCTTGAAGTGCTAAGACTCTTTGGAAATATAACTTGAAATAAATGCCAGCGTGTCCGCGCTTTGTTAATGAAACGCAGAAGCAGGCATATCATACGCCCCCCCCCATGCCGCCTACCCCTTACACTTGCCGCTCATCAAATCGAGCAAGACTTCAGCAAAAAGTTGCTAGTTGCTTGTTCCGAGTTGACGAAATTGCGTTTCATATTTATAAATGCATATGCAATTGCAATTTTTGAAGTTGCTGCTGCTGTTCCTGTTGCTGTTGCAAGACTGCTGGCTTCGTGTCTCGCTCAAATTGCAACAAACATGCAAATATATAATTTTAATAAAGTCCTGAAGTCCTCCCACACTCTCTCTCTCTCTCTCTCTCTCTCTCTCTCTCTCTCTCTCTCTCTCTCTCTCTCTATCTCGGTCACACTCACTCACGCGGCAGCCAACTGTATAGCCAAGCAGGTGTAGTCCAGGGGGGCGGCTACGTGCTGCTGGCTCATCAAAAATGCCAACCAAGAACTGCCAAGGCAAGTCATTTGGCACAGCAACAGCAACAACAACAACAACAACAACAACTAGCTAACTCTCAATGCGCTTGCCTATGTTGTTGTTGGCGTTGGAGCGAGCTAAGGTAGGGTGTACAGTGTACACTGTACAGGCACTTGACATGCCCCCCATTTCGAGCGGCTGCAAATTGTGAAATATGAATTTTATGTAGTAGCTATACAAAATATTTTCATGTAGATTCGCTGCCGTCAATGAGTGCAATTTATATGCAATTTGTTATTTAACAACAACAACAATATAATGAGCAGGCAAATGCGAATTGTTAGGGAAAACTATCAGAGATTGTTGGCAAAAGACAATAATTTAACATATTACGAGGGAGCGCTATCACAGTTAAAGTTTGCGAAGAAAAAAAAAAAACAACTCAGGGCAACAACAACAATTACAATTGAACAAAATGACTGTTTACAAACTTTTTTTAAGCTAATCTAATTATATGGATCATCAGTATGTATAATACTGTAAGTTAAGTCTATTGTATCAAGCGATAATATGCATTGTAATATTTATTTTTATTTAATTCTCATGCCCCATTTTCAATTTAAATAAATGTGTGATTTCATGGCCTAACAGATTTATAAATGCCATAAATGGAATTTATAATACAAGCAGCTTCGCACGATTGACAACAAACACACACACACTCAAACACTCAAACATAGTCACATTTACATACGTACGCTTATACACAACACACGCACACACACACTCTGTCCAGCAGCAGCATGCAGAAACTTTACAGAGCAGTTTGAACTTTCAAGCTAATAATAAAAATCCGTAACTTTTGCACGCCTCAACACTTTTTCGCCCAGGTCAAAGCAATTCAAAGCTGGACACGGACACCAGCCCATGAGCAAATTTATTGTTTCAATGCAAACATGCAACATATGCTCAAGCGCAACTAAAGTAAAAAAATAAAAGAAAAAAGAAAATAAAGTAAAAGAATTTACAAAAAGAAAAAGAAAAAAAATAATAGAAATTGAATTTCTATTAAACTTTGCTCGCATGCAAACGACAAAGTTTTTGCCAACTTTAGCTGATGCTCACATATGAGCCTGAGTGAGAGGGAGATGGAGTGAGTGTGAGTGTGAGTAGAGGGGGGCTGATCGGTCTCTGTCCACCTATCGTGAGCAGCTGCTGCTGCTGAGCAGTCAAGTTGTCAAAGAGTTAAGTAGCCAATCACTGTGCTCTCTGCAGCGCTCTCTGCACCTTCTCTTTTTTGTTGTTGTTGCACTCATGGCCCCATAGAGGGCGCTGTCAACACGTCGACTTCCGTTGGACCTAGCCGTCGGCGTCGCGTCGCTGCTTTAGCTGCTGTCAGCAGAAATGTCACATCTTGCACATGCACTCGAATTGCCTCTGCAGCAGCAGCAGCAGCAGCAGCAGCAGCAGCGGCGGCAGCGACGTGTGGCGCCCTCTGTCGCTCGCTGTCGTCTGGCCTCTTGGCCGGCGCATTATTTGCTTTTATTTTTGTTCTGCAAGTCAATAGCTTTGGCTTTTAAATTTATCGACTGACGCTTGATGCGCTTCATTTAACTTGGAAACATTTTTCAACTCTGCCCTCAACTGTCAGCCAACACACAAGCCACCCCACCCCACCCCACGCCCAAAAACCAGCTGCATCCGCTTGGCATTTGCCGCCCCTGGATCCCGTTTTCCGCTGCAACAGTTTTAGAAAATACATGGAAAACTGTTCTACATAGTTAAGCCTGTGTGCGGGACAGACATGGGGTATCATTAAATTTTTGTCGCGCAACTGCTCTACAGTTACGATAGAGTCGAACATGGCTAAAAGTAGAAATTAAAAGTAAAATTATTAATCAAATTAATTTGGAATTATTAAAATGCAATTAACACAACACTTTTGCATATCGTAAATTGCTTAAAAATAAAGTGTCCCATATTAACAAATAAATAAATAAATAAATAAAATGATTTTTATTAATTTGAATCGTTTATGATTATCTGTTATTATTACTGATTTTTCTTTATTAATTTTTATTAACTGAATGTTAACTGTTTCCTTTGTAGTTACTCATTAAATTCGTATATGTAATTAATTAATTATATTTCGTGCACGCATCAGCTGTGTCGAGGCTCAACTGTAAGTGCTCCCGACTTTGCTACTCATTGCTAAAGTATTAATGCATCAAAGTAGGCAGGTTAGAGCTGCTAATTCCACTAGAAACGAGTGTTCCACGAGTGCCGATGTCCATGGCAAAAGTTTCCAGCGCAGACAACAAAACAGATAGAGACAGAGAACAGAAAGAGAGAGAGAGAGAGAGAGAGGGAGACAGAGGAAGAGAGCAATGGAGACTGTCGGAACTAAACTTGTGGACCTGGGTTGATAAAGCGAGTACATTTTGTATACAAAAAACTGAATGGAGCTACTTGAGCGCGAAACAAACGTGCCACAGGGGGCGGGGCATTCGCTGTTGACCAGCATGCATCCATTTGGTTATTTGCCAGAACCGGCTCGGCCCGGCCGCACTTCAAAACATTTTTACAAGCCATGCCCAAACACAGCAGCAGCAACAACAACAACAACAACAACTGCAACAGTGCCAGTCTGATTCGTTTACAGGCAAAGTGTGGGCGGTGGGCGAGGGGCACGGTTGTAATGGCGGGGCATATGAAAGAAATGTTGCTACAATAACCAAAATGCACTGAACTGCAAAACATACAACTTCACGGTTATTTTCTCTTTAGTTATCTACAGTATTTTCTTTTTTTAGCGCAGCTCCTGCTTAGTGGGCGTACCATGCTGGCGGGAGGGCGTGGCCAGCTGACCCAGGCATCCACTTAACAAATATCAACTGAAATGGCTTTATATGCTGAGATAATAAAAATCCAGCAGCTGCAGCTGCAGCAACTGCAACTGCAACTGCATCTGCCCTGGACCACTGACAAGGATGCCCTTCAGACACCCCCTGCTCGCCGCTCGACATCCCTTTAGCTCTTTATAGCTCTACCTAAACCATGTCTATCTCTGTGTGGGTGTGTGTGGGTGTGTGTGGGTGTGTGTATGCTTTAGCTATGGGCCTGGCTGCACTTGAGGGACGGCGCTGGATTTGTCAACAACAGAATTGTCAGCTTAAAAAGCGCATTGAAATTTAAACACTACAATGAAATTCAATTCGTTATAACCGACCTCCATTTGCTGCATTGCAACAAACAAATCGTAAATAGGGAGTACAACAAAATGGAGAGCAACAAAAAAAATTGAATCCTTTTGAACGATTTTTTATGGTCGAATCGTTTTAATATCAGTAAAAAGTAAATAGAAACTCGCCTAGGTAAATATATAAGTACAAATTTAATGAAATGTGTCTAAGAGTACTTTTTTTCACAAATGAAAATATGACAAAGAAATAAAATGTTTGGTAAAGCTGACATATATTTCAATCATTGGAAATGGGAAAAGCTCTTATTATTATATATTGTATAAAGAGTATATATCTCTATAAATACATTTATATTTTCTATACGGTGCTCGGGCTTTATTTCATTAACAGAGAGAAGTCTCTATATAATTAATTAAATAATAATACAAATAACAGAAGACTTGGCGCATCTTCCACATTCGCATATCTTACGGGTGAATCTGTATAAATCTTTCTCTCGATTAACGGCGCGCCATTAAATTCATTCAATATGGCCTCATAGATTATCAGACCACGCGACGCTTTAACAATTTGGGGCACTTAAAAACTTCTTATGGGCCAAAAACAAGTCCAAATTGGCCAATTGAAATTCAAATCAAATTGCCAATTACCTGAGCTGTGAGCGGGGCGAACTGGCCAGAGGTTTCCAGGCAGCAGCCAGCAGCCAGAAGCCACGAGCCAGCAGCCAGCAGCTAACAGCTAACAGCCAGCAGGTTATAAAAGTATTAATAAGCATAAAAGTTGCATAAACTCAAATTAAACAAAACGGACAGAGCGACAGCCGGACAGCAGGACAGCCGGACAGCCGGACAGACGAGCAAACATTGCAATGCGAATCCGAGTGTTTGTCCTTTGTGCTTGTGGGGCAAGCGGCAGGCGGGCAGGCGACATACGGAGAGCAGCTGGCATTTCCGGCCCGGCGCACAAAGTGAGCGTCCGCCAGGGGGCGCCACTGCGGGCGTCATCGTTTTGCTAATGAACTTATTTCGCATTTTGAATTCAAATGCAGACTCCACGATATTGGCTTATTACAATCAACTGCTATTAAACAATCGATGGCGCTAATTGTAAGTAAAACAAATTGGAATCAACTCACACAGACGGCACAACTAGCAGATACCCTATAGCTTTGATCGGTAAACTGAAATGCATAGTAAGCATACTCCTCTCTGTACACGGTGTGCGGGGTATCTCGAGGGCGGGCTAGAGGCGTGGCACACACTGTACTACGCAATTGCAATCGCAATCGTCGATTGCCGACGAGCTCATTAATTCATTAAACTTTTTATAGCCCAAACAGCATGCATGTAACCGAGAGAGAGAGAGAGAGCGAGAGAGAGAGAGGGAGAGAGAGAGGGAGAGAGAGAGGGAGAGAGAGGAAAAGAGAAAAAAGTCACTACAATTAAATTGCACATCCAATGGCTTCAAGGACCTGCGAGGACATAGTTGTTTAAGTGGAAAACTTTTACCATATATGCCATTTGGGTATGTATTGGAATGCTCTATTTCAGCTCTGAATTGCTTTAAGAATTAAATTTGAGCTTCGGCTGACTTGAAAGTGAAAAGAGAAAACATTTTGGGTAAGCTAAAATATGCAAATTGAACTGTTGGCTTATTGCAATAAAGGAAACTATATGGGTATTTCAATGATCTGTGGACTATACAATTTTATAGATTAGATATGATGCACAGTTATTGAAACGATCGTCCGTTTCTTCATAATTGGGAAACATAAAATGGTTTATATTATTTTTATTTATAATATTTTTTATTTATTTTGATTTTACCAATATTATTTTAATTAACAATATAAATTTATATATTTTACATATATAGCATACATTTATTATATATTTATTTCACAGTAAAATTGTACAGTTAAGATGTATTCTAAGCTAAGCAGACTCGAATGGGCTTACATAGCTATCGATCTTTACAAAGATTCAGGGTAAATAACTGCATATTATTGATTGAGCTGATTGATTGAAATAGGAAAAATTAAAATAATATACAATAAAAAAAACGTATATTTAGGAATTCAAATAAGTAATTTAGAAATCAGATAACTACATGTTAGAAATATTCCCAATGCACATCAAAGTCACTTTCCTCTTCCATTCGGATGCCCCAACTCGTCCCAGCAGGCATGAATGCAGAGTTGGCATCTTGGCCTTTTCATCTGTGCTGAAACTTAAGTGCATAACGGCATTGTCGTCTGCATGTGCATCTGACGATTCTAATCGTATACTTAGGCTCAGCTTTCTTCGTAGCTCGCCCTGTAGTAATTGAGTTGACGAGGCAGTTGGCTTTTGCAGCTCATCAGCGTCTCGCATAGGCAGCTCGATCAAAGGGAGAGCTGATTATGCTAGCCACACAAAGGCCGTTGACAATAGATAAACCTTTGACTTGGCCGAGTTCTATCTGTTGGCCTGCATCTGGCCCGCCGATGCCACCCCGCCGCTGCCCCTCTCCCTTGTTGCAGACTCAACTACAGCTGCGGCTAGACAATGGGCCAAATGCTTTCAGCTGGCCGGATGTATGTGTGTGTCGTACGTTTACGTGTGTGTGTGTGTGTGAGCGGCTATTGGGCGTGGCGTGGGCGTGGCTGGCTTGTAATAACTCACGCCTTTTGACACAGATTAAACCAGCATAAAGACAATGCCAGACAGTAGGCAGGCAGGCAGAAAAGAGGGAGAGAGAAGGCAGAGGGAGAGAGAGAGAGAGAGAGAGATGGAGACCAAAAAGTACGTTGACGATGACGAGAACAAAAGCAAACTTGGCCAAAGCATTTTATGACCCTTTTCGGTGAGAGTATGCGTGCGTATGTATGTGTGTGTGTGTGGGTGTGCGTGTGTTTGTCTGCGTGGGCGGCTTGTGTAAATGTTATCCTTTATTGTTTGGCAGGCTTTGCTGCATGCAGCCAGCCCGACTGCCTGCCCCACTGCCTGCCTCACTGCCTCACAGCCTGCCTGCACATGTCACTTGGCGAGACTGCTTGCAATTTCCCCTCGAACCCCAAGCGAGGTCCCTTGTCGCCCCACATTCTTGGCAATTCCTTGCCGAATACCGCTTTATTGTAACTGACAGCAGCTATTGTCCTGCAAGCTGCAGCAGCAACTCCTGCCGAGAGTTAGCGACTGCATTCCTACTTCTCTCCGCCCTCAACTCCTTTTATTTATTTTTATTTTTTTTTTTTTTATGCCATTCTGAGCGTCATGTTGTGAACGCCCGCCGCACATTTGTGTGAATATTAAGTATAATATTCCCCTCGTTGCGCTCCCCTCCACTGGGCAACTGCAACTGCCAGTCTGAAGCATGCCCAGGCACATGCCACATGCTCTGATTGTTTTTATAATAAACGCATATAGTTAATTTATGTAAAGCTTTAGCCCTATACATATATGTATGGGTTTGTTTTATATAGATATGTACTATATTTCTGCATGTCAGACATCTGGGCGTGGCATACTTACTTTCATTAAGCCAAGTTTTTGCTACAAACTATAATTACACTGCAGAAGGCAAAAACATATTCTCATTAATATTTTACAAATGTTTAATTTATTATTATTCTTATTTTTATCATTATTATTATTTTTATTTTTTTAATTTTTATTAATTTATTTATTTAATTTAATTTATTATACATATGTATTTAATGAAGATCATTTATTTTTACATTTACATTTATCTCTTACTTGAGTACAGTGAAGCTCACTAAGCTGACAATTAGCTAAATTATTTAGCTAGGGTATTAGATCTTATGCCCTGTATGGAGTTGCATGACATTTTAGCATTTTTGGTTCTTTTGTGTGCCATGTGTGCAGTGTTTGTTATTAATTAAATAGATGAATGTGTGTTGGGTTTTATGCTTGCTTTTGCTCTTTGCTATTGTTATTGTTGCAGTTGTTGTTGTTGTAGTTGTTAGTGCTGTCTCAGCAAACAAACAACGCACAGCAGTTGCACAATAAATAAAATTGAGTTGAATGACTTGCATGCTTTTGACAAACACTCGTTTGCACACACACAAACACATGCACATACACATACTCACACTCTCACACACACTTATGCAGACAAAGACAAGAGGGAGGCTGGTGATTCCGTTGGGTCTGGTTTTAAGCAATATGTCAAGGCAATTTCAACTGCAGTTTACGCTATACTGACCCAACTCGTCCCAAAAGCAAACTTGGCTATAACAATAACAACAATTGCAGCAACAAGAACAACTACAACTACAACTACAATATTTGTTTAGTTCTTCTGCGGGTCACAGTGCGTATGTGCAATATATTTGCTCCAAATTTATGACCAACATTACGAATGATGCGACGCAGCTACTCTAAAGCTGCGTATTTATTTACTTTTCATTTGGCATTGCACAAAACTTCTAAGTAAGTCTGAAGTTTTCGAGATCCACACTTAAGTACAATGACGAAATACGCAAATGATGGCAATATATAGAGACCAAAGCAAGTATTACTTGCAATGAGTTACAGACGATCAAGTGGCAATGTAATAATGAATTTGAACTGATTGTATAGCCGTTAGCATTGCCTAAGAGGTGTGAGAGATCATTGAGTGAAGCGCAAGAGAAATTTGAATTCTCTCTTGTAATCGCATTTCACAGTACGGATATGTGCGAGTGTGATAGCTGTAGGGCAGAAATACTGCGCTAGTGTGAGTGAGGCAGCTGTTCACCTCGAACAGAAGCATCAGAAATTGCTGTGAAGAGCTCGAAAGGGTATTCTAACTTTTCGAGCTTGTACCGTTGAGCGAGACTACTAGCAAGATTTTGTGAGTGTAAGTGAGACGGCTCCGATTGCAGCACTTCCAATACGTGTGAGCAGTTCAGATGCTATACACTTTGCAGTGCAACCGATTAAACCTCATTCCAGTATAACACTTAACTGAGAGCAATTTACATAATACGTGTATGTTAATTAACTTAACTAAGCTAGCTAACATTTTATCTTCCTGCTAGTGCTCCACTTTCCATTCAAATCGATGTATTTTTTATATGCTTAATGCGTGTGTGAAATATAAGTATGAATTTAAATAGACTCAAGTAGCAGTCTCTCATTTCGTTAGGCTGTGTGTGGCAGACATCAGCCGCCAAGCAGCAGAATGTAATGATGCAACAGTAAACTTTTATAATGCTGCCGGCAATGAAGTAATTAAAATATTTTAACACAGCATCAAAGTCAAACAAAGTTAAGCGCAGACAGACGCCCACGAGTTTCGAAAGTGTAAGCGAGAGATAGATCTTTTGAGCGAAAGAGAGAGGGAGTGAGAGAGAGAGAGAGGGTGCGAGTAAAAGGCGACAACACCTACTGAGCGAAGTTTTATTTATATACATTATATACTTAATATACAATTTAATCAGAAATTAAAATGAAAGTTGCCAACTGGAAGTAGGATATACATATGCCCCAAAAAAAAGTTTATTTCTAGAATAAAATGTATACGTGGAAAGCACTTTCTCTTTTAAAAAAAAAAAAAAAAAAAAAAGGTTGTATTTCTTAAACGGAATATACCTCATTTACACTTTATATATACTAACTACTTTTATTACATTAATTAGAAACAACACAGAGAGTAGCAGTACTAATTATACTTACTGGTTCTGTGCAAATAGTGGGAATTATCTGTGCTAATGATTGAACTGAGAGCGGCTGAGAATATACTCATTTAAACAGCCACCACTGTATTGGAGAATTTTGGAAATTACTGTTACCTGCAGTTGCCATTATCGCTGTTGTGGTGCTTCTTCATATATATTTGCAATGCTGAATAGGAGGCATGTGAGTGTGAGCAGTACGACAGGCATGGAATATCTAACGGGGAATGGGAAGCGGCCATTATTTTGGTGAGCATGGTCAAGGTGCCTGACTCAAGGACTTGCCATTTCACGACTCTCTCTATCTCTCTCCCTCTCTGAACTCTTTATCATTTGACTTAAGTGGGAGCGAGTCGGCTGCTGATTTATTGCATTGTTCAAATGTAGTTCTCTCTCCTTTTTTGATATTTGTGTCTCTTGGGGAAAATCTGCAAATAGTAATAATTAAATATATATTAAATATTTTGTACAATATTTAATAAAAAAAATACAATTTAATTATAATTGCAATACATGTAAATGTGATTTTTTTTTTAATTTCGGTAAATCGAATATATGTATATTTTAACGTTTGGGAAATGCCCGTAAAAATTATTCATATCACAAATTTAAGAGCTCGCTTAACGCACAGTACATTTTGATATCTGTCATTTGAGCATAAATAATTGAAATTCCAAAACGTCTTGCCAGACTTTTTCGACCACATTTTTGCTTAATTTCGTCCCCAAGCATCATTTCCTAATCTGTCTAAAAAATCGATCATTAATTCTGTGTCCAATTTAGAAGTGGCGATCGTTGATAATCCATTCCTGACAATTCTATGGGCCATCGAAATTTTTGCTGCGATGGCTGTCAAACTCACAATTTCCATGGCAGGCGGTTTCACTGTTTACGTTGTGTGAACTATGACCTGTGCGGAGAGTGCTATGATCAGCATGTGGAGACGCTGGATCATCGCGTTGAGCATCCCATGCAGCTGCTGATCGAGCAGGATCGTCCCTATCAGCCGCTGCCTGAACTGCTGCTCAATGGCGAGCTGCTTGAATTGATGCATCTGCCCAATTGCTATACCTGTCCCTATTGCGGCATCTTCGGGCACACGGCCAAGGAGCTGATCGATCATGTCGTGACGCTGCATCGCCAGGCCGACAGCCATGTGGTGTGCCCCATGTGCGCCGGACTGCCGGGAATCGAGCTGGTGGCCATCCGCAACCTGGCACGCCATTTGCTGCTCAACCACATCGAGCACGCCAATCTGCTGGATCCGAGTACGCCGCCGCTACGTCATGCTTTAGCCCGAGCATCGCGTCGTCGGCGACGCCAACAGCAGTCGGCAGCGGGCAACCAGAATGGCAGCACTAGCCGCAGCTCAGCGCGTTCCAACAGCAGCAGCCGCGTGGACTCCGAAGCGGGCATCGACATACTGTACCAGCTGTCGGAGCTGCGGCGCCTGCGTCCAGATTTGCGCTTTAGCCAATCGAATGCCACTTACCTGGAAGGGGATTCACGTTCACGCCCTGCTGCACTAGCCATTGCTAGCCCTGAGGCACTGACCAACGGGCCTGCCCACATAGGCGCCACTGATGGCGGCAGCTCTGCCATGGTGCTGGACCACGCGGAGGCAGATCGCTATCTGCTGCAGCAGTGGATGGCGGAGCAGAACGGAGCCGACGTGGAGGCGACTCGGAGAGACAATCACCAACGGCAGCAGCACGCGATCTTCACCGAGCACCTGCTGCTCTCCATGCTGTGCGAGGAGCAGCTGCAGCTGCCACAAAAATCCAAATCTCAATCTCAATCGCAACGACAGCCAGAACCGGAGCCAGAGAGCCTACAGCATCTGCTCTTTCCAGAGCTGGATGATGCTGAGCAATCCCTGGAGAGAAAGAGTGAAGATTTGCTGTCCCTGTTGCCGTGCAAGTATATACCATCCCAGATCATGATGCTGATGTCGCTGCCTTGGATCAGGCCCTGGTCGGCGCAGAGCAAGCTGCGCTATATTGAGCTGCAAGGCGTCACCTTGGACGAGAGCACACTCACGGGCGCTGAAGAGCAAGATATCGATTAACTGTTATTAGCAAAAAGTGAAAGAAAAAAAACTCCTTTCCCCTTAAATGTATTCCGTAATATTATATTTTTAAGCGATACGCATATAAAAATTTTATTGTGAAAATTTATCTAGGCGAAGAGTCAGCTTTTATTTGAACTTGGGGCAATTAAGAGATATATATGTATATCGAATATTCATATTCACGATACTAACTAATAATCCCCCAACATTAAGCGCAAAGAGCTTAATCTGACCCCCCAGCCTAGTTTAAGACTTTGCTTATTGAACTTGAGAGCTTTGTGCTTGTCAGCTATTTTTTTCCTTTTTTATTTCTGTGTATTTTTGCACATCTAAATGCATATTTTACCGTAGCTGAATATTGCAGCTTCGCCTGCAAATATGTATTTTGCGCCTTAATTTCTTTTGGACTGACTTACAGAATAATTTCTTCCGCTTATGCAGTTTACCAACTGAATTTACCTGGGCAGCTGCTTAACCCCAGAAAGCCATAACTCAAATATTACTTTAGTCAATTTTAATAAAAAATAAAAATCCATTTATAATATATTTTTCAGATTTATATAAATTATATTCTCTTTTACATGTTTTCACTAAATTCTATTCGCACTTTGGTCTTCGTTGGGTTAAGGTCGGCTTATTTCATGCCGTTTCCAACTCGCTTTTTAGCCATTGCATTTTCTTACCTATCTCTGGCTGGGCTGCTGCTGCTGCTGCTGCTGCTGCTGCTGCGTTGGTGTTGGTAATTATTTTATGGAGTGTTGCACACGGGCGGGCTGCCTTCACGTCTCCACTAGCCAGTTCCGTTACACTGCCACACCCCCATCTGGAACGCCCAGCGTTGGGCGGCTGTGTCTGTGTCTGTGTCTGTGCGTGGCCAACTTATGTTTACCAAGTGCGAAAGTGGAAACGTGCTGCAAACACGAACTTCTCCAGCTGCAGCATTACCATACCCCCCTCTCTCTCTCTCTCTCTCTCTCTCTCTCTCCCACTCTCTCTGCCACACTCTTTCTCGCGCCATGTCCCTTGCTCCCACTGCAGTGCTTTGCGTTTTATAATAGGATTTGAATACAATGGCATTGTAATGAAATGTGCAGCAAACGATGGCGACTGCTGAAGTTTAGTTCTGCGGTTCTACTTTCTCGCCCTGCCAACCAGCCGTGAGCTGCTCCTCTTCGGGACTGCCAGCATCGTGGTAGCACGAGTAACTCAATGAGTATCTCCCTCTACCTCTCACTCGCTCTCTCTCTCCCTCTCTTATGGCATTCCGGCCAAGTACAAGCCAAACAGCTGTTCCAACGTTTTTCTGTTCCCTCTTGCAAAATAGCAGCCAAATGTAACTGTATGCGTGTGTATGTGTGTGTGTGTACGTGTGTCTGGCCGTGTAATTTGAGTTGGTAATTAAAAGTAAAGCAAAAGGCAGGTACTAGCAGAAGCTCTGCATTAAATGACCGGGCTACGCACACGCACACACACACATTGCTAATGTGATTGTATCCTTAGAGCTTATAAGACTGTTTACCATCGTGTCCAATATCGTTGAGTTGAAAGCGGCAAAGCAGCTCCAATAAAATGCAAGCAATTCACAAAGATGACGATTTTTGGCAACGCTTTAATGGATCGCTGAATAGCTCAAGAGATTCGACTATGCCCTATAATAAACATTAATAAATAAATACAATTAAATATATTCACGATATTATAAACATTTCAAAAATATCTGAATATATTAGATCTTTCAGATGGTTTTATAATATAATTATTTTATTTAATTGTATTTTTTTCAGATAAAATAGGATTATTTTAATGTAGTTTATAGCTCATGTAAATTTCGGCCCATTTGATTACATATTCCATTTATTTTCTTAGTTTCTCGTATTATCATTTTTTGAATAGAAAATTGAAAATATGTAAATTTGGCTGACATTGATTCATCGAATATCGCTGCGGCAGCGGCAACAACGATATGTGTCAGCGATAATTACAAGCAGCTTGTCAAGTATATGCCCCGCCCCTTACACCCACTCGCTATTCGCTCTGTAAACCCTTTTGCTGTTACGATATCAATTATCGGGCGTCAAGTGTCGTTCAAGTGTCACGTCAACACCACAGAACAGCAAATGGAGCAGCTCACATGACAATCATCAGTCTCTGGCTTCGGTTCCTTCTCAGTTGGTGCCGCTGCTGCCGCTGCTGCAGCTGGAGATGAATTTGGCAGCATTTTAGAAGCGCAACTTAGAATAGCATAAAACATACACCACCCCTCACCACCCCTCGCTTTACACAACCTCACGTACCACCCACATTTCGTCTGACTTTGATTGATTACAAAAGCAATTGAGCGCAACCTTATTCTAAAAAAAATCTCCACCCATTAAAAAAAAAGAAACAAAAATAAAATTAACATAATAAAAAAAAGGAAAATTTCCTATTGACAGCTCTGAGAATGGAAAATAGAAAATGGAAAATGGTAGCGCAATTAGCTGTTTTGTGCCTTGGCGACCCGTGGCAATAGGTTAATGAGGCCACGCCCCATCAATTTTTTGGCGGCAAGATTTTTCGCTTTTAATTAGCCAAAGCGAACAGCTGAAGGCGTTGCCCCAGCAGTAAATAAAAGTAAAATTCTAATTACGCTTAATTGATAAATGAATCAGCTACAGCACACTGACAGAAGCTGATTGACACGAAACCCGATGCTAATTTTAAGCTTTAAATATAATCGTGTGTCATAGGTAAATTCAATTACATAAATAAGAATAAATATCTACTGATAATTTATATTTACTTTAAAAATAAAAAAAACTAAAAATTTACAAAATAGTGAGAAGTTTGAAAATTATATACAGAAAAAAAACTGAGCATTAAAAAAATACTAAAAAATAAAAAATAATGATAAAAAATAAGGGATTGTAAATAATAATTTATAAAGCACTAAAAAAAAAAAAAAAAAAAAAAAAAAAAACATTATTAATATGTATCACATTTAATATATAAAATATTAAGTGAAAATAATTAGAATTCTTTTTCTTTTTTTCAGTTGCTAATTTATTAAAATAAAAATATTTAAATATAAATTATAATGTTTGAGCAATAAATATATATAAATATATATTTAATCATAAATAATGTTAATTAAAATTTCCCATTTCCGTTTTTTTTTTTTAAATAAAACACAATGATTCAAATAAATTCAATTGCTTAGCCAATTATTAAATATCTATCCATTAGCTCACTCATGGCCAACAACATCAATTGAAACGAGCTAATTGCTGCAGTATTTAGTCAAGTTGCACTTGGACTTGCTTCAAATGTTATGCTCTGGCTAAATCTTAACTGTGCTTGGTCAGATGTGTCAACGGGCCCGAGCTAGCCACAGTTAATTCAAAGTTGGAGCTGACAGTCGGTCGGTCGGACAAACTGTTGTCAGATAATTGTTAGCCATCAAGTCGTACCACAAATCAAGTGCAGCAATTGCAGCTGGCCTGCAATTCATTTGTGGTATGGCAACGGGTGTCGACTAGTCGAATGGTCGAACGGTTGTACCCTTATGCAAACCAGAGACAAACCGCATGCAAAGTTGCCAACGTAACCAAAACAGTTGAAACCACGAAGCAACCCTGAAACTCGTCAGAGTAAAGTTTCACAACGAGCACGACGAGCAATGGGAGCATTAGTACTCAATGCAGTTGGGCACCAAGTGGGTGCGGGTGTGGGTGTGTGGGGGTGTGGAGGACTGGTTTCAGTTCCATTAGGCAGCATTCGACGTGGCTTATCAAACTCCCAGAGACGGCCATTCATCAGCATTAGAGAGAGCGCTGTGAACTTTTCAACTACTATTATTTCGCATTGGGGCATATTTAATGTACAGATTTATAGATTCTCGCCGACTCTAAACAATATCTATCATTAATGTCAGGCATAATGGGCGGTGGGGCGTGCCCCGGCTTGGCCTGGCAGCTCAAATCCTTTTAGTGTCAGTTTAGCAGGCAAACTGCGAACCTAAGTCAATCCGGTTCACAATGTCAGCCACAATAATGAACATAAAGCAGAGACGCCCGCCCGTCTAGCGGAGCGGAGGCTGTGAGGCCCATTAGGGCCGCCAACAGGACAACATTAATATTAATTTATTTGTATAAATTATTTATGAAATTTTGTCAGTTTTGGTAATTATGATGCGCGTTGTCGACCTATGAGCTTTTAATTAAAACCTCCACGTTGACAACTGAGTGAGCGCTTCAACCCGAAGATAAAATAACCAACTGAAGCGAATTCCTCATAAAGTGCGCTCACACATAAAAAAGAGATACAGTGTTGAGCTTTGGGGTGTGGGTGTGTGGGTTTGCATTTGCGATTGCCACAGCAACAAAGTCCAAAAAGGCAAAGGCAAACAAAGAAGCAAAAAAAAAAAAAAAAAAAAATTATTATCAGTGCATGTGAAGACAAAAAATTAAGAAAGCAAAAGTTTTGGCGACAATTTCGACGCACTTTTATGGCTCGACTTTGTGAGTGTAAATGAAGATAACACGGCCTTATCCCATGTCGCTCTTAGAGATGAGCTGACAGAGTTTTGCACAATGCAAACTATGCTCGATTCGATTCGATTGAAAAATAAGCAGCAGGAGAATGTAAAAGGGAGGAAAAATTGGCAAGTCAGAGGCTGCATTATAGACTATGCTGGGTTACTGGAGGGAGACTATGAAGCAGTCAGGCTAAAGGACTATAAGTTTATTTATTTAATTATTATTATTATTATTATTTTTTTTTTTTTTTTAATAGTCCGTTTATAATAAACTTCAAATTTACAAATTTTAAATGTAAATATGGGAAAATATCCTGTTTTTTTTTTTTTTTTCAACAATCAGCAATATATTTTCTATTTGTCTTTCAAATTAAATAATAATTATTGAATTGCTGAATGGATTTATTTTTGAATTATGAATTATTATAAAATAAGTCATCACAATTACTGAATGTTTAATTATTGTGTAAAATACTTTAAAATAGTTTGCTGATAGTCACAAGAATTTGCTGTCGAGGAACAGAGAGTAAACATTAAAAAAGTAAAGGCTCTATCAAAGAGATATTGGCAAGAATTTCTAAATGATATTTTTAACTAAACAAGTCTAGACAAACAGCACAGCATAATTAACAATTCAAAACAAAATTTGACTACAATAAAAACAGAAAATATTTTAAAGTAATATATAATAAATATATATATATATATATATTCTTAAGCCGGCTTTAGTCAGCAATATCTGTGAGACACTTCAGAGATACGAGCAGCTGCTTCTCTTTCAAGTCTCTAATCTAAGTAAACATCGTTTGTCTCACCACAAAAGTCCCATCACTAGTGTCAACGTGCGCGTGTGTGTGTGTGCGTGTGTTCATCTGCTTAAAGTATGATTGCAAGTGTGAAAATATATATGCTAAACGTGCCCGCCCCGTTGCGCTCCATGCGTTTTTTGTTTTATGACGCGGCGACGTGCTCGGAAAATGAAAAGCACTTGACTCGCCAAAGTGCTGAACTTGGCGGTCTGCCCCTCCCCCCAGTCCCACGCCCCTGTCGCACTCAGCCAGCAGCTTCCTTCCGTCCGTCGCTCCGGCCGTTCGTCCGTCCGTCTTATGGTCCTGCCACACATGGCAAATCGTAAAACGTTTCGCCTTTTTTTACCAGCGCGCAATTTCTCGGCGTAAAAAAAAAAAAAAACACACAGAAAAAATAATACTGATTTTTGTAGACATGTGATGTGTGCCAGACAGGAGTTCAGGTGGAAAATGTATGCTCTCTAAATTTAGTTAAGTGCATAGTTTAGCCAAACTCACCGAGGCTAGCGAAATATGAAGTGAACAAGTTTCAAATATGAGATTTAATAAATTCTAATTGAGGGAGAAGAAGAAGTTATTGAAACTAAACAAGATTCATGATAATATAGCTGGATAGTTGAATATGTTATATAGATAGACGCAGGAATCTTACGGGAATATACCTATAAATACTTATATGTAGCTAAAGATGTTTTCCATCCTATTCTCTTCTGATATCATCTGTTCAGTTAGTTCAACTGATTCACTCGATTCATATTTCAGGTTTCTATTGGTATACGGTATATTCATGTTCGTCTATGGCCCAGCTTTCGATTGCATTAGTTTAAGCAACTTGCGCACGCCTGTATATGTTATTTGCTAGCCACGATCCTATTCTCATTTGTACGAAACATTTAAGAAATTGTCGTCGAGCTGATGTCTCACTTGATGTGCTTCGCTATGCGGCGAGCTTCTAAATTTTATAGAGTAAATAAAGTATGATTGGGTGTGCATGTGTGTGAGTGAGTGCCTGTCTGTGTGCGCCTGTCTGTGTGTTGTAAGTCTCGCCTTTTGTGGTTTATAAAAATTCAACACTCTATTTGCTTGCTGTGCGCTTTGAGTTAATTTCATTTGATTTATGTGAGCTGCAATTCGAACTGGAGTTGGACTCAGAGATGAAGCAGAAGGGGGAGAAGGAGTCGTACCCAGAGTTAAGCCTGTTGTTATGCGAGAGCGTAAACGAGTGTCTGTTGTTGTTGCTGCGGTCAATAAATAACCCGCTGTGCGGAGGCTTTTCGCATTGTTCCTTTAACATATTTGAAGTGCACTTTATGCTTTTTGCATACACAATTCGCAATTAATTTAAAACAATTATGTTGCCGTCCCACGCAAAAAGAACTATAGGCAAACAAAAAAAGCCCCACTCTGCGGTGAAATGACATGTCGCCTGTCAACCGCACATTTTCAGTTCGAGTGTTATGCAATTATGGTAAAGCATTTTCACGGCTGGATTAAATGAAAAATAAATAAAAATAAAAAAAAAAAGGAAACCAAATAAAAAAAAATGACCAGCCTGCCGAGTTAATCATCGCTTCTTGACTTTGACATATGTATGCTCGCGTATATACATACATATATATAATAATATATATGTGTATATGTATAAGCATACATCAATAATGAATACAGAGTTTGGCCAGTTGATTCTGTACGAAGAGCAGATGCCCTTCGAGTCGTTTGAGTTTAATATTCAATTCACGTCCTAACCTATCGAAATCTTAATAAATTATTAGGATTTCATTATTGTAGCTTACTTTTTTATTAGTTCTTAAATCTATTTCGATAGCTGAATATAAGGGTTACAAGATTTATTTACCTAAAAGAATAAGGCAACAATACTGCAGATATATAATTAACTCTTAGCTCTCTCTTCTCACGTTAAACCTTTTCAATATATATATATAACAGTATTATTAAAATTTCCGCTGGCTTTCGCCAGTGGCAACTGTGTGAATCCATTCAGGCCTGTGCCTAGCCCAGCCTTAGCCCTGGCTAATTGCAGCCGTCTGTTGCTTTGGGAGCTGCACCGGATGCAGCTGGCACAGCAGGTGCAGGTGCAGCAGCTCAAGGGCTGCCAGGTATATGCAGCTAATGGATTTTTCCACGCCTAATTACCATTACTTAGCAAGGTGGAAACACAAGAACAACAACGACAACAAGTGAGTGTAAAAAAATTTACATTAAAAATTTGGCATTTTATACCTGTCTCCCCTGCTCTTACTCCCTCACTCTCTCACTCTCTCTCTCTTTCTGTGTTTCATCTATTCTCTACTTCTTTTTTTTTTTTTTTTTGGTTTGTCACATGCTCATTTTAATTTTATAATTTTTTCTGACCGAGGTGTGTGCGAAAATGCAAATGGAATTTCATAGTCGACCATTAACACCTTTTTGCACAGTCGCCTGTTGGCTCTTACATTCTCGTTTCCATTCATTTCTTGTGGTCCAAGCTCTGTTCGCTCTGCGCATATTTCATGTGACGTCGCGGCCCCCCAAAAAGAAAGGAACAAAAAATTCGCAGAGAAACAAAAAATTCATTTCATTAAATGCCACACAAATGCGGCACAAAACGTTTTCAGCGTGTGATATTTTACAGCGCGTTCCGTTTGTGCTGCTGTTAACCCCTCCGCCCCTCCCACTCCTGCCCCACTCCCTCTCTCTCGAGCAGAACAATGTGCTGCACTGTGTCCAGTGTGCGAGAATGCGCTTTTATCATGTACAATAGAGGAATAGAGGGCGTGGCACAATTGCCAACCTCTTCTTGTGCAATAAGTGGTGTACCAAAAGCTGATGAAACCAAAAATACCCGAAGAAAATATTAAAAATATAAAAGTGGCAAACTTAACTTGAATACATTTGCAGAAATAACAATGAAATAAAAAAAAATTAAAAAAAAAAAAAAAACAAATAGATAAATTATTTTACTCTAAATATTATACTTTAAACAGAGATATATTATAAAGGAGACTTTTTTTTATTATTATTTTTAATTATATTTATATATTATCAAATTTTATACTATTGAAACACATTTCATTTTATTAATTTAAAGCCAAACTGCTTTATCAAATTAGAAGAGAGTAAATAAAGAACCTAGATGATTTCTTGGCCAAGTTTCTATGCAACTCTCAAAAGTAGGCAACACAAATTGAGAGCTGGAAAACTATGCGAAGTTACAGAATGAACTCAGAAGCCATACTCAATTGAAGAAAGTGAATTGTCAAAAATCCCTGTGGACGGATATTCGGATGCCCCAGAGGGCTGTTAATTCCCAATTCTCGGTTAACACTTGCAAAATGCCAAATCAAAGGCCATGCATATTTTCAAACCATCTCCGACCATCTATGAAACTTATTGTCGATTCTAGTTAGTAAAACTCACTTCCGGTGCAGGTCCATTGCAACATTTTTGTTGAATCTAACTGCCAAGTTAACAATGACAACAGGAGGCAGCAGGAGCAGCAGGAGTAGCAGGAGGAGCGGCAGAGCTTTAGACGTTTGTTTCCTGTCCTTCGAGCCATTCCTGCTGCTGCTGCTGCTGATGCTTACTTTGTATTTAGGCATTGCAATGCAATTTTTTGGCACACAAAATGCAACGGAAATTGTTCGGTAGGTGAACAGAAAACCGAAAATTCCAACCAGAAACCAGAAACGAGAAACGAACGAATGAATTTGTCATTTTCTCTTGTACGCAGTGTTGTTTAGATTTTTTTTTTTTTTTTTT
The DNA here is from genome assembly GCF_018153725.1 of Drosophila mojavensis. Taxonomy (NCBI): domain Eukaryota; kingdom Metazoa; phylum Arthropoda; class Insecta; order Diptera; family Drosophilidae; genus Drosophila; species Drosophila mojavensis. Next base: position 8,925,438 of record NW_025318858.1, read on the forward strand.
TTTTTTTTTTTTTTTTTTGTTTGGTTGTTGTTGTTGTTACCTATTTCTTCTTTTGCCATGCCGGCTGCCTGACAAAATTGCAGCCCGAAAGTTTGTCTAACCAAAACGCACAACGAGGCGTAGCCATCGTGCCTCTGGCCCGGCTGATCCCCAAACTGTTTGCATACGTGCCCAATGTGCAATTGCCTGGGCGCTGCTCAATCATTGGCCGTCTTTGGCACATGGCCCGGCAGTGGGGCGTGTCGAGTGGGGGCCTGCAACATGTAACTGACACAATCGGAATGGAAAACGACATGCAACGCGACACAATTGCTGACTGCAACAACAAATAACTTGAGCTGACAGCACTACATTTTCTTACCTTCGAAATTGAAGTGCGAAATCTGTGGCAAATCTCCAAGCAGCTCTCGCTCTGCCTGCCGGATTAGTCGACAGTCGACCCTTTCGGTTGCCCCTGCAACAATTGTTGTTGCGCGCCGCGTGATTTTTGAGTGTTTGATCGGCAGACAGGCGTCAGATTATGCCAGAGACCCAAAACTCTAAACTCTAAAGAAACTAGCAAACCAAATGTTGCAAGAAATAGAAAAAAGAAAAGTAAAATAACATTTGCAGAACCCGAGCCAGGCAAAGGCTGCTTCAAATATCTTGTGTAATGGAAAATCCTGTGGGTCTGCCAGTTGTTTACCTTGCAACGCGACATTGCGGCTGGTTAGGCAAATGCAGCTGCAACTACCCAACGGAAACGAGGAGACGATGCAAGAGACGTCGCGACGTCTAAATGCTCTAGTCAAAGCTGAGATATTATGAAAGAAATATATAAATAAATATCAGGCAACAGACGATGGCCAAAAACTCTAGTTAAGCTTAGGAAATTCGCATTGGAACATAAGCTTTTGCTTGAATTCTTATATAAGCTTTGCCCACTGAATCTAATGAATCAAATCTTCATTAATTTCTAGCCATCAGAATAAATTTCTTATAATGAATAAATTTTCTCATAATGTGAAAGGATTGTATCCTTTGTTATGATCATGTAAACTATTGATTAGCTACATTGCTTTAGATTAAATACATACTTATTTTTACTTACTTACTTATTTTTACTCCTTTCATGCTGTTCAAGCATGAATATACAAATATCGTATACATGACTCCCACGCACTCAATAGGAATAGCTAAGCGTCACATGTGTGGTCTAAAAAAGACAGACGAACGCAGACCTATAAAACTATAGCGATATAATAAGAACGTGTAAGAGATGAACTCTGACCTTACAACTCAGCGATATATAAGAAGAAACAATAGACCAATGCTGAGCCCCTTATTAGGATGTGAATGCTCTATCTATACTAGGCTAAATTAATACATAAGTCTGGATCTAAATACCCAGAGTCAAAAGAATAAAGATCAATATCAACTAAACACCTTTACAGTCAAGTGTAATCATTCACAAGCCTTAGCTTGAAATTTGATTAAACCAAGACACAGCCAGTTATCGCTCTTTATGTATTTCATTATTATTATATTTATTTATTCAAATCAACAAAAATCTAACACATTCTTCGAGCCTTAGCTTATATTAAAAATAAATACAATTCTGAACACAATCTTCAGACCGCAGCTTGAGTTCAAATATAAATTGAAGTAAAATTGTTTAAAGTTGCTTTCAGTTTACTCGTCATATTCAACTGACTTACTCAAGTATAGAGTATAGATCGCCTTGCCATCTTATGCCAGACAGACTAGCGACAACTTCTCATGTGTGTCCCAACAACAATTGTGTGCTTACGCTCAGTATTCTTGTTGTTATTGTTGTTGTTACTGCTGCTACTGCTACTGTTGTGTTTTGTCAGTAACTGTAACTGTAACTGTGGCTGTGGCTGTGGCTATGTCCCGGCTGTGCCGGTAACGGCACATTGCACTTATGCCGTGTGCTGCTGCAGCAGCTGTGCCACGTTTTTCCCAGATTTTGCCTATGATATTTGCAAGAATTTCTTGTGTCAATTGTGAGAGAGTCTGTCGACTGTCTGTCCGTGTGTCTGTCTGTATATTTCAGTGGCTGTCCATCTGCTTGCCTGGCTGGCAAATATTTATTTATCGCATTAAATCAAGTTAGACAAATTGGCAAAGAACTTAAAGCGAGCTGTTTGCTGTCGGCTAAATAAAAAGGCAAACAAACACAATAAACCAAAACAAAATAAAATGGAATAGAATAAAATGAGCGAAACAAACATAAGGAACGAAGCCAACTCATCAAGTTTTCGCCCAGAAAACCCAAACCCCAGACAGCTCCGTCATGCAGGCAACACGGGGCGTATGCGTAATTTGGAGGAAGCTGCAGTAAAAATACAGCTGCAGATGTTTCGAAGCACGAAATTAATTACAAGAATACACACACACACACACACACAGACATACACATGCAGACTTGTATAAAGCAAAGCAACAACAAAAACAACAACAAGACGAGCGCCAAAATAATAATAATAATAATAATAACAAGTAAGAAAAATAAACTTTACACAGAGCCAAAGAGAAGCCATAAAGAAGCATATGCTAAGGCAGAAGCATTAAAATAAACCAGAAGAGGAAGAAGAAGAAGAAGAAGCAGGAGAAGCGCAAGCAAAAGTTGTGCGATATTATCTGCATATGTGTGTGTGCTATAGCGTATGTGTGTTTGTGTGTGTATGGGTGTGTTTGTACTTCTTGTTGTTGCTGCTGCTGGTGACTTGAGAGCGAATCTTATAAAAGCCTGCACCAAAAATTGTAATTGCAACTGCTGGTCATATCAAAGAGCCCTGAAATAGGAATAGTCATTTGATGTAAAAGTAGAGAAACTGGCAAAATTATACTCTACGATTATATATGGATATATTGCCTAAAAATGCAAACCTCATGCAACATAGCTGAGCAACAACAAGTTTAACTAGAACTGTCGCATTTCTTACAACCTAGCTGACTTTCGAGAATTTACTGAAATTTCCATGCTGCTTACTTATATAAGAGTTTAACTATGGAATAGAATATGGTTCAGAATCATATAAGATTTCTAGATGTAATCAACTTCTAATAGCTTTTTATTTAGAACAGCTTATTATGAATAACTTTTTGCTCTGATTTGATTAAATTTATTTATTCATGTGGGACACCTTATTTTTAATCAATTTACGCTATAGAAAAGTGTTGTGTTTTATATTTCACTTTTGTATATTATTTTAAGGAATTTTATTCTGATTTTCTTATATACAGATTTTTGAGCTCTATATTTATTAGACCTCCACTTTTTATGGTATATTTAGTATTACTAAATCCCTTTCTAAGCTCAACGAAAAATAATCTGCTTAGTCATTAAAAATATTATTTAGTTATTGAGCACATCCATACGATTTTAGAGCCTTCAGCTAGAGCATTTCACATTCAGCTTTGGTGCTAAATACATAACGTTTTATTCAATTATTGTTGTTGTTTACCTTTTATGTCTCATTGGGATCGTTTTTGGCAGCAGCTTTGCCTGGAATGTGGACTTGGCCTAGAGCTAGGAGCAGCTTTGTTGCTTTTGCTGGGTGCTCAAAATTTGAGATGCAGCAATTAGTGTTAAATAAAGAAGTCATAAAGTGTAAATAATATTTTTGAAGCTCAAATGAAAAGCAAGCAAATAAAATGTAATGCGAGAGAGACTGCGTGTGTGTGTGTGTGTGTGTGTGTGTGTGTGTGTGTGAGTGCTCGACATTATTTATGGCCAACATTGTTTGGCATTTAAAGTGAAAAGCTGGCCGACAGCTGGCAATCATTTTAAAGCATTTGCCAAGCAATTAATAGTTGCATAAATATTGTAAACGAATTGCTGCATCGCATCAACAACAGCAACAACAACAACAACAACAATTACAAGTTGATTTTTGCTGGCAATGTCAAGTCTCGTTCTCAATGTGATTTATGCCACCCGCATGTTTGGCACATTTTGTCAATTAATCAGCATAAATGTCAGATGGATGGGCTTTCGAAGAAACTCATATTTGTATTGAATAAATCATTGAGCAACAATTGGCAATGAGTCGAAAACAAAAACCTATTTGTTTTCCAAGACCTATTGAACTGTAAGTATTATGTGAATATTATTTACATTGCCTTTATCAAATAGTCAATAGAAATGTAAATTGCCAAATTTCACATTTCCTCGAATAGAACAGGAATCTCTGTTATTTCCTTTGTGAGCACGTTTCTTTATTGTTGCTCAAGCATGATGGCTGTTAAAAATGTTGGATAATAATGAAAGTCAAATATTCAATATTTGATTACTGACACATGTACAGAGCAATAACAAAGTGCTCAAATCAATGTTAACATAAATATTAAATCATAACTATTAAGAAACGAGAGCTGATATGTGAATCATTCTGTGCTTTATCTCCACAGTCATAAACAACAGTATATGTACTACGCATAGCACACGCATAATGAGTCATTGAATAATTCTTGTTCTATGAGGAATTTCTTAATAATAGAAATTATGAGCAATTAGTAAGTAAACGGTACATTTAAATGTTTCTAGCCTTTACTAAAGATTCGGGTTTTTATTCTTGAACATCAAACTTGTAATTTAAATTGAGATTAAATAAGTGTTTAAAAATGTATTTATTACAAAATTACTTTTTACATTCAATAATAAATACACATTTCATTTGAAATGTACAAAATTTCTGGTACCATATCAAATCAAGCTACCAGAGTTTATAATTTATTATATAAAGAAGATTATAAGTTTATTCAAAATAAAGTATTGAATTGTATATATATGCAAAAATTATTTTATTTATAATCTTATAAAAGAAAAATAAATAAAAATAATAATAATATTAATAATTAAATAATTAATTAACATTAAAATATTTGAAATATTTTGTAATTTATGAAATCTCTGACTTTAGACGAACGAGCAGAATTTCACATTTTCAATTTGTACAGAATAGCAAAATATCTGTGTTAACATATAAGAAATTATTAGTAGACCAATAATATATAACAACTGTATTTCTTATTAATAATAGTTTGGATTTCATAAATAATAACCAAATATCAAATAATTTGGATTTAAATATTATCTCTCTGCCTGCAATGAGCATATTTACATTATTATTGTAAACATATATAAATTTTTACTATTCGTATTCGTATTGCAAATTTTCAACATCTGCATTTGTAAAATATGTTTGTAAAATATATATTTAATTGGCTTTTTTCCTTTATACATATTAAAATGTTCAATCATGCAGTAGAAATAACATTTCAAGGACATTTAACCTAAACTTCTCAAAATAAGAATTTTATCAAATAAAACTTTGAAGCCAAGTTCATGTCTTCAACTGTTGGCTGAAATGCATTTGCAAATGAAAATATTTATTTCTTCCTTCATTTCTCTAAATATCATAACATAAACCTCAATTTTCATAAACCTAACAGCACAAATATTTACACATACATACATATATATGTACATATATAGGTATATAACAAATGACAAGCTGTTCTCAACTTGATTTTTTGTTATTTTGTTGCATGTTTTGGGCCTAATGGGAAGATGGCTAGAATACACTTGTGCCGAAAGGAGCATCATTTGATAAGCAAATTGTTACAAATTTTGGACAAACAATGCGTTCTCTAATAAATATGCTTGGCGCATGCAAGGAATAAAATGAATTTACGATGCTCGAGCAAATAAAATATGAGTGTGTGAGTGAAATTTGAAAGTTATGTAACTGGCAGGAGACCGGATCGCATGCATAGCCATCATTGGTGCTAGGCACTAGAGAAGCATTCGTTCGAGTGTCCCCAGACGGCGACAAGCAAACAGGATGAGCAAGTGGAGCTGCAGCAGGAACAGAAGAGGGATTGTAGCAGCGCCGGCTGTAGCAAAGGCATGTTGAGGACAATTTCTAGTGGGAATCACGTAACGAAGTGCATTGTTAAAATATAATAAAATCGCAATTTTGCGTTCATGTTGCAATGTGGCGTCATATCCTTTTTCCTTTAATTTTTCACGAGTTCGCCGTTTCGTAGTTCCGAAAACCCAAAATCAAGAGCTAAGGGGGGAGAGAGACTGTGGAGGCGAGGTAGGAACTGTCACTGCTAGCCAGTGCATTTCCACGCTTCTTCGTGCTCCCTCGTGCAGTTCATAATGGGTCTCCGTCTCCAATTCATGCTTGAGAACTGCAGAGATGGGCGGTGCTTCTGTAAGTGAGAGAGTGGGCCATGGGCCACGAGTCACGGCCAGTGGGCGTAGGGGCTGGGGGCTGGGGGATTGGTGGCACTAACGGCGCGTTCTATGCACACTCCATAGATTTTAATGCAATTTTCTACGGGTTTTTATATGTTTTTATTTCGCTGTTGTCATTGTCGCAGCTGCCAAAGTCTTTGTTCTTGCCTAGGTCCGATGTCGCAGCGACCGCTGGTCGCTTCGTTGGGTTTTCTTGTTGTTCTTGCTGTTGTTGCTGGGTCTGGAGACTGGGGTTAGTTTTGTTGGGTTTACTTTGGTTTGCTCGCTTGTTTGGACTATGTATCCGTTTGCAAGTTTCTCAAGCGCCCCATATTTCTGCACTCAATTGTCCTTCAGCGCATTTTGCGGTTTGCTTCGGCTTTTTAGTTGACGTTGTTTGTATCTTTGTCTCTCTCTCTCGCCTTTCGTTCTTTCTCTGTTGTTGATGCTGTAAAATATAATGCCTTTGTTTGTTCGCGCAATAAAAAATGATTACTTTAATTTCCGTGCACATAAAAAGCGCGTCTAACATGAGAAATGGCTGTCATTGTGGCACTTTCCTTCAATATTTTCTAGTTTGCTCTCTTTTAACTTTTAGTTTGCCACAAATTTTCGCAATAATATAATTTGAGTAAGTTTCTTTTGTTAGACTGTGCAACAGAAACTATCAAGGGAATTTTTCTCGTATTTATTTTAAAATAAATTAATAATAATATATATTTTAATTATATTATTTTATTTTAATTATATAACATTATATATTTTTTAATTAATTATTTTAAATATTTAAATAAATATTTAAATATTTAAAAAATTCTGATTGCATTGCATTACTTAAAACAAATATAATAAGAAATTTAAAATAAATATAATATCAGAGCTTTTCTTAAAACTTAAACAACTGCAGCTTACGTTAGTGATCTAAATAAAAGTTGTTTTTTTTTTTCGAAAAGTATCCTACACTAATCCCCAATATAAGCCATAATTGCATACACTTCTGTTAGCACTATATCACTCAAGTATACACCTGATATCAATCATCTTCATCCTCCCATCTCACTCAAAATTCTGCTATTCTAAATCTTCCTTTGGTTATTCTTGAAATCTCTCAATATCTGAACAGCAAAACTAAGTTCATTTGCAATTTTAAATGTCGCCTAACCTGAATTTATATTTAAATTAGGATTATTTGCTTTAGTTTTCGATTTTAATTATTAGTTCAATTTGATTTTCAGTGTTCTTATGTATTTGATTTACACCTTTATTATAAATATTCCCACATGAATAACACAATTTTCTTTTCTCTATTTTTCTCTCAATATTTTCCTCTGTTTCCAACAGTCACAAAAATATTATATTTCACTGCATGCAAAATGTGTGTGGGGCTTTTTTCTTCTTCTTCTTCCGTTAGCATTGTCCTTTTTCGAGCGGCTGCTTTCAGCAGTCAGCATTCTTATCCTTGTTCTGCTCGGTGTCAAACCGCATGGGCCAAAAACAGAAGTCAGGACCAGGCTGTGGATTGCGGATTCCCAACACTCTGGCGCTGATGCTGCTGATGCTAAGCGAAAAGTTTATGAACCAAATTGTTTTCACCTGCTGTCCCAAATTTATAACACCTCTCGCCTGGCCTTTATTTTTATTTGTATAATCCTTTCGCTTATGGCATGCCCAGCCAAGCCAAGCTATCCCAGGCCAACCCAAGCCAAACCACGCCCACCTCCCTTCACTTCACCGACACCAGCAACTCTTGCACATGACAGAAACCAGGCATTGGTATTTGCGAGCCCCCACTTCGGATTAGTGAAAAGACAAAAACTCAAGCCAACGAATTCTCGGCTGAACCTATGCAAAAATAAACCCAGCACAGTGGTCGAAAAGCTATTTCGGGTACATTTTTATGGCCACTTCTTGTACTTTGCATAATGTTTGTTCGGCCAATTTTTACAGCCAGTCCAGGGTTTCCGGCCATAATGACCACAACACTTGTTGACCCTCCCACAACTGCCCGGCCAGTCCTTCCACCTCCTCTATGCCTGCCATCGGGTATCGCTCTTGAAACGCACGTTTCTGATGAGTCGGGAACATTTTTCAATGGTCTCATTAAACGACCAGAAATTATATTATATTAAATTTGCCAAAAATTCAGCTGCATAAAAAAAGTTGTAAATATTTTTATGCCTGCATTAATATGCAACCGTCAACCACTGTGGCCCCAGGTGGGGGCGTTGCTTGGTCGCTGTTGAGGGGTGGTGGCAATGGTGGTGGTGGTGGTGGTGGTGCGCTATGTGGCTGTCGCTGCTAATACCACCGCTAATAAAATCTTACTGCCGCAGCGTCGCAGAGCCATGAAGCACAGCTGTGTGCAGTCATTTTTACTGCTGCAGTAGGAGAAATGGCAATGCCAAAGGCAAAAGACGATGAAAACGACGGGCCGGCCAAACAGAAAAAGAGCCAAAGAGCCAAAAGATCCACACAGCCAAAAGGCCAAAAAGGAATCGCGCGAAGCTACTCTACCATCGCTTCAGTTCCTGTTGTTGTTCGGAACTAACTGGAAGATTGCGATGAATGGAACAGAAACTCTATTAAAAATGATATTTTATGCTTATAGTTCGATTTATGATTGGCTCGCACTAGCTTCCAGGGACATTCAAGTATTGTGACTACTTGATAAAGATGTGACCTTTATCCTAGTCAATATTTGATGATCTCTACAAAGGGATCTTTAGATATTGTAGGATCTAGTTTTAGTACGATTTATAGCTAAATTATAGCGACATCAAAAATCGCTATAAATTGAAGAAACTTCTATCCCACTGCAAGAAATTCGTACTCAATAATTCTCGATAATTTGAATTTCATTGCTAATGGTAAAAAAAACTGATTCCTTGCCTTTTGGAAGCATCGGTTTTTTACTGTATAATAATTAATTCTGTCTTTAGTCAAAACAAAATTGTAAAATATTTAATATCTACCTACCTATCTAACTAATCTTTCAAATATTTATTCTTATGATTCATTTATCTACTTTTAGTTAAAAGATATAAAAAAAATCTCTGACTATCAATCTATTTTATCTATACAACCAAATATATGTGTATTAGTATTATAGTATTATTTTGGCTACTCTTAAGAACCTAGACCAATGACTTCCCATTTTTATAGAATTTCTACACATTTCTAAATTATATTACCAATTGCCTTAAATCATTCAAAATTTAGTACTCTTCTAGACAAATTTCGATTACTTACATATTCCACCTTCAAGTAGTAAGTCTTCCAAATAATTTGAGAACCTTCAAGTTGTTAGCGTCTCAGCAATAGGTGCGTGGGTTTGTGCATACGTAAATATATATAGATATATACCCGAGGCAAGGAATTAGCCGATTATGACCATCTGGATAATAACATTTTGAGCACACCCAGAACATGTCCTTTTCACTGCGTGTCCTCGTCGTTGTCGTTGTCGTTCTTTGTTGATCTACCGTTTCATTTAAATACAAATTAAAAGATGACAACGTTGTCTTTGTAGCTTCTGTTGTTGCTGCCGTTGTTGTTGTTGTTGTTGTTATCGTCGTTGTTGTGGCTGCGGTTGCCGTTTAACGTTTACATCTAATGAAACTTTATGACGACCACTTGGCCGGAGGGGCACAGGTCATTGAGCAATGCAAGCGACTTGAGCCACACCTTTAAGTGGCTGCCAGGCTGCCGGGCTGCCTGGCAGCCGGCTGTCCCGCTCTAGCTGCTTGCCTTCCAAACCTGTCCCGCGGTTTTCACTAATTTGCCGGCCAATTTACATAAAGGCCGCGCTGCCAAAGTTGTTAGCCAACGTAATTTCTCCATATACATAATTCCAACTGAGAGAAAGAAAAAAAACTAAAAATGGAAAAAAAGTAGAGAAAATATGATGAACAAAACATGTAAGAGAGTGCTCCAAGTTAAAAGTGAACGACTAGCATGTTACCCTGCTATAAAGTTCTATATTTATCCAATCTACTTTTTCCATAAGCTGCTAACCATAAAGATATCTGCTAAAACTGAATCGAGTTTCGTTATCAATACCATTTTCATTATGGTTTGTCTGCAGCTGTATTCTATTCATTCCGCAAATGAAACGACATATATATTTGTTTTAATTATACCATCTCTGAAATACAAATCCTGCGAGTCCGTCCACAAGAAAAGTTTAGAGCAGGAAAGAAATATAAAAATGCAGGGAATTTTAGCAGCCACATAGCTGGATTAAATTAGAGGTGATATCTGGGATAAAAACGGGTTTGGGGATGGGGAGTTTTCACTAATGACAGGCAGCTGCATTTTAGTGCTTACTCTGCTGGCTCGTACTGTCTGAAGATGTCCATGAAGAGGCGCCATACTCGATGCCCTGACAGCTGTAGAATTTTGCATTTCGAGTTTTGAGCTGTCGTAATTTGAAGAATTATTTATGCAGAAAATGCAAACAAAATCTGAATAATTACCAACAATAGCCAAAACTAACTGACTGACAGCCAACAAAAGCCATTGCAATAGACAAAAGAGCGAGCGAATGAGTGAGGATGAGAGCGAGCGAGAGAGAGAGAGAGAGAAAGAGGGAGAAAGAGAATGGAACAGGTAGTCTAAATGGAATCGCAGCTATTCGCATGTCAGAGCACTCACACATACATATAAGGTAAAAATAATATTTTACGAATATGAATACAATTCTGGCATTTAACAAACAATTGTTCTCTACTCTGATATGTCAGAAAGCAAAAGATGATGGAGCAACTGCCTGACAGCACAAAATAAACATGGGGGCATGGCTATAAACAAAATTGAAAATTTGTATTTCATATTAAAATTTAAAATTTCTACAAAATTATCTGCAAAAGAGCGAAATATTAAGTGTAAGCTATGTACAGTCAGTATTTTATTTACTAGAGATTAGAATTAATAATTAAGATAAAAAATAAAGATAGAAACCTAAAAATGTATTGCTATACATAATTTATAAACTAATTTAAAGTAATAATCAAAACCAAATTCTTGAATTGCTCTTGTATTTATTTGAAAGTCTACTTCAATTGAAATGGTTATGAGTGCTAAGCCAAGTTGTTTTCCTTCGTTTGTGTCTTACTTAGAATATTATCCACCACAAAGGACTCGGTCTTAATCCACGAACCACAAAAGACCTAAGGACCTAACTGAAAGTGCATTAGGAGCCACACAATAAAGTTACTGAAAATAATGCTTTGAATCTAAAATGTGATATTGTTTGATTGCGCTTAAACGTGGCATGGCTTACAGGCTTAAGGATCTGAAGCTCTAATCCCAGACAGAAACCATTCGTACGCAGCGTTTCGCTTGTTGGCCATTAAACACGTCAATAATCTTGCTTGCTCGCTCGCTTTGGGAACGGAAAGTTGTCATCAACTTCAACCGTGGGCCCCAGCTAACAATTAACAATTAAAACCCCAAAGAGCACAACTCAATTTTAGACAACACCAACCATCGCACACACACACAAACACACAAACAGAGAGAGATAGAGAAAGACAATTTCATGTATATGTATATGTATATAGGGAAGATAGCTGATGTCGATAGCAACCGCAACAAGGACAAAACAAGAAGAAACAGACCAAGGAGCAACAACAATGGCCACTGCGAAAACTCTGATGCGAGGCGAAGTTCTGCGCACTTACAACTAAAAACTTGTTACGTATTTAATTGCAATTAAAAAGTTGTTTGTAGTTGCGAATGTTGCGTTTTGTGTGCTCGATGCCATTGCTGTTGCTTTCATTGTTGTTGCTATTACAATACTCTGTATACATTGATGAGTGGATAAACAGGGCTTTTGCAAGTGAATAAAGGAGTACCAAGTAATGGAAGATAATTAAATAGAATAATAAGAATTCAATATATTCTTGAGATATATTATTAAGATTTAGAATAGTAAAAGAGTAGCAGGTAATAGATACAGAGGGTATCTCATAGCCGCAACTAAATTACTTTTATTTTTCCTAACTGTTGTTGTTGTTGCTGACAGACGCCAGGGCAATGGCTATGAGAGCGCTGCCAAATTGTCCTCACAGTGAGAGAAAGAACCACAAAGATGAAGTCATTACAAGCTGAACCGAAATTGGCGCAGAGCAGCCAAATGGTTTTTGCTTAATGAGTTTGATGGTGCATGGCCAGAGGATATGGGGTAAGACACTTAGAGCTAAAGCGCCACAGAACAGAGCATTAGTTCGATATAGCTGCGACTCAGATTTTCGGGCGATAATACTCATTAGAGTTTGGCGAATTCGGCTTAGGCACACCACCCAGCAAAACTTTGGCCATAACAATTGGCCATGAACACAATTGGCCAACATCGAGAGCGGGGTCACAGTAAAGTCTTTCTAATAAATCGAATAAACTTATACAAATATGTATTTGAGAAGAACTAATTTGAAGTCTTTAACTGAATTACAAATTTTTCATATTGAAATTATCGTATCATGTGTCGAAGCGCAAATCATGCAAGCATGAGACCCGTGTTGGCTCACCTTCTGACTGAGCCAGCCAGCCCCCTTGCCTACAAGCGAACATACCGACGAAAGAGAGTGCAGACGGAGCAGAGCAAGAATCAGTCAAAAAGCCAACGGAACTTAATACTGGTTCATGACTCACGCGAACGTCACTAATTCGTACACACATCAACATACAATACATACATATGTACGTATGTATAAATATACATATGTGCTGTGTACATTCGTTCATTTAACTTGCAGTGGGCAACATGATTTTATGAATATATTACCTCTTAAATAGGTATATATTAAATATTCAATTATTAAGAACATTTTGATATTTATACCAATTATTTGAATTTAATTTGAAAAGAAAATAAGTTATGCGCGCCATCTACGATCAATTCGAAGCAGCCAAATGAAGAGTGAGCAGCAAAGGAGAACAATCGCTTGTCTGCTCGCACTGCAGTGCAATAGTGTAGATATTAATGGTAGACTTGCATAGCTGTGGAGAGTATAAAAGTTGTAAGCATTCCTCATTATCGCTGTTCTCTTTTATGCGTGCGAGTGAGTCGGCAGGGCAGCGTCTGCATAAAGCGCTTGGAGAGTTGAACAAAACTCAATTATTCAGAGTCGCCATTTACACTCTAGCTTTCAATGCAGGTTTATGCATTATGTATGCATGTGAGTGCGAATGGGTTGGCTGCTAATATTTTTGATCTCACTTCGACATGTACATGTGTGGGAAAAAGAAGTGTAGCTTACATAAAGAGTAGACAATTGTTGAGAGCGTGAGCGAGAAAGGTAGCTCACGTACACTTGATAATTGCAATGGATGTGTTTTGGTGTTAAATAAAAAATGTAATATCTTCTTTAAGACACCTCACAAATTAATAATTTAAAAGTGTCTTGCAAATATATTCATTGCAATCAATTGAAATTTCATGACACTATACATGTTTACGTATAGTCGCAAAAAAAGAAAAAAAAATCAATTGAATTAGTTAAAAGATACTTTTGAGAGTTACCTGACAAGAGCAGAGCAAACGAAATTCCGTCAGCCATGGTGGAGCAGACACTATTGAGGGAAATTGGGGGTTCGTTATAAAAGAATCACCTGCAGCTGGTAGCGGGTAAAGTGTGACCTGTGTGACTCTCGACTGACGCCTTGGCAATTGTTGTTGTTTTCCTTTCGCTGGTTTCTGCATGTTGTTGTTATTGTTGTCGTCTTGGCAGCTTGGATTCCCCAAAGTGCAGACTGCACTTGGCTTTGCTCCCCAATGCGCTGGGGTAGCCGCCGGCAATTGAGTTTAGTGGATACGTGTTTGTATGGAGAAGGGGAGCTAGAAATATATACCGAGAGAGAATAACAGAAAGAGAGAGAGTAGGAGACAGAGAGCTGAATGAGGGACCGGAGAAAGCTGTGGATTGCAGCACTAGTGACGCGTGTAAGCGGTAAATGAATTTATTTGGCTCATTTAGTTGCAGTTAATTTATTTTTATATTTATTGAGTTTATTTTGCAATCGACCCTTCACATTGTAGCTGCAAAACAAGGGAAACAGTACTTGAATATATGTATGTATGTATATATGCTTAAATACTTGTATCGAAATACATATTTATATATGTAAGATAATATCATGGCAAATGAGAGGAAGCTTGTTCATTTGTAAAGTTTTTCGAATTACAGATTTACAAATGTTTGATCTGGATTTATGGAATTAAAGAAACTGTTTAACGAACCAAATCTAATGAGAGCTTTAAATATACAAAGCAGGATATAAGTTGGCTAGAATAGTATAGTAGGTAAAAGTATTTAAAAATATATAAGAAAAGCAAATTTACCTGCTTATATATTTCAAGTTGTCATTTCAATTTGTTACTTTTTCATATTCTCACTGTCCGTTCACATATCCTCCACCTTAGCGTATTCTAAAATCCACAACAGTGCACCTAATCATAGAGAAGGTCACCATAATTTCCACAGCTTGAGTAAAATGTCTAATAGCTGGCTTTGGCTTCCTTCCACCCAGTCCAAATTGCAGTCCTTTCGCCACTTGCAGCCTTTCCTGCAGTTAATGTCGCGTGCCATTGACTTGACTTGAGTTGAGTTGAATCGCCTGGTTTGAACACTTTTCGGCATTTTGATGGTTGCCCAACACGACACTTGGCCATGCATTCAAATTTGTTCAAATTCATTTCAATTACCGTCAATTTTCAATAATTTTGCTCAAATTATATTCTATTAGGCTAAAACATAATTAGACACAGCACGCGGCGCTTGGCTGAAAGTTGGCAAGGCCAAGAAATGCGAAACTTCTGATATGAAGTTAAAGAGAATTATTAGTTATGATAGCAGATGGTGACGAAGATCGAGATTTGATATAAAATACGATTGTCATATTTAAAACTAAAAAAAACTAATAGTTCCCTTAAGGCCCTGCTATATTCTTTGAATTATTTTCAACTATATCAAAATAGTTAATTAACATCGATATGCTAAGAATGATATATCTTTGAATAATAATTAAATAATTATTTTTAAAGCATTCATGTTTGCTTGAAGCTCTTCCACAGCTCTCACACGAACCCCTTTCACAGTTAATTTTCCCCTTTATTTTTGGCTCATCTATAGCATATGTGAAAGGGGTTTGTGGAATGAAAGGAATTCAGCTAGAAAATCCAGCTACATTTAATTTTAAACTTTTCATGTGGCAACTTTTTGACTAGCTGCCTGGTTGCCTGCCTGGCTGGCTGGTTGCCTGGCTGGCTCCCAGGTTGCGTGTGGGTTGTACGTTGGGGTTATTTAGAAGGTGGCTGGCAAATGCATTAGCTAGTGCTGTATTTTATGTGGATACAGGTGAAAGCGCGAGCCAAGCGGCAAGGGTTAAGAGTTCGCCTGTGGATGTGCGGGAAGTTATTAGGGGCTGGGGGCGGGCGATGTGTGGCAGTTCGTTTTGCTGCCATCCGGCTGTGCTCTTATGAATTCACATGCTTAAGCCGCAAACTTATGTGCGCGCACAGCTTGAAATCCACGCGCACGTAAACTAAACTTCAACTAAACCAAAACTCACATTCCTGCCTCGTATCTATTGCCCTGAACTTTGTTTTCCACCATACGTGGCCCCCTTTCCACACCCATTCCCATTCCCGTTCCCACTCCCATTCCCATTTCCATTCTCATCCTTCCATTCTTGTCCTTGTTGTCGCCGCTGCCACAGCTGCATCTCGGATTTGGCATCTTACCAAGGCTTACGGCCCAGCTAGTCAACTAGTCAGCTAGTCTAAGCACTCGCTAGCCGGCCAAGTCGTGTGCCAAGTCAATGAGCAATTGACTGCCATCGCGCAGACATTTCGCATTGCGATAAACCCGACTAACTCATATTCATATCTCAGCTGCTCTGCTCTGCTCACAGTGTGAGCGCAAAGTTTTTGCACTGCATTTCACTCACCGGGCGGCAAAAGTGCTTTCAACTACACTTTCGACAAATATGCGTGTGTAAAAAATTGAATTTACTTTTGATAAATGGGTAACGGGTTACATTTTGCACGCATCATAGGAAGTTTATGGAAAAAAAAAATTTAAAAGTAATGCAAAAATTCAATAAATTCAAGCAACATTAAAGAGAAATTATTGAGTGATGAGCTACTAGCGGATTGTATCTGTATCTGTATCTGTATCTGTATCTGTATCTGTATCTGTATCTGTATCTGTATCTGTATCTGTATCTGTATCTGTATCTGTATCTGTATCTGTATCTGTATCTGTATCTGTATCTGTATCTGTATCTGTATCTGTATCTGTATCTGTATCTGTATCTGTATCTGTATCTGTATCTGTATCTGTATCTGTATCTGTATCTGTATCTGTATCTGTATCTGTATCTGTATCTGTATCTGTATCTGTATCTGTATCTGTATCTGTATCTGTATCTGTATCTGTATCTGTATCTGTATCTGTATCTGTATCTGTATCTGTATCTGTATCTGTATCTGTATCTGTATCTGTATCTGTATCTGTATCTGTATCTGTATCTGTATCTGTATCTGTATCTGTATCTGTATCTGTATCTGTATCTGTATCTGTATCTGTATCTGTATCTGTATCTGTATCTGTATCTGTATCTGTATCTGTATCTGTATCTGTATCTGTATCTGTATCTGTATCTGTATCTGTATCTGTATCTGTATCTGTATCTGTATCTGTATCTGTATCTGTATCTGTATCTGTATCTGTATCTGTATCTGTATCTGTATCTGTATCTGTATCTGTATCTGTATCTGTATCTGTATCTGTATCTGTATCTGTATCTGTATCTGTATCTGTATCTGTATCTGTATCTGTATCTGTATCTGTATCTGTATCTGTATCTGTATCTCTATTCTGTATTCTCTATTCTCTATTCTCTATCTCTATTCTGTATTCTCTATCTCTATTCTGGGTTCTCTATTCCCTAGCAAAAGTAACTGAAATCATATAAAATTGAATGTACTGCCTCTTATGAAATTTTATAATTCTTTCGAAGATCCACATTGCAATTGTAATACAGTGCGATATAAAATAAATAAATGGTTTTGGATGTTGTTGATGAGGTCCTAAGTCTTGGAGCCCTAATCTGAAAGCTGTTGCACCTCATCGCTCTCCGCCAGGTCGCTCTCCGAGAATCGCTGAGAATTGTAATTCGAGATCAGATCGTGTGCATGCTTCACTAGAATTGCCAGCTCGCAAATTATTGGCTCCCCGTTGAACAGAAATTTGGTTATACACTTGCTCTTTTCGAGGGACGTTTCATCCCTGACAGCCTCCTCAAAGTGCATTTTGTAATTGTTGAAGAACTCAAACATGACTTCGTGCTGCATTAGAATCTCCGATATTTGAAGGCGTGCTCCAGGCTCGCCATTGATTTCGCCGTCTGCGTCGCTCAAGGACAGATTGCTATCGAATTTGCGGAACGAGCTGGTGGCATCTGAGTTCTGGCTTGACTTGAACCCAGCGAAGTTGCCGCGCTCATCATTGACCTCTGTCTCGAATTCATCCGACTCGGTGTCTGTCTCGGTGCCTGTCTCGGTGCCAGACTCCTGCCCCGGCTTGCTGTCCTCGTTGGCTGAGCTTGTTTCGTCATTCTTGCTTGGCTGCTCGCTGTCCGTTTCCACCAAATCATCGTCCTTGGCCACCAATTCCTTGACACGATCCGCATAGCGTAGGGTGTTCAGTGTGTTCTCCACCGAACTGAGGCCCGGCGATATCATGGCTATCATGCACGTCTTGTTCTGCTCGCCCCCAATAAAGGAGTCGCGCAACACCTGCGTCAGCTTGGAGCCCCGGAAGGGCAGATGACTCGAATGGCGACTCAAGGCGCGAATGCACTCCTTCAGCGCCAGCAGAGACTTGTTGATTTCGGCGCCCTCGCGACGGGTCTGCAGATTGGCCGACTGTGTGTCGGCGCCGCGCTCATTGCCAGCCAGATCCACAAAGGAGCACTTGCCGCACGGCTCCGTATCGTCGGGCAACACCAAACCCATCTGGAAGACGGCATGCGAGCGTGACGACTTGATGTTCACCGACGTCTGGCCAGAGGTGCGCTCCCGATTGCCCTGCTCGATGATTGCCAGCACATCCTCCACCTTCTGCACTGGCATTCGGGTCAGGCCAACGATCACCACCTGCTGGCGACCGTCCTCGAGCACGCGCAACATCGGCTTCTCCGGCAGCAGCAAATCGAAGACCTGTTTAAAAAGATCTCAATTAGAGCTCAGTTGATCAGAAGAGTCTCCATTATCCATTGTGTAAATGAGAATCCTGCAAGGTGATCAAAACTTCCTCTACTTATCCATCGGCTATCGATTATATAAATGAGAATCTAGCTAGATAATCTAAACTTCCTATCCTTATTGATTCGACTATCGACTATATAAATGAGAATCTAGCAGAGTGATCGAAACTTCCTCTACTTATCAATCGACTATCGATTATATAAATGAGAATCCTCTACTTATCGATAGACTATCGATTATATACATGAGAATCCTCTACTTATTGATCGACTATCGATTATATAAATGAGCAATGTGTTCGAAACTTCCTCTGATTATCCTTCGACTATCGATTATATAAATGAAAATATAGTAAGGTGATCGTAATTTCCCCTACTATCGATCGACTCTTGACTATCGACTATACTTGCAGACTGTACTCTTACCTTGCTGCCGTAGATCTCAAAGTAGCTGCACGTAACACTGGCGCCCATTTCGCGATATTTGGGCTTTTCCAGCTCAGCGAACACATCCTGAGCGGCCAGAGCATAAATGCCGGTGGTGCAGTCCTGCACCTTGCCGCAGAATTCGCCGCCCATAGTGTGGGTCTTGCCGCTGCCCGTCTGGCCGTAGGCAAAGCACGTGGCATTGCCGCCCTCGAACATGGTGCGGATCAGGGGGCGAGCGGTGTGCTCGTAGACCAGCGCATTGCTGCACTGCTCGTCGAAGGTGTAGTCGAAGCGGAACTTGTGGTGCTCCAGGAACTTGGTCAGATCCACCTTGTTGCGCAGCTCGTGCACGATAAGCGAACTGCGACTGGGCACTGATATGATGTCCACGGCCTTCGACTGCAGCTCGCGCCGGCTCATCGGGCGCTTGCGCACGCACACGGTTATCTGCTGGGTGCGGGCGCCACGCGAGCTCAGGCAGCGCAGCGGATTCATGTGGAGCTGCCCACGATAATTGCGCACCATTAGCGCCACCTCCCAGTTGGGATTGCCCGGATCTTTGCTCATCAGGACACTCTGCTCCCGTCGCTGCTCGGCCTGCCAGGCACGGCGACGCTCCCGCTGCTCCTTCAGGCGCTCCACCTCGCGCACAACGCTCGAGCGCTTAATGCTGGCCGTGCTCGATGCGCCTCTGACACCCTGCGGCTCCACACTGACAGGATTGGCATGATGTACAGCACGAATAGCCGGTGACTTGACGGGCTTGACGGGCTTCGCAGGCTTCGCGGTCTTGATGGAAGCCGGCACATTGACGGTGCTATCGCAACGACTGCGCATACGCTTCTTGTAGGGACTGCTGCTCGCGGACTTCTTCCGGTACATGCTGTAGCCGGAGAGATTGTGCGGCTTCGATTCGGCCTTGGGTGGCTCCATTTTGTCGGGCGGCGACTGCTGCTTCTGCCTGAACTTCGCCAGAAACGGATTTAGCTCCAGTATGGTGCCCCAGGGTATTTCCTTGCCTTTCACCTTGCTGCCCTGTGTCCACTCAACGGTCACCACCTGTCGGTCGGGACTCTTCAATCCGACCGATGCAGCCTGGATGCATCCGTCGGATCGCCTGATGTTGATCTTATCGCCAATCGCTAGCACTTCCATATAGCAGCAATTTACTTACGTTTGTGAAAAAAATGTATAAGCAAATATTTCTGCAATCGCAAACCGAAAACGGAAATTAGAAAATTATATAAAAACAGTAAGTGGAAAATGCTCACCCGGTTGGGCCTGTTAACGGAGTATTGTGCTCAGATAATATGTTCGAAATGATATCGTTGCGTATGTCAATGAATGCAATGATATATTGATCAGATTCGAATAATGGCTGCACAATGGATGTACCCAAACTCCCAAAAAAAAAAAAAATATAAATATGTCTGTGACAAAATATCTGCTTTATTTCGATTCTAGCTTGCAACTGGATTGGATCAGAGTGTTGATTGTGTCTATGAGACCGTTTTCATAGCAGTTCCAAAAAGTTTGATTTATTTCTTGTTTACAAAATGCCTGAATCTCAAGTGTTGTATAAAATGTAGTACGTAAAATGATTTCAAATGATTAAAACGATTTTTAATTTTCACAGCCTACTAAAAAATAGAAAATCCAATAATATGGGCACACCTGATGCAAGCGAATGTTTTTCATAGCTTGCTTATATTAAAAATATGTGTATTCTATTTTTGGATCAAAGATTAGACGCCCAGTAATATATCAAAATTGTTTCCAACTGAAATCCCGTTGACGTCTGTAATTACTGTTCAGGGTAAGATACTTAGGTGGCTAAAGAGTACTTTGCTAAAAGTATTCCAGAAAGAGCACTATTTCTTGAAGACTTCTCAAGAAATAATACACTCTATTGCGTTGAATAAAAGTTTTCATGCTCAACAAACCACACACACCGACACACACTCTCACACACACACATGAACACCCACATTGAAGCTCATAGACACCTTGAGCTGGCATCATTATTTTTGGACTTTAGTCTAAGAAAGGCTCTTGGTAAAAGTTGGCGTCAAGTCGAGTGGCAACAAATACAACTGTTAGATGACATCGCCTAACCCAAAGTTCCCGTGAGTTGAAGCCAAGCAATTTTCCGGTGCTTACCAAATGCAGATGCAAATGCAGATGCGGATGCGGATGCAGATGCAGATGCAGATGCAGATCTGATAAGGAGCACTGCGCTGGGAGAAGCCTTAGGCAAAACTCTGAAAAGTTTAGTTTTAATTAAAGGAAATTTGCGTGCGTGGCACTTGATTTGTAGTGTTTCCGTGTGCTCAGAGTGGGGGCTAACTGTGGGGGGGTTGGGTGAGGCAGCCCTCATAAAAATATAAATATAATTGAAATTCTAAATTGCGATTGCCACAAGCGTCTGCTGCTGCTGCTGCTGCTTCGGCAACTGCTGCTAATGCGGGCTGCAGGGCGTGGCAGCCAGCATCTATAGTTTTTCTTTCGGCTTTTCCCATTTTTCGCTTTCGTTTTTTTGCTCGTGCTGCTCCTCGTAATTAGAAGCAAATGCAAATTTACACGTCGAGTGTGTCGGCGATGACGGAAGTCATTGAAAGCGCCGATGCGTTGCACAGGCATTGTGGCGGGCAGCGAGCAGGCGGGGCAGAGGGGATGTGTAGCTGAAGCTGCTCCAGCTGCCTGTCGGGACTCTGGCAGGAAGCTCGCAGCCGGCAACTTCTATGCCATGTGCGTGTGGATACACATAATGAGAAAAGTTTCGGAGGTGTCTGAGCGGTAGCAGGATGTGTGTGTGTGTGTTGATAGGATAGCTTGCCTAACCACTTGCCAGGTAAAACAGCATCCGCTCCTAAAGGCTCAGCATTTGCACAGCCGAAGCTGCTTTATTAACTGATTTCGGAATGCAATTGAATTATACGTATTATATATAGTTGAGTCTACTCTTTGTTTATGATGTTTTGCGAAATTGATTCAGTTAGGCTATGGGAAAACTTGGAGGATATTTATTGTTAAATATTATAATAAATTACTGTTTAGGAAATTGATCTAGTTTTACTATGGATATCCTTAGAAAATAGAATTTATAAAATATATATATAAATAGAATACAAAATATATTTCTTCTATCTAACTTTGTTTAATTAATTAGATATTCGACATGTGAAATTTTCAAATATTTTAAATTAGTTAATTCTAATTCATTGAATTTTAAAATTAAGTTTTTATATTGTAATTGCAGCTCTATTATTATTTTATATGTATATATATATATATATTTTTTTTTTTTTTAATATTTATCTTCATTTAGATTAAGCTCACCCCAAAAATTGTCTTCAATACGTTCCCTATTGATAAGTATAAGTATATAATTTATTCATGCACATATATGTGTTAGAATAGCTTTTTATTTTTATATGCTTGCCTAACACTATGCTCTCTAGTTAATTTTTATTTTATTTCCTGTGCTTCATTCACGCCAAATTAATTACCACAAAGCCATTTATCAACACTAGCGAGATAAACGGCAGATAAAGTCCGCGTCGTCTGCGGATTGGTGACAAATCGTGGCGCTTGTTGTGTGGCCATGGTCCATGGGACGTGGTGGGGAATGGGGAATGGGGGAATGGGCGCGAAGACCCAAAAAGTTAATTTAGTGTATTAAAAGTAGCCACAGCAATAAGTTGTAATGGGCATTGTGATAGACATCAGTGTGACCAGGCGGCAGCGGGACGCGGGTGTTTTAGGGCTTGGAGAGCTTTCAAGTGGAAAATGTGCCAAAATGAAAATGGTTAGGAAGTGGTGAATGAAAATGGAGTTGTCATTTCAATTCGAGTGCGAGTTCGACGGAAACTTGGGTTTTAACTGATGGGCAACAAGTGTAAGTAAATGGGACTGAAAAAGTAATTAAAATTAGTCGCCTGTCTTTTGAGCAATAGACTTCACTACTGGGGAATCGGATAACGGATGTGCTTGAACAAAAGTTTCATATTTGCCCAGCGCAGTGCCGGCGCTCGTCTTGTTAACGCGGCCTATAACGGTAATACACTTGAGCGATTCGCAATGATTAGAAAGCCACACGCAAATCTATCTCTCTGGCAACCCGCACACCCCCTCTTTACCCGGCTCTCCATCACCATCTCCATCTCCCTCTCGCCAGCAGTCGCCCCATTGATGTCGCTGGCATTTAGATGAATTTTCTTTCGCAACGCGTCGCTAAAAACAACCGCAAGTAAATGAGTTCTGATATTGACATGAATTATTCGCCTCAGTGACCTTACAAATACGGGGCGCAAGTCTCTGCCTATATATGTCTAAGGAGTGTCCTTATTACAGGGATAAACTTAAGTGCGTATGCGTTTCGATGTCTGTGCATCTGTATGTGCGTGCGTGCGTGTGTGTGTGAGTGGGTGTGTGTGTGTGTGTGTGTGTGTGTGTGTGTGTGTGTGTGTGTGTGTGTGTGTGTGTGAGTGGGTGTGCGAATTATATGCTTGTTAAATTAAGTTCTCAATTTTAATGGGCACTTTTGCTTGTTTGGGCTTATTTGATGCCGCCTTGAGCAATCAGATCAAAAATCGCAATTATAATTTAGCGAATTTCAATTACTTAAGGCTTAAAGCTACTGTTTAATAGTATTTGTTAATACTTGCCTTGCCTCTAAAATCAAATCTATAGCTTACTTTGTAATGAACTTAATTAAGTCTTTCTGTTCTTTTTTATACTTATATGAACAATAAGTTAGCCCTCTGTCGGCAACCAGCTAAAACTGCAGGAAATCTTAAACAGCTTGTATAAGAGTGGTAGCCATCTATCAGCAGAAAGCGACAGCTGTCAAGCAGTTTAAAACCTGCCGTGCGAGGCAACAAGCAGTTCGAATACGGACTGCGCTGAGCTTCGAAATAAGTTGGATTGTGGATGAAAGTAGGCTAAAAGAGGCTCAAATGTACTAATCTAAATTCTGGAAAAATTAAAGAAAACAATAACAACTATGAATTATTTGCATAGTTTTTGCTCATTATAATAATAAAATAAAAATTTCAACAAAATATGTAGACAATACCAACAAGTAGCCTAAGTATATCCTCCTAGAATTTCTTTTCCGTGTTTCCTCTTTGTGTATCCTCCAGGAATTTCTGCTAAGTGTTTCTTCTAAGGACATGCTATAATAATATCCTATAATTAATTTTAAGCATTACATCAAAGAATTTCCTCTAAGTATTTTCCCTAATAATTTCTTCCAGATATTTCTTCCAAGTATTTCTTCGAAGTATTTCTTCCAAGTAATTCCTTCCAGTATTTTCTCCAAGTCCCTAATGTTTCGCTAAGCAATGATTAAATATTTACACACACTTCACTTCACTTAACACTTGCACGACTGACCCCCACCGGGCCTGGGCGACTGAGGAAATGCTGCAGGTGCTGCCCTTTATATAGGGCGACTTTCAATCAATCACTAAATCGTGCTCAAGTAGAGGTCGTTACAGTCGAGCATTAATTGACCAATGGGAACAATCTCTGCTGCTGCAAGCATTCTAGCTTCGCTCTCCCTAAATATAAATACGAAATAAATACTGCTGCATACATTTAGACAACTTAAATGATCTTCTGTAGCTCTTCGTCCCTTGTCCCTTGCTTTTGATAGGCAGTCAGACAGAGAGTCAAACGGAGAGACAGAATGTGAGATAGACAGCGAGACGGACAGAGGACATCTGTCTTAAACTCTATAGCGCATTTATAATATTAATAATTAGTAGGTGGCATAGACAACAGTTTCTTCTGCTATATAAATCTCTCTAGAGTTTCTGCATATTCCGCCTCAATTTCTGGCTTTCCATCCCATACTCACTTTCAATGGATTTAATATCAATAGGCTAGACCACTTTGAAAAAGGCTGGTCTAGCGTGAAATAAGCTAAACTGGCAACACTGAAACACAGTTTTTATACTGCTTAGTCATCTCGCCAATAGAGGGCTAACAAAAGATTTCAGTTATATTAAAAGCAGCTCAGAATTCGATTTTACTGAATGAGAATTGTAGCTGAATTTGTTAATAATAAGAGAATAATATAAATTGTAACATCATAATAACAATACAAATATATTAAAATATGTACTCTTTTATTTTATAAAATATTTATAAAACTTTTCTTGCAGCTTTCCTAACGCTACTCTTTTCATATGAATTGCTTTGTCTATAATATAGATAAGAGACCTTCTCCTACAGCTCTGTCGTTGCCACGCCCCAGTACTTGCGCATGCGACTCTCATGCTCCGTAAAGCCATCCTCGTCCAGCTCCTCCTCGTCCAGAATATTGTGATCCCTCTCCTGCGTCACTGGGAAGTCATATTCCAGATTGCAGGGCATACGTCGCTGCAGGGAACCGAAGTAGGCGGCATGAGGCCCGCCGCCCAGCTTCGCGTAGGCATCCCGTGACTTGCCGTCGAATAGATTGTAGCCATAGTTGGGCGACTGCTGGAAGGAGCGCATGCTGCCAAAGTACTCGGTGGGTAGCTGCTTCATGATAGGCTGATAGGCACTCAGTGGGACGTGCGCCTGGGTCAGCTGGGGCGTGCTGCTCGAGATGAACTTGTTGGCCACGTTGCGTATGAGATTCGACTTCAGATCGTTGCCATCGGCCGCTGCCAGTTTGGCTGTGGGCAGTCGCTGCTTGGAGAATGACTTCGAGATGGTGTTCAGCTCCTTGTCGAACAGCAGCTGGGTGTTCTGCTCGAGCATGTATTCCCAGCACTTGAATTGCTCCTCGGACAGAACGGACTCCGTTTCGTCGAGCATCTCCAGCTGCTGCTCCTCCTGCAGGACGCGCGCATGCGCCAATATGAACTCGTCCTTGGCCACCGTCGCATCTTTGCTCAGCAAATCCGGATTGCTCTGGCCACTGGGCGAGGAGCGGCCGGCCAGCAGCTCCTGCTCCAAGGTGCGATGCCGGCACGCATTACTCCGATCACAGCAGGTGCGCTTGCTCACGGCCAGGCTGGCCGTCTGCTGCGGCGGCACGAGAGCCGGCTTTTTGCGCACGCTCTGCTTCAGCTCACGTATCAGATGATCCACGTCGGTGCTCAGGTGACTGAAGCGCACCACAATTACGCTCAGATTCGCCGTCGCGCCAAAGCTCTGCGCTATTTCCAGCAGTCGCTTGGCCGCCAACAGAGCATTCTCCTCCTTGCGTATCTCCCGTGCCGCACGCGCAATGTCCATCACGGCCCACAGCTGCTCATTGCCCAGCACCAGGTACTCATCGTCGTTGCTCAGCGTTATCTGCATCAGATTGACAGTTTAATGAGCGCCCCAACAGGAGTTGTATATGTATTATAGCGTAAAGACTTCGAATAGGTGTAATACGAAGAGTTTACAAAATGTAAAATGTAAAAGTGAATGTGAATGTGAATCAGAATGAGCCTCAGCAAATAACTCGAAGAGTCAATGCAAGCCTTTTTGAGTTATTAGCTGAGTCTCATTAGGCGAACTTCTTTCGTATGATACGATACGACTCGTAGCTCTCCCGAAACGATGATCCTTAAAAGAGCGTCACACGAATCAACTCAAGATGCTCGAGAAGCGGAAAAGAAAACGAAAGGAACCGAAGAGGATTGCTCGGAGCGAATTCGAATGGATATGAATCTGAACATGTAAGGAAGAGGAAGAGTGTAAGAAATCAAGCGGTCAACTATGTTCCCTATTCATTTCCTTTCACCTATGCATACTGTTATTTCTCTTATATAACTATTTCTTATATACAGGGAGAAGTATTAATATTCGGATTTTTTATTCTTCAACTAACAAACGCCTATGAAACATATAAAATTAATTGAAATTAAAAAAGTGTAAATACTAGATTGAACCATAACTAACAAAGATAATACATAAACCGGAAAAAATTTGAAAAATTAAATAACCAAATATTAATGTTACTCACTGTATATAAATATATCTCTTCTTGCAAATTCTAAAAATAAACTTAAGGTATCTTTTTACTCCCACCCAGCTAGCTTACATCTCCAACTAGAACTCACCTCGAGTAGCTCGGGATCGGGCAGCGTGTGGGATGCCTGGTTGCATTTATGGCTATCGCAGTCGGCCTGCGACTCAGTGAGCCGCAGGTGGGTTGTGCGTCGCACCAGGTACGCATCAAAGTGCCCCAGATGGGCCAAGCGCAGGACATACCGCTTGGACTTGAGCGCGCGCACCTTTGAGGGCTGCCGCAGGAGGTGGAGGAGCGTGACATTGCGCAGGCATCCACCACACTGCCGTTGCGCCGTCAGCAGCGTGTACTTCATGTAGTCGTTGAGCGGGGAGTCCTTGAGGGACTGCTCCTGCTTGAGCAGGACGGGCACCAGTTGAGCCATTTGCTGTGCCTGTCGCGCATCCGTCTGCGACTCGAACATGCCAAGCAGCGCCTCCTCGCTGCCATTGAACTGGCTCGCGCGCAGCTGAGTGACGAGCAGCTTGCGTGCATCGCCTGGCGTTTCGGCAAAGCCCAAGGACCAGGGCAGGGACTTGGTCTTCTGTGCTGACGCTTTGCTATACTCCACGGGCAGGCGGCGTGTGCTGGTGGGCAAGGCGGCGCGATTGTTGCCAGAGACATCGACCAGGCTCCAGACACGTTGACTCTGCGTCTGGCAGACCTTCAGCTGCTGCTCATCCACCTGCAGCTGAAGGTTGCCCGACAAGTCCAGATATTTGAGATTGCGCGACGGCACCAGCGACAGCAGATTGATGCGATCCAAGTGATTGTGCGCCAGGTCGAGGATCTTCAGCTTGCTCAGCTTCGACAGCTGCGGCGTGCTGAGCAGCAGATTGTTGCAGCAGCGCAGCACCTTGAGCTGACTCAAGCCGGACACCTGATCCGGCAGCTGCTGCAGCATGTTGCCCGATAGCACCAACACCTCCAGCTCCGGCCAGCTGCGCACGCACTCCGCTGGCAGCACGCCCAGGCGATTGTGGGCCAGTCGCAGCACCTTCAGCCTGCCCGCGTGCAGCAGCGGCTCGAATATGCTGTCGTTCAGCTGGTTGCCCGTCAGGCAGAGCTCCTCCAGTGCCGCATTGTTGTTCTGCTCGTAGCGCGGCAGCTGCGCCAGTCGATTGCAGGCAACGTTCAGCGAGCTCAGCTGGCCATGGGTGACGGCAAAGAAGTTGTCCGGCAGCCGCTGTAGCTCGTTGCTCTGCAGCTGCAGCTGCGTCACGCTGCAGAAGGCCTCCGGCAAATAATCCAGTTGCTGCAGCGCATTGTAGGCGAGATTCAGCGAGCGCAGGCAGCTGATGCGGTAATTCCTCAGCAGTTCCCTGATGTGGCTCAAGTGATTGTGCGTGGCGCTGAGCGTCTCCAAGGCCACGCAGCCACCGATCCACTGGGGCAGCGCGCTCAGGTAGTTGTGAGAGATGTCCAGCTGCAGCAGCTTCTCTGGCACCGACTTCGATATGCAGATGCTCTGCAGACCTACAGAGGACAGAAAATCAATGAGTCATTAAATAATCCAAAGCGTTCAATGCATCTAAATTTGTTTTACCTAACTCCTTTTCAACATTTATTAGAGCTACGAATATATTGTTAAACTCCAACATTATTATTATTATTATTTTTTTTTTTTTTTGCTACCCATAATTTTTTTTTTTTAAGATTTAAGTATGGTTACAATTTACACAAAATAATTTTAATTATAAAACACAAAATGGCAACAAAAAAAAAAAAAAAAAAAAAAAAAGAAAGAAAAAAAAATTAGTAAAATCATAAAAGACGATAAAAGCTAACTAAAATTTAAATAAAAATAATAAAATAATAAGATTTACGGCATTATAAAAATTAATAAAAGTACGAAAAAAATAATTTTAGATAAGAAGAGAAATAAGAAAAATAAAATAACAACAACTTTGAGCTGAATTTCAAACGCATAAAAATCGAAATACCAAATTTTAGATATATAAATATTATTATAAATATGTATTAATAACTATGCTTCAAACACTTTCAAAATTGTAAAAAATAATAAGCAATACATGTGCCTTAAAAATAAAAATTAAAAAAAAAAAAAAATAATAATAATAATAATAATAATAATAATAATTATAATAATAAAATAAATTAAGTAAAATAAATAATATACAATCTATGACATAAGAATATATTTATTTATGTATGCCAAAAATTGTACAAGGAAAAACTAGTTTTAGCTAGACGTATTCAATATTTTACAAAAAAAAAAAAATAATAATTTAATAAGTATTTTAACCAAACTTCAAATGCATTACGCTCCCATTCAGAGCAACCCCAATACCTACAGTTATGATCCGCTATAAGGGTCTGCAGACTGGTGCCATTTATGATGAGCTCAATCAGCTTGTTGCGGCTGCACTTCAGCGTCTCCAACTGTGCCAAGGTGCTCAGATCCAAGACTTCCATTTCGTTCTCGCACACCTCCAATTGGGTCAGGTACTGCCCAGAAAAAGAGAAGATATTGTCGAATTCTGTATTATTCCAGCTATACGACTTCTAGACTCTTACGTTGTAATTGCCTATTAAAATGCTGCCGCACAGTTGGTTGCCCTTCAGGCTCAGCTTCTTCAATGGGGGACTCTCATTTGGTGCGACTTCTGCTTTTTGGCCAGAGATGGAGCCGTGCTTTATGGTCAGCTCTGAGGCGCTGTTGCTCTCGTTGTTGTTGCTGTTGTTGCTGCTGTTGCTGTTGTTGTTGCTGTTGGTCTCGTCGCCATTACTAGCCGTAACTTTTAATTTCGATTTGTTTACCTCCGTCGTTTTCTTTACGGCCTTAAGCATTGTTTTCGTTTTCGTTTACTTTATTGGTATTTTCCTTTAGTTTTTCCGTTAGCACTCGACGAGGTGGGTGGAGTTGAGGTCCGAATAGCAACAACTTACCACACTGCATGCATGAGCAAACACCAAACAAAAAAGCCAAGCCAAAACGGCCGAAAATCTGACGAAGTCTGCCCAAAACACCGCGAATATTCCAAAATATTATTATGCAAAAATTTGAAATTAATGGGGCTAGAACTAGATTTGAAGTACACCCCAATTACATTCATATAATTGACTTTAGACTTGACAATTATTTAGTCTTCTATTTGGCTTAGTCTTAGTCTCTTAGCTCTTCTTCTGGCGGCACAACAATCCACACCGGATCCAGGTCTATGCACAACTGAAGACGACTTGCCGTTACGACAAGCCAAAACTGTAACGCTTGAGAGAACGCCACGGTTGCCTCTACCCCTCTCGACCGACACCCCGCCCGCTCTCATCCTCCCTTCGGCCACTGCTCCATTCTCATATATGTCTTTTCCATGGGTTCGTTGCAATACGATGATACGATGTCTGAGCAACATTTTGGATTGTGCTTGTGCCATACGAGAGCTCTGGCGCAACAATTATTTCGTATATCCGTACAAACAGTGAACTCGCGATAGAATGAACTCAGCCTATGTTAATATGGGTGTTCCGATATATGTATGTCTTAATGAAATTAAGCTAATATTAAAAAAATATTTGTAACCATCATATCTACTTAATAAATATAACTAATACAGAAATATGTAAAAAAAAAAAAAAAAAAAAAAAAAACAATAAAATAGCAATACCATTATCCCTAGAGATCACATTTAGGTTCAGGATACACAAATAAAATACCTATCATAAAAATCATAAAATATTATTTCTATACTTTTTTACTAAACTAAAACAAATATTACAAAACAAAAAAAACAAAACCTATTCAAATCATATATATAATATTATATGCATTATATATTTATGAATATTTCAAAATCTAGTATTATATTTACAGCGAGTATTTGATGTCTGATTTGCAAACGGCATATAGATAATCCCACATTAAACGCAATAATTGAATTTCATTTTAGGCAATGTTCACTGTACTTAAAGAGTGGACGCCTGCTCAGTTCGACAAGTATGTATATTTAACGTGCACTCTAAATGGAGTTTAGTTTATGCTAAGCTCAAACAAGAGAGTGGGAGGGAGACAGACAGAGAGCGGCCCTCAAGATCCATACTCACCATGCACTGTTTGCCCCAAAGTATCCACATACATACAGCTATACCTACGCATATATCTATGTATGCACATAAGCTGGGTGTTCGTTTACATAGAGCGCCATTCGGAATTGACACACAATTTAATAACAATGAATGGAGCGAATGTTTTATAGATAGACTACGTATAGTATCTATATCTGCATATTCAAGGTATCTTAGAGTCGAGTGAGAATGGAAGATGCGAATGGAGTGGGGAAAGAAATAAATACATTTGTTTTGTAGCTTTGTGTTTTTTTACACGAATTTAAGAAACAATTTGTTTTTTTATTTTTCACTGAAATATAATAATCGTTTGTCATGCACTTACGCATTAGCAGAAACTCTTTTAATAATATATTTCATTTCATTTCAATATTTTGTTTTGTTTTGTTGCTTGATTTGTATTTTTGTTTATAATTTTGTATTTTGTTTTTTTTTTTTTTTTTTTTTTTTTGCATTTTCTTAATCCCGTTTTTGTAAGATCTTTTTTTTTTTTTTTGCTTCCATAAAAAAGGTAACAAAGTTTTTACATAACGTAACCAAAACAAGAAAAAAACGCAGGCAATCATGTTCTAATTGTGGGCGTGATCTTAGCCATTACATAAATCTCAACTTGGCCATATGCTATATATATATATATATATATAATATGTATATATATATATATATATATATATATATATTATGTATATGGTTTTTACTTATGGTCAAGAAAGATGTTAAATATATTTATAAAAAAAAATCTTTATATATAAAATAAAGTAACGCGTTTTATACATAAAATACGCCATATTCAAGTAGATGTAGGGTGTGTATGTGTGTGTGTATTGGTATATAGTCATATATATTCATATAAATATATATATATATATATATTCTATATAATACAATGTAAAAACCAATGCTGAAATCTGTTTAAACAAGGGAGCAGCAAATAAAATAAATAATTACTAGTATGAATAAATTTAGTTATAATTAGATTAATAGTTAACGTTAACTAAGCACACTAACTCTCTCGCTTGCACCCTCTCTCAAGTGTGCGTGTGCGAGTGGGAGTATGTCTGTATGTGTGTATACATATATGGTGTATGTGTGTGTGTGTGTGTGTGTGCTGCACTACGCTCATTTTATTTATACACATTTTATAAGGTATTCGCTAACATTTTGTTGTAATGCTACATTTTTGTTTTACACGCTTTTATCTTTTATCTTTCTGCTTAAGTTTGCATTCATTCATTCTTATCTCTGCTTTTGCGCTTACAAATTATATAGTTTATTTATCGCAATTACCAATGGATATTTCTTATGTCACAAACGAACACACACAGAGCGTGAAGTCCCTCTCCTAGCTCCTACTCCTAGCTCCTACTCCTACCTCCTACCTCCTACCTCTTACTCCTTCTCCATGCAAATATCAATTCAATTATATTTTTGATAATTACTACGTTTAACAGCTGCTTTAACTAATTTATGTTTTTTTCTTTTTGTATTTTATTTTCATTGATTTTAGAGTAATGTAAATTGTTTGTTGTCTATTGCTCGTCATTGTATTGTTATTGTTTCTTGCCTATTTGTTTTGCGTATAGCTTAATTGGTAGAAATATTCGTATAGTACGCGCAATTATACAATAGATATAGTATCATTTATATTTATATATATAGAATATATATGTATGTATATATAACTACAATTACTATCTGCATAATTTCCCTGTGGTGTGCAAGGTTGTTAATTGTTTATATTATTTTTCTTTTTTTTTTTTTTTTTGCTTTTCGTTTTTGTTTTATGTTTTTTTTTTTTTTGTTGTTGTTGTTTAATTTTAGGCGACTTGTTCTGGCTAACGAAATTTGCAAAAATGACTTAAACAACTAAGAGACGTGGCTAAAGGCATGAAATTTGATTTCCGCACTTTTACAAACGTTATAAATGTTCAATTGTGTAAGTAGTTAAGAATTACTATAAGTATATTAATTAATTAGATGTTTTAATTATTTATACATATATATATAAATATATATGTATAATTTATCTGTGTGTGTGTGTGTGTGTATTATACATGGCTTATTTGCCCATGCTGGTCAATGCTGCTCCCGCTGTCGCCGTTGGCGTCGTCGCTGGCACATTCTTCAGCATGCTGCCGACATCCTTGTGATCGCTGAGGTTGCCGCCATCGATGCTGCTGCTCGAGTTATTTGTCGTACTGAAGTCCAGCTTGTAGGTGGCACTGCGCGTCACATCCTCCATGGACGCCTCCTGGCAGTCACGCCCGATGTGCGTCTGGGAGCCACAGTTGTAGCAGGAGATGATCTTCGGTGTCACCGCGCTGCTCGCTCCAGTTATGGGGCAAACGCCTAACGTCGTATACGGCGTGGGCGCAACTGGCGTCGCTAGCAATTGCTGCGGCTGCGGCTGTGTGGCGGGCGTTTGCGTTTGCACTGTGACTACATTGGTGCTGGCAACGGGCGCCGTATTGCGGACCAATTGGGCCGCCGTCACAGCTGTGGGCGCACCAGCTGGCGGTGCTGTAACGGGCACTGGATACGTCAAGCCGGGATGATAGCCCGGAAAGATGATGTCCCCGTTAGGCTGGTAATGAAGGCGTATGGAATTGTGCAGCGCAAGTGGCGGCGGCTGCGGATGATGCGGTTTTATCAAAGCCGGCTGCGGTCCACGTCCGCTTGCCGCATGATATGGATATGTTGGTGCATTATACGCTGTCGCTGTTGGCGGTGGTTGTGGTTGCTGTTGTTGTTGCTGCGGCTGCTGTTGTTGCTGCTGCTGCTGCTGCTGTTGTGACTGTTGCTGCGTCTGCAACAGCACAGGTGTTGGTGGCGAACTAACAGCAGAGGGACTCATGAGCAGCGGCTGCTGCTGCTGTTGCTCGCTGGGATTGCTCGGCGTATAGATTTGCTGATAGCTCTTCTCCACACCATTGCGCCCGTTGAGGCGATGCTGTAGGCTAGACTGCTTATTGCTAATATGATGCGGCTTTTGCTGCTGCTGCTGCTGATAACCAATGCCCACTGAATGGTTGGGCAGCGTGGGCGTGGGCGTTTCCGGTGGCGTTGTCTCGCCGCAAGAACCATTCGAGCAACCCGATTCGCTGCTCGTAGTTGCCGCACTTTTACTCGAACTCATTCTCGTCGAGCCGCTGCCATCTTCGTTTATATGCATATTATGCATCGTGTGGACCAGTGTGTTCGCCTTGATGAAGCTGTTCATCTGATAGTGCTGCTGCGCCTGCTGCTGCTGTGAATCTTGACTTACCGGCGACTGTTGCTGCTGCTGCTGTTGTTGTTGCTGTTGCTGCTGCTGCTGGTGAGGTGGTATATATGTATTCGCATTCATACGCTGATGCGAGACACGCGGATAGCTTGCGTTGCGTATAATACTAGACAAGTTGCCGCCGCCTTCGCTGATACCCTGGAATCATATAGGCACAAAAATATTATATTATTAAGTATTCTTTGATTATTTGTTAATAACAATTAGCACACATAGTTCTTCAATTGATTAAAAAATAATAAAACTAACATGCGAATAGTTGTATTGAAATCAAGTAATCGTATATAAACAAATAAAGTTAAAGGAAAAATCTTAGAGAATTAGTAAATATCTATTCAAATCTTTTAGCTATTCTACTACCTTAGACCAAGCTCAATTCTGGGCTGATAAAATAATGAATGAAAATTATTATATCAAATATCTATATATCTGTGCCTAGATACCCATATAGAATTGAAAGAATAATATTCAAGAATTAGTAACTTGATCAACAATTTTTAGCTATCCTACCAATTTCATTTTTGGGCAAGCTAAACATTAAATACAAATATTGTGATAAAATATCTTTTCATCTGAACAGGAACAGGAACAGCCATTAAATCTCACTCATCATCTCTAGATATACTACCTTACACCAAGATGTATTCTGGGCGAAAAGAAACATCTACAACTAGGTCAGCACTGAACAGGCTAAAATTAAATTGTTGACCTAAGCATTAACCTATTCATGGAATAATCATTGGGCATCGCTAAATTGCCGTTCGAATTCCTATTATTCTACCTTAAGCCAAGATCCATTCTGGGCAACAATCATCTACACACAAACATAGCAACGACAATACATTTGATACTCAGCCAGCGCTGATCAGGAATACATATTTCTCCATTGATTCGCTGTTATTGATTGCATGATTCATAGTACCCACCTCATCAAAATGCTTAGCGTCGCCGCTGCCAACGGACGTGGACGTTGGCGGTGGCGTTGTCTCCACAGAGGGTCGACGCGAATGTTTGACGCTGTTCGGCAAGCGCAGCGGCAAGCTGCGCATTTGTTGTTGTGGCTGTTGCTGCTGCTGCTGCAGCAGTGGGGCACTGCTGCCACGCTCGCGCTGTGGGCTGGTGGTGCGACTGGTCGACGGCGATGACTGCTGGCTGCTTAGCATGGGCGAGCTGGCTTGCGGCGGCACCTGATGATCCAGGCTCTGTGGCTGTGGAGGCGGCACGGCGTACACTGTACATGGCACTGAGTTGCGCATGGACCAGCCGCCAGCCGCCGCCGCCGCCGCCGCTGCCGCAGCAATGGCATTCGAGTCCGTTGGAATGGTGATGTTGGATTGCATCAAATGTTGTATGCTGTCCACTTCTGTGCCGGGTATCATCTGCAAAGGATCAAGGAAAAGGCATTTTAAATGGAGTAGAAGGCAATTCATATAGATAATATAACAGACTACCATGGAATCTCTTTCGGTCTGGCATAACCTTATGGACAATTGATTTGTTACCTTGGTCCAAGGCTGTGGATACAGCAGAGGCGTTGGTTGCTGTGGCTGCATCATTGGCACCACTGGATGATGGAAAGGCGGTGGCGGCTGTGGCTGTGACTGTTGCTGTTGATGCAGCAAGTGTTGTGTATGTGACGGCTGTTGCTGTTGCTGCTGTGACGACTGCTGCTGCTGCTGTTGGGTCATAATTTGTGACGTTTCATCCGCCATACGTCTGATTTCCTTAATCTTGGCCAGAATTTCGCCGCATTTGGTGTTCTGGTGGTAAGAGAAGACAGGATGCTTGGCAGCCATTGTGTAGACGAGCAACAGCTCCAGGATCGTATCCTGATCGTTAATGCTGGCAAAATCGCGTTCGCCCCAACATTCGAGGGTGCGAAATATTTCTGTCACACAATTGCGATTACAGGCACGTATTAGCGCTAAATATAGCGCCATCTTGCGGCGGATCTTTTTGTCTGTTGGCTCGCCCTTTTGGCAGTTGTGCATATCGGCGGCCAGATCCTGTGGATTATTGGCGCGCAACTCCATGCCACGCAATTCCGGTGAATCCCGGCGACCCAGCTCCTCCAAAAATGTGCCCAGAAACCGCAACTCGAACGGCAAACAGGCCTCGAACAATGAACACATGGTATCAATGCGATTATAGCTCTCCAGAGTCTTAAACCACTGCAGGACGTCTTTTGGACAAATCATTTCCAATTTTGTTGTGGCACGCACGCATCTACTACGAAGTCTAGCCTGGAGTGTTTATACGTAGGGGTGTGTGTGTGTGTGTGTGTGTGTGAACTTGTGTCTGTGTATATGTGTATGTGTGTTTTAGTGTATCTGTGTGTATGTATGTGTATAGTGGCTGCTGCTCTAGTTACGTGTGGTGGGTGCAAAAACCACAACAACAACAATAATAATAACAACAACAATAATGTCGATTGTCGATTTGTATAGAGCAGCAGCTGCTGCTGTTGCTCCTCCACTCGCTTCTGCGTTTGCTCGTTGGTTGGCGGCAGCTAATTAACTTTTACGCACGTTTTTTTTTTCACTCTGTTGTTTTGGCGTTTATTTGTTTCCTTTGCTTTTTCGCGATTGATGCTTCACAAAGACGACAACGACTGCTGCTGCTGCCCACTACTAGTTTGTCGCATACATTTGCGGGCGCTAGTCCACCAATGTGGCCAGAGAGACTCCACAATTTACTCGCTGCTACTGGACGACGAGTCGCTGCCACAGAATGCTGTGGCTGCTGATTACTTGCATGTAGTATTTCTACAATAAACGCGCACATGCACTTTTCAATATCAATCTGAACACAATTTGCAAGTTCATAGTTTGCTTCTACGTTTTTTGTTACTTTTTACATTTGCGAACTTTACATTTTTCGCTGCGTGGTGTTTTCACAAAAATTTTCTGCTTTCTGCTCCAAGAATAATGCAACTAGATAGGGTTGTTGATATTGCAAAGATGTATCGATGCTTCAAAGTGCTCGATATATTTCGCATTTGCAGCTTGCCTTTATATCGATAGTGCAGTACCGCCAGCTATTATTGTGAATAGTTTTGATATATTTAAATATAATTAAAGTATCATTATAATGATAATACAATATAAATGTCATAAATGATTGCTAAGAATAAATATTTCAATTATTTTAAGTATAAAATAAAATACTACATATTTTTCGCTAGGATAGTTTTACAACTCTTTCATCGCTTACTTAACGACGGTTTAAATTTGATATTACGATATTTAAGGGACAAACCGGAAAAATATTTAAATGATATATGGAAACTAATACAGACGCTGGGTTTACAAATTTCGGAAATTAATTTTATTATGATAATCGTTCACACATTTATGAAAAATTAATGTATATCTTTATGAAAGTAAGAGCTTAGAAACCGTCTTCATCATCTTCGGCCATCTCTTTGGCCAGCTCCAGGTCCTGTTGTTCCCGCTCACGTCGCTCCTCGGCACTCTCCAAATCCTTGCCATAAGATTTGGGGGGATAACGCATTGCCTTAACGCTCTGATTGTGCAGATTCAAGCAGAACGAAATGCGTTCATGGAAGGCCAACTGGGGCTCGCGTGTGCTATATATGTCGGTGCTCTCCTTGCTGCGCATATAATTTTGTTCGGGATCCAAGGTAGCTTCAATAACACCATCACGTATAGCCTTGGACACGATAAATTCGGCATCCTCTGCCGAGTCAAGCATCAAACGCTTGGCTATATCTTTCGGCGAAATGCGCGAGTAGGAGAGTCCAATGGAGCGAATGGCCGTCTTGATTACGTTGTGGCGCAGACGAATGATTAACGTAAATGTATGATCCATTTGGAATTTGGGCCCAAACTGTGAGACCACATCCCCAAAGCGCTTCAGATTACCCAGCCGCACAGCCTGTGTGAGCGAGAAATATGGTCCAAGAGATTGGCGCAATCCAGCCTGGCGAAACACCACGCGTTCTGGTATGTTGCCCAGCAACAGTTCCACAACAATGATCAACTTCTGTACTGTCTGGCGGAATCCAATGGCGGCATGCTGTGGTGATTTGCGCAATGCCTGCACCAAATGCTTGTGAGCATCACTGTATTCAAGCTTTGCGGCCTTGATGCGACCCAAATAATAGAGGAAGCGTGCCCATTCATTGTTGCTGGCCGACTCGGGATACACCGACTTCTTGACGAGCTTGTCGGCTTGATCGTACAGTGCATAATGTAAATAGTTACGCAGCAGGCAATTGAGCAGTACGGCCTGTCCCTCGAAATCATTGCGCAGCGTCGCAGTGCGCAGGCGGGCATGCAAAAAGGAACGAATCCCCTCCAATCCATTGTTCAGCTCCGCCACGCGTGAGTAGTAGAAATATGACTTGGCACCAATAAGATCCAATGTGCGACGATTTTGTATCGAGATTTTAGACATTAACGCATCAGCACAAACGCCAGCTCGCTTCAAATCTCCAGCATCTATCAATTTCACC
The DNA here is from genome assembly GCF_018153725.1 of Drosophila mojavensis. Taxonomy (NCBI): domain Eukaryota; kingdom Metazoa; phylum Arthropoda; class Insecta; order Diptera; family Drosophilidae; genus Drosophila; species Drosophila mojavensis. Next base: position 8,964,229 of record NW_025318858.1, read on the forward strand.
AGCAACAGTAGATAATAGTACGCATCTACCTCAGCAATGGGAGCCTTTGTTGCCACCTGCTTTTTGGGCACATCAGGCAATTCTGTGGCATCTTTTTCGAGTGCAGGCGTGAGTGCCAAGGCAGCCTCGCGGTCAGCACCAACGGGATAAATGCTCTGAGCCAGGTTCCGGAATACGACGCCGTTTAATTTGCGCCGAGTAATGGGCAAATTGCGTAGCACGCGAAGAATGAAACTAAATTGGGAGGATTTTTATATATCATATTTGATTTATGCAGGCAAATTTAGCTACTTTGACTTTTCACTTACCGTGCTTCCTTGGAGGCCACGGACTTTTCAATTTGGCGTATTTGTTCCCGAAGTTCTTGTACGGCAGCGAGATCTTGATTTTTCTTCTCGTCTGCCAATGTTTCAGCCGTAGCATCCACCTCCATCTCGATGTCTTGAGAGACAGTATCAACAGCGACTGTTGCCATTTTTAAAGCACTTGCAATTTACGTATAATTACTGTTTGTTTTAATATTAATATTTTTCCTGAACTCGGCATACAAAATTGCCAAGTAATGCCAGACTCTAGTGGTGGGCGATAGTTTTGACAAGCACTTTACATGTTACTCTGACGCTACAATTATCGATACTGATTGTGATGTGGCTGCCTCAAAATTTTTTAGTTAATATTATTTTTTTTTCGATTTTCATAAAAAATTGCTTTAAAAAACGTAAGGTTAATATGCATTTCTATCAATGCATATAATATCGGAAGTAATTTTTGTTGTATACATTTTTTAAATTACAGTTGCACAAGTAGCTGTTTACACTGTTATTAACATTTTAGCATAATGTTAAGTTAACAGCACAACGAGTAAGTCTAATCAGAACCACTTTCATCAGCTGTTCTATATCACACGTTATGAGATAGCATAACAATCAACATTTAATGACTTAAAATAAACCATAGTCTTAATTAATACCTAGTGGTCAGAAAGATGTTACGTTGCAGACATGTTATACGTCAGATTCAGGTTCCACTATTACGTGCGCACTCCACTGGCTCGAATCCGCCCGGCAGTGATGACCCAAACGACCTGCACCCCATACGTCGCACATTTCGCCTTCTAGGCAAGGATATGCGAAAGATTAAAGAGTTCTTTGTGCCCAAAGAAGATCAATTTGATAGTGAGAACAAACCCCAGCCTATAGCTACAAGCAGTAAATTCAACTTTAGCGGTGAGAAGGGCAGCATCGATGAATTCCCAACACATTGCGACGTCCTCATCATTGGAGGTGGAGGAATGGGCAGCTCTATTGCCTATTGGCTCAAGCAGAAGGCGCGCGACGGTCTCAATGTAGTTGTAGTAGAAAAGGATATCAAGGTATGTGTCGACTGGTGATAAAAATGCATTCAGAGAGCATTTCAGCTTCGCTCTAATTTCAGCACGAGAGATCCGCAACTCGTGTGTCCATCAATGGCCTGTCCCACCATTTCGCATTGCCAGAAACAATACAAATGTCTTTGTTTGCTGCCGATTTTCTACGCGAAGCGCCGGAACACTTTGGCACCGATATACCCATTAAATATATGCCATATGGACATCTGGTGCTTGCCGGTGAGGCGGATGCGGAGATGCTGAAGCAGACATCACAACTGCAAAACGATCTCGGCGCGCGCAATGAGTTGCTTACAGCAGATCGCTTGGCATCCAAGTTTCCTTGGCTAAACACCAAGGGCATCGCGCTAGGCTGCTACGGGCAGGAACGTGAAGGTTGGTTTGATCCCTGGGCGCTCCTAGCCAATTACAAACGGGCTGCCCACGGCTATGGCGCGCATTTCGTCCATGGCGAAGCTGTCGCCTTCGAGTTTGTAAGCCAAGCCGATATTATAGTATCTAACGCCGAGAAGAGTGGCTATCAGAGCCTGGACAAGGTGATCATCCAGCAACCAGGTGGGGCGAAGCGCGCCATTAAGTTCGCTCTGTGTGTCATCGCCGCGGGCATAAACAGTGGGGATGTGGCACGTCTAGCACGAATTGGCCTTGGCGAGGGAGTGCTGCATCTGCCCTTGCCCATAGATGCGCGCAAGCGTTATATGTACAAGATAAAGACCCAAGACCAGAGTGCTCCCGGCATGGCCATGCCCATGGTTGTGGACGCAACGGCAGGCACCTATATCCGTCGAGTGGGCTTAGGCGGCGACTACGTGTGCGGGCACAATGCGTTACCTGGCGAAAAAGTGAGTGCCGATAATTTAGATGTGGATCCGACGTACTTCAATGAGAGGATTCTCCCCGCGCTGATCGAGCGTGTACCCGCCTTTGCTAACGCCAAGGTAGTCAATAGCATGGCCGGCCTTTACGATTATAACGTGTACGATGATAATGGCATCTTGGGACCGCATCCCTACTATCATAATCTATACATTGCCAGCGGCTTCAGTGGGCAGGGCATACAGCAGACACCAGCACTGGGTCGAGCCATCTCTGAGCTCATTATGGACGGCCAGTTCCGTACATTGGACTTGTCACGTTTGGGATTTGATCGACTTATTGTTGACAAACCCATGTACGAGTTTCATGCTTTAAATTAAAATTTAATTTATTGTATGTGGTTTTTTAAACAGAAATCCAATCCAAAATTTAGCTAGGAAGAAATCAATAATAAAAGAATAGAACTATTTAAATTGACCTGGCGCCGGGCCAAAGAGGCCACCGCCTTGCTTGCTAGCAGCTCGCGACGGAGCAAAGCCCAACAGTTTTTGAATATTTTGACGAATGGACATGGTGCAGAGTATATAGAGGAAGATGAACGAACAGTCGGTGTAGTCATCACCCGACAGATTACGATGGCTCAGGCCCTGAATCCAGGAGATGGGTGTAAACGGCAATTGGGCCACAACCCGACCATCGAATATGCTATTGAACATGCTCAACAAGGCGGTGAATGCAAATCCAGTTGCAAACATGGACTTCATTTTCACCAACGACAAGTCGCGATTGTTATTCTTCAACTTCTCTTCGTAACGTTCAAGTTTCTTTTTTACCGATTTATCCAAAGAATCGCCGTGTGTCTCCTTACGCCGTTCCACTAAATGTAAATCACGTGACATGTAATTAGCCTACAACCTTTACAGCAAACTGCACTAGTCTACTCACACTTCTTGCTCTGTTTGTCCACTTCTGTCTTTAGCCGCTGGTACTTCTCGGTGCGGTAGACCAGCACCCATGTAAGTCCTATAAATGAATACGTGTATGATGCTTTATTATTAAAACTACATGCACGTACCGCTGTAATTTTTTTTATTACATACCTTCGCCCAAAAATGCCGTACATATTGATATAAATACAATTAAAAAAGTGTCCGACCACATTTTTTCTCCCAATGTAAAATTTTAATAAATTAATTCGATAGCGATTACAAGTATTACTTTGACCGACTTTATACTAATCGAAATATTGCAGTACAAAGTATCGATACTTGTTTGCTTATAGGTATCGACTACTTTGGGAGCGAGTTTTAAAATGTTGAACTTAGTTTTATTTGCATTTAATAAAGAAATAATTATTTGCCGAACGTTTAATTCTCATTTTTATTTCTTATTATACAGACTGATCAAAGTTAAATACCTATGTTTAATTAATCGTTAAGAAATCTCCAGTATTGATTAGGAAACCTTAACTACAATTTTAAAGACAGCTATGAAAAGTAGCAAAACTATACATTTAGATTCAGATTTAGATTTATACTCCAACAATATCATTATAATGTATACAATGTGTCAAAATAAAGAGATAGATGTTACGTTTTTGGCATTGTCAAAAGCTTGCCTTCTGTGATTTTGTTATATTTAGGTTCTTTTAAAATTTCAATTAATACAATTCAGTTAATTAATTTGCATTTTGCTGTTTAAGTATGTATGTATATATTTAATTATTAATGTATAAGAGGCGAATTCAAACACTTGCGGCTACAGTTTTAGGACTTCGAGACAGAGACATATCCAATGTGTGCCACGATTCTCGCCGTTCTATTGACTGACTGTCGCCTGATGTGCTGGTTGTTGTAGTTGAAGTTCTTGTTGCTGTTGCACTGTAAAAAGCTACATTTGGGAAAGAAATCAATCATGTTATGTAGATATATATATATATATGTAAGTATATATAGGAGGAAAAAGAAAGAAATTTAAATCTCATTAAGTTTCTGCGTTGAGTGATTGGGATGGAAAATATTCAACTTGGAGTGAAGTTTGACTTCAAATTGAATATAATTGAACTCAAAAAGAAAAAGATTCAAAATTCCAGGAAAAAGCACTTCAAACTATCGTTGCTGTCTATGCTTCCTTTTTTCAAATTTTTATGTTTTTGTTTTTGTTTTTGTTTTTTTTGTTTTGTTATAGTTTTTAGTTAATTGTTGCTTTAAAATTGTTGTCGAGTTGACTTTTTTGTTTTATTTCGGTTCTTCATTTAGTTACTGTCTAGTAACGCCGTCGCTCCCGCTCGCGACTGCGCGAACGCCGACGCTCGGTTGATCGATTGCGTCGAGTATCTCGCTGACGATCGCGATCCTTTTCACGTTCGCGCTCCTTGAGGCGCTCTTCACGTTCCTTGATACGCTGCTTGTGCTCCTCAATACGCTTCTGACGGAACGCCTCCTTTTCGGCAATCTGGTTTATATAAATAAAAACGGGATATTAAGCATACGTTGAATCGTTTCCATTTTCTGCTACTCACAGCTTCCGGTGTCAGAGGCAGCCAATATATACAAGGCGTCGCCTTTGTTTTGCGAAACAAATCATCCAATAGTCTGATGGGTGGTTCATTCTCCTTCTTTCTGGACTTTAACGCTGTGTATGTGTAAGAGCACAATTATTAGTATACATTAATCTGCCTAGTGTTAAGCTGCTGGTTACCTGGTGATCCGCTCCTGCTTCGTCCATGTACACGTTGTTCGCTGCGTTCGCGATCACGTTCGCGTCCTCCACGTTCGCGCTCTCGTGATCGTTTTCGATCCTGCCCACCGCGCTCTAGCTCATCACCCACTTTACCACGGTCGGAATCACGTAATCGGGCGTCAACGCGCTCTTTACTGCTGCGGCGCCTGTCGTTGCTTGACTTATCACGCTCATTTGGCTCCTTCTTGCCCACATCCCATTCACGCACCGGACGTGCTGGCTGTTGGCAAAGAGTTTTCGTTTAATTATGTTTCAATAAAGGTTCCCAGAGTCAAGCATACCTTTTTATCGCTTGCATCCAAGCGTGACCAAGTATTGCCCGCGTTCTGATTATCTCTAGTATTGTCTTGCGGATATTTGGGTGCCTCGTTCTTTGTCGATTGTATAGCCCGATCCATATCTGTGCGACTGCCAAAGTCAACATTCAAGCATTTGGGATTTGAGACTGGCCAACGTACACCATGCAAAGCATGACGAGTTTCAATAGCTTCGCTGTAATGTGAATAAAATTTATTAGAATTTTTATATTATACGGAATTCCAAGAAATTGACTTACTCCTCTGTTTCATATGCAACATAGCACTTCGATTTGATGCGATCGATCCAGAAACCATCTTCCTCGACGATCTTGCCCGTTCTCGCCAACAGACCCTTCAGCTGCAGCACCGTAAATGGCCGCACCAAATTGGTAATGAAGAGCACATGGCTGGCACGATTGCGGGCCGGGCTAGGTGAGCGGGCGACAGCACTTGTTTTTGACACGGCGGGCTCGATTGCTGTTTTACTTACAGCTGGCACCGTTGTTGGCACCGATTCCTTCTCATGGTTCGCTTTTGGTTGCGGTTTCTGTTTCTGCTGATGTTGTTCCTCATCTGTTGCATTGCCCTCATCGCGATCTTTTATGACACGCAGTTCGGGGGTCAACGATCGTTCATCTGTTTCATGATCGCTGGTAACGAGCCCCTCCTCTTCAGATGATGACTCCAATTGCACATCACTGAGCGGCACTGGATTCACCACATCTGCTATAATGTTCTTGAGTGAATCGGTTGATATAGCCAACACGGGTGGTGCACGTTCGGCCACTTTTTTGCTCAGCCATTTGCGTTTCCGTACGGAACGCTGTTGTGTAACATTTTCCTGCTTATCGCTGTTTGTATGTTCCTTGTTAGTTTGCTTTTCTACTGATTGCCCGCCGGATTCCTTGTGATTCTCCTTCGGCTCATCAGTTTTAACCGGTGTTTTGTTGTCATCTCGTTTGGGCTGATCCCCCTGGTCTGGGTCCGGTCTATCAGAATTCCTCTCCTCCATGTCCTCTGTTTGAATGTCTAATACATCGCTTGTGGTTTTTAGATGTACTTCATCCTTACTTGCTGTTAAGCTTAAAGAAGACGCAACTTTTACCTCTTCCTCCGCGGTACGCTCACTTCTGTTGTCCTTCTCCTTTCCCGTTTCCTTCGTTCCGTCAACGTCCGCTTCACCATCATTGTGTTCCTTCACGCACTTCTCCTGCGACTTCTCTTCGGCATCTACCTGTATGTTCGCCTTTCTCTTGGCATCCGCTGAATCTGTTTCGGATTTGCTTCTTTCTTCAATCTGCTGCTGTTCCTGTTCGGCTTGCGGTTCATCGGGCTTGTTGTCCATTTCCTTTTCGACCGATACCTTGATATCGATATCGGAATTCTTTTTGGTGGAACTCGCTTCCGACTCCGTCTCCGCCTTTACTACCACTATCGCATCTGAACCATTTTCTACTTCCTCAGGTATGGTTTCCACCTTACGCTCACTACTTTTCTCCCGCTGACTGCTAGCGCTTTGGCGCTTTTTAGGTGTCGTGCGTGTGGAGCGGCTTTTGCGCACTGGCGATGCTACGGCATGTTCTTCACTTGACGCTCGCTGTTCCCTGCGCTCCTCATTGATTTCTTCAGTTATTGGAGGCGCTTTAGTTTCTTCTATTTTTTCTACAAGCGTCTCATCCTCGGTTTTTTCATTTTCCGATATTTTACGTGATCGGCGACTGCGACGTGCCGGCAAAGGTGCAGGCGATTGAGATTTTTTTCGTTCGCTACGACGTCTCATAGCTGTAACTAAAAAAATACTGCTCTTGCCGTACACTTATGCCTCTGATGATAATACACTTAAATAAAATGCTGTTGCACTTATTTTTTAAAGTCAGCAGTAAACAATTAAATAGCACGCACAATTGATTGCTTAATTTGCGGCGTGCCCGTTTTTGATTACTCGTAAAAGAAAATTTTGTTGCCAGCGAAAAGCGTCAATCCGCCATCAATAGGTAGGGTTGCTTTTTTCAGTTGCAATCAATGCTTCTAAACTATCGCATGTTCTTACTATCGATACTTTTTTTTTTTTTTGTACGGTAAATGAAATGGTGTACTTTATCTGGATATACTGTTACTATGATGATAAAATTAACAGTGTATTTTGATTAATTCTGTCAAGTTAAAAAATCTACACTTTCTTGAATTTCATAAATATTTTAATTCATTAATTCAGGTTCAGAGATTACAATTAAATGATAATTAGTCCTTTAGATGTGTCGTATTCAATCATTAAAGTAAAAATATGAATTGAAACTTAAAAAAATGAATGTAAAATTTGTGTTTTACCTACTATGTTCTTAATTTTTAATATTGTATTTTTCAAATGCGTTAGATACTAATAAAACAGTAACTGCCCGTTCTTTACAACACTGTTTTGACTTATATTTCGTAATTGGGCTAAACAACGCAACCGACCGACCGAGTAAACGGATTGGTCATAAAAATTACAAGTTAATTATAGAATGCATTGCATTACAAAATGATAGTGAAGAATTTTGGTAAACTAGCACAGGTGTTGTGCCGCACGCGTTTCATGCGAACCATGGTTGTCAGTCCACATGACTACACAATCAGAGCGCATATCGGCTACAAATCCCTAGCGCAAGAATCGCGTACATTGGGTTCTGTTTACATGGATCAGCAACAAGAGAGGCAACGACATCAAGAGCAGTCTGAACAAAACTCCAAATATCCTCACACCGGACTTGTATTCGCGGCCATGTTTAGCTTTAATCTGTTTGGCGACGGCGAAAAAGAGGAGGAGACGCCTGAAACGAAGCTAGTGAATACCATAAAACGTTCAATACTATGCATACAGAAGGAACAGTATGACAAGGCCGAACAGATGCTACATCTGGCGCTTCGCATGGCCCAAGATATGCGATCAACAAACGGTATTACCTATGTGTACGATGTAATGGCCAATCTGGCCATGGAACGGGAGCAGTTCAAAAAAGCCGAAACCCTCTTTGTGGATGTAATGAGACGCCTAATGGCCGATGGCCATACGGAAGATAGTCCTAAAATATTGCACATCAGTTCCAAAATAGCGCATATGTCACAGCTACAGGGCGATCTAGTGAAGAGCTTTCAGGGCTTCCAATGGACGCTGCAACGGCTGGCCAAACTAGTGAAGGAAATGCCTGAGAATAGTGATGTACTGGAGCTATATGGTTTGACAAAGAACTGGTATTGAAGGTTGTTCCATGCTTCCTCTAAAATCGAAACCAAATATTCATCTGAATAGGATTTGACTAACAAAGCAGTTGTTTACGAATACGCAGGTTTGGTCAACTTCTGATGAAACAGGGCAAATATGAGGAGGCCAAGAACCTGTTCACAGAGGCTCTGAACATTCTCGTTGACGTCTACGGATACCTGAACGATGCCTCAGTCACTATTTTAAATAATATTAGCGTAGCTTATGTAAATGTAAGTCGCATTTAAAATATGTTTCAAAAAATGTCTCAGCATAAATATTTTATTTGGTAGCTTGAAAAGTATGCTGAAGCCAAGGAAACACTTTTACGCGCACTGAACATAGCCAAGGAGCTGAAGGATACCGCCCAGGAAGGCATCATTCAGGCTAATTTGGGCTTGGTTTATCTACGCGAAGGCCTGCTTGCTGAAGCCGAAGACTTTTGTAAGCTTGCCTGGAAGATTGGCAAGAGCAACTCGAATGCCGACGCCCTGGAACAAGCCGAGTATTGCCTGAATGAAATAAAATCATACATGAAGGGATAAACAGCTGCTGACTAAAAAAAAAAAAAAAAAAACAATTTTAACTTTGTTAATCAATTTGTTGAATTTAGATAGAAGATTAAATCTAAAGACACATTATATCGCTATTTCATTCCATTTCTATGAATTCATAGTTACATTTTCCTTTTTTGTTTTACATATTTGTTTCTTTCAAAGTGTATTTTACATGCCCACATATTTGTTATCAGGAAGTACATTCGGGCCATATTTAAGAATCTAAACGACTCCATTCATTATTCAAACTTGGCTATAACAATCATCAGGGCAACGCCTGTAAGAAGAGCCACAATTTCCTTTAAGGATTGCTTCAGCTTCGTCGACTCCTCCAACAGCTCGGGCAACACACTCACAGTGGCTATATAAATGAAGCCACCCGCTGTGAAGGGCAGCACCCAGGGCGCTGAGCTGTCATCACTGCTCCCCGCTCCAAGTAGAGCCAAAGCTGTGCCCGCTAAAGCGCCCAGCGCCGTGACCAGCTGCAACAGCATAGCCTTACGACGCGAGCAGCCCGACTTGATGAGTATGGCAAAGTCTCCGATTTCGTGTGGCACCTCGTGCAGCAGTATGGTGATGGTGGTGACTATGCCAATGCTATTGCCTGCCAGATAGGAGGCACCAATAGCCAAGCCATCGGTGAAATTGTGCGCAAAGTCTGCAGCTAAATTCAAATATCCAGATATTTCCACTTCACCCTCGTCATCTGCCTTTTTTGCCTCTGGTTTGGCCTCCGGTTTGGCATCCGATTTGGCCACCGTTTTGGCTGATTTTGACGCGGCCTTTTTCTTATTATCGGCGGCTTCTTTCTCCTTGACCACTGGTTTCGGCTTTGGTGCGCCATGACTGTGTCCATGTCCTCCTGATCCTGGGCCTTTCAGTATGCGCACAATTTTCTCCACGGAAAGAAAAGCAATAATGCCTCCTAGTACCCAGAGGCCGACACTCATATCATGCACATGACCATGTCCATCCTCGCCATCCTCATGATGATGATGATCGTGGGAATGACCATGCCCATGACCATGGTCGTGCTCACCATGGCTGTGTGGATGGGTTGCATGTGGTATCAAGTGTAGGAATGCATCGCCCAGCAAACCACCCGACGCGAACGCAAGCAAAACCTTAAGACGCGGCTTCATAGCCTCGCTATTATCGAGCGGTATAATGTAGAGCAGCACAAAGGGGGCAGCACTGATAAGCAGCGTAGAGCCTATGGAGTGCAGCCAAATGCTCTTTATATCTATTAGAAAAAAAATCCATTACAATAACTATGTATGTTTATCAGCTAGAGGCGGCGAATGCTCACCTAGTGATGCAGGCTTTGTGTGCTCGTGGTGACCATGGTCATGATGATGGTCATGATCATGGTGGTCATGATCGTGGTGATCATGATCGTGATGGTCATGATCGTGGTGGTGATGTTCGTGTTTTACTGGCGGTGCCTTTTTGGCATCAAAATTTTCATTTGCTTCGCGCGAGTATTTAAAACTGGGATTATGTTGACTCTGGCATATTGCCGGAAAGGATAGCAGTATTGCTACTAGTAAAATACCTAGCGCTACTTTCTTATAGAATTGCAACTTTGTTGGCTGATAATCAGCCAATTGTTTTGACATAGCCGTATTTCTCTATACACACGCGTCGGCACGTTTCAGCTTTTTATTAGTAGGTTGTGACGTGTGTATTTTTCTTTTGCGTTCTGTTGGAGTTCGACTATTAACCAAAACGATATATACTCATTATTGCGTGTTATCGATGCTGAGCTCAATTTGTATCGAAATGGTACAGTATTTTATTCGGTATTATTTCGCGTGTAACTAGATGGAATAAATATACGTAAAACACCGTTACGTTTTGTATTTTCTTTTTTATTATTATTTAACTGACTTGGCTATAGTATTTATTTAAAAAGTCCAATCCGAATACTTTTCAGATATGGTTTACTATGATTGATTTGTTATACAAATTTTCGACTTACCCCGGCAGTTTAATTTTAAGCTGTTTTTATATTCATAACGTTATCGACGCTCTATTTTCTTAATAAAATTAAGTTTCCATTAGCAATAAATGTTGTTCGTTAATCGTTCAATTGCAATTAAAATGCTTATATTATTAATCATTTAATCATATTTAGTTGGGTTTTCGTTGTCGTTAAACGAGGCTAATAGACTGTAGACATGTGTATGTGCATGTGCGTGTGTCGACATGTTTGTGTGTGCGTGCAAAATAATTGTTGTTGTTGTTTATGGTGGTGGTGTTTAATAAATAATAAAGTTGGATAGTAAATTCATGCATGAAGTTCTCTGGAACGATTGATGGTATCAGCTGGTGTTGTTGTCACGCAACATAAATCCTTGATAATAATTAACTTGTTAACATTTTTATGTTATATATGTATGTATGTATGTATATATACAAGCCACTTTGGTTGCGTATTGCTACAGTGCACTGAGTAAGTGCTCAGTACAGATTGATCTTCTTCAGTATTGTCTTGCGGCACATGTGGCAGGTGCGTAATGTTTCAGCACAATGGGAGCAGGCGCCATGACCGCAAAGGAAGGCCACATCTCGTTTCCGTTCCATACAGATTCCACAAAAATGCGATTCCTCGAATTCCAACACTTTGTTTTCCAGATAACGCAACAGATCGCCGGATGGCAAACGCGCCTGATCGCTGGGCGACGCCGTCAATGTCGATTGATGGCCAACTACTTGACGGCCGTTGGCATCGATGCGTCGCTCAATGGCAACGCCACAGCGCAAACATTTCTTCATGCGTATGCTGCATTCCTCGCAAGCGATCTGATGCAGGCAGGGCTCTACAAAAAGATATCAATGGTTATTAGAGGATAACTAGAGTCAAATGACATTTGAACATACCAAAGCGCACCAGATGTAGCGGCTCATTGCAGACTATGCACTCCTGCTGGTTGGAAATTATTACCGGCAAAGCTGCTGCTGCTGCTGCTGTGGCACCTGCCAGCGAGGCCTTTAGAGATCCGCTTGACTCGCTGCTCGTTGCTGCTGATGTTTCCGATGATCCCGATGGTACCGGTGGCTTTGGCGCTTTCTTACGAGGCGCCACTTGAGGCGATGTACCAGTGCTGGCTGCATCCGAGTTCAGTTTCTTATTGCCCGGCGAAGGCTGTAGACCAGCTGTTGAGGTGGCCGCCTCACTGGGCTTGGGCGGCGGTGGCGGTAAAGCTAATGAGCCAGCACTAACCGTCGCACCTGCATCCTCGCCAGCAACGTTACGTGGACTTTCATCGGCGGCTCCAATATCCAGGGCTTGCATATTCCGCTGCAGTGGCATTGGCGCTATCGTTGGATCCTCCGTTTGTTGGCCAAAGATTAGCTGTCGTATATTGCGATCAGTAATCCACTCAAATATGCTAGCATTGGCATTGTTTAGCTCCACACGACAGCCATGGCGCGACAGATAGATCAGCACACTGTACATCAGGCGATCCACGGTGCGAACACTCGTTTGGGCGAGGCTGACGAAGAACTTGTAGATTTCGGGCGCCTCTTCGGGCGAGGGATTAGCGGCCTGCTGTAAATTAGTCCTCTTAATGACACACAAATGCATGGCATTGTCGCCATCCTCGTCCTTGGCATTGATATCGCACGACAGCTTCACCAGACGCTCAATAACACTCGCATGTCCCTGGGAAACGGCCAACAGGAATGGCGTTTGTCGTCGATTGTTGCGTATATCTAGTTCAGCTTGTCCCTCGGTGACCAATGTCTCCACCACTTTCGCGTGTCCGTTTAGAGCGGCCAGATGCAGTGCTGCAAAGCCATCATCCTTGCGCACGTTGACTAATTGGCGCGACAACTGAAGAATGCGACGAGCAGCCACCACGTTGCCCTTGAGCGCCGCATGGTGCAGCACATTGAAGCCACGATGGTTTTTCACAGTAAAATCTAAATTTGGTGCATTGCACAGCAGTTCAACGACCTCCGTGTTCTCCTTTCCAATGGCATCGTGGAGTGCTGTATCACCGTACGAATCCTGGATATTAACATTCGCATTGTGCTTCAACAGCTCCCGCACGCAATGGGGCGTTTTCTTATGCGCGCAAATGTGCAGAGCCGAACAGTGGCTGGAATTGAGGAAATTCACCTCGGCGCCATGCTCGAGCAGTACGCGCATCGTCTCCGGCTGATTGCCAAAGGCGGCATAGTGAAGGGCCGAATCGCCTTCCTTGTCCACTACATTCACATTGGCGCCCTTGGAGATGAGGTATTTCACCAGCTCGACGTAGCCCTGGTGGGAGGCTACCTGTATGCAGGCCTTGCCGCCACTCATCACATCCACCTGACTAGGATTGACATCCAGATATTGTTTCACAAAATCCAAATGACCCTGGGCCGCTTCACGGACCAGCTTGTCGGGCACCGAACTGCCAGAGAGACCCGATAGCGGTGTCATTACATGATCCGTACGCCGATTACTCAGATCCATCATACTATTTGAACGTTCTGCTGCCGTTGCCAAAGGAGAACGCTCCAGTTTAACACATTTCGGATTTAGAGTCCATTCGAAGCCATCGTCCAGCTGCTGGATGCGCAGATCACCATCGGAATATACTTTAAGCACTTTACACAGCTTGCCCAGAGCCTAATGCAAAGCAAGACGATTTAGTAATCCATTATTATGATTCAGATCTAATTCAATATCTTACACAGCGCATGAGATCTATCCATTCGCCGTGTCCTTTCTGCAGTTGCTGCACTTTAGATTCATCGTTTATGATTGTCACCAGATCGCCCACGCGAAACGAAACAACTTTGACGAGTGCGGCGGGGTGAAAGGTCCAGCGATTGGGACAGTTCTCATATTGGACTCTGCAAGTATATTATATATTTAATGACCAAAATTGTTAAGTGTTTGTCGTGCCCACCTTATATCTCCCTTTTCGGTGATGCGATGCACAGTGCCCAATTTGGCGAGATGGTCGACCATACGCGGATTCCAGCCACCGTGTCCCTGTTGCAGCTTTATCAGTGCCTCCCCCTCGAGGCACACTTTGACGCGATCGCCCACAGAGAAGCTTGGCTTCACCATGGACACGATGGGCTGCTGCTCCTCGGGTTGACCCAGCACAGGCATATGATCCTTGTAGTAGTAACCACCGCACGTTGCTGCTATGTACTTCAGATCCACGTTTCCTTTATGACCCAGTCGATAGACGTTCGTTGAACCCGTTACCCACGATACGTTGGCTACACTGCGACACGACTCGTTGTCCCAGCCACGTATTTCCATAACCCGACCCGTTTTACCCTCACCGCCGTCCTGATCGTTCCACTCCCAGTCAGGGCCGCGCACAACCTTCGCGCCCACAAATATGCCACGCAGCTGTATGCGCTCTGAGCCCTTCCTTGCCGGCACACGTACACCCAGTGAGTTGGGCGTTGTGTATCGTACGAATGTATGCTCCAAGTCGTGAATATTACCACCGTAGCAGAAGGCACACAAATGATAATCCGTGCACTGAGCGCACTTAAACACAATGCCAGCTATGCCCGCCTTGGAGCAGCCATCACAAACGACATTTGAATGACGAACACCTTAAATGAGCAGGCACATCATTCAGAAATAATTGAACAAAGAAACAAAGAAGCGATTCACTTACCAACTTGGGCATTATCCACAATGATTAAATCGTATTGATTTTGATAGCCCACTCTGTAGTTGGTGCGATGTCCGGAATCCCAATTGACCACAACCGTGTTCTCTGGCGAATGTGTCGATCCACAGCGTCCGATTTCGCAGACGGTACCAACGTGACCTTCTCCGTTGTCTGTTGGTTGGAAAATAAAATACAATTGAAGTACATCTCTGTAACGGAGCTCCGTTTTCTTGGTTATTCTATACACAGCAGTTCTCCCCAGTTTCCGACAGCTCGCTAGAGCTATTTATAAGACGCCGCACACCCCAAAATGTAAACGAAGTACCAAGGAAATGTTTCATCCGGCAGGCAGACTATGGCTCTTTGGTTCTTTGTCTCTTGCCAAACATCTGCCCCAGCAAACATGGCGAGTTATATAGGAATTTCAGTTGGATACACATATACGGCGCAAGCAGCTGCACTCTAAATTTAAACATCTCATCGTTCAACTTCCACACAAGACCCCCAATTCTCTTTGATTTATTTTTGACGTGCACTTTAAGTTGGGGCAGGACTGTAAAACGCTTAACACTGACAATGTTAACGCTAGGCTGTTAATGTATATTCCAGCTATTTATATACTATAAACAATTGAAGAACTATTCGCAGATTCTGTTTCTCCAACTTCATTTATTCTGCTGCCCTCTTTTCTATGATACAAACGCTTTATTTTAGGAGATAGCTTATATGATATCAATCGTAATATCAAAGGGCATTCGTAGGATATTAACATAGCAACGAAATATTAGTTATAAACAATCTAGCATAAGGATGTTAGTTAACAGCTGATAGTTTACTGTAGTAGGATTAATAGAAATTAAATAGCTATATGAAGAAAGGAAGTTGATATTCCTTTTCGAATTAAAGACTTATGCTATTTATATCAATCTGTTCTCCCTTTCAGCAATAAGCATACATATATTCCTGGCAACGCCTTTAGTGTTCCACGTTTAAAAATAAAACATATACAAATGGCACGCGCCTTGGCAGCAGGCAGCGAAGGCAGCCGTTCGACTTCTTTTATGACAGCGAAGTAAAAACAATGTGGCAAGAGGCACATGTGTGTGCATATTACCCCGCACCCTTGTATTCCCTCCTCCATTGAACGATTTCTATATTATGTGCGTTTAAAATGCAGAGACAGAGATTTGGGAAACATTCCGCTCTGAGTGTGGCTAAAAATAGCGTCCCGTCCTCTTTGCACTCATTGGCAGCTATCAAAGTGCGGATCGTTTAGTGTGTGTAAGTGTGTATACACACACACAGGTATATAATTGTACTTATAAACAAATGGTTTTAGCTAGTCAATGCCTGAAATGGGTAAACAAAAATAAGTAACGTCCTACCTTGGTTCGACCAAATCCAATTTGGGCCGCGTACAACACGTACGCCGGGCGGAATGGAGGCGCGCATTCCAGTAATTAATTGTTGCGTCTCGGCCGCCTGTAAAAAGTACATAATATATAAAGATGTGCAGATAGGTACGTATTAATTAAATCATTGATAAAATATTGCGGGCGAGTTGAGCAGGGAGCAGCGAATATATTTGGGTCAAACGACAAAATCAGCGCATGTCTAACTGGAAATTGTACATATGTAAATATATATGTATATGTATGTATTTCGATGACGCGGGGCACTTTTTTTTTTTTTTTTTTTTTCAAAGAAAGAAATGCAATGCGGTTAACGCGCGTTGCATACAAATTGAACGAATTACCTACATAAATACTATTGGTTAATACTTGAGTAATTGAGTATTTTAAAAGTATTTTAAAGCAACAGAATATTGCAAGTTTTGGTTGACAACTTACTCAAGAAGCCCGTTGACATTACTACTACTATGATAAATTACAGTTGAAGTAATTTTTAAAGGCTTATCAATATAAAATCAAATTATGCACCATATTAACCCGCCTGACATTACTACTACTATGATAAATTACAATTGAAGTAATTTTTAAAGGCTTATCATTGTAAAATCAAATTATGCACCATAATAACCCGCCAACCACATTTGAATACTTTTTAATCAAATAAATTCTAAGCAATATGTGTATCGGGCGTGCCTTTGGGTATTTTGGCATTTCATTAGTAGTCGCTGAATGACGAACTCTTAAAGTGCAGAAATGAATTTTTTATAATAGGGGTAGAAATTGTGAATCACAATTGATAAAGATTTGAATATTATGAGCAGAAACTGATGTCCTCAATTTCTCTGCAGCTGCAGGAGTCGTCCATAAACTGAATGACGCATGAGATAAGACATATGGATACATATACCCTATATATTAGCATATCTACACTCACATTCATGCACATAGATAGATATAGGCATGTATTTGTTGAGGAAATGTACAAATTCCATTTCAGTGATTACACATAGTTTCCACAAGTCAACAACACGCGATAAATAATTATTTCAAAATTATAACAATTTGATTGTTATTTGTTGTGATGGGGACACACACAACTTACCAATGCAATTTTTCGCTTCCGTCCGAATGTACAACTGTGTGTATGTGTGTGTGTTTAAATGCGTGCTGGATGGCAGTATTATAATATCGCTTTAACACTCTATTTTCAGTAATCGTTTTGCACTAAATTTCTTCTTTATGTCATTCAATGCATTTCTGTGTGCGTAAGCTTTTCGCGACTCTTACTATTATTAATTACTTTTTGTATTTGTTTTATAATACACACAAATTCGTATCATGCACAATTTGTCACACAATTAGCATAATGTGCTACTTTGTATATGATTTTGTTAACTATATAATTTAGTACAACCCGTTATCTATATGCTGCAACGTAGCAAGCATGTTAATTTAATTTTATTAACCAAAATTGTACCTTAAAATTAGTTTTACTTTAATTTTATGAATGTAAAACAGTGTGGCTGCAAATTGCAAACGAGTTAAAGTGTAGGTGTTGCAAAAAATATATAGTGAAAAAATACTAAATATTGATGCTCCACACTTAACGCACGACTCCACACTGAACGAATGTGTAACCCCTGACAACATATGTAAACACAAAACAGATGTGTAACACATGCATAAACGGTCACACTGTTAGCCAACAGCAAGACGCACATTTTTGTTTATAATTCTTATTTTTATTTATATTATAAAGTTGTATGCAACATTATTACAAAACTATCATTAGAACCATGGCAAGCAAAAAGGCGACACTGTCAAGTAAACTGGCTAAGCAGGTCAAGCCAGAAAAACCAACTGTGAAGACCGGGTTGTGGGTAAGTACGCAACATTATTTTTTAATTTGAATGTTTTCATAAAATTGCGAGCATTTAGGATATTGAAGAATTACCCAGCGTTGCTGCTGCACGTTACTTTTCACCTGTTCAGACTCGCAAACAACGACAAGTGAATTCGCTGCCAGAATCAAATTTGCCCGCCAAAAAATCGCGCCTTGCTGTAATTTCAAAAACCTCCAAAATCCAAATGGGCAAAGCAACAATTATAAAATGTGAGGTGGTGCCGGAATGTGACAAGGTACCAGAAATTAAAGCAGAATCAGCCACCACAGTAAAAATCGAACCAGACTTCCCCAACATCAATTGGCTGCAGCATTTGGAAAATATTCGCTTGATGCGCAGCGAAAAACCCGCGCCGGTTGATACAATGGGTTGCCATAAATGTGCCGATGCGAATGCGAATGAAAAGGTTTGAAGGAGTTTGTCACATAACTTAACTATACTGTTGCTTAACTGAAGCCCTAATTTATAGACGCAACGTTTCCATATATTGGTGGGTCTCATTCTATCCAGCCAGACGAAAGATGAAACCACCTTTGAGGCAATGAACCGCCTGAAGGCGCAAACTCTAACTCCTGCTCGCCTGAAGGATCTACCTGTCGAGGAATTGGAGCGTTTACTTCATCCGGTTAGCTTCTATAAAGTATGTATACATTTTTGAATCTGGAATAAAATACATACTGACTTATATAAGCTCTTTGTTTTTCTAGAACAAAGCCAAATACCTAAAGCAAACCTCAGAAATACTCGTCGACAAATACAACGAAGATATTCCGAACAATATCAAGGAGCTATTGAAGCTACCTGGAGTAGGTCCCAAAATGGCGCATATTTGCATGGCGACGGCTTGGCAAGAAATTACAGGCATTGGCGTCGACACGCACGTGCATCGCATTGCCAATCGTTTGGCATGGCTAAAGAAGCCCACCAAGGAGCCGGAGCAAACGCGCATTCAGCTTGAGAGCTGGCTGCCTCGTCCACTCTGGGCAGAGGTGAATCATTTGCTTGTGGGCTTTGGCCAAACAATTTGTACGCCTGTCAAGCCCAATTGCTCTGAGTGCCTCAACAAGGATATCTGCCCAGCTGCTTTGTTACCCAAGAAGAAATAAGAAAGCTCAAATAGAAGATAAACATATTTTAAAGTCTTTAAGTGAAAAGCGAAGCTTATTAATATAGAATTTGCATTAAGCTCAATTTGTATGGTAGAGTCAAATATAAAAATATAAAAGATAAGATTAGAGATCAGTACTTAAAAATATAAGCAATTGTTCCTATAAACTATGAAGGCCCGCTAGAAGGCAGTGTAAATTAAAATTAAGATTAAAATTGAAAAAAAAAATAATGATAATTTTGCCAAACTTTTCAATTTTTTTGTAACCCTAGTTGTCTTCAAAATAAATAAATAAATTCCACATATTATATTGATTTTATTAAATGCAAAGGCTTTAAGCAAAAACCTCCAGAGATTTTTAATTTTATTATTATTATTTAAATTAATTAAAATTATATACAAATATAATCTTGATCTTGAACATCTAGTGTCCGACTTTGATATTCTTTAGCTATATGGAAATATTAATTCATATTTCAGAGCTTGACTAGCCCACTTGGGCAATGCTCATAGACTAGCCTCGGCCATTCTCTGTAAGTTACTTACCCACGTAGACAACTCAACCTGGACCACATATCAGCTGTATATTCTCTAATATATACATATCATCCCAGCAAGCTTTCATAACGGATGGCTAGAAAAGTTGACTCGTAATTCAACATCTGTAGCGCATTCGAATTCCCAAAGTTCGATTATAGCTGATCCTTGGGTCCTGTTGCCGACCTCATTTATTGTAAATTGACCTCATGGCGAGAAAGTATTATTCAATAAATTGCTGTTCATTTCAACTTGGTCGCATGAATTATGTGCACAAACAGCCGCAGTCATGGCCAAAACATCAGCAGCAGCACCACCAGCAACAAGGAGCCGTAGCACGTGACACCTTAAGGCTGGTGGGCCGGGGGCTGTTGGCTGGTGGACTCACTGTACTCGTCCTGCCCGCAAAGTCATCAAGTTATGGCTGGCGTGCACTCATCATCAGCTTCGTTGCGTGCGCGCTTTCCTGGGCAAGGGCACGGGATGTGGAAGTTTAAGGGGATTGGACATGGGTTTGGGTTCGTTTTTAGGGGGATTTTGAGTGTCGAGACAATCTGTGGCCTAGCATGGCTTATAAATGATGCACAGGCTGGGTTCAGACGTGCGTCCACAGCCAGAGCTGCAGACATCAGCATGCTAACTCGGCCCAGCCCCAGCCACAGCCGCAGCCTCACTCCTCGCACACACAGACATAACTTTTAAGTTCGAGACTTCAACGCCCCGTTTGTCAGGCTGTAATTCAACGCTGTTTACGTGCTCTCCTCCTCCCCACACAACTGCCTTCAATTCACATCCGGCGTGTGCTGCCGGCGCCATCGCCTCTGTGTGTATGTGTGCGTGTGGGTGTGACGGGTTTGCTATACTACTTAAGCGTGCGACAACAACAACAAGGAAACGTCCATCTGTCGGAGTCATGCGAAAATGTTTGTCTGCCTGCGTCTGTGTGGGTGTTGAGTGTGCGTGTGACTTGTGTAAGCATAACAGACACACACAAACAAGCACACACACACACACTCGTAGACATACACAGCTGCATTGGGATAAGCAAACGCCCTGCCGTTAGCCAAGTCGCAGTCGCACAGTCAAGTGGAACTCCAAATGCGTCAAGTGAGCGCAGCGCGATATGCGTCCTGCTCCTTACACCCGCATCCTTGCCGCCTCATTCCTCTTTCCCTCTCACTCCTCACTCCCTCTCAGTCGGCTGGCACTTGTCGCCCTTATCGCGCACCCACACTCGAAACAGTGGCAAAGTTTGCTGCAGACATCCTGTGGCGAATTATGGTGCTTTTTTGATTTAAGCCCAGTGCGGTCCTGACTTACTGTATGGCTATATATGTACCTCTCTGCATCTTCTTCAAAGCAGTCTGGTTCAGATTCACTTTACTAGTGGTCCGAGTTAGTCGGGTTAGTTCTAACTACTGTATATTTATCGGTTCATTGTTTGAACAGGTTTATTTATCTATTCTAGCGCTAAACGATTGACTAGTCAAAGTTATTACGACTATTTAACGATAAGTATAAGCAAGTATTCTATTATCCTTTTCAGCGCGAGGAATTCTACATTTTCTAAATAAATTAAAGCACTATCCATAGAACACATAGGCTAGACATGTGGAACAAACTTTTTCAACACCGAAAAAACTGTCTAAAAATCCGTAGGTTCGATCAACTTCGTATTTGCTCGGCTCTTCACTTTGAGGTTCGGTCTATGGTTAGTGATTCAAGGCAATATTTAAACAGTTAGTACTTTTTTTTTATTTTTTACATATTGGCTTTTTTGGTACATGAATATCGCATTAAAAGTACTTTCAAAATCAATTCACAGCATTAAATATACTCAAATTTGGTCACATTAAGCGAACTTGAACTAATTCAAATTTATTCACATTTTAGAATGAGAAATCAGGCTATTTTGATGATCACGTTGCAGTTCCAGTGGCTTTAGGGTTTTAGCGCTTATGAGTTACATAAAGTTATATATCATCAGCTCAGGAACTGCAAATAAAAATCATAAAACTAGTGCAATTAAGCACATATTTTAGTTCTCTGATCCGATCTGCATACATAACCGCACTCATTCTCTCTCCTCTCTGTCTTTCATTCCCTCGCTCTCTTTTGAATTGTGTGTGCAACTTTTATGCAAAAATAAAAAAATCGTTATAGGGCTGCCTAGACACAGATGTTACCCACGCGGCGCCGTCAGCGTTGAATTCAACTTAGTCAGCCGCAAAACAAAAACAGGAAAAGAGAGTGGAGGCGGTGGGTGGTCGGAGAAGGGATAAAGGCGTCGCAGGGTGCGATGACGGCAACTGTATGTAAGAAAAACTAAAACGGGTCGCTTAAAAATGGCGCAGTTTGTGTCGGTGCGGGCAGCATAAACAAAATGACATAAACAGGCAACGTGCGTGGGCGGGCGGGGCGTGGTGGGACGGGTCGTTTGGGGTGCTAGGTGTCGAGTCCTTGCACGAGCGTGCAAATCCCAAGCACAGGGCACAAAACAACAAAAGTAAACTTGTGAAAAAAAAAAGAAATGAAACGTACAAATAAAATCCACATCCACACGACGCAAATTGTATTTTTTTTCCTTTTTTTTTTTGTTTTGTGCTGTGTCCATGTCCGTACAATGTCCTGCGTCCGTTCCAATTGCTGGCAACAACTGGCGGTCGCTGCCGTCACGCATCAAGCATTCATGCCAGGCAACAACTACAACAACAACAACCAGCCACACACACACACACACACACACACTCATACAAAAAGCTTACACGCCTCCGCACGCGTCACACGAAAGCACGAAACCAATTTGAGCGCCCACATTCTCTCTCACCCAATTAGTCGCACAGACACACACACAAGCACACGCACGGTCGACCTCACAGACACACAAACACATGCACATTGCCCACTCTGCTTCTGCTTTATGCCATCCACATCAGCCATCGTTGGCGTTCGCTTCGTGTCGTTATCCTCGCGCGCACGCTGCTGCACACTTTTTGTTGTTGTTGCTGTTATTGTTGCTGTTGTTGCCCTTTTGCCATCATCAACGCCATCAGTAGCGTAAGTTGTGCTGCCAGCAGCGCGAGCTTAGGGGAGGGCGCACAGCCGCAAAAACGGCACCAACAACTACTTCAGTGTTCATGTATATGTGTCTGTGAACTTCTGTGTGTGTGTATTTGGCAACGTCGTCGACCAACAAGCGACACGATAATCTCGCACGTCGCATTTTTAGTTGCCGCACCCACCGCACCCGATGCCAACACACAGTTATGGTCCTGGCAGAAAGCCAAATGTGGCAAGTAGCTGCTGCCAGCGTTGAGGGGGGAGCAGTCAGGCTGGGGGTTATGGGGCTGAGCTGCCAGTATGCCAGTGAGTGAGCCAGACGTTGGGCGGTGGCGGCAGCGCTACCGACAAATGCTTTCGAATTGCCATGACAATCAAAATGCTTACAGGTACAGTGTGACCAGATTGTAGTAAAATCAGCAATATTTGCCTCAATTAGTAGTATATGCGACACATAAACTAATTAACGCCTAATTACTTATATGTATAAGCCATATACATACATATACTTTGCTTCAATTAGCGCGAAATTCATTCGTTTTCAATGCACTTTTAACCACTGTGCGAGCACAAGCACAAGTGCGACAATATCAACAAGCGTAGCTGCCGCCAGAGCTTGAGCCTGACGACGCCCATCAGACACACTTCAGCTCTAGCTGTCATTTCGTTTGCTTGTGTATGTGTGTCTGTTTATTATCGCCAGTGCGACATCCCCTACCACAGCAGCAACACCCCCGCCGACCTCTGGCTGCTGCCCCATCGACATTGTCAAGCTCGAGCCCTCGAGCAAACAGAACTTTGTCGTTCTCAGTGTATAATGGGTCGCTTTATATAAAGAACACACTAAAATATATAGATTTTCTGCTAGTATTTTTGCTGCTTGGCATTATAATAGCATGTTGTGAGCGAACAGTTTTCTGTTAACTGACAGCTGCTTAGCGCATGTAGATGAAATGAAACTTAAATGAATGATTTTAAATAGGAGGAATGTTATATACAAAATCTTGAAATACATTTGATTAAAATTTGTGAATTTGTTTATAAATAATAGTATATATGTATCTCATAAAAATGCTATTTCAATCAATTTCTGTTTGTTTCCCACACGTGCCTTGAATTCTACAATAAATAATACATATTGGCGCCACTGTACTTGCCAACTCAAAAGCTGCCGCCGCCAAAGACAAATAAAAAAAAACACACAACAAGCAAGAAAGTACAAAAAAATTCTGTGGCACGAGGCACGGAAGCATGTTGGCTGACGCTGGCGGCAGTTGCGACGCATAACGACGTCGATGACTGCCCTTCTCAGCGAGCGTGTAGTCATCGTCCTTCTGTATCCTTACCGTGCCACACCACACAATCCCACACCACACCACAGTGAACCACGTCGAGTCGCGTCGCGTCGCGCTGCCATTTTTTTACCCTCCGCACCGCACTTTTGAAGTTTGAGCTAAGTGACATGCTGTTTATTGTTGAAGGGTGTTAGAATTGCGCTCGGCGCGTACATACCAGTTGATTTGTGGAGCGAGAAATTATCCTGCCACGGCACCAAAGAACAACGCACGCGCCCGCATCGCCTGTACACGGCAACTAAATATTTACATCTAAGCGGCGCATAGCCGATGGCCAATTAAGTCAAACAACAATCGTAAATTCCATCGATTGGATAAGGGCATTATAGCTAACTGAGCAATGATTAATTCATCTATATCCTGATGTTTGACTTTCTAAATGAATATCTATTATTTTTTTATATCATTTTATAACTCTACTATATGATGAATATAGAAATATATACTAGGGTTTTTTGATATTGTTTAAAAAGTATGGATTTTTATTCTTGCATGGATTATACAATTAACTGAAACTAAAATTAAATTGAAAAAATGTTCAATTATGTTAAATTATCTATAATAAGAACCTTAATGTGATACTAATAAATAGATCATAATAATAAAAAAAAATTCTAGATAGATATAAGATATTTCTCATATAATCTAAAATATTTTTATTTATATTAAATATTGTAAAAAAAAAATTAAAATTAAAAAAAAATAAAATTAAATATTGTATAGTGTTTATATTAAACCAATTAGAACAACAATTATATTCATATACCAACAAAATATATAAAGATGAACAGAAGCTTCAAAAATTTTAGCAACACCCACGAAAGTATGCAATGAAAATTTGGCAGCAGTATTAGCTCTTTCAGTACTGCTTCGCCAATGACATAGTTCGCTAAGTGCTGGAATTTTTGCACAGTGTAACTTTTCACTTTATGCGCAACGTTGGGAAAAAGGTCCTGTTCACGCCATGCCACTCCATGCCAGGCCATGCCATGCCATGCCATGCCGTGCCTTGCCTTGCCATGCCATGCCATGCCGTCAAACATACAAACAGGACGCAAGGACAACGCCTGGCTGCTGTGGTATAGCTATGTACACCATGAATGTGCACAACGTCGACGAGACGCCAAAGTTGCTGGTTGTGGCAACGGCTGCGTCTGTGGCAGGCCAAGCGCCGCAATGGAAAATATAAAAAAATGAAAAACGAGAAAAAAAAGCGAAGCAAAAGCCCCAACACTACCAAACTCACTGCCCATCCATCCGGCCGTTCGTTCGTCCGTCCGTCCGTCCGTCTGTCCATGGCACGTACTTTAGAAATTCCATGCAGATGTGCGCCGCACGCCGAGACGTGTGTTTTGATTTTCAGCCAAAGAAGAACGTCGGGCAACGCAACGGAATGGAACGAAAGCGGGTTGGAGGCGGCGGCAAAGCCAAAGCTCAACGAACGAACGCAGCCAGCGCGCGCGCTCACACCCTTAAAGTTGAAAAAAGCTATAGGGAATGCACGACTAGTTGAATACTCTTCAAAAATTTGTAAATTTGTTTATAAAAAAATTTTTTTTTTATATGTACAGTAAGATGTTTATGTGAAAAGTTTGGTATTTTTTATTTGAATGCTATGGTATTTTTAAGGATCAAATTGGACATTTTTAATATGCAATATTCAAAATATATATTTCAATATTTATGAAATACATAGAATACATATATGCATATTTAAAATAATGTAAATGTTATATCTATTTAAAAATAACAAGACTTTAAGGGCCAAACAGTTTAGGATTCAAGACAATTTTAAAAATCTATAAATAACGTTTTTTTTTTTTTTTTTTTTTTTGGTTTTTTTGTTTTTGGAGATAAAAAATTATTAAAAAATTAAAATCGATATAATAAAATAATATAAAATTCAATTATTAAATTAAAATTAGATTGGTATATAATTAATGTAATATGTTTTGTTTTGTCCACATGAAATCTTTACCTCATTGTCTTTTATGAGAACTTGACTCGAAAAAAACTCAACTCTTTCGAATATATAATATGCCCAGTTTTATAAATAAATAAAGGGTGTGACTAGCAGCAGTAGCGCACAGTGTGCAGCTGGCTTTGGGGATTGTGAAAACAGGGCGATAGGCGTGTGGGTGGGTACGTGGGGTCTGGGACTAGTATTGGACTGGGATTGGGCCTGGGACTGGGACTGGGACTGGCAACGCACGAAAGAGCAGCCAAGCGAGCAAACCGTGAAAAAGTGTCGACAAAAAACAGCAACGGCAACAGCGGCAGCCCCAAAGGAAAAACTGGCAACAAACAGAATCAAGCAGTAAGCGGGGGAGAAGTCGAAGCAACGGCAGCAGCTGCGCTTTTTTGTGGTGTGAGTAACGAGCCACGCGAACGCGCCTTTCCTGCTGTTGACTGCCAGGATGCCTGCCCGACTGTTTGGTTGGGGGTGTGATCCAGCACTAACGGAATAATTGCTGGCAACTCCAACAGCAACAGCAACACACACACACACAATCAACGGAAGCCAGACGAGCTGGCGGCAGCAGCAGCTTGCGTTGGCTGATTTTGCACACACGCCCACGCACAGACCGAACCCAGGCGGACGCAAATACGTGAAAAATCTACTGAAACTGGCATGCTTTTGGCTACGAACTGTATAAAGCTTAAATAAATAACTGTTTTAGATTCGCTGAACACTTTTTGCACATAAGGTATGAGTTGGAATGCATAATGAAGGCTAATTTTAATAAACGTAGATGATCATTAAAAAATCTATATAATAGAATAAAATTAAGTTTCTATATAAAAGACTATTTTTCCAATGGTGTGTATTGGTCAAACGCAACTATTCTATAAAATTCTATATTTTTTGGTGTATTTCATAGTTTTTTACATTTCACACATTTTCCGAGCTTTACTAGTATATGCAGCAAGCCTATAGCTACAAATGCAGCATAGTTTAGAGTATTAACCAAGTGTAAAATTTCCTACAGGGCATACAAACACATTCGCACAAAGGTCGCGCCCGCGGCCGCCGCGCACGCTGGGTCCCTTAATGTTGTGGTGTGTGTCGCTTTATATGCACACTATTCAAAAGGGTATTTCCGATAAGTAACTTAGTTTGTACAACATAGGAACAGGCATATTTGACATGATATAGCTAATCTTAAAACTATGTCTATGTTCCATTCATCGATGTATAGATCTAGTAGATACTGTAATAAACATATTGATATGACTTGTACTATCCATCGTTTTTTCGTCTATATAAAATTGAAACTACACCTGATCTTCTCCAGAAAGAATCCTCTATACATTTTTGTATGCAGGATAGAAATCTTTCCGTTGCTCAATAGATTGATTTTCGTATTACTTATTTCTCTTTTTAAGATTTCGTAAAAAATCATTATTTATATAAGTATTACCTGAATTAGATCCCTTTATCAATTAGTCGCTATAGGTTTAATTCTTTCGTTCTAGATCTTGTTATTCCAATACAGACTCTTAGGGTATAGAATCTTCTGGTCAACTCAGTTAAGTGTCTGTCTTGTTTAAGCTTTTTCCCATTGCTGTGAGTTGGGTGTGTAGCCGTGTAGCTGTCTAACACGCCATGTCCATGTGGTGCTGCTGCTGTTGCTGTTGCTGGTGTTGGTGTTGGTGTTGGCGTGTGTCGTCTGAAACGTTACTGCTGTTTGGATTGCTGTTGTTGTTGTTGCTGCTGTTGGTGGGTTGGTTAGTTGTTGCTGTCGTTGTAATAGGCATTCCAACGCTGCTTTAGCTGCTGGCTGCCTTTGAACATTGGCATGGCTTTTTAGCCGCAATGCCGCGTCGGTTGGCAGGCAACGTTTGCTGCTGGGTATTCTGGGTCTGGCACGTCCGCTCATTCATCCCGAAAACCCCCCGCCTTGACGGTCTGGCTGGGTTACATGAGAAAACTTTGAAACTGAAGACATGGCGGGGCTTGAGGCACGAACCGTTCGGACACACGGACAGCTAGGGACGGACAGGCCGTTGTTGCCGTTGGGCATAAATGGATGGCCGACTGGCTGCTCGTCCGGCCCGGCTGGCCTCGTCGACCCCCGTTCGAAACTCTATCCCCCAAACAGCCAGCACGAGTGGCGGTGGCAATGTCTGATTGTTAGTTGGATTTGGGCAGCAGAAGCAGTAGAAGCAGAAGGACAGCCGCCAGTTGAGACCGGGGCAAAGCCCGTCGAAACAGTCGGGAGTTGGGACCACGTTGCCACTTGCCAGCTATAGAGAAATTGTCATAGGAATCATCATCGGCTTCGTTAGATGTGGCCTCAGTGGTAATTGTGGGACATTTTGTTGCCACCATTTTGTGCACACACTCACACACAAACACATACGCACGCACAGACACACAAACACACACAGACACTCACTCAAACACAATGACTGCGTCTGATTGCGCGTCACGGCAGCTCGGGGCACTGGCTCCGGAGATAAACGTTGAAAGCAGGGGTCGTCGCCAGCGGGCAGGTGGCTTATGGTTGGGAAGTTTTCTGATTGGGCAACGGGATTGTGGGGGGTTTTGGGGAGAGGGGCTTTTATGTATGCGTAACTTTTTATGCACGCGTCGACCTCCCAGCCAGCTGGCGAACGAGCGCCTGTCACAGGTGCTATGGCCTGTGTTACGGTTTTTGGGGCCTGGGGTCTGCGGGTCGGTGGGTCTGTGGGTTGTTCGTAATAGCTAAAGAATTACATACTCACACTAAATTGGCTGAAACAGGAAGCGTAGTCGTTGCTTCATTAAGCAGAATTTCAGATGACGCTAGACAATGGGCGTGTTAAAAGCAGCACAAGCCAGCCAGCCAACTCACTGACTGAGGTTTCGACCAGGTGCTTCGTAACAGTGGGCCGGCCACATTTTTTGTTGTTGTCTGAAATTTAAATTAAAGTACATGCTCATTGTGTGAGTGTGTGTGTGTGTGAGGTAGATATTTGAGCCGGCCATTATTAATGGCTTATAAATTTGACATTTTCTACAACCAGTGAACTTTTTATATAGCTCTGAGCAATGCAGCCAACTTAACAAGTCTGGTGCATTCATACAGCAGCTTACTTAACAAGTCTGATCTATTCTTAGTACAGTATACATATGGAATGATCCATGCATATCATTACATAATGAATGGAAAACCTAGATCAACATCGTTAATAGGAAATGAAATTTGAGGACTAATCCAGAAGATAAATGCTTAAAAGTCATATATGATTTATAAATAATTAAGTTTTTTAGAGGTGATAGACCAAAGGCAGAATCAACAATTTGCTCAAACCGATCCTTAACCATGTGATCATAGAAGGGCTAGGAAAATTATAAATCCATTATTACTAAGCCTACTATTCCTACCTACTTATAAAAACTAAATACAGTAGAATCCGAAATAGAATATAGCGACACTCAAGGGACCGTCGTTATACCCGGAAGGCGCTATAACCGTATAAGTTTGCTCATAAAAGTTTGTCTGCGGATCAGAATTATCGTCGCTAGACCCGTACAGAAGAGTCGGTTTAACCGGTTTAACAAGTTTTCACCACTTGAAATTAATTCTAATTACTATAAGCTCACTTGGCCCACTCTTCCTCTAGCTAAACCAATAACCTAAACCTAAACCCCACACAGGTTTTGATATATTCCACTGTATGCGTATCTACTATCATGTTAGGTCTTTAATGCCACATGATCTTGTAATGTGGCAAAAAAGAAGAGAAGAGGAGAGAAGCAAGGGGCTTACATATGCGTGCTTAAACGTTTTACAGCCGTGCGAAGTTGGCTGCGATTATTTGTTACGCTGGCCCCGCTAAGTGGCAGCGTTGTGTTGGGTTGCTAGCTGGTGGTAGGTGGCAACGTCGTAACTTACAAATTGCCTGCATACGCAAGGTGCAAACTAAAGAAATGGGGAAAAAAAAAACAACGCGAACGAAACCATAAAATACTTAATAGCAAGTGCGGTCAGTCGCACCTGCAGCAGGTCTTAGTTGTTTTTGCTTATGTCTCACACACACATACACTCACATACACACACGCACACAGAGACCTAATGCGGCTACATGCTGTTGCGCCTTTTGTGTTGGGGCCAACACAAAATATTTCAACAAGCATCAATGTGGCAGGTCACGCTTATCGAACCAGCGAACGCGAGTTGTAAGCTGCTTCGCGCCTTCTTAAATGCGGCTTAAAAGTTCGAGCTGTCCGGGTTAAACGGATTTCTAGTTTTTCACATTTTATTATACTCTAGCAAAGAGTATTATAAATGGAGCAACTATTGGGCTTGCTAGTCTATCTCTGTCTATTTCATGTTATCAGTAATAATAGACAGATTTTCAAATAGATTCCTTTAATAGAAGTAATTAAAGGAATATCCAACAAATTCTCTTTCTTCAAAATGTAGAATATGATTCCTATAGAAATATGTATATGTATATCTATTGTAATATACCACTTGGTTCCATTAACATTCTCTGCTTAGTAACCGCATTAAAATATGCAAGAGTATTTGCGCTTCGGCCCACCAAACCCTTTCTTGTTGTTTATTTTATTTTCAAATGCCGCTGGCATGCGGCAAAGTTCTATGAGCTGAACTTGTGGTTTAGTGGGGGAGGGGAGAGGGGGACCGTGGTTTAGGTTGATTGTTGCCTTGCGAAACAGAGGCGCGCTGCTGGCGCATCCAAGTCATTTAAGGACAGAGGATCACAAATAAACACTGAAAAGCTGGTGTATGTATTATATATATCTAGCTATATACATATATAGGCAACCCTTTGCATGCTTTTTAGGGACGCAGTTTACACAGCAAGAGGCCTCTGGCATATGATTTGCGAGCCTTTTTCTCCGGTTGCTTGAGCCCAGTTTGTCTGGGCGGCAGTCAATTTGATTGTGGTGTTGGTCGGTTTGGCATGTGCAGAAAAAGTGTTGCCTACTTAAATGGGCAGCGGCTAAGGCTGTTTGAAACTAGAAAACTGCTTATGCGCAGCCATTTTCAAATTTAAAATGTAAGGCAAACGAAATAGGAAAAAAACAGCTCATAATATACAGTTGCCTAGTCTTAAGTGTCTGTAATTGTTCTTTCTGTCGCTGTGGTTGCTGTTACTCTTGTTGTTTTGTATTAGCGCAGCCGACGGTAAAACTTTCAACACCCGCCCAACCACACAGACGAGCTGTTTGGACGCCCACCTACCATCTTCAGCCGCTTTCCCCCTCCCACACTTTCTCACACTCTCGACCCGAAATCCCAAAACGAACAAGCGACACGCGCCCTAGCGCCAGGGCTTGCCACAGCAGAGGCACAGAGCATGTCGACGACAGACGACGCTGCCAGGGCCAACATTAGCATTGAAGTGTGCAAACGACGCCACCCACAGACACACAAATAAAAACACACACATACACATATACATATACACTCAGTCATACTGAGCAGGGCAGTCAGCCATGCCGCGTCGTCGCCATGCCGCGCCATGCCACGCCATGCAGCAGTTGGAGCACTCACGCAAATTTCAATTTTTTTCACACCAATGGCTCTTGCTTGCCCTCTGCCTTTGCCACATTGCGGTTGTGTGTCTAGCCGACAAATTTGTCAAAAGTGTTTTTCATTTGATTGCTCAAAATGGCATCCTGCAAAAATAAATTAAATTATCTTTCGTATATTTTACTTTACTTATCCATATTAATCGATATGATTTGAGATATCTGCGTTTGGCTGCGAAGACTTTACTCTTGCCGTCCAAAATTATATAATTCTCTTCTATTCGATTATTTGGGTTATTGTTTTACGATTTGGTTTTATTTGCGGGTTGTGCTTGCCGCCATGCTGCATGTTTTCGAAGCACGCGCCAGGACACAACCGCACACAGGCATATATATAACGACACGACCTGCAAATACATACACACACAAACACACACACTTACTCAAACGAGGCAAGGCACACATACACATACAAACAGACTCAGGCACACAAACGTATTGTACGTGCTTTTACTCACACCGTGTGGCGCACTTCCTTTGATTTAGTCATTTTTCTCTCTTTAGCCGACAACCAACAAGCCATGTGGCTGGCTCCTCTGTCTGTGCTTGTGCCAGTGCCAGTGCCAGGGACCGCACGTCGCTAGTTGCCAGCCACCAGTCACCAGCCGGCAGCCGCCCAGTTGGCAGTGTGCGCACACTTCCGATGATTTCGGTTGGCGTGTGGAGCAGGTTGCCCCAAACGTCCTGGGCTGTTATTTTTTTGCTGTTTGATTTTCATTTCTGTTTTGCCACCAATACCTTTTTGGCCACTTTTGTTATTGTTGCTTTTTTTGGCTGCCGTTGAAGTATTACTTTGCAACTGCCACGTTGCGGTTGCGCGCGCTCATTTCACAACTGTCCATAACTTTTTATGCATTCTCTTTTGCATACCTTTCGATTGATTCGCATTGCACAGCTGTCAATATCGATTAATTTGCTTCACTAATAATGGTAAGCAATGTTATCGAACCGATCAGTAGCGATACTTTTACCAAGCGATAATCAGCATCGATGACTGATGTAGCTAAGCAGCGTACATGCCGTTGTCGCCTAGGCCGCACATGCGACTCATAAAAACTGAATACCCAAGTTGCATGCACAAACATACACACACACACATGCACGCATAAATATATAGCACACTTGGGGGGGTTTGGGGACTTGGTGTGAGAAGACAAGCCGTGCGGCAACATCAGCGACAGCGACAGCTTTGTTGCTGCTGTGGCTTAGTGTGGGGTCCGGCCTGGGACTTGGTGTGGCTATAAACGATTTATGTGTATGCTTGTGAAGGCCAAGCGCCACATGATTTCGACCCCGAGCCGCCCCCTGCCCCTCCCACAATCAACGGCGGCATTCAAGTCATCGTTCAGTTCAGTTCAGTAATTTTACAGACTGCGCCATCAGCTGCCAACGCACAGAAGGCAAAAATGGAGGTCTGACTGGCTGCCATTCGCCTCTAAGTGCCATGTGGGCGAACAGAGACACACACACACATTTGTGTGTGAGTGTGTTTGTGTGGGTAAGTATAAGTGTGTTTCTGTGCGAGAGTGTACTTTACAGTTGTCGATTGCATCTGTAAAAGTGCATGTCGCTGACGGCTGACAGTTCGACAGAAGACGAGCGTCTAGACCAAACAGCAAGCGGGCGATGCTAATTAACAATTTAGCTTAGACGAAACGCTGTCGGCAATGCGCAACAATAAAAGCAAATCAAGTAAAAATATACAATGCGAAACAGCGCCACATTCTTGCCTTCTCGCATATGTAGCAATGGTTACAACATAAAAATATAGCATACTTTATAGGGCGACAGACTTTGGTATAAATTAAATGAGAATATGAGATCTCCGCACAAGATCACTCCTGTAATATTTAATTTTTATAAATAAAAATGTTAATAATATACCTTATGTAACATTAATAATAAAAATAATATTAATAAAAATAAAATATTGGAGTAAAAACAAAGAAAATTAAATTATTAAATAACTAAAATAAAGTAAATAATAGATATCATATATAAAAACCCATCTACTTAAAGAACATCTATCTCATATATAATAGCTTCACACTAGAAAAGCTTCTACTAAATGATATAAATATAAATGCAGATGGTAACGCATAGATCAATCTAGGAGATATAAAAGTATATCTGCAATTTGTTCCTTTTGTCAACGAACGCTCACGCTGTCGCTGTCGCTGTGATAGCTGTCCAAAGCAACGCCATCCTTTTGCCCACATCGATGTCGTATTTATCTAATAGTCCCTGCAGCTGCTGCTCCTGCTGCCGTTGCTGCTGCTGCTGTCACAATGGTCTACGTCTGGCGTTGATGCCCCATGCTACAGGAATTGCTGTCGCCTGGCTTATTATTTGCCACGACTGCTGCGGCGCTAAAGTTTCGCCTCGTTGGTGTTATGATTTCAATGTGGGCAGCCGAACGGCACGACGACCCTCGACCCCTCGACCCACGACTCTCCGACCCCAAGCCCACAATCGCAACCGTCATCGTCAGCATCTCCATAGACACACACATACATAGATATTCACACAGATGTGAACACCCACACCAGCCCGCAGGCCACAACCATAGCTAACTCCAGCTAGCTGGCTGGCTGGCTGGCTGGCTCACTGGCCTGACGGCATTTGCGCAGAACACCCAATAGACAATATTTCAAGCAGTTAGAGAGAAGCTGCATAGCATATAAATATGAACTAATTCAGCCATTAATTATCTAAACATCCAATAAGCATTATTATATGAAACTTTAACTTTATACCTTTAACATAAACAAAAAAAATAAAACTTATTGGCAGCTGTTAAATCATACCACTAACCAAATAATCTAATCTCTTATATCAGATTTCTAAGAGATTCATGTTAGCATTGAGCAGCTGTTAAATATTACATTTTCCACATTTCCAATCTATGACCATAATTGTTATGTTAACAGAATCTGTACAGATCCAATCAGAATAGCGGCAGCTATCGTCGAAAACTTTAGTTTGTCCTGTTAAACATACATATGTATTTCACATTGAATATGTAAATAATTATATAGATAATGTGTCAATTATTATATTGAGATTGTATAATCATGTATATATATGTATATATATAATATATGATATTAAAAATATTTTTTTATTCACATTATTTTTATTCTGAAGCATTATTAAAATGTTTGTTGGCATATTCTATTTGTGCCTAAACGAATTGATTTGTACGCCACTGTGTGCATGTGTGTGTGTGTGCATGAGGGTTTGTCAGAATGCGAGTGTGTGTATGTGTGTGTGAGGGGCGCGCGTACGTGCGAACTTTCAGTGCTCGCCAAAGCCAGACATGGTCACGCCGTCTGTCCGACTGTCGGTGGCGGCACGTCGACTGGCTGACATTTGCCGCATTTGCCAACGCCCAACCGCCCACAACTGGCAACATGCCGCCGTCGTCGTCGTTAAAGCTTTGCTGCCGTTGTACGAGTATGGCTGTGTGTGTGTGGCAACCATTACCACAACCACCATTAACGTGCCAGGCAGTCAGCCAGGCGTTGCTGTTGCCGCCGTTGCCACTGTTGTTGCTGTTGTTGCTTTAGCGTGTTCTTGTTTTTATTGTTGGTTGACTCCAATCTGCTTTGGTTGCTGCGCCACACGACGCTCGCACTGCCAACGGCGCTGGCTATGGCGATGGCAATGGCGATGGCCTGGCTGTGGCGAGCGTCAGGCCAAGCCATTCAGTCGGCAAATTTTGTACGAACGATGCGCACGCGGCGGGCGTCATAAGCAACGGCGTCGGCGACGGGCCAAGTAAAAACGAAAAGTCGAAGTACCTTTCTACCGTTACGCTTACCGTTAGCTTCTGTGTACTGTATACTCGACGCTGTTTCGAGGCGCGAGCTCTGTGCAGTTCGTTTCGGATTTTAGTGCTCGGTTAACGCTCGGCCAGTGTGGACGTCTTTTGTCGCGTGCTACAGATATACATTAACGGAATTTTTGTCCCATCTATATATTTGAACGTCTCACAGTCGACGAAAAAATACGTAATTTTTGTGCGCTGCTTGTGTTAAGCTTAACGGCAAAACCCACAAAATAAGATCAACTTAGTTACTGCAATTGAATTATTGAAAGTTTGCGCGTGTGAGGAATTCATTAAGAGTTCGGCAAAAATGACAAAATGACAGCAAAACGTGATAAGGATTACAACAAAAATAAATCAACAGCGGGTAAACATATTTTTGAAGTTCCTCATTTACGTTTGAATACTGAGAATAATGTTTACGGAGTTTAAAATGTTCGAATTACATTCAGAAAAAGTTGTTAAAAATAAATATAAAATATTAAGATAAATAAAAATAAAATGCTTATACAATTTTTTAAAAATTAAGATCTGATTTAAAGCTGCTCAAGAATGTGTTCAAAATGTTAGCCTTTGAGAAAAATATACGCATTTTCGGATTTGCATTTAATATTAAAGAAGTGAAGAGCCTAAATATCTTAATATCATAAAGTATTGCATACTGAAATATAAAATGAAGGGGCATACTTTTAGTCTAGCATAAAAATATAAAGTTGAAAGATTTGATTTTTTTCAAAATAAAATTCAGAAATTGAAGAGATTTACTAAAAAAACCAAAATAAAAACAACTTAGGTATTATTTTCAATAATTTCGTTATCCTTCAATTTAATTTTATGTGTATATTATATATAGATAAAATTTTTTCATGCAAAACAACACAAATCTGTTCATATTTGTTGATCGGTTTTTAGTTATTTTAAAAATTTATATTACAGCTTTAGTAAAATGAAATGTCTATACAAATTTTAAAATCAAAAATTAAATTTATATAATTTTTTTAAATATTTATATTTATTTATAATTTTATTTTTATTTATAAAAAAAAGGAGGCCCTACGGAAATTCGATTTGTATAAGCTAAACAAATTTTCGTACTTTAAACAAAGTATTTAATGAGTTCGCATAAAAAAACAACTAATCCTAAATAAAATATTGAAAAAGGCTTACCGCAAAAATTTTTTTTTACTTTGACGTAGGCCTCGGATTCTCCGCCTCCAGTTCAACCAATGGCAGCGGCATCAAATCGATCGGTCTGGTGAGCTCCTCACAAAATGTAACCTCGTCGCAGGACATTAGCAAACGTACGAATAAACCACTCATGGAAAAGCGTCGACGTGCCCGCATCAATCAGAGCCTGGCCATATTGAAGGCCCTCATCTTGGAGTCCACCAAGCATCAAAATGCCAAGAATGGTGATGGCCAGGCCAAGCATACTAAATTGGAGAAGGCAGACATATTGGAGCTTACGGTTCGCCATTTTCAGCGGCACCGCAATCTCGATGATCCAGGTAGGTGTGAATACTAGCCACTACTTTTGGCCATGGTTTAAACTTTTGCCTTCGCCCGCCAGCAGCTGTGAACAAATACCGCGCCGGCTATACGGACTGTGCTCGAGAGGTGGCCCGCTATTTGGCCACGCCGGAACCGCCACCCATGGGCAATATGCCAACGCTGGCGGAGCCGGGCTCCAAGGCGCGTCTATTGCGACATTTGGATCAATGCATAGCCGAGATCGATGTCGAGATATGCCCGCACTCAGCGACCGCCGCATTCACGGAGAGTCCCAATAGCAGCAGCACATGCTTTGACATTAAGAAGACGCCGGCACAGCCAGGGGAGGAGCATTCGCTGGATTACAGCAGCCAGGACTCGAATCCCTTGGACTACAGCAAAGGTCTAAAGCTGGGCGAGAATCCCATGCTAGGTGATCAGCGTGCAACGCAGCAGGATGAGAACAACAATCGGGGCCAACAGGCGCCGCCAGTGCAGACGCAGCTGCCAACACAGCTGCCAATGCAACAGCAGCAGCAGCAACAATTGCAGCTGCAGCAACAACAACAACAGCAACAGCAGCAGCAGCAACAACAGTCGCCGCCAAGCGGCACAGTCATTGAGCTGGGCTACGAGCAGGACGTCAATAAGGTTGTCTGTGCCAACGTGCTGGAGCAGTACAAGCAACAGCTCAAGGCCCACACTCAGGTGGAGGGCAGCGCTGCTGCACCGAATGGTGTTCTGGTGCTGCCGCCGCATTATGTGCAGCTCGCAGCTGCCCTTGGGTTGAGTGCCCAGCCCATGGTGGATCCCATTGCCACGCGTACGGACTTCGAGCGCCTGATTGAGCTGCAGCGCATGCAACCGCATCTGGCTGGCAAATTGAGTCCGAATTTCGCGGGCAGCTTGGAGGCGGCACATGTGGCGGCCGCTGCAGCTGCCGCCTATGCCAACAGCATGGCCAACAACACAAATGTGGCGGCGGCAGCGGCTGCCACGGCCATGCTAAGCGAACGACCCGCCTCGGTGGCGTCCTCCTCGGCCGCCGCTTCGGTGAGCTCTGGTGTCTCTGACCTAAAGTCGGCGCCGGCCACACAGCAATCGTCGCCACGCTCTGAGAGCGGCATCGGCTCCAATGAGAACGAAACCCTCGACGCCAGTCCACAGACAAGCAGCGCTGCGAGGCAGGCGCTGCGCATGCGACAGGAGGAAGAGTATCGGGCACAACAGGTGGGCGCCGTCGGCGCTGGCGGTGGCGTTGCCGCTGGCCAGCAGGTCGTCGATGAGAGCATGTGGCGGCCCTGGTAGACTACAGCGGCCTTGTGTACAGATTCGATTGATTTAGGTTTTACTAAGCATATAGATGTGTATATAAATATCGGGGCTATTGCTTTCGGAATTTCTTGTCTATGGAAAACTTAGGCTGAGAACGAACATATTTGTGCATATTCTTTTCTTTTTTTTTTTTTTTTTTTAATTTTGTGTATTTCTAAGAATTTATACTCTATAGCAACACGAATTACACTCCATCTTCTGAAAATCTGTACCTACCTACTGAATATATATTATATATTGAAATTCTAAGAATTTCGACTCTATATAATATAGGGTACTGTACAAATTTTAATTTTATTTTTTAAGATGTTTAATATTAAAATTTAACATTTTTAAGTCCTTTGTCTATATGTTTTCTTAGACAAGTTAAGTACAAACTAAGTACAAACCGTAGTCAAAATTTCCCTCTGCAGCCCCGATAAATATATATATTATAATAAATATATATTTAAATGTATATGTATGTAGACTGCGCAAATTTGTTGCTTTGTTATGTTATACGACGTTTTCTTTTTGCTCCCAACAACTTTTAAATATGAGATCCGCATATCTAAAAGAAAACTTTTTCCCTTTTATTGTTAAGCTCCTCCTGCTCGTATATACATATGTAAATTCTAGCACGAGATGCGAATTTCTAAATGCATTTTTCACGTGTGCCAATGCTAAAAAAAGACTCATATGTAGTAGACAAAATCCAAAAAGAAAAGAAAAGAAAATCGAGAAAAAAATACCCGATCGTAATTGTAAAACTCCAAAAATAATTATATTTTGTTTTAAAATCTTGCGTAAAATGTATCAAATACTGAAATTAAAGAAAGAACTACAATAATGTTAAAACTAGAATTAAAACAGTGTTTTATTTAAAATTATAAACGATGCAACGACCTTTGGAGACATGAAACTAATATACCTTTCTGACATGCATACTATTGAAACATTCGTCGTTCATCAATAAAATATGACATTAGAGCTATGATAGATCGAGGGATTGTAAGATCTGTCGAACGTTGTTATACATATGAACTCTATATATATTTATTATTTTAGAAAGGTACACCATTGAATATATGTATATATAAATATATATATACATAAATATATATATATATATATATATATGTATGTATGTATATAGATTTGTGCATTTCAAAAAACATAATTCAATAAATAGAATATATATAATAATATAAATATGCATAAATATACATATATGTATATATAGATATGCTAAAAACGATTAAAAATATTGCAATGAACTTACGAAGAGGGAGTAAAC
This sequence comes from Drosophila mojavensis, assembly GCF_018153725.1. Classification (NCBI taxonomy): domain Eukaryota; kingdom Metazoa; phylum Arthropoda; class Insecta; order Diptera; family Drosophilidae; genus Drosophila; species Drosophila mojavensis. The sequence continues at coordinate 9,003,769 of NW_025318858.1, forward strand.
TATTTGGATTTCATGGTAGTTAAGGATTTGCGCGGCGCTGATTGTCTCTGACGCGCCAGGAATGTCTGACCCGAACCCATTAATAAAGCTAATTTTGATTCTACAGCATCGCGATGAGCATTAACGCCCAGTCTATAATAGGCGCTAGTCATTAGCTGCTCCTCCATGGTGCTCATTTTGGTTTTCGACTCCTCCTCAATGACATCGATGCTCTTCTCCAAAATGTTTGCCTCCAAACCTAAAAAATAGGTAGAGAAATATTATAAATAGTTAAATATATTTCTATATAAACAAACCACTAGCTATTCGCGGATCAATAGTCTTGATCACTTCCTTCGCCTTCTCAACGCATTTGCGATACTTGACTTCATAGGCCATCAATTCCTGCTCCCGCGTACTCAAAGTTGATTCCAGCTGCGTTATTTTGCACTGCATTGCGGAGTTTTGGGTGCTTGATTCCTCGATTTGCAGGGCTACAAATAGACAATGAAAACTTTTTAATAATACATTTACAATATATATCCTTTTGTACACTTACTCTTTTGTTCGTTCAGTTCCATTAGCTGCTTGATCTGTTTGCTCAATTCATTTCTGTGGTGTTAAGAGTAAGAAATTTAGTTTATAGCTTATTCAGTTGTTTGATTGTATTACTCACTCTTTTAATATGGGATCGTCACTTTGCGAGGCATGCGTTAGAGAGAGTATGCGCTCATTGGCTGCCTTTATTTGCTCACGCAAATGCTCGCAACGTTTGTTGGCATCATCCAGCAGTTGCTATTAAGGAAATTAATGTTCTCAATTAGAAATGATAGTATAAATACTTTCTATGAAGCTAAAAGACTATGACAAACTTAAGTGTATCATCAGAAATAATATTACCAATCCCCTGGTCAGCTTCACTAGGGTCTTATACAGGTTCTCTCTTTGTCCTTCAATATGGTTCTTATACTCTTCTACAATTTCATTCTCCACCTTACAGTTCCCCTGTCCTACTCACCGCCAAAGCTGTTTGACCGCCTTGACCCTCACGCAATGCCTTGTTCTCCGCCTCCAGACGTTGGATTTTGTCCACCATAGCCGCTGGCTGTAGCTCTCGTGACACTGTGTTGCCCGTCAAGCTTCCCGAGTTTGTGGAGAGCTGTCCACACTTTAACTCATCGAACGCCTCTCGCAAATTATCCCGCTCTTTGAGCAAACTATCCTTCTCACGTTGCAGTGCCAATGCTTTGCTCTCCAAGTTCTTGTTGTCGAACTCGAGCTTGACATTTTTGCTGCTCTCATTGTCGAGTTTGGTGTGCAGGTCTTGGATCTCTTTCTTGAAGAGCTCAATCTGACCCTTTGTGTTCGCATAGCGTTTGGCATCCTCTTCGAATTGAGCATTCTGCTGAACATAGTCGGCGCTGCGCTCCTCAAGCATTTTCACATGCTTCTTCAAATCGTTGTACTCCTCGAGCTTCTTCTTGTAGGTCTCCAGTTGAGCCTCGCATACCTTAAGCTTTTCCGTGGACTCACGCAGCACGTCCACCTCGTCTTTGAGGGAGGTCAGCTCTGCGGTGGTTTTCTATAAGTAAATTGAATTAGATATCAAATATATTTAACATAGATTTAAGCCTATTCCACCATTAGCTCATCAATGCGCTGCTGCATATGCAGTATGTCCGCCTCCTGCTGCTGTGCCTTGATTTTCAAGTCTTCACGCGCGCCCTCCGACTGCAGCAGTTCTTCTTTGACCAACTCCAATTGACGTCTAAATGAAAGTGGTGATAATTGAAAAAGTTTTACTTTTATATACATATATAAATTTTTATCAACATCAATGTTGTGCAACGTCACCTCAGCTCATTATAGCGCACGGAGCCCGCCTGTATGGGACCTAAGGAAACGCCATCATCCCCAATTGTATTGAGCTCCAGGCGTGCAAATTCCTGTTGAATCTTTTGCAGCTCCTGCTGTAAATTATTTTTCTCGTCAATCAGGAGCAGCATTTTCTTTTCAGTTTCGAAACACTTTTGGGCCATGGCATCACGTTCCTCCTGTGCCTTAGTATTGCCTTCGAGCATGTTGCTCAAAGAGTTGCGCGACATGGAGCTAACCACACCGCCCCCTTCGACGCTCTGACGTGTCGATGACTCGAGATCTTGCAGTGCTCGCATTATATTCGCCTGCAGCTCCTCCTCAAGGCACATTATCTCGCATATGTACGACTGTTTCTTGGCACAGTTGACGGCACAGCCCAGCACTAGCTGAAGCAGGCGCTCCAATTCTGTTAGATCACACTTCTCTGCTATGGCCTGCACATCCGGCTTGGCGAAGTCTGGCTGCAGGGTGTAATTCAAGACATCACTATAGTATTCATAGACGCCCTCGACAACCTTTTTAAGATTGCTCATACGTAGACGCCAATTGCTGCCAACTGCGCTCGATTTGATTTTCGAAAGCCACGAATTGGTGAATGATTCAGGTGCAAATTGATTCAGAGCCTGAGCTAATGCAACGCCGTCGGACAGCTCCTCGGCATTTGCATGCGGTGCATTTAGATTGAGTGTTTTGAACCACTCCAATAGACTGTAATACATTCCGTTCTGTGCAGACATCGTGTACAATGAACAATTATGATTAAAATGTAACAGAAATTAGAAATTTTTCACAGAAAAAATAACACAGCTGTTGCTGCGTAAACAAAACAGCTGCACTGACGATAGCGGTGACAAAAATACCGATATACTATCGTGAAGCCGATAAGTGTATGTTGCATTTAACAGCGGGACTCCCGTACTTGATTTAATATCGTTTTCAGGTTAACAAATAAATGTTAACTGTCATTTTAATCTACTGCCCATTCAAATTTATTAGTTCCTTAATTATTCATTATGTTGAAATCTATGGCAGCCATTGTGCCATTATTGCTACTGCTATTTATACACTGTTCCACCAACTTGAGTTTGTCATCGTGTTCCCTTATTTTATCGATTGGCGTCCAGCTTAAATCATATTCCAGTCTATAGCTACCCTTGAAGGTTTGATCTGCTGGATTCCATTCCTGCAACACATTATATATACATAAAGAATGTCTGTTAATGTATTTTTATGTATTTACCTCTGGTGACAACATGCTAAAATAGTTCTGTCCTGTTGATCTTTGATAAAGGTGATAAATATGTCCAGGCCTCTTAGTGAAATTGCAGGCAGCGCTGTGCAGGGCTTGACTCTCATTGGACTCTTTCAATATGCTCATTGCCTGCGCTTGCAGCATTTTTATCTAAAATATAAATGTTTCTTTATAGTCATATATAGCCTTTTCTCTATATTTCTCTTACCTGATCGAGAATAACAACCAATTTTTGATGGGTACTATTTTTTAGTTGCTTATCCGCCGATTGTATTTGCTGTGCAAGATTTATTATGTCAGTTTCATCATGCATAGACACGCGCAGTGGATCCAGCTGAAATTGCGGGTTACGCTCCACCAATTGAGCTGCGTTTAATAAAGAAAAAGATTAATTCCAAAAAACTACTCTTATCAATGAAATACGCACACACACACACACACACACAAACATCAACACACCTCGTTCATTTCTATTTACTTCTATTAATATATTATTTTCCTTACCTTTCTTTATTGCTGTCTCATAAGTTAACTGCGTATCCATTGTGCAACTTCTTTTCATTACACAAACATTAAATTAAGTTTAAAAGGAAAATTGCCAAAGTCGGAAAGATAGGACGTGTTTACAATAAAATTTACACAAACAAATAATAACATGTGTTCTATGCGATATCTATCGATAGGTATAATGCAGTAATCGATTAGCAATACGCGCTCATTATCAAAATGTTTGATTTTTGCGCTAAACAGTGGTGTCTTAAGAATTGGTACACGTTTGTTTTATTCTTGAATTTTGTTAGACATTCATAAAACATGAAATTTCATTGTAAATATATATATTTGTTTTATTTTACTTATTATTAATATTTTTTTTTGGTTGACAACTTTTTGCTTTTTTTGTATAAGTAACTAATTAAGTAAATGCTTTCACAATGTAAAGGAAAATACAAAAGTAAATTATTTCACTAACATTTCTAAACATTTAAGTTGCTCAAGTTACTTTAAGTACAGAACAATTACGAACAATTATATAGGCACGTACAAACTATATAGTTTATAACTATATGTTGGCTAGATATAAAAAACATTTATTGTTTATTGTTTAAGGTCTTCCGGCTTTTCTTCCTGGATTTTTTCATAGGTCTGTTAAAAATATAAAAAGTTCATATATCAAATTCCAAAATTAAATGATTTATTTATTTACCTGCTGTGCAATTTTCAGTAATTGCTCAAATGTTGTTTTGCCCGTCTGCATGACCATGTCGTGAAACACCTTACTCTTCGACTTTGTCAAGAGCTCATAAGGCGAACCGAACTCCACGACATGTCCAGCATCTAAGACCAACACCTTATCCAAATCCATGATCGTATGCAGCCTGTGGGCTATGGTAAGTACGGTGCAGTCCTTAAACTTGTTCCTAATGGTCGTCTGAATCAGTGCATCCGTCTGCGGATCCACATTGGCGGTGGCCTCATCCATGACCAGAATACGATTCTCGCGAAGAATAGCTCGAGCCAGGCAAATCAATTGACGTTGACCCACGCTGAAATTGGAGCCACCTTCGAAAACGTTGCTCAGCAAACCCATCGGCAACTCGCTGATCTCTTGCTTAAGATGTACCTGAATATTAAAGTTGAGTTAAAATTTATTTAATTAATATAATGTTTCATCAAACGCACCTCCTCCAGAGCTTGCCACAGCTTGGAGTCCTCATACTGTTCAAAGGGATCCAAGTTGTAACGTATTGTGCCGGAGAACAAGACCGGTTCCTGAGGTATAATCGAGATCTTGCTGCGCAGATCGTGCAGGCCCATCTCCTCCGTATCCCTCCCATCGATCACTATGGAGCCATCGTTGTACGAGAGCCGGAACAGGGCGTTAATCAGTGAGGATTTGCCAGCACCCGTACGACCCACAACGCCCACCTTTTCGCGAGGCTCAATGACGAAATTCAATGACTTGAGTATATACGGTGCTTGAGGATCGGGCGCATAACGTAAACTCAAATCATCGGCCACAATTTGACCAGCTGGTGGCCAACTGGCTGGCGGCTTCTTCTCTCCCACCGCATTGAATTCTCCCTCAGCTTTCAGGCTTCGGTACTCAATTACTCGCTCCACCGAGGTCATCGAGTTCTCCAGTTCGGCCGACTGTCGCATGCCCCACTGCACCATGCCAGTCATGGACATGGCCTGTGTAATGGCCAGGCCAATTTGTCCCGGATTCTCGGGCGGATTCACAAAGTTGTTGAGTATTATAATCAACACGTAAATCACGCAGAATAAATCCAAATAGTAGCCAAAGGCTCGGCTGGTGGAGAGGAATGTGTAATAGCCAATGGAATGCTTGTCCTGGTAGTCATCGTATTCGGCTATCAGCATTCGCTGAGCACGCATCGCCCGTATGGTGGGCAGTCCGTTCAGGGTGGCGCCAAAATGTGAATACATCGGCGAACGAGCCACCGCCTCCAGACGCTTCACATCCCGGGATGTGCTCAGATAGAAATTGCGCAGATAGTAAAAGGAGAGCAGCATGGCCAGCGTGTTGATCAGATACCACGGATTCGTAACACATAGCACCGTTATTATTCCAGCCAGCGTAAGGAATACCTGGATGCAGTCCAGCATAACAAGCGGCAGCACCTCATCCACCTGACCCATGTCCATGGCAAAGCGATTCAGTATGCGACCCGACGGATTCGTATTGAAGAAATGCATGGCTACTCGCGTAATGCTACGGAACATGGAGTTGTGCAACTGCGTGGACGAATGCATGGCCATGTTGAAGAAGAGAAGCGTACGCAATACGGCGAATATGATCAGCGTTATATTGATGGCCGCAAAGTAGTAGATGTCCGAGGACGACGACGAGCTGTTCTTTACCCTGCAAATAAATATACATAAATATGGAAGTACATACATATGCATACATATATATGATAAATAAGATGACAGTACGAATTAAAATGAGCAATTCAGTTAGTTAACAGCTACTACTATTATTTAAAAGCTGCTAAGAACTAAAATAACTTCAGACTGTTAAGGAGAATGTTGACTATATATGTATGTAAATATACATAGTATGTATTACATACATATGTATATCTGTCTCTCTGTCTGTATTCTTGCGTATCTCACAGTCTGGCTCTCTGTGTGCCAGACAAATGCAAAGGATAAAGAAGTACAGCATTCATTTGGTACTTATATTTAAGCAGAGCGAATCTAGAATGCTTGCAGCAGCAGAGAGCGTTCCCATTGGTCAATTAAAGTTCGACTGCAACGACCTCTACCTGACGTCGGGCTCAACATTTGAGTGATTGAGTGAAAGTCGCCCTATATAAAGGGCAGCAGTGCAGCATTTCTTCAGCCGCCCACGCCCGCTGGGGGTCAGTCGTGTAAGTGTCAAGTGAAGTGAAGTGTGTGTAAATATTTACTCATCGGTCGGCGAAGCACTGAGAAAACATTATTATAGGAAATACTTAGAGGAATTTCTTGGAGAAAGAAAGAATTTCTTAGAAGAAAGGCTATTCACGAGCTATGCTGCTTGCTGATCATCTTACGCTAGCTTCACATTCTACTAACACAACAGCAAAGTGTTAGACTCATTCATTTATCATTAATGCGCACGTTAAAATCCAATACATATATGAATGTACATATGTACTATGTATTCTTATAAGAACGATTATATTAGAATTACTCTCTGCTAGCACATAATCTACTTGACTGCAAATTCAATCTTAATTTAAATTTTTTTTAATTTTTACTTAATATAACATACTTATATTTTCCTAATTAAATTGATTAGTGCTTGTCTGTCTTTCAAAATTATTATCAGCGAAAATTTAAATTATTCTTTATTTCTAATTATTCTTTCTAATTCTACTCACCAGTAGGACAGAAAGTAATCGCCCCAGGATGCCATCACTTGTGTGCCCAGGCACAAGAAGACCACAAACAGAAACATCAAGCAGCCGCAGCCGGCAGTGAAGTATTTTTGATACATGCCCAGGCCTATTTTATCGGATGAGCGCGATTCCTGAACTTCCTTTGGACGCTCCTTTCCTGCCACCAACGAATCATTCACACTGGAGTCCATAGTGGAGAGGCTGGTGCGACTCTCGACGCTATTCTGGCGTGAGTACGAGCTCGAGATTTCATTGGCATCACCTGCACCAGCTGAGTCCACGTCCGCCTCCCCCTGCTGCTCCTCTTCGTTCTCCTCCGGTTCACGCTGTGCCAGCAGCTGGGCAAAGTCCTGTCCGCTCTTGAGCATGTGCTCATAGGTGCCAATGTCCAAGACGCGACCCTTGTCCATGATCACAATCAGATCGGCGTGCTCCAAGAACTGCAGCTGATGCGTGACCAGGATGACGAGCTTCTTGCGCAGAAACTCTCGCATGCATTTCTCGAACAGATGTCGTCCCACGTGCGTGTCCACTGCACTCAGTGGATCGTCGAGCAGATAGACATCGGCCTTGCGGTAGACAGCGCGTGCGAGACTAATGCGCGCCTTTTGTCCGCCGGAGAGCGACACTCCCCGTTCCCCCACAAGGGTCTTGTCGCCCTGATCCAACAGCTCAAAGTCCCGCTCCAGTGCACACATCTTGACCACCGTTCGATAACGTTGCCTATCTAACGGCTGGCCAAAGAGTATATTGTCGCGCACGCTGGCACAGAAGAGCCACGGCTCTTGCGATGCATAGGAGCAGCGTCCGTTCAGCTTCACCTCGCCCGCCTCTGCTGGCAGCTCACCGAGAATGGCCTGGATGAGACTGGATTTGCCGGCGCCCACCGGTCCAATGACAGCGACCAGCTGCTGGCTCTTCAGCTCCATAGTGATGTCATCCAAAATGGGCTCCCCGTTTTGCTTATCCCAACGTGCCCTCAGCTGCTTGATCTCAACACCAATATCCGAACTCAACTGCTGCTGATTGCCATTCGCTAGCAGTTTTTTGCTCTCCGCCGCCTTCTCCTCCTCGGGCTCCTCCTCCAACATGGCCAAATCCGTCTCCTCGCGCACCATAAAGGCTGTTATACGGCGCAATGAGACCAACAGTTCCGCCACTTGAGACATGCCACTGGGAAAGAATTTGCTCATGGTCCGTCGCAGGACATTATAAAAGGCCGTCACACAGAACGCCTGCTCCGCCGTGACCTGACCTCCAGCCAGCACGTAGGCCAGAAGGCTGGCAAAGATGGCCAGGCGTCCCAGGGTTATCTCAAACGACAATAGGATTCCGCGTATATAGTTCACCTTGCGTATAACGTTCATTTCGCTGACTCGCGCCCTGGAGACCATCTGCTCGAACGGCTGCTCCCAGGCGTACATCTTGATCGCCTGGATGCCGGCTATGATCTCGTTCATCATCCGCACACGTCGATCAGTGCGCAGCGCTGTGCGCAGACGCAGCGCCGAGGTCAGCCGGCTCAGGTACGTCTGCAGTGGCACATAGAGCAAGAGTATGGTAATGCCATAGAAGGAGGCGACACCGATCTGCGCATACAGAAAGTACGAGGCAATCAACAGCTCCAGTGGACCGAGCCACAGGAAGTGCATGTGGATCAGGGCACGATCAAAGCGACCCAAGTCATTGGACACCAGATTCACCACCTGCCCCGTTGTTGTGCCTCCCAGGGCCGTACGGCTCAGCCGCAAGCCCTTCCGATAGATGGCGCTGCTAACGGCCACTCTCATCTTCATCGCCAAATGCATCATGTGCATCATAAACGGATGGAACAGCAGCACGCTGAGCACAGTGCAGGACACCAGACCAAGGCCGTAGAGCTGGGCCTTGACACTGCTACCATTCCCATGCAAGGTAAACTCGTTTATGAGACCGGCCAGCAATAATGGAATGGTAGTTCTGCAGAAGAAAGACGAAATATATGTGAGTACTTATGGGGATAATAGTTTATTAGAAGAAAGCCTAGAACTAGAAGGGAAATCTAAGGGGAAATGGAATACAGTAGATTATTATTATTTATATTAGAAGTAACTGACTAGAAGATACCCAATAAACTTAAGATGTATCCGATACTATGATGAAGTTCATATATATAATATATGTATTACAAGTAGGAAGTTAACTGAGTATTCATAGGGAGAGTAAGGCTTATAGTCATATAGAGAAATTGAGTCTGTAGACTAGAGATTTAGGAAAGCAGTTTTACTCAGTAAAAGACTAATAGGACTTAGTCAGTTAGTCAGTCTTACATATTCCAAATCCGTTTTCTGATTCTGGCATATCAGATAATTCATTTTCCGATTGGGCACGACTTTAGTGGACATATCAAATAAATCTGAGCATTCTGAGCGGTTATATATTCAGGAATATATGTATGTACATATATTAAAAAACACCGTCTATCAACGCCTGTTATGCGTAGTATGCAGTCAGTGACGTTCGGGCACAAAGTGGTTACTTTTTATTGCCAAGGTCTTAAGTATATCTTCCCAATGACTGACAGATTTATGATATGTGAATGAGACACCAAATTTGAGGCCTTAGCGCGTCTCGTCATTGAGATATGCTCAAAACAGCGTCACAACAAAACAAACCTATTAATTAGACGAACTTATCTGCTTAGATTATTTCCCAGATCTATTCCGGCTACCGCATACAGTAGCACGACGGCTAGTTCTAGCTCTTATCTATTATATTATTAGTTGGTATACCTTATCGATCGAACACTTACCTCAGGCCCAGCTCTAAAACTGCAATTACAATGCCGGATATGATCAGTTCCCAGCCAAATACTTTGAGCACCACTCGTAACATGCTCGGCTTTTTGGCACCCTTTTGACCTTGCGCCTTGAAATCAGCTTCCCAGGTTCGGTAAAGCTTTTCGCCCAATTTTTCTGCTTTATGCTCGCTGAGCACATCATATAGATCGTTGGGTTCCAGCTTTTTTTTGCGTCCCTTGAATAAAATGGGTAGCGCAAAGCTGTAAAGATACAAACATCTGGTAGTGAGTGGCGATAAGAACAAGTTGGTCGAGCAAAACTAAGAAATACCCTGCAAAATATTATTAATTATTTGAAGTACCAACATTGAATAATATTGATTATCAAAATAAAATATGAACGCTATTAAAATTTTTTCATTTGTATTTAAATAACAAGAATAAAAGCCTCTTTTATATATTTTGTATATAATTATATGTTCGTTTAGCTAATTTCAAAATAATCAATCCACTTTTTGTTTATTTATTTATTTTTTTTTTTTTTTAATACAAATGTATTGATGTATTAATGTAAAAGATTATCAACTAATTAAAATAAAATGAACAATCAATCTTACAATCTTATTATTATTTTATATATCTCTTTCAAAAATTTTTTAAATTACCAAATTGAACATCAAATATTTGATCACGCACATGTTGTATGATTGCAGGTGATATAAAAATAATAATAATTTCTATCTTATCACACAAAATAGATAGTACACTTGACAGTTAATAAAAAGATCCAGCTTGTAAAAAAAAAAACAAAAAAAAAACAATAACATTGCATTGTAATGATAAAATATTATGAATAATGAATATTACAACACATTTATTCAATTGTAATTTATAAAATCAATTAGATTCTAATTGGGAAGCTTATATTGCAAGACTATATCAGCTTACCAGAACATAACGGAAGAGAGACAGCTAGCCGTCTCTCGCGGATTGGGCGCCAGCTTGTCAGCTACCATCTCCAAACAGTTCCAATATCTGAGTAATTGAAAAAAGAGAATGAACAAATTTCGCTTTATTTACAGTTACTTGTTTACACGATTTCTAATAAGCAAATCAATTGGAGTTTAGTTGGAGTTCATGCGACACCGAAATAAACATTTTAATCGGACACTTTTTGCACTGTGCCCTCAAATATAAAACCGAGAGGCAATTTTAAGGAATTGTAAACGTTTCTCAACGTTTTCATACGTTTTGATGCACTGCTAGAATCAAGATTACAGTTATGCTAATAAGCCATTTCGTCACAGATAAGGAACAAAGCATACGCGCGCAGCATACACTCAGGCACACACACACACACACAGATGCACGCAATCGGACGCCTCTAATTATGCAATGGCGCCTTTTTATCACAAGAATTTGCGCGTAAATATTTAGCGAAAAAACAACAATAAAAACTTTCCATTCAATAAATAAAATTTTTCTATGACCACGCATGCAAGTTTTCCGCTCGCTGCTCAAAGCACAACTAAAACTAATTTAGTCTCTCGGAATTTTAACTACCAGCTGTTCTAACAGCTGATGCCGGCACAGTTAACAATGCTGCCACACTGTACAAATTGTACATATATATTCCGTGAGCATTAGAGTGGACCATGTTAATATAAAAGAACCAACATTTCAAATATATTAAATGGTTTCAAAATTAAATTAGTAAAAGCAATAAAAGCAAAATTTATTTTTTTTAGCATTTTCAACTTATTATAAACTTTTTTATTTCATTTAATTTATATTTTGTTGATTGTATGCTTTTACTTCATGTTCTTTCTATAGAGAAATCAAAGTCTTAATTCTGATTTTAGTAAATTTATTTTTATAAGTACATCGATAAGTAGTTTATTGTTATATTGAAGGCACTCTGTTCCTTGCAGCTTTACACTTAACATACATATACAAATATATAAACATTAACAATTCAAAATTCAATGCATAGGCACATTCACAAGTACACATAAAATGTTTAGGAATATTGTATTATAAAGTGGAATTGGATGAATTTATTTACAATCGAAGGCCCGGCCTAGACTTGAAGAAAAACACCAAAGAAACATGACCTTACGAGGATATTCTGCGAGATTGCTGTGCTGCTTCGAATGCCTAAAAATAAATTTTTAAAAATATTTTAAATTTCATTTTGATAACACTAAATTTGCAGAGACTTTAAAATAAACTACCTTCTTGGCAACTTGGAACAGATTGTCGTAAGTTGCTTTGCCCGTCTGCTTGACCATGTCGTTGAACACCTTGCTCTCTGCACTGGTTAACAGTTCATAGGGTGCTCCAAATTCAACCACTTGGCCAGCATCCATGACGAGCACCTTATCCGAATCCATAATCGTGTGCAGCCTATGGGCAATGGTAAGTACAGTGCAGTCCTTAAACTTATTCCTAATGGTGGCCTGAATGAGTGCATCCGTCTGCGGATCCACATTTGCGGTGGCCTCGTCCATGACCAGTATACGATTCTCACGTAAAATGGCTCGCGCCAAGCAAACCAATTGACGTTGGCCCACGCTGAAGTTGGTGCCGCCCTCCGTTATTTTGCTCAGCAGCCCGCTGGAGAGCTCAGCCACGACCTCCTTTAGCTTCACTTCTTCCAAGGAGGACCACAACTTGCTATCGCTATACTCATCGAAGGGATCCAGATTGTAGCGCATTGTGCCGGAGAACAACACCGGCTCCTGGGGTATAATCGATATCTTGCTGCGCAAGTCGTGCAGACCCATTGCTTGGGTGTCCCGTTTATCGATTAGAATGGAGCCATCGGTGTACGACAGACGGAACAAGGCATTAATCAAAGACGATTTGCCAGCACCTGTCCGACCCACAATGCCCACCTTCTCGCGCGCTTTAATAACAAAGTTAAGCGATTTGAGCACATTTTCTGATTTGGGATCGGGAAAATAGCGCAAGCTAAGATCTTCAAATACAATCTGGCCATTCTCGGGCCAGCTAGCGGGCGGCTTCTTGTCAGCCGGTGCTTCCAAAGCGCCCTCCGGTTCAATATCCTCGTATTCGACGACACGCTCCACAGCGGTCATTGTGTTCTCCAGCTCCGCCGATTGACGCATGCCCCACTGCACCATGCCAGTCATGCCCATGGCCTGGTTAATAGGTTTTAATCCAATTAGTTTGCTTTACAGAATATACATATACATAATATTGATGCCACATACCTGCGTTATGGCCAAACCCACTTCGCCGCCGTTGGCGGGAGGAAAGATGAAAAAGCTGAGCGTAACAATGGCAATGTAGATGACACAGAAACAGTCCAGCCAATAGCCAAAGGCACGCGATGTACTAATGAACATATAGAATGCTGAGCTGTGCAGATTCTGGTGATTATCGAATTCGCTGATCAACACCCGTTGGGCTCCAAAGGCACGAATGGTGGACAAGCCCGTCAGCGAGGCAGTCATGTGCGAGTAGATGGGTGAGCGAGCTGCAAATTTGATTTAATAGAGATTTAGAGTATACAAAATATAAATTATAGTACAGTGTGATAATAGTAATTTACTGTATTAACAAATTACTTACTAATGGCCTCCAAGCGTTTAATATTCCGTGACGTTTTCAGATAGAACGTGCGCAGCTGATAGAAAATAATGCCCAACACCACGGTGGGAATGAGAAACAGTGGATTAACAATAGCAATGACAATGACAATGCCACCGAGTGCTAAAAAGATTTGTATGACGTCCATCATCACAGCTGGCAATATCTCATCCACTTGACCCATATCCTTGGAGAAGCGATTCAATATCCGACCCGATGGATTTGTATTGAAAAAATACATGGCCGCACGTGTGATGCCGCGAAACATTAAATTGTGCAGCTTCGTGGATGCCTTCATGGCCAGATTGAAGAACAGAAACGAACGGGCCAGGGTGACGGTTATGGTGGCAACGATAATCAGTGTGAATATGTAGGTATCCAGCCGCTCAGCGTCCACGGACCAACCCAATTCGTTCAGCCAACTGCAGAGACGAGATTCGAGAACATGCTCCGACTCCATTGTGGTGGTGTCGTTGGCAACGCCCGAAGCAGCCGAATCAGACAAGAGGGTGCTGTTGTTGTTTATGCCTCTCACGTTGCCCTTCTTGGCCACCCTGTGAGTGAAAGGAGATTAAATATGGAAATGTTGCTGCATTATATCAATACTCACCAATATGACAGGAAGTAGTCGCCCAGTGAGGCCATCATCTGGGAGAGCACACAGAAGCTCGCCATGACAATGAACGCAAAGATGCCGCCGCCTGCCTTGAAGTACTTTTTGTAGAGGGCCAGTCCGATGCGTCCCTGTTCCTGTGACTCCTGCACGTGCATTTGGGCAGCAGTTGCCTCGTCCACACAGGAATCGGCCAGCGAGAGAAGCGACTGCTCGCTGTTCCTTCGCTTGTCGCTGGCCGAGCCCGATCTGGAACGTGAGCGCTCCTCACTGCCATGCTCATCGCGCGACGAATCCGCTAGCATTGCAGCAAAGTCTAGACCCGATTCGCGCAGCGATTCGTATGTGCCCACAGCGCTCACTTGTCCCTTATCGAGAATGACAATCTGATCGGCATGCTGCAGGAATTGCAGCTGATGGGTGACAAGGATTACGATTCTATCCCGCAAGAAGCCACGCATGCATTTCTCAAAGAGATGCCGCGCCACATGCGGATCGACGGCGCTAAGTGGATCGTCCAGCAAATAGATGGCCGTCTGACGATAGACCGCGCGGGCCAGGCTAATGCGCGCCTTCTGTCCACCCGACAGCGAGGCACCACGTTCGCCCACAATCGTCTTGTCTCCATACGGCAACAGCTCAAAGTCACGCTCCAGCGCACAGTTCTTCACCACCTGTGCATAGCGACGCCTGTCCATGGCCTGGCCAAACAGAATATTCTGGCGCACAGTGCCAGTGAAGAGCCAGGGCTCCTGGGATGCATAGGAGAAGGTGCCATTCACCCGTATCTCGCCCGACTCCGCACGCAGCTCTCCCAGTATAGCCTGAATCAAGCTGGATTTGCCAGCGCCTGTGCGTCCCACAATGCCGAGCATAGTGCCCGGCTGAACACGTAAATTGACCCCATTGAGGGTGTAATCCGGTGAGCTCACATCCCACTTGGCCTTCAATGCATTGATGGAAATTTGCGCTTCGGAGAGCACGGCATTCTCATTGATGTGCGGAAGTTTTGTTGGCGTTAGCAGTTTCTCCTTGGCATCCTCTGTCTCCTGTTCCAATTTGGAGTGAACTGTCGTCTGATTGCTACCCGGTGAGACCAGGGGCACCTCCAAGGATTTATCCACAACATCTGTCTCCTCGTACTGCATAAAGGTTTGAACACGCTTGACTGAGATCAGTGCCTCGGCCATCTGGGAGATGCCTTGAGGAAAGAACACAGTCATGGTGGTGCGCAAGATATTATAGTAAGCCGTTATCACAAAGGCCACCTCGGGTGTTAGGAATGTGCCCAAGAGCACATACCCAACGAGACTCAGAAAGATGGATACGCGCGTCAAGAATATGATGAAGGATAACAGAATGCCACGTATATAGGAGACATGTCGTATAGAATTGATTTCCTTTTTGCGAGCAAATGCCACCATGGTCTCAAAGGGCAATTCCCAGGCATACATCTTGATCACCTGAATGCCGGCAATGATCTCATTCATCATCCTAACTCGCTCATCCGTACGCAATGCTGTACGCAGCCGCAGCACCGACGTCTTCTTGCCCAGCCAGGCCTGCAGGGGTATGAAGAGCAGCATGAATGCTACACCAAAGACAGCAGCAATGTCAATCTGAAAGAGAATTTCTATGGTATTATATATATATATCACATATTGGAGGAGTAATTCCACATCTACCTCTAAATACATGAGATATGTGATGAACAGCGTTTGCAATGGCCCCACCCACAGGTAATGCACAAATATTGTCGCCAAATCCAGGCGTCCCACATCGTTCGACATCAGATTCACAATGTGCCCGGCTGTCGTGTCCCCCAGCGCCGTCTTGCTCAGCCGCAACGATTTCCGATAGATCATGCTGCAAATGGCAACGCGCATCTTCATGCCCACATGCATTGTGCCCAGCATATAGGGATGCATAATGATGACATTCAGGGCGCTGCACGCGACCACGCCCGCTGCATAGTAATAGGCGTTCTCTTTGGACTCCGCATCGTAGGTATAATACGAGATCAGCTTTAGCAGACACAGCGGCTGTACCGTGCGTAGGCCCAGCTCCAGCATGAACAGCACCAGGCCGAGCATGCCAAAGTGGAGGCCAAAGACGCGCACCAGGGCACGCAGCAGACTTGGCTCCTTCTTGGGGTTCAGCTGCTTCTTCTGCAGCTCCCGCTCCCAGGCATCACACAACTCATTGCCAAGGGTTTCTGACAACAACAAAAATAAAATATTTTTTACCATTATTACCATTGTAAATATATTATTATTCAATCATACCCACTGATGCAATCTACTGCGCCCTGAAAACTTCGCCCTTTGCGAAGTTTGTAAATAAACCTATTAAATCATTGTAGGCCAAGTCTTATCATCGGCCAAGCATTACAAAATGTATCTGAAACAAACAATTCGCCAGTCAACGTCCGATTTTACATAGCTTTTTTAAGACCTGATAAGTTCAGATCACGCAATGCTGGCGATTGTTTCAAACGGAATTCTTTATATTCGTATTTTCGCTGTCTACAGATCCACACAGTGACAACAGTGAATGCTCTCAAAGAGGAACGCCTTAGCTATAGAGCTGACGCTTGTTTGCCTTTCAACTTTCTGTATGTTTGTATTTATCTGGCCTACTTTAGTTAGAGGAGTTTCTGAAGCAATCTATATTTTTTATGAGCAATAAATCTGCCTATACTTATGAGGCAGTATAACAAAAAAATAAATAAAAAATATGTAAATATATGTATATATATATATATATATATATAAATATAGTACATATTTCAAAAATATATCAATAAAAACTAAAACTAAAAATTCTTAAGGTAGTCTTAGTTTTAGATTAATGTTGATATATAATTAGTAAATATAAATATGTAATATATTTTTTTAAATCTTCTTTTTTTTTCTCTCCCTAAATTATTATTAATTATTTCTAAATTTCTAAAATCCCGCTTATAGACAAAACTATTTAAATGTACTTGTTTTATTTTCATAGACTTAGTTATCGCAAATGTTCATTGAATGAAATTTGTTGTTTTAAAAAAAATATATAAATATGAAAGTTATGCATAGTAGGCTTATAAATATATATGTATATGTATGTCACATATCAATCATGTGACAATTTTTATGCACAGTTTAATTGATAAGATTGATTATATGCAAACTGATAATTGTTTCTGTTTTCATAATATGATGAAATTATGCAGGTACGTTTCATATTACATAAGTAATTAATTTCAACACTTCATAATATACAAATAAAAATATTTAATACAATTACAGTAGTAATTATTTTCATTTGCTCGCTGGACTGTCTAAGAGAAATTATTAAATTATCTTTATTAAATTGCTAGACTGTCTAGCTGATAATAATTTATATTGTGCTATAATTTATAAATATATTTTTTGTCAACAAGTTAGATTCTGTTTGTTTGTGCAATAAGGCTTCAAATTTGGTGTCCAGAAAATCGGAAAATACTATTTATTTTTGCAATATAATTATATTCTTGAAGTTACTGGCTTCAAATTTCGGCGAGGAAAAAGTCCATATATATCATATTATTAAATGTTCATGTTCATTGTTATTGTTCAAATGTAAATAAACTAACCTGATTTATGTTCCTTCAGTGCTTTAAAGAGATCCTCAGTTTCCAGCACTTTCTTGCGCCCCTTCAGGAAAGTGGGCATGGTGTACCTGATGGTAAAATTTATAAATACATATACATATAAAACATCAAAACAATAATTAATTTCAAATTAAAGACAACTTACCAAAAACATGCTGCCGATATAAAATTCGCATGTTCTCGGGGATTTTCCGGCAAATCTGCAGTTTTTATAGATTGCATTTTAACCGTTCAAGCTGAAAAGCAAATTGATATAAAAAAATAATAATAATAATAATAATAATAATAATAATAAATAAATCGATGTAAAAGTAAATTGGTAGTTTTTTTTTTTTAATTTGCTAATTACTATAGCAATTGCATTGATTGATTCGCTCTCGTTGCAAGTTATTCTTTAGCATTCTACACATACATATGTATATGTATAATTACAGTTGAATAGGCGAGTGTTTTTGTATTATAAGCTTTTGAAGTCTAACAATTATGGGGGTGCTAACAACTTACTTTGTTGCTTGAGCTCATAATAAACAAATCGAAAATTAAATAAACAAATTATCTGCAGAGAGGCGCCCCAATCTCACGATTACTTGTCTGGCTGCGTGAGAGTGTGTATGTTTGCTGATGTGAATTTGAACGGAACAGAATTTGCGTATGTGTGTGTGTCAAATTTGAATATGACTTCACTTGGTGGCGCGCTTACACACTTACATACACAAATCGAGTGAATACAAACAAGTGGATCCATACATATGTATGTATGTATGTACACATGCATGTTTCACACGGTTGATGCCGGCAAATGTAGTAAACATTATTGCAATCTTACTAACAATGAACGGTAGTTTAAAATATAAAAGACTATTTATATGCACGAACATGCCTACATATGCATATACAAATTTTGAAAAAAAAAAAGAAAATATACAAAAAGGCAAGATTATATTTATAAATATCTAAAATCCAACTCCAGCGCAAATCTCACTATGTGCCGCAGTATTTACCGACATACATACATACATATATATGAGTGTATATACATGTTTGCAGAAGCATGTACATATTTATTTTAGAACACGCGGTTCTTGTTTTCGATTCCCTTTTGCCTCTATTTATACGTGCACACATACACACTCATGCGGACAGACACACAGGAATTCCTGTGTAGGCGCGCTTATCTTATATCCGTAATAACAGTTAGCGGAAAACTGAGTTCCTTTGCTTATTCACAAATCGCTATTAGCTATTGTTATGCGAGAGAGAGGTCGTTTTTGCAGTTCCGTATAAATTATCTAATCGCACAATGCAGTAGACATATACAGGTATATAATGACTGTAAACACATTTCAAATTAATTTAATTGTTCGATTGATGCGAATCGAAGAAAACCACATGTACATACGTACGTTTCTTTTTTATTTTAATTAAACACTGTTCAACAAATGTACAAAATCATTCTATTCAATTTGTTGTTGTGGGAAACGAAAAGCAATTAAGAATGACGTAGAACAGCACAAACACGCAACAAAAAAAAAATGCCGAACCGTCCGCCTGAAAGGGCAGCATGCTACTGAAAAACAGCTGGCATATTGAGCTCTTTTCAACTGAATTTGCCACAGTGTGAGATATATAGGTATGTCATGTACAATATTTTTTACATATGTATGTACATATGTACTTATGCCAACATGCATACTTACATATGCGCATATGTAAAGTGAATTAATCAACAAGTTTATTGGTTATTGACAGTTGGAAAGCATTCGAAGAGCATAGCTCTGGAGAAATTAATAATATTAAAAGCGAACGGCAATCAATTTTCTTAATTCGGCCCTATGGATTATTGACATGGCACATATGGATAGGCTCACAAATTTTTAATTCTCTTTGAAAATTAATATTTTTGAAATATTATATTTTATTTATAAGTGTTTATATAGAAAGCTAATACTTATTCATTTTTATTTATTTAGGTATGTACGTATGTGAATATGAAAATGTACCCTTTTGTTAGCTCCATCAAAATGTACCAGAGCAAATACTAAGCACTTTTTCGTTAGAAAAAAATGTACCATTGCAAGTAATAAAGTACCTTTTTTAACATACGTGTATTAAACTAAATTTGTGACCAGAATTGGACAGTATATGAATCTAGATTATATTTTTCTTTTTATTTATTAAAATATTAGTTATTATTTACCTTTATTTATTTTTTTTATATAGTTTTAACACTTTGAATATGTTTTTGTACAAAGTTTGTGACTATAATCGACGATTTATATTTATGTATTAACTTTTATCTGTTTAGCAAATTATTAGATCAATATGAATTATTAACCGACAATAGTTTGTCCTTCTTGAAGTAAATATATCTCCCCTCTAATATATATTCAAAACAAGTTGTTATTAGCAACCAGCTAAAGACCCACCCTATTCAATTGATATGAAACAAACAATATACAATATGTAGTTTTTATTCTTACCTACAGTTGATACACTTTTGTTTATTTTGTAAATTTTTGTTTTTATTATTTTCTGTTCTTCACGTACATTAAAAATGTATGCACTCACATTATTGAAAACTTAGGCAACAAGAGCAGAGGCGGTGCTGGACTCGTATTTCCAGTTGGGGGGCAGCACACTCTTGGTCTTGTAGTAGCGAGCCAGACGGTGAATTCTGGACTCGACCAGAATCAAACGGAATTTACCGTCCTTATCCTTGCGATTGCGTTCCAAATGCTTGCGGATGGCGACAGCCTTCTTGATCATGTGGTACAGATCCTCGGGGATGTCGGGCTTGAGACCCACCGATTTCATGATGCGAAGAATTTTGTTGCCGTTGACAAAGCGAACCTGAGCCACACCATGGGAATCACGCAGGATGATACCTAAAAATGATTGAATATCAAGTGTATATTAACATAACCTCAAATCGTAAACAAATACAACATTCATACCGATTTTCGAGGGTGTCAGGCCTTTCTTGCCGAGCTTCTTGATTTGCTCTTTAACATCCTCAGCGTTCAGCTTCAGCCATGATGGCACGGTGCGTCTGTAGGGAAGGGCTGATTGGGATATACCCTTGCTGCAAAGTAAATTGTATTTGTTAGTTTTGCCTGTGAATGGCCACAATGGGCGGAAGAAGAAGAGAGCGCATTTCATTCGCAACATGTGCTTGCCATGGTGGCTTAAAATGGGCTCATAACTAGCGCATTATCTGCAGCCATAAAATTGCTATGATGTGGGCTTCTTGTGGCACGTTAGTCAAGCACATTTTACAAAAATACACGTCTCTAAACAATATAAAAATCAACTACCCAGGAGCGTGCATACGACCCATGATGTTACTAGCTTAGTTTTTTACACCGAAAAGAAAGTGGAGACTTGTGGAACAACACTCTACAAACGAACTCTACAAAATATATGCAGAGTTGCATTGGCATATTTGTTAGTTGACATAATTGCTCCACACATAACAGGGGAATGGCAAACAATAACGAATTCGTTACTCGTTATGTGTATATGGATAGATTGCTTACAGCAAATTTGTTCTGAAATCAGTTGTTTAAAGTAAATTTTAGAATACATAAAATGCAGCAAGATAAATACAATGATAAGCTCAATAGGCTGCAAAATGAGGAGCTAGAGGTGATTATTTAAATAAAATGGGAAAGCAACAATATTAATTGTAATTTTCCAGAACATAGCGCCGGGCGTTGAAGTTTACCACCAGCTGATGGCGATTTATCTCTATCAAAACAAATTGTGCGTGAGGCTTAAAACCTAATGCTTTGTGTGTTATTTATGAATTCTATGCTTACAGAGCCAATGCGAAATTTCTTTGGATGCGTATAGCTAATAATCTAAAGGAACAAAACAAAGAACTGGCGCAATTAAATCTATTGAATCTTGCACTGCAGCACAACAACTATGCAGATTTCTTTAAACATATTAAATACGAGTGGTCCGAGACTAATAGGCCTATCATTGATGATCTTTTGGGTAAGCAGAGGCAAATAAATCATGTAAATATTTCGCTTATAATTAATATAATTCAATTATAGCCAAGCAACGCGAGGAGCTTTTCAACCTGACGTCTACGGCATACGTTTCAATATACGAGCAGAATTTGATGGAAATGGCGCAGATGACAGCAGAGGAGCTGCATAACGCCTGCTCAGATTGGACACGAGAACAGGATGGTGATAAGCGAATCCTGCTGCCAAAAATGAAAGAGCCTACACCTCGTGTTGCCAGCGACGATCAGTTGCTGAAATTAACTGAGTTTGTCTCGTTTTTAGAAAATTAAAAAAGAAAATATAAATACGATTATTTTTATTTTCCGGCATTTTCTCGTTCTCCAGTCTGTTAAGTGGGGGAGTAATTCTGTTTGCCGGGCAAACGTTGCTGTTAACGTAAAAAGTATCGAGTAGCATCGTTCTGTCTCGTTGTGTCATTTCATAGAACCAAAAAAAATTTTTTTGCACGGAATCGACATCGCATTTTCACTGGAAAATCAATCAAATAACTTTTCTAAATTGTGGACATTTTCAAATAAATTAAAATAAATACTGTGCGAAAGCATTTAATTATAACAGTAATTCGATAATTCGGTGTTGGGCGTCTAGTGTATTTCGTGCGGAATAGTTGAAAAGAAACCGATTTTCTATACTACTGTGTGAGTGAGAAAAGAAAAATGGCAGCAAGCGACAAATCTGTCGATGATTCTCTTTATCCCATTGCGGTATTAATTGACGAATTGAAAAATGAGGATGTGCAGGTTAGTTATAACGTCAATATTAAACAAATGTATACTTGGTTATAATCTGACAATGTATGTAGGTATGTATAAGCATAGCCATGTACATACACACACATACATACATAACTATGCATTAAAAAATGCGTCACATTGTGAATAGCAATTCGTATGTATGTGCGCGAGTATATGTACATGTGTTTGTGTGTGAGTAAAGCTGCAGCTACTCTTATAGGCTTGCAATGCTTATAACTTTGTCATGAGATATGTGTAAGCGAAATAGGTGTTGAATTTAATAGAATATACATATAAACAAAAAATTTATATTTCTGATTAACGTCAATTTGTCGATTTGTCTGATTGTGATATCTATGCTAGGGTATTTATTATTCGGTACTCCTAACTTACTCTCTTATCATATATTATTTTGTTTTGATTAATAATTTAATTATTTATCATCTTTTCGCAGTTGCGTTTGAATTCGATCAAAAAGCTATCGACTATTGCCCTGGCTTTGGGCGAGGAACGCACACGTTCCGAACTGATACCTTTTTTAACTGAGACCATATACGATGAAGATGAAGTGCTGCTCGCATTGGCCGATCAATTGGGCAATTTCACAAGTATGGAAACAATTGATTCTTATCAAATTTGTAATACGGATATATATGAATATATAAATATGTGTACATGGTGTATCTTTCAGGTCTTGTGGGTGGACCTGAGTATGCGATGTATTTGTTGCCGCCGCTGGAAAGCTTAGCTACTGTCGAGGAAACAGTTGTGCGAGACAAGGCAGTTGAATCTCTGCGCACTGTTGCTGCGGAGCACAGTGCTCTAGATTTGGAGATACATGTGGTGCCAACGTTGCAGCGTTTGGTGTCTGGCGATTGGTTTACCTCACGCACGTCGGCTTGTGGTTTATTCTCCGTGTGCTATCCACGCGTCACACAGCCCGTGAAGGCCGAATTGCGTGCAAATTTCCGGAAGTTGTGCCAGGACGAAACGCCAATGGTGCGACGTGCCGCAGCCAATAAATTGGGCGAATTCGCCAAAGTAGTAGAAACGGAATATCTCAAATCGGACTTGATACCGAATTTTGTACAACTGGCGCAGGATGATCAAGACTCGGTGCGACTGTTAGCCGTCGAAGCATGTGTCAGCATTGCTCAATTGCTGCCACAGGACGATGTTGAACATGTTAGTGAAATAATTATCATTTCATATTCATAAACCATATTAATATCGAAACCCTTTGCAGCTGGTGTTGCCTACGCTGCGTCAGTGTGCCAGCGATTCATCGTGGCGTGTGCGCTATATGGTCGCCGAGAAGTTTGTGGATCTACAGAAGGCTGTGGGTCCCGAGATAACACGCGTCGATCTAGTGCCCGCTTTTCAGTATCTCCTCAAGGATGCCGAGGCTGAGGTGCGCGCCGCTGTGGCCACTAAAGTCAAAGACTTTTGCGCCAACTTGGACAAAGCCAATCAGATGCAAATAATTTTGAGCTCCATTTTGCCATACGTACGCGATTTGGTCAGCGATCCCAATCCACATGTGAAGTCAGCGCTGGCTTCTGTCATAATGGGTCTAAGCCCGATGCTGGGTGCTTATCAAACAGTCGAGCAATTGTTGCCACTGTTCCTCATTCAGCTGAAGGACGAATGCCCAGAAGTGCGTCTGAATATAATCTCAAATTTGGATTGCGTCAATGATGTCATCGGTATTCAGCAGCTATCGCAGGTAAATAATTAAGCTCTTACAAAATTTGGATTGTTTATAGTCTTATGCCATTCAATTTCATTTCAACAGTCCCTTCTTCCCGCCATCGTGGAGCTTGCAGAGGACTCCAAATGGCGTGTACGTCTTGCTATCATTGAGTATATGCCCGCGCTGGCTGGTCAGCTGGGCCAGGAGTTCTTCGATCAGAAGCTGCGCGGCCTCTGCATGGGTTGGCTGAACGATCATGTATATGCCATTCGAGAGGCCGCCACATTAAATATGAAGAAGCTGGTGGAACAGTTTGGTGCGCCCTGGGCCGAGCAGGCCATTATTCCAATGATATTAGTTATGTCGCGCAACAAGAACTATTTGCACAGTAATCACAAATTATTATCGATTATTATCTATTGCTTATTAATACCGATTCTTTTAAGGAATGACCTGTCTCTTCTGTCTAAATGTTTTGGCTGAGGTTTGCGGCACTGAAATCACCACGAAACTGTTGCTGCCCACTGTTTTGCTGCTCGCCGCCGATCCAGTTGCCAATGTGCGTTTCAATGTGGCTAAAACATTGCAGAAGATTTCCCCGTTCCTGGAGGCGAGCGTTATCGATTCGCAAGTGAAGCCAACGTTGGACAAACTGAATGCTGATGCTGATGTGGATGTTAAGCATTTCGCTGCACAGGCAATTGCTGGAATAGCAGCCGGTAAGAAAGAATAACTGATGCAGAGAAATTTCTACACACACGGCCACACAATGACTCAGCATAAGTTTTTGCCATATGCTGCAAGTATAATCTATATATCAAACCTTTAGAAATGGAGCTGAATGTCTTTAGAACCGCAGTGCCGCCTTGCATGGGCTTTAAGCTTGAGGCCGCCCTGGCGTCCAAGCTGGTCGTTGAGCCGCCGCCCAATTCTGCAGCATCCGTTGAGCCTGGCGTTCTGCTCGAGCTTAATGCTAATATCGAGAACAATAATAGCAATGTTAACGCTGGGGGGGAACAGGAGCAGCAGCCGCAGCAGCTGAAAAGTGTTTCGGAATGTTAGAGGATGAGTAGTCAAAACCAAAATAATGTCATGTGTGAACACCTTGTGTGTGTGTGTGTGTGTGTGTGTGACCAGATTAGTATATAACAATACGCAAGTCGGAATACCATTGAGCCCTATTATACCATGTTTCCAAGTGTCTCAAAATTTGTCCATGTTGCATAAATTGTCTGCGTTACTCAAAGAAACGAACTATTACTAATTGAATCCAAGCATATATTAACGAAATACTAACTGTTAATTGATGTACATTCTTCTCTGTTTCTTTCCCGGTTCCACATTTCGAATATTTTATGGATTGTAATTTTTCAAATACCGTAGCGTAATCAACTTTATAATTTTTTATTCTATTTTTAAAATGTATGTATTTCACACACCCTGGCAACAAAAATATAATTATTGTGTAGCAACACTTAAAAACGGAAATTTGTAGTTAAAAAACCAAACCATGGATCAATCAATTATGTAGAACCTGGAGACGCCAAACTACAGCGGAGAAAACATAATAAGAGCCTCGAAGTCTACATATTTAACATTTTCAAAATGCAACATTCGAGCAAACGGAGGATAACGAGCCACTGAAAACGCCACACATAAATATATATATTACTTACATACTTATTAACTACATAAAACATAAGCAAAAATTCAATATTTAAAAAAACAATACAAAAACCTGTGTAGACTTTGAAAACAAAATGTATTGGTTAATCGCATCTGAATGCAAAATAAAATTTATTGTAAAAGAAAACATGACTATATACTCTATTTCAAAAAATTTTATATACATATGTACATATGTTTGTATATTCGATACATTGCGTTCATAAGCTAAAACAGGAACATCGTTTCGAAATCGAATTGTGCGTCGAGCACTTGTGCCGTACATTCGGCAAAAGTCCGCCGCTATACTGGATTTGTTTATTTAAAGGTTCTCATTTAGCTTTAAAAATGTAATTGGGCATTACAAACTGAGCGCCGATTTCTAACAGTTATCCACAGTTATTTACAATTATTTATTTATTTGCTGTGTCTGTCTGATGTTTGCACAACTCGATAGTCCACGGCAAAGTTGTTTTTGTATTATACTCGTTTAGCCATTTGCGTGTGTGCGTGTGTGGTTGAGAGTGTTTGCACTTTTGTAGAGAGCAAGCGAACGAACGTGTGTGTGTAGAGAGGAAGAGCGAAAGAGCAAGTGTGTGTTTACTAGCGCAGATTAGTGATGTAAATTTGGGTCGAAAATTCGATGTCGATGTTCATCGATGTTTGCAAAATGATAAATCGATGTTGTGTAAAACATCGGCTATAAACATCGATGTATCGATGTTTTCTACCAATTCCGTTATTTTTCGTTAATTCAATTCTTAAACAACATTTCTTCAACATTTTGTTCTATTTTATGAATGGACCGCAGGTGGTCCTTCATGTTGGTCGTGTTACCCGCAATCTTCAAAACTTTGTTGCAAATGTTGCATTTCGCGCTATTTCCATCAATTTTGTAAAGTGCCTCCAGCAAAAGCTTGTCTTTGTTGTTATTCTAGAATAAATACATTTGTAATTGCAAATAACTATATTTATATATATTTTCAACAATTTACTTACTTTGGCATTGCAAACACAGGGTAAAAAAAAGAAACAAATTCGCGAATTTTTCTATGTGGCAGTGTATCCATATGTTCTGCAATGTTGTGAAATTTAACGCCCGATGTTCTGTCAAACATCGATGCATCGCTTAACATCGGTATCAATAAAAACATCGGAAAACATCGGAAAACATCGCCAAAAAAACATCGATTGTCGATGCATCGATGTTTTTTCACATCACTAGCGCAGATCGGTCGGGCTTGTCATTGCGTCGCGACGCGTTGTACCTTAACGTACACACAGACTCAAGTTAATGAAGTTGTGCGGTCCAAAAAGAATTTTAGATTCATTGCGCGTAGGTTTCTTGGAGTGCTTGGTTAATATTTATTACAAATTACATGTCAAATATATTGACTGATGGTTCCGTAAACACTACAGTAAACAGCGTATGTGTATGCATGTTTGCTCATGTAACTAAAGAGAAAGCCAATAAATAATTTTCTAATTCGTCGCGTACTTTTGTACAAACCCGTCAAAGTGCCCGATACGTGAGTGTGTGTGTATGTGTTTTTGTATGCAAATGTAACTTATGTATGTATGTCCGTTATGATTTAATTCAGAAAGTGCAATTAAGGCCACAGCACTTCAATTTATGTTACGAGTATTCGCTGCAGGTGAACGTGTTCTGTGACAGATCTATTTATAACAAATATTACTGGCTTTTTTTGGCCCCTGCAAGCGCCGCCTATTAATTAAACGGCTATACGGCGGTTATCGCACTTTGAGCTCAAGTGGCGCGTTTTATTAAAACGTAAGCACCGTCTGCATTCACCTGCCCCTTCCTCCGATTAGCCAGATGCTAGTGAGTGTTTCATTGTCTCTATGGAGCTGCTGGTCATAAATGTAAATTGAAGTGTTAGTACTTTCTTCACCTTTTGTGTTCTCTAACGGCACCAAACACATTAATGGCGTAACTAATACCGTTACAAGTATAAATCAAGTGTAGTTTAGTGCAGTGTGGTCGGCTGCGATTTTGAAATCAACAACTATACATATGTATGAATGTATGTATTTATGTATGTATAGTTTCGTATTTCCACAGTCCAACTAGAGTGAAAGGTCTATTTGCCAACATCCAATTGAAGCCCGCCAATTACATATTGTTGTCTCCTTTTTGCCTACCTTAAACGTCTATTACCTTGAACCAAAGACCTCATATTCTACAAACTCTTATATTATGAAAATGTAATATGAAACGAGCCATGCTCATCCGTCGAAGTGCGCGTCCACTGTATACTATTGCCTGTATTTGCTATCTTATCACAAATCCCACTTTAATTAGATTTACTCAATGTGATTTTTGTGATGGATTTTCGCTTAGTATTTATTAATCAGCGCAGTTGAGTGGAAGTAGTCGACAGACCTAAAAGATATTCCGGAAATAAATTTTATAATTAACAATCGAATTCTTATAATAAATAAAGCACAGTTTAGAAATGTAAATATTTATGTTATCAAATTGTTTATGTTCTATTAATATTATTTTCTTTGCAGCAGAAATATGCACAAAGCCATTAAAAATAAATCAAGTAAGTGAAGTGAAAAGTATTATGAGTCCGAAACTTTTAATTTGAATGAAAAAAGAAAACGATTTTTTCCTTGTATATGAAGAAACATTTGTAATATAATTTTTAAAAAATCTAGACTTTTGCTTACTTTTAAAAGCGAAAATAGGCCCAACTATTAATTCATATATCGCAGTAGATAAACCCATAATCTTAAATGTTATGCGAGCATTGTGAAATTTTTATTATCTTTGACCGTTTTTACCTTTCCCACCCATCATCATTTATTTTACGTAATTAAACATTTTTACTTCTATTTCTTTTGTGGTGTACACTTTCAGGGTTACTATGCGGCCTCAAAAGCTCGAAGGCAGACTTAACGACAGCCAAATTTATATTGTACTATGGGTATGCCGTAGCAGTTAACCTTTACTCTAAGCAACTAAGCTAACATACTTTTAATTATGTCAGACCCAGCGTAGCTGATAGCGATATCTATGATCTGCATGACTCCAAAAATTTGCTAGAAGATGAGCACCTGGATTTGAACAAGAATACTGTATTGTATTTGCATGGATATCTGGAGGATCCCGATGTGGAGAGCATACATGTGATTGCGGAAGCTTATCTAGAACGCAACGATACGAATCTAATTGTTTTGGATTGGGGCGAACTGGCCGATGGCAATTATATCTTTGATGCGGTCGTCAATGCCAAGCAATTGGGACCGGAACTAGCGAAAGTTCTGCTGGACATGTTCGAGCATGGCCTGGACATAGAGAAATTTCATATTGTTGGACATTCGTTGGGCGGCCAGATGGCTGGAATTATAGGCCGTGAGATTACTAGACGATCCAAAGGTGTATTGAAAATTAAAAGGTTCGTTTTGCTTTTAGTGTATACTTATATAATAATTAACATTGTTATTCAATTGAAATAGAATCACCGGCCTGGATCCTGCCTTTCCCCTCTTCTACCTCACAGCTGGTCTGGCCGCACATCTAAGCGCAAGTGATGCAGAATTCGTGGATGTTATTCACACAGATGCTTGGTTATATGGTGCACCTAGCAGCACGGGCACCGTGGACTTTTGGCCAAACGGTGGCAAGACATTGCAGCCTGGCTGTCCGAAGCGCAATTATAAAATGCTCAGCGATAATGATTTGTCTAGTCATCGGCGCAGTTGGTGGTTCTGGGCGGAGAGCGTCTCGGACCGTTTTCCAATTAAGTTCGATGCGGTTGCAGCCAAAAGCTGGGATGATTTCAAACTAAACAAAATTATTGAATCTGAGCAACCTGTTGTCATGGGTCATAATTGTCCCACTAAGTAAGTTGAGTATTTTATAATTAAATTATATATTTAACTTATTATTTGTTTCCTTAGTATACATGGCGATTTTTACTTACAAACGAATGGCTTGACGCCATATGCTCGTGGCAAGGATGGCATAATCTATGTGGATCCCAAGGAGCTGTTGGGCAATAACAATACTTATGAAGCTTCAGTACCTGCAAAGGTAGAGCAATGATATGTTCTTATGATATATAATTAAAATAAATATGTTGCAAAATTTTGTTAATTGGATATTTTTTATCTTATATTCATAATGTTAAGCATTTATAATTTACTGATTTGGTTTAAATCAGCTGTAAAGAATTATAAAAACTTTAAAATAAAATACAATACAATTGTTACGAGTTTAATAAATCTACAAAATATATTTAATTCTGAAAATTCGGTAATTAAAAGACGCCAAAACTATCGATATCTGGCTTATCGATTATAAAATCAGCCCTCGTCACTACAATTTACGCACCACTAGTGCTTGCATGAAAATAAAGAAATAACACAAGATATAAGCCGAATTGCTGCGTGGTTGAAAACAAGCGTTTTGTCAAAATGAAAATAAAATTAACGGATTCAGTTGTCCGCAGCTTTAAAGTAGCCAAAATCTTTCGCGAAAACACAGACAAAATCAATGCGATTGACTTTGCACCGAATGGCGAACATCTAATCTCTTGCAGCGAGGACGATCAAATTGTTATATACGATTGCGAGAAGGGCACGCAATCAAGGACTGTGAATTCCAAGAAATATGGCGTCGATTTGATACATTTTACGCATGCCAACAATACGGCCATACACAGTTCAACTAAGGTCGACGACACCATACGATATCTCAGTTTGCATGACAACAAATATCTGCGCTACTTTCCCGGCCATACGAAAAAAGTGATTTCGCTGTGTATCTCACCCGTGGAGGATACCTTTCTATCTGGTTCATTGGATAAAACGTTGCGTCTGTGGGACTTGCGCTCACCCAACTGCCAGGGACTTATGCATCTATCGGGTCGACCGATTGCTGCCTACGATCCGGAAGGTCTTATCTTTGCGGCCGGCGTCAATTCGGAAAGCATTAAACTGTACGATCTGCGGTCCTTTGACAAGGGACCCTTTGTCACATTCAAGCTCAACCAGGAGAAGGAGTGCGACTGGACGGGTCTGAAATTTTCGCGCGATGGCAAAACCATCCTGATCAGCACAAATGGTTCAGTTATACGACTAGTGGACGCATTTCATGGCACACCGCTGCAAACGTTCACTGGCTATCCGAACAACAAGGGCATTGCCATCGAGGCCAGCTTCAGTCCGGACTCGCAGTTCATCTTCTCCGGCAGCACCGATGGTCGTGTACATATCTGGAATGCTGACACCGGCAACAAGGTCTCCGTGCTCAATGGCGATCACCCGGGTCCAGTGCAATGCGTCCAATTCAATCCCAAGTACATGATGCTCGCCTCAGCCTGCACAAACATGGCCTTCTGGCTGCCTACGTCTGAAGAGGGTGTTTAGCTTCATAAGTTCTCTAACTTTTTTAATTTTCTAATCTATTTAAGTTAATTACAATTAAATATTATAAATTAGGAAAACAATTATGTTATTGTCGTTGTTGTTCTTTATGTCGCTCGTAGGCGACGCGTATATTTGTGAGAAGCTTCGCCAGATTGTGCCCCATTTTTGCGCTGATGCCGAGTAATTCCGGGTGCTGCAGCTGCTGCTGCAATTGCTCAAAATTACTCGCACTCGATTCCACATCCATTTTGTTGGCCACAACCAGGTGCGGACGCTTCGCCAGTCGGCCACCAAATTGTTCCAGTTCATGCATGAGCTGTTTGTACTGCATCCAAGGCTCGGGCGCGCTAGCATCCAGCACAAAGAGCAGCAGGGTGCAGCGTTCGGCATGCTTCAAGAACTGTATGCCTAATCCTTTGTTTCGATGTGCATCCGGCACAAGGCCTGGTAAATCCGCAATAGTCAGCTGCACATGATCGTCATATTGAACGGTGCCCAGATGGGGTCGAAGTGTTGTGAAAGCATATGGCGCCACTTTTGGCTTGGCACGCGTTAAGGCATTCAGTAGCGTGCTCTTCCCGGCATTGGGAAACCCAATCAGACCCACTTCGGCCATGCTGCGTAGCTCCAGCATATAGCTCATATCTTCGCCGGCAGGTCCATACTCACACACCTTGGGTGAGGTCTCTTTGTCGGTGGTGAAGAAGCGATTGCCCTTGCCACCCGCCCCTCCACGTGCTGCCACAAACATGAGATCCACACTTCCCAAATCGGCCACAATCAGACCCTCGGCATTCCGTACGACGGTGCCAACGGGCACTTTGATCACCGTATGCTTGGCATTCTTGCCATGGCATTCCTTAGCTGATCCAATGCCACCTTCGGCTGCTTGCAGGACGCTGTTCACATGGTTAAAGTTACGCACATCATTGGAGGCTTGGAAAATGACATGGCCGCCATTTCCGCCGTCGCCGCCATCAGGGCCGGCGCGTTCGTTGCACCACAATTGCAGAAATGACACACAGCCATCGCCTCCTTTACCACCTATAGCTCGTACGCGTTTCGCATCCGAGAAGTATTGTGCCTGCCATGGGAAATGTTTCATTTAATAGTTATGTAAACATTGATATATTTGTATAACTGATTTACCTCTTTCCTTGTCGACTTGCTCTTTTTGGGACGCAGTGCCGTGGCTACTTGACAATAGTTTATTCGGCTTTTCGTTAGAAATTTGCTTATTATCTGAGCTGAAATTGGAAATAGCGACATTTTGTCATATGGTTTTATTTATGTTTCTTTCGGTGCCGGCAATAATATATACATATTTATCGATATATATAATTGGTCACAATCGAATGCAATCAGGGTGCACCTTGTACAATCTATCGGCACTTTAAAAAATATATAAAAGGAATTCCCGATAGGACTAATGTAAGTAAAGATTTAAAACAATCACGCAATACTAACCTAACCATACTATGGTTAGTGATGTTAGTAATTAAAAGTGTTAACAAAAATTAGAATACTTCGGGTAAGTATACTTCGGGAAAATTAAGACAAATTTGATTAATATTTAATTCATATTTCAGGAAGCAACGCCATATATTATATTAGGTTATAATGTCGAAAAGAAGCTTCGATGCGAGATCGACTTATGTAAATATACATAACATTCAAATGAATTTATATAATCAGTAGTGGAGCTGTCGTGAAATCAACAGTTTGTCAACATTGTTCGATGATTCTTATTCGAGCTACTACTCGATACTTTTGCTGAACTTAATAGCGGGTGATATCGATGGTCATCTAATGCTGTGCCGCAGAAGTTTGGAGCAATTTAGAAAGATGTCCGTAAGAGCTGCGCTTATAGATCTTAGCGGCACACTCCATGTGGAGGATGAGCCAACACCTAACGCTGCTATGGCATTGCATAGGTATGTCACCAGCTATAGACTGCAATGGACTTGAATATGTATGTATACACACATGTTTTTTTTTCTTGTAGGCTGCGCAGTAGTAATATTACCGTTAAATTTGTAACCAACACCACCAAAGACTCGAAAAAGACGCTTTACGATCTATTAATCAAAATGGGCTTCCAACTGGATATTGAAGAGATATACAGTTCGTTGAGCGCAGCTGCTGCATATGTGGAGAATGAGAAACTGAATCCTTTCTATTTGCTATCGGACGATGCACGTAAAGATTTTCCTGAAGAGGACTCGAGTCGTCCCTATGATTCGGTTGTGGTGGGCCTGGCGCCCGCTGCCTTTGATTATGCTCACCTAAATAAGGCTTTCAGGTGAGAAGGCAGACTTCATATGTTTCATTGAAGCTTTATTCAAACTTTCCTACACTATAAGTGTGCTTATGGCGAAGAAGTCGCACAAACTTGTGGCCGTGCATCAGGGCAAATACTATAAACGTTCGGATGGCTTGGCCTTGGGACCCGGTTGCTTTGTCAAGGGCTTGGAGTATGCGACGGGCAAGTCGGCAACGGTTATAGGCAAACCAAATAAATTCTTTTTCAACAATGCCATACCAGACGGGTTGAGTCCCAACGAATGCATCATGATTGGCGATGTAAGATGAATTGATTTAAATATATATTTGTGATCCGATTTACACCTATTGTTTTCAGGATGTCAACGACGATATTGTGGGCGCCATGAAGGCGGGCATGCAGGGCATTCTCGTCAAGACGGGCAAGTTTTTGCCAGAAGCTCTGGAAGCCATCTCGCCCGCACCGACGGCTGTGGTTAAGAATTTCGCCGAGGCCGTCGACTGGATATTGTGCAGAAAGCACTAGTTTGACTATTCAATTCAAAAACTGCCAGACTTTCACAAAACACGTGAATTTAACATACGAATTGGTGTAAAAGTTAATTTCGAGTTTTGGCACTTTTGTAAGAGTTTAGGTTGCGATGACACCTGCTGGGGAAGGTGAATAATATTTTATTTAATTTTTGATAAGATTGATTAATAGAACTATTCGCTGCTTAGCTATATTTCCCGACTACATTAAATAAATAACAAATTATAGATATTCTCTTTTATGAAAATTTCCAACTGAATTACAAAACACCTCCCATTATAAAATATTCAATAAAAATTGATGTATTCAATAATTTTATATCTTACCCTAAGTGGTTTTTAAGTTCCTCGAATGAACACTATTTAATAAACTAAATAAAATTCAATAAATTCAATTTAATAAAGACATTGTCATACAAAATTAATAAATAAAATAATATTTTATGTATCGAATGAGGCTTAAAGGCATATTTGACTGCCGAAAAACAGTTTTATCTAATCTAAAAGTTCTGCGGAAAGCATTAGCTGATTCTTAGTCGTTAAATTTGAACTAAAATTTTGTTTAACCCCCATAGTTAAAAAAATTTATGAAATGCAAAAACTCGTTTTTTTTTGCCAATAGTTAGAAAAAATTGTACAAATGTTTAATATAATTTTTTATAAATAAGCAGAAATCCATTTCAAATGCAACATTTCCGACTGTTTGGAACAGTCTAAAATATTTTTATATTTTAGTTCTTTGTGGTGAAAAAGCTTTTTGAGTATGCAAATTGAATGAGAAGCAATTTAGTTAAGCTTTGCCTGGGCAAATTTGCTGGCCAATTGAACGATTTCGTCGACGCGTTCGAAATTGCTGCCCGAAGCTTGAGCGGATTCGGGTTTGCCGCCGCCTTTGCCTCCGAGCACAGGCGACACATGCTGCACCCACTCATTGGCCTTCAAGCCCTTCTCGACGGCGCTCTTGGGCACCGAGCAGAGGCAAAAGACCTTCTTGGAGTCGGCATCAACTGATACGAACATGGCGGCAGCATCGGGCAATTGGGAACGCACCTGCTTGAGGGCAGCGTCCAGCGCCTTGGTATTGTTATACGCTTCCAATTGCTGGACCAAGACATTTGCCTTGGGATTCGCTTCACACAAAGCCTTGGCCTGTTCCACAACCGTGACTGAGACGGCGGCGCGCAGGGCACGCTCCTTATCATCGAGCGTCTTCTTCAGAGATTTAAGCAGATTGCGCATCTCATCCTTTTTTACATAGGGTATGGTTGCATGCGAGATTTGTTCGGTTAGTTCCACAATTTGCTTCACGTACAGCTTGGAATCTTTGCCAGTTTTATCCGCCTCAATGGTGGCCTTTAACGTGCTGATTTCCTTCTCAAATCCTTCGGATTTCTTGAGAGCTTTCAATGCCTCGGGTCCAGTCAGCGCTACAATGCGTCGAATGCCCTTGGCTATGGCCTCCTCGCTGCTGATGACAAAGTCCATGATGTGGCCAGAGTTACGCAGATGTGTGCCGCCGCAGAATTCCACAGAGGTTTGTTCACCTGCCTCGGAGTCTGGCTGGGATTCGAGCTGATCGACGGGTACGCCAAAGGAGATCACACGCACCGGATCCGGATAGACTTCATCGAAGACAGAGCGTAAGCCGCGTATACGCTTAGCTAAGGCCAGCTGGGATTCCTTGGCATAGATGGGCATCTCCTTGTAGACCATATCGCGCGTCAGCTGCTCCGTCTTGGCCACTTGCTCAATGGTCATGGCTGCTTTGCTGTTGAAATCAAAGCGCAGTTTCTCGGGCACCACAAGCGAACCCTTCTGCTCCGTATCCTTGCCCAGCACCTGCAGCAGACAGTGATTGAGAGCATGTGTAGCTGAGTGATTCTTCATGGTTAGCCAACGACGCTCAACATCGATATGCAGCTGCACTTCATCGCCCACGGCCAAGGTGCCCTCGACGACGCCAATGTGGAGAATGTAGCCGCCGCGATTGTAAACGCGATCCACAAGAAATTCATTGGCCTCATCGTTCAGCTTGACCAGTGCACCCTGATCGAAAATCTGGCCACCGCTCTCCGCATAGAAATTCGTCTTGTCCAGCACAATGCCCGCCTTCTGTCCGCTGGTAATCTCCTGCACGAATTTGTTCTCATATCGCAAAGCGACGATTTTACTGGTGCAATCGCTAAATTTGTAGGCGGAGTCGCGCTCATTGGACTCCGCTTCGTATATGTATTTAAAGGAATCGTTTGTGGGCGGCACGCCCTTCTCCTGCAGCTCCGATATGGCGTGCACATCCAGATTGATCTCATCGATCTTGCTGGCACCTTTGCCTTGCGAAAGTATATAGGAATTATGCTTGGCCGCATCGTAGCCATCCATATCGATCTGCAGAGACTTCTCCTCGGCCATTAGCTGGGTAAGATCCACAGGAAAACCATAAGTGTCATATAAACGCCAGGCCACATCGCCGGGTATGGTCTTCTGATCGGCGCCCAGCTTTTCAATGGTGCGATTTAGCAAATTGCGACCACGTGACAATGTCTTCAAGAACTGCTGCTCCTCCTCGTTAATGATGTCCATAATGTGCTGTGGATCCTTTTTGACCTCGGGAAAGGCATCGCCCAGCAGTTCGACAACGGTAGTCACCAAAGTGGCAAAGAATCCAGGCTTAGCGTTCAGCTTCTCAGTAGCATAGCTGGAAAGGAATCGATATAAATATATATACAAATATAATCAGCATGTTTCCCTTACCGCACAGCGCGACGCAGAATACGCCTAAGTACATAGCCTCGTCCCGTATTATCGGGATTGCCGCCATCAGCCAAAGCTATGGTTATCGTGCGTGCGTGATCGGCTAGCACACGATAAGCCATATCAATGCCATCGGCATCGTCGGCTCCTACACGTCCCTGATAGGCCGGAGCACCAGTGCCCGCCTGTATGGCATCAAAGAGTGGCACAAATAAATCTGTATCATAGTTTGAGCGTTTATTCTGGATGACAGAGACCAAACGCTCGAAGCCCATGCCGCAATCGATGTGCTTCTTGGGGAGCTGCTTTAGGGAGCCGTCGGATTCGCGGTTGTATTGTATGAACACCAGATTCCAAATCTCCAAAACATCGGGATCATCCATATTCACCAGCTCGGGTACGCTGCGTCCGCCAATGCGATCGAAATGCAGCTCTGAGCACGGACCACACGGCCCAGTTTCGCCCATTTCCCAGAAGTTATCCTTCATGCTGCCGGGCAAAATGTGCTCGGGTTTCAATCCAAGATCCAACCACATTTGCTTGCACTCCAGATCCGGTTCCAGACCGTTCGCTGCATCGCCGCCAAAGTAGGTGACATATAGGCGATCCTTTGGCAGATTCAAACGGTCTGTCAGGAATTCCCATGCCCAGCTGCAGATTTCCTTCTTGAAATAGTCACCGAACGACCAATTGCCCAACATCTCGAAGAACGTGTGGTGATACACATCCTTGCCCACATCATCCAGATCGTTGTGCTTGCCGCCAGCACGAATGCATTTTTGTGTGTTGACAACACGCACCCATTTGGACATCTCGCTATTGGGATCAGCGATGCCCAGGAAAATGGGCTTAAACTGATTCATGCCGGCGTTGGCAAAGAGTAGAGTGGGATCGTCCAACGGAATGGTGCTGGACGAGTGAACGTAGATATGTTTCTGCTCCTTGAAGAAGTTCAGGTATGCATCGCGTACCTCCTTCGCGGTGAGGAACTTCATCTTGTATATTTTTGATTGATATTGACTGAAAGTGCAGCAGACAAAGGAAAAAAGTTTAGTTTTGGCCCATTGCCACGCGACGGAAAATTGCGTTCGTATATGTAATTGTATTCAATGCAAAATGCGAAAGTGCACAAATTGTCTTTGACGTGACTAAATTGTACAAAATCTATTATATTGTTAAACTTTCACGAAGTTGTTTATTTCATGACACAATTTGTATATGTATTAGTTGCGCATTACTCACGTTTGGAAGAATTAAATGCAAATACAAAACAATTTCGTCAACCGACTGCAGCAACGTGTAAGTTGAACCGATTCCAATGCGGCAAGTTCAGCTGTGAGCCAGTTTGCAATGAGCGAAGTAAGCTCCAGTATCGTTCATCCCGACATTTTTATTTTGCCACACAAGTTCGATAGCGATCACTATCGAGCTAACATTCAAACTGTTAAATATCGATGACTAAATCAACTTTACGTGCAATTGGCGCCGAAATTGTAAAACACACATTTTTTCAAGTAAATACAACAATTGTAAGAAATTTCTTTTCTATATTAATTATAAGTCAAAACGTTGTGGCATATGCTGCTCCTCCACCTCCTGTTCAATTTGTTTCATACGCAGCATTATATTATAGTTCTGCGTTTCCTCCTTGCCCGTCAGGTACATGGTTAAAAATGCCTGTATCGCAATGATTGTGGAAATTGCGGGAATAATAGGGCGTGTTAGCTTTCGATACAGCATAAAGACTTCCCGTGGATTTTCCGTTATAGAAGGCAATCGATAGGTATAGCATCTGCTGGCAAACATAAAGGCGGCGAAGGGTGCCAAAATCGTGGGATACACCACACCCAATGCCGTTTGGATGGCGGCGCTGCGGACCTGCGTACACACGGGACACTCAGTTAAAGGCCTCAACAGCAACGGACTCTGTATAAAGAATTTATGTGTTAGCATTGTGAAGATGGCTGGCACGACTACAATGGGCAAATAGCTGGAAAGACGACCATGGGCACCCAGACGTAAGCGTCTGCGGTAATGATTATTCACGTAGGCGCCCGTTGCGGCCGCCATGGCGCTGAGTATGCCGGGCGCATAGCGCAAGGACCATCTATACAAATATAATCAGGGTATCAGCGGTTAGATAAGCGACTTGAATTTTGTACGCACACGTCTCCGATTTTGTCCCAGGATGTTATGATCTTCCACTGGTATCGCAGCGCTTGATCTTCTGAAATGATGACTGCATCAGTTGGCAGTTCGTTGGTCCGAGCGCGCGATAGGGCCATACTTTAATTTATAATCAAAATAGAATTTGTATTAACAGCAGAAAGAAACTAAAACAGCTGTTCGCCAATGCGGTGGCAGTGTGGTAAAACGTTGACATCGTTACTCGCATTGGCACAGATGTGGCTCACCCCAGTGCTGTAAAACATCAAATTTTCTGTCAGCACCAATGTAGACATTTGAAAACTAATCCAAATTCGCTTTGTAAAAAAAAAAATTAAGTAAAAATACAAAATGCCGCACAAGCGCAAAACACGCTTGCAGTATAATCCAAAACAAGTGTCACGCCGGGTGCAGTTAGCGTCATCAGCGCCAAACGTTTGCGTTAAAGCACACAATGGCGCCACCGACGAAAACTTTACGCCACCAGAAGAAAAGAAGGTGCAAAAGGCACCCATAGTTCCTCAAGAGACTGCGCCCAATAAGTTTGCAGTGCCGCAGTTCAATACCATGGTGCGCACTCAGGTTGAGGTCAATTCAGTTCGGAATATGCGCGTGGATCTTCAACTGGACCTAACGCCACGCACCAAGGCGTCTATTGCACCCAAGGTATAAACAAGTATACAACCAGTTTATAAATCTCTATACATATGTTCCACATTTAGGTTGTCAAGAAGCTCAACTTTCCATCAACACAAACAGTATTCAAGGACTTGATACCCATTAACGTGAACGACTCGTTGCGTGAAGTGGAGCGACCGCGAACGACAAAACCTCGGGATTCCAACAAATATAGCATGGCCGAACCAGTACTCACCGACTATCTAGAGAAAATTGAGTATGTGCAGCTTTTAATGCCCGAGCCGGAGCTGACAATGGATTTTACATTCGATGAATTTGATTTCCTGCATGCCTACACGAACAGCTATCGTTACATATAAAGACAAGAAGAAACATTCTGTTTGTTATTTTAAGTTATACATTTAATTATTCCGATAAATGAATGGATTTTAGAAGCGTAAATCACTTATGTGTTTAATTTATCCAATGAAGTTCATGACTACCAAAAAGAGAATAACATGCGCGAATATGAAGTCAGCGAAGCCACGTTCCGGTGAGATGCCCGAGAAGACGGCCTTATTTTGTGGATTTGCTTGCAGGCGCAGGCAAACGGCCAGCACAAAGCAGCTGACGGTGCTGATGAAGCCCGAGAGGAATGAGTTGAAGGGAAATGTGCCCACCAGGACGCAGTAAACAAATTGTATGATGCCGGTTAGCAGAATGTAGCCCAAGTAGATATCCACGAGTTTTAGCTTTTTCGGTGTGTTCTGCACGTAGTCGCTGTAAAACTTGGAAATTACGCTGCTGATTTCAACCATTTTGAGGCTTTATTTTAATTTCTTTGCTACAATATTCAATTTATTTTGTTATTAATTTGTTCGCAGAACGGCAGACACGTCACGTAAAACGCCTGGCAACTAGTGCTGGAAAATGCCAGCGATTTAGCCGTGGCGCTGTGAATGGCATGGTTCGAATGTCTGCGCTAAGAAGAAGCAGACCAAGAGTTTTGGTTTTGTTTTGTTTGTGGTCGCGTCATCATTGGGTCTAACAAGGTATTGATAATTTACGTGTTACCTGTGCAACGTTCGTATGGCAAAGCATCAAGAAACTGAGTCAATGCTCATTCATTAAAGTGTAATTCAATACTGCATTGCTGCGCACTCTGCTGCAGATGTGTGTATGCGTGTGTGTGTGCAAATTGTGCAATATAAATCCGAGTAGCTAGCAAACAACAACAACGATACATGCATGTGCAAAGAAATCTGCACGCTTGATCTACATACATATGTACAAACATACATTCATGTTTTGTTTGCGAATAATCAAATTACATTTAAAAACGAGTAATAACATATGCTCTTTGTTCAACAGGAATTGTGCTAAATTCTACGCCGTGACCTTCGCTGCGCCACATTCATTGCCAGTGTCAGTAGCGCATAAAAGAGAGAAAGAAAAAAAAAAAACAACAAGTCAAAGCAAGAAAATCAATGGAAGACTTAACCCCATTGACAAACCTTCAACAGGTATGTGGAAAATAGTTGGTATACCAACTACGATTAATTTCAGTTAATTTTCATTTATGTTTCTCCTTACAGTTTTAGTTGAACGTTATTTATATGTTTTCTTAACTGCCAGCGCAATCAACGCGCCAACTGCCCGCATATCCATTTACTACAGTATCTAGATAACTTATCTAGAATTTTTATTTGTAAGTGTTTTTCTTTTTATTTGAATCATATGTCGTCTAAGTTTCACAAATGAGCTTATTGTATTTTGAGCTACTTGGAAATGTGAGTGCCTGGAACGTGCCACAGTCTCAGTCTGTTTGTGGGTCTGGGTTAGGGTCTGGCTTTAGGTCTAGGTCTGGGTCTGGATCTGGTTCTAGGCCAACTAGTTTTTAATTGCTTATATAGGTATTATTTTTGGTTATCTTTAGGTTTGTATGCTATCTCTTACGCAGAAATGTGCTATTAATTCATAAAAATATTTTTATTTATAACGAAATATTTTATCAAATGATTAATTTTTAATGTTCAATAGCATAATTAAAAAAATCTATAACTACAGTAAACGTTCATATATTGAGATTTAATTCATATTTTTATTTTTTAATTTATGAATTCCTCTTAGATGTAAACGATCTTTTGATTCTTTAGCCCTAAGCAAATCATATCAGAACATGCATATTTGTTTATATTCTTTTGACACAGTTAGATAATTTAATAGCCAAGTCATAAAGAGCTTTATATATATTATAATGATTATACAAAGCATTTAGCAAAGCAAAGTCTACCAGGCGGGATAAGATAATCACATAGAACAGGTTTAAACAACTTCTTTTGTATGTCCATTATGTACTTTATATACATTTAGTATTTGTGGGCGTATCAATGGGCTGATATTTACTTAATTCGCACGCATCTCGACATGGCGAGATTTGACAGACTATATAGAATTTTTATATATGAAATAAATAAATAATGAATGCTTATCGCCTTGTGGCTTGTTTATCGCGCCTGAGCCCCCACGTTAGAACCAAAATCAAATGAGTCACTGGCCTGCTCGATTTGATATCGTTTTATGAATAATGCGCATATATGTTTTCATTATATGCGAATATATTCATATGTTTGTGTATATGCAATCAAGTCGAGCTTGCAACTGATCAAGTCCAAGTCCAAGGCTTATATTCATATCAGTCCATTATAGTTGCACTCTGAAAACTTTCCACTTCCACTTCCACTTCTCCTTCCATATCCCTTATCATGCACACATAATCCGCCCGTTGTCCGAGTTTCTATAGAAAAACTGAGTCAGCGGAAAATTTGCCAGACCGAAGAGCGGCATTTACAGTGTTTCTGTTTTCAGTGTGACTTCAGCTGGCGAGGCGAGCGCATCAACTACCCACATTCTCTCCCTGCCCTCACACACACACGCACCCACGAGCGCGCATTCACACGCACACACATCCATCAGCATTCATAGAGTTTTCTATTCTATTGTCGGCTCTCTTTCTCTGACCCAATTGATCTTCCAGCTTGCCGAGCCCGCCAAGCGCAAGCCGAAGATGTCCGAGCGACAGCCGCTGCTGCTGCAGCAAAGCGACAATTCCGATTATGAGGGCAATCGCAGCGGAAACGGTTTAATCCGACCGCCGGTACGCAGCTCACCGCCGGACAGTACGCTGGTCAATGTGCACAGCGAGGACAGCATCGCAGGTAAGTGTCCATTGTTTTCCCTATGCTCAAATGACATTTGCTAAAAGTTGGCACTTGAAATTGTATTTACAACAGTATAAGAGTTGAATCTTAAGAGGAAATAGGAGAGTTAAATTAAATTTTTAATTATAAACGTAAAGCTGGTATTTTATAATAATATAAAATAGTAATAATGGTTTAAAGAGTGAATTTATATTTCAAAATTTAAAGCCTGATGACATTAACTTTAAGTTAAAGTTTTATGAATAAATCAATTGTTAAGACCAGCTTTCGAAGGCAGCCGTTGAAGAATATATATATGACTATGGCAATTTTTTATTTTTATTTTTAAGCCCTTTTAGATACTGCATCATGATTGTTTGTTAAATCTATAATTAACGATTATAATAGATCTGTTGGTACAAGAGAGATTAGATTTTCTAGAACTTTAAATTAAAATGATTAAGTTTGTAAGGGTATTTTATATGATATTCTTAAATTTCCGAATTAAATTTTTACCTTGATTTTATATAAATATATATTTCCCAAATACGTAACCGAAAGCCGAAACACTTTTTGATTGTGGTAAATAAAGTATTCTAATAACTATTTGGGTTAAGTCTAGTATATTATTATATGTGTACATTCATGTGCCAATATTTGTAGACAACATGTTATATTTCGTAATCGATGACTTTGTTTGCTTTATATAAATACGATTTTTGATAAGAATCGTAATTAATGGGCATGGT
Organism: Drosophila mojavensis; assembly: GCF_018153725.1. NCBI lineage: Eukaryota > Metazoa > Arthropoda > Insecta > Diptera > Drosophilidae > Drosophila > Drosophila mojavensis. The sequence goes on from NW_025318858.1 coordinate 9,047,257, forward strand.
TCAATTCTTTTTTAACGTCAAACGTTTTTCCCAGAGAGAGGGAGAGATATGATAAAGCTAGCGGAAGAGATATATATGTAATATAGATTAAAATATACTGATTATGATAGGAATGTTGGTTTAATTTCATATATTTTACATGCTTTTTGGTTTATGTAAACTGTAGAACACAGCGTGAAAAGTATTTAAATATGCATAAATATTTATTTATTTGTTAAGAGGTTGGAGGTCATATAAAATGAAGGTAAATCTACTGAGGCCCTCGGTTTAGATCAATGCTCTATACGTTAACAATATTAAAATATTCATAGAAAACCATTTAAGCAAATGTCTTTATTGGGGAAGAAAAATAAGATATTTAAGAAAACATATATAAATTAAATATTAATAAATAATTCATTTGTTAACACAGTACACGCTGCAGCCCCCGGTGATGATGATGATGAGCAGAGCAGCCAGACGGGCGAGGAGCAGCAGGGCAAGTCGCTCTACAATCCCACACACCATCGCGCGCTCGAACATCCCACATCCAACTTCGATACGTTGGTGCATCTGCTAAAAGGCAACATTGGCACGGGCATATTGGCCATGCCGGAGGCATTCAAGAACGCCGGCCTCTATGTGGGTCTCTTTGGCACCCTGATTATGGGCGCCATTTGCACGCATTGCATGCACATGCTGGTCAACTGCTCGCATGAGTTGTGCCGACGGCTGCAGCAGCCGTCTTTGGACTTTTCGGAGGTGGCTTTCTGCAGTTTCGACACGGGTCCATTGGGACTGCGACGCTACTCACATTTAGCGCGACGAGTTGTGACCACGTTTCTGTTCATCACACAGATTGGCTTCTGCTGTGTCTACTTTCTGTTCGTGGCGCTCAATATTAAGGATGTGATGGATCATTATTTTAAGCTGGATGTACGCATCTACCTGCTGTTGATGCTCTTGCCCATGGTGCTGTTGAATTTGGTGCGCAACCTGAAGTACCTGACCCCAGTCTCTCTGATTGCTGCCGTGTTGACGGTGGCCGGCTTAGCCATTAGCTTTTCGTATATGCTGCACGATTTGCCCGACACGCATACGGTTAAGCCGTACGCCACCTGGGCCACATTGCCGCTGTACTTTGGCACGGCGATCTATGCCTTCGAGGGCATTGGCGTGGTGCTGCCATTGGAGAATAATATGCGCACACCCGAAGACTTTGGCGGCACAACTGGAGTTCTCAACACGGGCATGGTCATTGTGGCCTGTCTGTACACCTCAGTTGGATTCTTTGGCTACTTGAAGTACGGTGAGAGTGTCAAGGGCAGCATTACGCTCAATTTGCCACAGGGTGATGTGTAAGTAGAGATATAGAATTGATCAAATATATGTATATATCAATGATGAAATGATGTTCTCTCCCCCGCCCAGTCTATCGCAACTGGTACGCATTTCCATGGCCGTGGCTATATTTCTGTCGTATACACTACAATTTTATGTGCCTGTCAATATGGTGGAGCCTTTTGTGCGCAGCAACTTTGATACGACGCGCGCTAAGGATTTGGCGGCAACGGTGCTACGCACAGTGTTGGTCACATTTACCTGTAAGTCAAGCTATAGTTTATTTATATATTCTTTTCAATTTGTGAATATTTTCATCTATCTATCTTTGTCTTTATCTATCCATCTATCCGCCTCTGTTTTTAATAATTATATTACGCATGCCCTACATATTTATTTAATAATATCGCACCCTCATTTGCTTTCATATCTGTATATACATATTTCATTTAAAAAAGAGGTTTAGAATTACGGCGGCGCAGTTGTGTATTAGATCACTATTTATTATATTAACGAGTTTATATATATATATATATATATATATATATATATATATATATATATATATATATATATATATTTTGGTATTCTGAAATGGGCTGGGTATCGATATATATTTATATATATTTTTTAAATTACCATTTTTTTTTTTATAAAGTACTTAAAATAAAATAAAACCACCCATTTGGAAATTAAATAATTATGTAGTATATTCTTTGCGTGAAATGCATAGTTTTTTACCGTACCAAATCTCTCTCCCATTCTATATATGTACATATTTCTAATTCCATTTTCTGTGTCCTTTTGTTCATTCATTGCTTTTCGAATTTTTAGTTATTTTCTGGTTTTGTTGTATTATGCAGGTATTTCTTATTCACTTTAGTAAATGCTCTTTTGTTGAATATTAAAAAATAAAATATCTCTCATTCCTGCGGATCATATCAATTTTCATATTAGCATTCATATTTCATATGCATACAGTAATTTATGTAATTTATTTAATATGCGAATTGTATATTTATTAATTAATTTATTTGGTTATTTATTCGCGCTCTGCTCTGTCTTCTTTCTCAAATTGTTTCCTTCATTATATTATATATATATTATTATTTCTCTTCAATGTTTCATTCACATTCTATTGTCTTCTACTGTCTAATTTTGGAGGTGTTCTCTATTCTAGTTATTTTGGCCGCCGTCATACCCAATCTGGGCTCGATTATCTCGCTCGTCGGCGCCGTCAGCAGCTCAGCGTTGGCGCTCATTGCGCCGCCTATTATTGAGATAATAACCTACTACAATGTGGGCTATGGCCGCTACAACTGGATGCTGTGGAAAGATTTTCTCATATTGATATTTGGTCTGTGCGGCTTTGTGTTTGGCACCTGGGCCAGCGTGGCTCAAATTTTAAATCCGAGCATAGACTAGATAGATACCCTCTCCAATAATTTTTATGATTGTGTGCGAATTTACGACAAATGCTTTACTGTAGTTTACTTTTTGTTTGACTATAACTCTACGATAAGTTTTCCCGTATACATATAGGTTTTTAGTTTGCGATTTTTGTCTGGGTTTTTGCTTTTTTGTTGCCCAGAAGACGTTGACGTCGCCAGGTGCTTTGATTCAGATTCGATTTTGAACTCTTTATTTAAGCCGATTTTATTTATTTAGTCTAGCATAATAATTAACGTTCAGTACCAGACAATAATTAGCATTTTCCCAAGGCCAAAAAACAATTGTGGTTGAATTTAGCAAATATTTTCCGTTTTGTTTTATGTCCAGCTTAGTTAAGTTTAAAGTTTGTTTTCGATGATCGCACAATGCCAAAAAAGTGATTTCGTATAGTATTTCTAAACAATGTTTTGTTTAATTTTAACTGTTTAGGGACTTTAGTTGAAGGTCATTCCGAATGCCAATGGCCGTTAATAAATCGTGTTTGAAGAAGTCGTTATAGATGTTGTGTGTGAGTTGCACATCATTCCCTGTACTATATGATATACTATACACAATATTTATGTAGCGATTCTATTATACATCACACAAATCTAGCTATAAATGCTGTGAAATGTGCCCAGCTTGTGAGAAACAATCTCAAATTATAGATATATATATATATTCTACTCATACTTCTGGATAATTGGCATTGACAAAGAGTTGGGCACATCTCACACTATAAATATATCCGTATATATAAATCTTCTATATATTTATTTTCATTCATAAATGCCAGAGAATTGGCTTTTCAATCTCTGTAATTTATGGATAGCTCATGTAATTACATTACAATTTTGAAACAATACCTAAAGACAATAATAAATGGCGTTTAAAGTTTGTAAAAATCCATATTAAAAAAAGAAAATAATAATTTGTTTACCTTTGTTTTATTTTCAACTGGACTGTGCTCTCTTTATTCAAAGTATCAAAACAAATAGATTTAATGGCATACGTGGAAGAAAATAAGATCTATTATCTTCGATTCCACGTCAGCATAATTAAGCTTAACGGACGGACCATGTCGTCATATAACTAATATAGAGTTGATATTTGCACAGAATATTGTGTAGTGTATTAAAATGGAGGAACTAAAATAAAAAGTATGAATGCATTTGGATTTACAAGTGAATTTGATAACAATCTGGAGATCTATTAAATAATAATAATATATACTTTTACCTATATTTAGTAACTTATGTGATTTTGAAAACTAACTTAAGACTTATTGATCATTTAAATATAATCACCTTCTGTTTGCCTCTCAGCCAGCACATATTCTGTTATAATTCCCAACTGTTTATTCGCCGAGCTTCGCATATAAAACGGGGGTTCAGCTGCGAGCTCATTTGTGTTGTTTGGAAGGAGAGCAAGTTAGCACTCCCCTAGACAAGGATGGAACACACAAACGAACGGCTAGGCACAAGACGATGCCGTTCACAAGTTTTTTTTTTTTTTTTATAATTTTTATATTTTTATTTTCTATATATATTAAATATATATATATTCCCGAGCAGTTGCCGCTGTTAGGTCGATCTTAATGTTTCGATGCATACAGGTCTCTCAATTTAAGAGCTTTGGAGTTGAAACTTTACATAGTCTCGTCTTATCACTTTAAGTAGTATATACGATGTGGAGGACAGGATCGGAGCACTATATCATATAGCTATCATGCGAGCTATTAATTAGAAATTCGTATTTTTCTTTGAAAAACTTTTCTGCCTTCAAAAATTTGTGTATATCAGTTCAGCAGAGCTTTCGTTGTCTTCTACCATAAGAATGATCGATCTAAAACTTGCTTTACGCAAAGGATTTCTGTTTTTATTTGCAATTAATGTTTCCAAAGTTGAAAGAACTTAGTTAGAATCTGAGCATACAGGATACCACTGCCATTGGCTCCAGGGAATGCATTCAGATGTGACTGGATCGTAGCCGAGCCCGATATCGCATTTGACAACGGTTGGGGTGTTTCCCTCGCAGACCCAGTAGCGTGTGGGATCCCAGTTGTTGCGATATCTGGTGGTGCTGGTGCCGGAGCAGTTGGGTAATCCATTGCCATTTGGATCGCAATCGGCGTAGATGGCCACCACGAACAGAGCCAGACAGAGTAGAATCAGAGCTAGCCAAATCGAGATTCGATATCTTCTATAGAAATATGTATAAATGTGCGATTTTTGGTCAACTTACCAGCTTTCATTTTTTGGTTATTGTCAGTGAAGCGAATGCCACCAAATGTGTTTAATCAGTTGACTTGGCGCAGCTTATATACCCACACGATGGCCCTGATATCTGTCCCGGTTGTATAATTATACTAGTTCTTTACTAATATAACTTATCTATTCGATGTTAGGTTCTCGTTTGTTGTATGACATCGAATGCCTGAATGATCGTAGTCGTGCATTGATAACTCCGGCGTGACATGGAAGCCTTCAAAATTAATCTTTTCGCGATTTTAAATCTATATGCACTATCTAGGCACTAATTTGATGATTAGTAAATCTGTTCTTGAGTTTGGCTAATCGCAATTCGTCTTATTTATGGGTGATGAAAGTATTAATAAATGTTATTTAAAGTGCTTGAGTAAACCATTTTCGAGTATGCATTGTAAATTCATAAAATAGTGAATACTTTTGCAATATATAGTATATTAAACCAAAAGCTTTTTTATTTTTTTTTTATTATTATTTAACATTTAATATTAATATTTAATTAATATTAAATATATTAATAATTCTCCAAATTCCTTATAAATCGCCTAGGTTGTAAGAATATAAAAGTTCCTCAAATAAATTATTTAAATATTATTTAAAAATATTATTATTATAATTATCATTGATTATAATAATAAAATTTTTATTGGTATTTTGTTTCATGGATTAAAAACGTATATGATCTATCCTTTAGCTAGATTCAAACTCAATAAAATATTAATTCAGCGGCTTTAATCGTTTTTTTCTTGATCCGAAACGAGTATTTTCACCAGTTTTTCTTTAATTTACCCAAGATACGTATAATATCAAATAGAAAGATGAAGTAGAAAATAGATATGTAGTTCAAGTAGATGTCTAAATTGTCAGTACAAAATATTTTACTTTGAATAATTAGAAAAAGAAATAAAAAAAATAAAACAAAAAATTTAGTTCGATTGTCAAGATAGGAGATATATCATTGCCCTCATCGCCATCGTCGCCATTGAGAAATGGACGAATTTCAAGATGTGGAAGAATCGTTGCGTTGGTATCGCAACATGTCCGAGGAACAGTTCCGGGCATGCGATGCACTGTTGAATGCACTGCGCGACGATATTGATGAGCATACAACGTACCGGGTGGAGGAGTGCCTCAAGGCGCTGGGCGTGTACCCGTATCCCAGCTCGAAGCAGCTGAAGCTCCTCGTAGACTTAAGTCGGGGCAGTGACTTGGCGTTTCTCTGGTTTCTGTGGGAGGCATACTACAAGGACCGGCGTCCCTCTGATTCTGCGAGGCAGACATACAGATGCAACGAGCAGCTCCTATTGACGGGCATCGCCCATCTGGACATGGCGATGACTAAGCGAGGCTTGGACAAGATCTTGCCATTGCCGGAGCACGGGAAAAAGTATCAGCAGCGTCTGCATCGCCTGCAGGAGAAGCTGGACCGGAAGGAGAGGAGGCAGACGGAGCAGCGGCTCAATGAGGGACTCAATGAGCCGGCCGATGATTCACCATACATGAAACCACAGGTGCGACCCAGGCGCTTCGTTCCCCTGGCCAAGGCATTCAATCCCAATGAGCGTAAGCAACCCTCGAGGCTCAACGATATACCCAACGAACGGAACCGTTGGTTTGCCGACTACGAAATATCGCCGATCAAGCGCGAGGTCAAGAAATGCCTATTGCAAGCAATCGATCAGATCTTTGGCAAGGAGCACAGATCAGTGGATAAATCGCTATGCAGTGTGCATCGCATGGTGCAACGCGATCTCGTCCGAAAGCAACATGAGCTGACCACAGATGCACTGCATCGTTGCCTGGAAATGGTGAGCGTGCAGAGCCGAGAGAAGCGCGTGCGCAGCGAACGCATCGTGCGTCAATTGGAGCGCGAGGTCATGCAAGCGGCCAAGAAATTGGAGATGCACCGCATGCAGCACCTGATGAAGGTGCAGAGGTCGATGCGCGAGGAGGCCTATGCGTGCAAGGGCCACTGCAAGATGTGTGTCCAGCTGGTCGCAATGCCGGAGATGATCAGCCCCACGGATGCCAAGGAGGGCGGCTGCATTTTGCCCTTGCTAATGACAGATCAATCGAACAGCACCGTATCGCACGGTCATCCGGCGCCCCATCCGAAGGATTTGAACAGCATACACGTCATGACACTGGGCAAGGAGCACGAGCACAAGACCATTCATCTGCTAAAGGACGATAGGTACAGCTGTCCGGGGCCACCGGCTAAGCCAGTGGTGAAGCCAGTGGTACAGCCAGAGGTATGCGAGAAGCCAGCGCCCAAAGTGGTCGAGGATGTTGCGCCGGAGGTGCCGTCGACGGGCTCGTCCAGTTCGCAGGGAGACGAGCATTGCTTCCGGCGCTACATGCCCAACGGCAGGCTGGCCTGGAACTTCTTTCGGATCTATGGACCAACGGCTCAACAATCCGCGGTGGATCTGAGGTACACCGATCCGCAGCCGATAATACGCAGCTATTGCGTGGCGGCGCTGCAGAAGGCCATGGAGGGCGAAGAGGAGAAGAAGGCGGCGAAGATCTATGGCAAGAAGCATATGGAGCGCATACTCTGGCAGCAGCAGCACGTCTCCAGCATGGCACTCGAAGCCGCCGTGAAGAGTGCCCGGCAAGCGTTTCGCGCTGGCCCCTCGAATGGTCTGGCAGATCCTGTGGAGACTCCTCCGCCTCCTCGTGAGTCATCGGAGCGCTTGCAAGTGACCAATATCGATCCGGAGAATCGGCAAAAGCTGTCGGAGCTGCTAAATAGCGCAATGGACATCCTCAGGAATGATTCACGCTATGTGCTCGTCACTCTGCCCAATGCCCACAAGATGCCGGAGCTGGTGGACTGGGTGGCTCGGCGCTACGGCAAGGTCTTCAGGCATGATACGATGCCCACGCTGACAACGAAGCAAGTGCTCGCCCTGCTGAAAATTAATCGGCCCCTTGCACAGTTCCCCGAACCCAAAGACGTTGAATTCCGCTGTACACCCGATGCCAACTGCGACGATAAGACGTTCTTATGCCGGTTCGAGCAAATGCGCAAAGAATATCACACTCGATTGAACGAGCGGGATCTGCAGGATTCACGTATCACTTGGCTCGCTTTGCGCAACTATGCCCCGAGGCCGATGATAAATCCGAAGACCTACTTCGCCTATATACCGTCCAGCCAGAGGGACTTCGCACGGCGCAATCTCTGGCTGTCGTTCCAGTTCCGTCCCCTCGACTCGTTGCGCAAGGGTCCCTTTCACAAATGAATTTATTTACTGCAGACACTGTACCCGTTGCAAAGTCGCATAAATTGCGGCTGGCTGGCGCATCCTCCCCCCGCCCACAATATTCGCGACATTGCAACGGGAACGGACTCTGTTTTAAAGTAATTTTCATTTCATTTCATTTCATTTAATTGCAATACAATTTGTTCTTTCTCTTTCTCTCGACAATATTTGTTGTTTTTATACCCGTATTTTTTTATATTCTCTATATGTTTTTTTTTTTTTTTTTATATATATCTATCATATATTTTTTTTATTTTATTTTTTTTTTTGTATATATTTTGTATATATTAAATTGAATATAATATAACAATTTTGTCTTTAATTTTTATATATACTTTTTTTTTCATTTTTATTTATTTATTTTTTGTATATCTATATATTATATTGTATTTTAATATATTGATTATATTTCCTCTATATGTGTGTGTTGCTTATATCGATATTTATTTATATTTATATTGTTTTTTGTTTTAATTTATATTATTTGGATTTTTTGAGAGAAGAAAGGCATACATCATAATAAGCTACCATTTTAAAGAGGGTGTTGGGTAGCTGTTCCGCAAATTGAACAGTTGAAAGTTATTTAGATGATGAGTCAACTGTTTTTAAACATATATCAAATATAAGAGAAATTCCTAATTAGAGGTATTTACAATTATTTTTTTATTTTTATTTTTTATGGCACTGAACCGGAAATATAACTATGCGTTGCTTATCTGACAGAATGTCTGTGAACTGATTGCTCGGGGTTAAAATTGATTGTAGCTTATGATCTGGCTCTCTCTCTGCATCGACTCATCTCTCTCTATCTTACTCTCTTTTTTCGACTGTCTCTATCTGTCCTAGTCTCTCTCTTTTTATCGTTATCTTACTCTCTTTCTAACTTACTTTCTCAATTTCCTATTATCTCTTTTTGTTTGACTCTCGCTCTCTCTCTCTCTATCTTACCCTTTACTTTTTGTCTGTATATGTCTACCAATATCCTACTTTCTCTCCCTCGTTTTACTCTATCTCTTTCACAAATTTAAACTGCTCTTTTCTCGCTCTCTCTCTATCTCTATCTCTCTATGGGAATATAAATATAATACCTGAGCAATTTCTATATCATAGTAAAATCTGATATAAATTGATATCTTGACTATTTGTGTAAATGTGTTAGTTATAGATAGAACACGCGGAATATTGTATATATGTATACAAATATAGCGTCAATCTATTTTTCGTGCGCGCGCGTCATCTTTCATAGGAATCTCACAAGAATCTCTGATAAAAGCTACTGGAATCGATTCATTTCCCCAACACTCTCACCTTGTATTCGCAGTTCAGATAAGGTGATTCGATGAAATGCCACCGAAATTCTCAATAAACTGATAATGGAGAGTTTCACACGTTTCTGATAAGAAACGTGAAGGCGTTAAGGTCAACTAATCGCGAAAAAAAAAAAAATTAATAAAAATTGAAAACAAGAAACAAATAAAAATATAAACAAAATATTTTCGCCTTTTGCCAATGTCAAGAAACTTGCGCAACAATTTCGGGCACGCCCACAAAACAACGCCGCCCACGTACTTAGTGCATGCAGCGAAGACAAACGGCGTTAATTTCTTAACTATGTGCAAGAGTAGAGTCTCAGCGAGGGTTGCCCAATGAGTTGCAATATCAGCAATAAAATAGTTTAATTAATTTATATTGTTTCTGATGTTATAGTCGAAATATAATCATTGCTCTATAAATACGTGTCATGTGTGTCGTTCACATCGATGTATTTGAAAATTAAATAAAACTTTAATTAAACTCGAACAATCGATGTTTGTGCTCAGCCCACAATCTAAAAACATTGCAAAAATAATTGTATTTATTATCAGGCAAGAGCAAAGTTTGCAATTTCTACAATATATGAATGGACGACTTAGTATGAGTGCTTACGACACGTCTTGACGTTGGTGCTTGCCAAGCAGATATCTAGAGAATCCAAAGAACAGCGAACTTTCGCTACTATTGTTTATCATTCAACATCATTTTGATATATGTCATTATGAATTTCATTGTTTTTAATAATCTTCATTCTTTTTTATCTTTTTCACCCCATTTAATTTTGTTTTCCTTTCTTTTACCAATTTCATTATTTCCTATAATAGTTTATTATAATCATAATATTAGTGTCTCAAAATGAAATTCAAATTACTCTTAAGATTTTTAAGTGATATATTTTTCAAGTTTCGTTTAATACTGCCTATCTTATCATAGTTGAATTATATCATTGACTATTGGAATATAGCTAGCCAGTCTAGCTACCTCCATTGGGCTATTCCACTATCGAGCTAGTCTTAGAGATTATTGACATAGTTCTTATGTTTTATAAAAATAAATAACATATTGTAAGAGGGATTTTCATAATAATCATTAGAATTTCTCTTTACTTAATAATTATCATTAGCACGATCACTGTAATTAGTATTATCACAATTTGTATAATTTATTGGTATGATTATCATTATTATCGTCAATAGGAATATTATTATAATATTCACGCTGGGCTCCTTCAGGGCTAGTTCCTATAATCTACCTGGTACTAGAAACTTACAATAGAAGCAGAAGAAAAGTCAAAAATTAGCAACTTGGTCTTCATTTATTTCAGCTCATTGTGAGGTCTAACTATATTTAAAATATAACTGTTTTTAAAATTCATAATATTATTATTATTTTTATTTACTCGTGCTATCTATAAAGTTTTAGACTAGCTTATCAAAGAAAAACCTGAATTTTTTCTTCTTTTTTAACTCAGTTCGTGAATAGTGTTTGCCAATGTCGAAGTTTTCAATGGAAATAAACTTGTACAGTGTTGCAAAATTGCTAAGGTCGTAAGCGAGGGTCGCCACATAACTTAAATTCATAAATATGTTAAATATATTAAGTTACTCCATAATGCGTGCGCGTTTTATTTATTTTGATAAGGTTTATTTTATTAACCAGTTGCTGGCAAATTGGCAACTACACGCGTCTTGGCCAAGTTAACAAGCAGATGTTGACTATCTGTGTGTATGTTGAAGAAATCAAAAGTGAAACCCCACTAACGTGAACAATTCAAAAAAAAAAAAAAAAAAAAAAAAAACAGATGAAGAAAAACAACGAAAAGGAAAAAAAAAAAATGTGTTGGCGAAAGAACTTCGCCTCGCTTGACGGCCCTAATTGTCTAATGGTTGCGCGACTGAGTTGAGGCCCAAAGCCTGCCAAGCGACACGCTCACAATTTTTGTCTCAAATTGCCAAAGCGCAATTTGTCGCCAAATGGCAAAATGAAATATACAACAACAAATATATTCCAGAAAGCCGTTTGGCAATTGTCTTCTTCGAGAAATGTTTTATAAAGTCCATTGACAGCGCTGGCAGCAGACTTAGTCGCAATGTTCGTCGGCAATTGGAAACTACTCGGTCTGTGCCTCTACTTGAGCCTGGAGCTGGGCTCTACGCAAAACGCCAGCCATGTCGTCTGGGAGCCAAGTGGGAATACGAGTAAACGAGAAGTGCCGAATCGTTTGGATTACGCTGGCACCAACATCGCCAAGAGCTACGATCCGCCGCCGGAATTCTACCGGGGACCGGGCAGTACCATCACCAGTCCGGCTTCCAGTTCCATCTCCGGCGCGGGCACGTCGGGCTTGGCTGGCGCCCAGCTGGGCAGCGTGGGTGAATCGCTGAGTGAGGCCTACAACAAGTGGAAACAGAGCGCCGGACAGCACGATCGCATCAGCGTGGGTATGTAGAAGAGCTGTGCACAGAGCAACAGAGAGTGCAACCACTCATTCACTCCAAACCACTCGAATAGGTCACTTTGGCGGCGGTGCAACGCAGACGGCGCACATACAAACACCACACGGACATGCCAGCTATGCCTACGAGGGGCATCCCTATGAGTACGCCGGCGTAGGTGCGGGCCATGGCAGCTACTATGGCGGGAGCAGCGCCGAGACGGGCATTCCCTTCGATGTCTATGGCTCACGGCCGGTGCATGGCAGCCATCATCACATCCACTATCCGGGGCCCAGTGCAGGCGGTGAATACGCGTACTTGGAGCCACACGAACTGGCCACTCACAAAGGGCATCCGGAGCTGTCGCAGAAAGCGCTGCTAGCCAAGAGTTTTCTCATTCCATTAGCCAGCGCTGCGGTCCTGGGCATAGCCGCTGCTTTGGTCAGTAATCCGCTGCTGCTGCAGCTGGGCACAGTTTCGGGCTTAAGCGGCGGATTCGTGCCGGCTGTGGGTAAACGCAAGAGGCGTGCGCTACGAAAGGCCTATGCAGCACATAAATAGCGGATTTTAAAATACATAAACGACTATAACTCGTCGAAATGCTCGCAAAAGCAACAACTAACAATAACAAAAACTATTTAATTTCCAATAACTCTTTTTCGTTTAAGTGCAGTGGGTTATTCATTTTTAAATTTGGCGGCTAAAGTGTCTTATACTCCAATACTCTTATACTTCATACCCGTGCGTTAAGTGTATAACATAAGTGTTATCGTTGCAACAGCGCGATGTTAATTAACATAGAACTGTTAGGTAGCAGCAAAAGCTGTTAGATTTAAATTTCATTTACATTTTCCTTGTGTCAATACGTAAATATTGCCTAAGAGAAACTAAAATAAAAACTTAAATATATATATTTCATGCGATTGAGTCTATCATATACGAGCTCTTTAAGTTAAGTAAAATAGGCATCACGCTTCTGGGCCACAACTCATTTAACGCTAAGACAAACTTCATATGACAAAAAAAAAAAAAAAATGCGAGAAAAGAAAATGCAACAAATGTAGTCGTTCGGGTAAAACGCGAATGGAAACCATAAGTACAATAATTGAAGAAAATGTCAGCCACACACGATGGCTACGTGACTTAATATTGCCTCATGACGTCCCATAATAACGGCCGCAACGTGTTGCTCTCTTTGCCAGCTGGTGGCTGGGCGCAACCGTCCCAGAGCTTTCTTTTACTTCTACTTCTCATTGACCATTTCATATCATCATTAAGTTTATATGACTTGGCTAACACTGACTCCAACTCCAACTAAAACTACAACTACAATGCCAGCTTACTTACTAAATATTTTCTTTTAATTGGTGGAATGTTGTCAGATGGATTTAATTGGGTTGAAGTTCACTTTGGAACTGTCAATGTCATATTCGCTCAAGCTTGAACTTGACTCAAGCACCGAAGATAGCGATCTTCAAATTAAACAAATGTGGAAATGAGCTTGAACTGTTTTTAAGAAAGATTAGTCAAAATGAAAATATGATGAAATAAACTAACTTTTAGTTCATTTCTATCTCAACCAAAAAGACATAAAAAGCTTTTACTCTCTATCAACCTCTATCTCTTATACATTATTTCTCAATATTTGTCTATCCGTACCTCGTGTCCTTTTATCGTCTCCTTTATATGTTTCTTTTGCTTTGCTTTTGCTCCTTTATATGTTTTTTTGGCTTGTTGTTCAGCGCGACGCTAATGATTTTAATAAATAACAAATGATGATCAAAAAATTAATATATATACAAATTTATATAGATAAATGTCTGTAATAAAAATCATTTAGTCTGGTTGGGATAAATGCAGCAATTTGTTCAGCTGGAAACTAATTTGCATCGCATTTCAATAATTCAGAGGCAATGCGTAACTGCCACGCCCCTATCACCCACACGCTACCTACTGCCTAGCTGACCGCAAAGTTAGCTCTAAATGTGATTTTAGACATTTATGTACCTAATTGAAAATGGGGGCACTACAGAAACACATTCATATATGTATATGTATGCATAAATATAAATATAGCACTAGCATAAATATATGGTAATTATTTAGCGAATTAAAATCTATAAATATTGCATTTAATTTGTATGCTAAAATAATAAACATTGGTTTCTGCGGTTCGTTTTGGCCAGTTACATTCGCTTGTTTGTCAGCTGGACCAAATGATTAAATTGCGGTTAGTTGGTCAAGTGGTCAAAAGGATTCGAAACTCTGTTGCCCAGCTCTCTCAGATGACACAATAATCACGCATTGTGTGAAGCTTATTCTCGATGAGGTTTTGCATTTGATATAATTATTAAACAAGTACGAACTGACGTGTGTGATTAAGTACAGTTGGCCAACAAATATTAATTAATTATTTTTAATTATTAAACAAAAAATGTATTCCATTATTAATTATCAATTATTAATTGATTAAAGATCGACTTCTTTTTAGCCAGTGTGCCCATATATATTGAATGGTTATAGTGGCTATCGATTAATACATTAATCGATATATTGTAACTGACATTCAATTTGAAATTCCTTCTCCTTTCAAGTTCTCCATTTGAACATGCTTTGCTCGTACACTTTTCCAGCTCAATTTCGTGTCAGCATATTGGCTGCCACGCCCATATCATTGGCCCGGCTACAAATCACATTGACACCCACAATTTGCACCAACCATGCCCACATAGTTGACCAAAGCGAGCAGAAGAAATAAAGAAGGGGAGGGGGAGGGGGGAAACAACAACTAAAACAAAAACAAATTACAACAGTTGTAAAGTGTCATTTTTCAAAGTGCACAGCAATACGGAGTGGGAGGAGCTGGGGGCGGGTGGCCAAAACGCAATGTAGAAATAATCATAATGGCCCTAGCGCATATTTGAGACGAAATCTTGCGTGGCAATGTTGCAAAAACAACAGCAAGAATAGAACGTCAAAAAAAAAGAGACGGCAAAAACAACAATATGAAAAATGTGAGCAAATTTCGCTGGCAGCGCAAAAGAAATGAGACAAAGCACAAAAAAAAAAAAAAAAAAAAACAACAACAAACCAAAGCTAAGCATAAAAAAAAAAACCAAACCAAATCCAATTTGTTAGGAATTTGTTCAATTTCAGTTTTGCTTTGTCCGGGTGATTCGTTGGGGTTGGTGGACTGTATTTGACCAAGCGCTCTCTCCACTTGCTGCCTGCTGCTCATCGCTCTGCACTCTCCGCTCCCCACTCGCCACTCTTCAGCCTAGCATCTGCATGCTTCACACGTGCCGCCATGCAAAACCATAAGCATAACGGCTCTACCGACCTCCACTAGACATTATGTAGCTACCACGACAAATCGCACACATTTAACACAAACACACACATACACACACTCACACTCATTCTCATACATATGCATACCTATGGGAAAAAAATGCATACTTAACATACTGACAAAAAAAGAGTAGCAGGAGAAACAGCTGCTCAAAATGGCCTCAACAATGTCGCAGCTTGTCGTCCATTCAATTCCATAGAGATGAGCGTGTCGTGTATTGAGCTTTATATAATATCAATATGCATTGCCTATTACATATTCCGATTTACTAATACTCATCTAAAAATACTCAAAATGGTGGCGTATAAGAGTAAAGGAGATGTTTCACATACCTAGTGATCAGCGAGGAAATTAAATATGGTGCATTGTCCCTCTCATCTTGGAAACATTCCTTACTGCCATCTCCTTAATTGCAGCTCTCTTTCTCTCTTTTTCTCTTCTACTCAATGTGCTGTCTTAGCTCGGTGCCGCATAAGAAACGAGCTGCAGTCTGCATTTAGCTATTGTGGCGATCGGTCGATTAGGTTGTGGAAGGCATAAGTATGGCAAACATGAAGCCAAAGTGTGGATCTTAGCATTTCATTATGCGTTCCACATCAGATTTTAGTGAAGGCAGAACAAAATTATGCTTATATGTACATTTTTATCCCTTAAGTCGAAATGAAATATGAAATATATGTTTGTCTACTATTCGTGACTCACGCCAACGTCTCTAACTTAGACTTATAATAGGCAACGAAAATTGTTGTTGGTTGTGCTTTTGGCTGCTACCCTAATGACATTTGCATGCCACTGCAGACATGTGCAGCAGCTCGATTTCAACTTTTGGCTATTCTCGGCTCTTCACTCATAAACAATGCAGCCCACTGTCCGGGTCCTAATGTCAAAAGTTGGTAACATGCTTTTCTTTTATTTTTTATTTTACTTTTTTCTGCATGCCTTTGGCTCAATTGGCAACATTATCGAATGTGTCGAGTATGCCAAACCGATAACATGAACTTTATGTTAAATGCAAGAGCCAAAAAACCCATTGTGCTGCATAATTTGTAGGGCTGACCATTTAACCATTTATAAGCATCGATTTACCTCACTGACAAGCATATAAATATTTCAAAATACAGTTGAAAGCACTCAATTGTTGGTATTCCGCACACATACACACACACGAGCGTATACTCCATGAATGTGTGTGTGTGTGTGTATGTTTGTGTGTGTGAAGGGGGCAGCTTTGTAAATCTGTCGGCGCTTGTGCGTCGAGAGTTTTAATTGAATTTTGAGTGGCGTATTTAGGGATTTGTTTATTTTTAATAGAAAGACCACACACAGTTAGAGAAAGAGAGAATGAGAGAAAGAGAGACAAAGAGAGTGGGAGCAGACAGAGACAGAAAGAGCATTGAATCGAATCGAATGATACAATTCCGATTGAAAGTTTTTCGTTTTCATCGCTTTGTTTTTTCCCTTTCCCTTTTTTTTTTCGTTCGTTGAACAATTGAAAGACTTTATTTTTGCAATATTATTTTTATTTTTGATTTTGTGCAATGAAATAAAAATGGAATGCATTTAGTTGTAATATGTATATCAAAAACACGAGTAGAACAAATTGAGCAAGTGAATAAAACGAGTTAGAGTAAGAGGAAAATAAATGAGAGCACTATAGTCGGGAGTGTTAGACTTGGGCACATCCTGGATTCTAGGTTGGATGCTCAAAGTCGGAAACATAAATATTCTGTGGATGCATTTAAGGAGGCAATTAATTAATTAATTTTAAATACCATGAATTGTTGAAAACTAATAGTCTATTGCTCGAAATCTTAACTTATATTTAACCTATTTCTATTCTAAAGTCTCTTATGTTTATACGATTTAAGACAAGAAGGACAACAATAATTTGTCTAAAACTATGCAGCATTAAATATTATAAAATATATTAACTCTACGGTTTTATAGTTTCAGAACATGCCAAACTATTTTGAGAACTTAAATCAAGCTTTTCAGTTTTCTTTGTTTTCCCATGCCGGTTGCAAATTTCCACACATAAATCCCAATGCGAGTCACAAACAAATAGCCGAATATTATTATCTCTTTTTTCTTTTATTTATTTTTTGTTTTTTGCTAGCCACACGCACACGCACACACCAAAATTGTGTTATAAAATGCAATTTGTTAACGCCATAAAAACTCAATACCCGCATGCTTTTTATTATTCTCGATGACCAATTTGAAAAGCAATATGCGACCACACCCACGCCCACGCACCACGCCCCCACTGCAAATGGGCAGAGGATGTGGGCGTTGGGGTCAACCAGCTACTCTGCTCAATTTACAGCTTGCTATTTTATATATATATATATATATATATATATATATATATATATATATATATATAAAATATATATTTTTTTCTTCTCTGGTTAACATTTGCGGCACATGTCACCGGACTGGAGTGTTCGAATCTTTCATCGAAAGCTTGTGAGTGTTTGTTTGAATGGTTTATTTTTGTTGCTTTCCGTTTTACGATTGTGTGTGTGAGTGCGAGTCCGTGTGTGTGAGTATATGAGTGTGAGTGCATTTGTTGTTCATTTCATTTAAATTACCCTGTGGCCGACCTCCTTGTCACAGCACATGGCGGGTGCAGCATATTGAAACATTTTGTGTATCCCTCACAATCGAATACTCATTGAGCAGGGACAAGACCGATTTTTTTTGTTTTTTGTTTTTTTATTTTTCGGTTTTTTGGGGTGGGGAATGGTCAACAACAATACAAAATACAATCAGAGGGTCATTTTTTGTTGGTGATAGCGGTTGGGGGTTGGTTTTTGTGGGTTTTTAATCAAGCTGTTTGGCCACCAAATTTTTCTGTTGATGTTTTGGTTTGCAGGTTGTCAATAAAACACAGCAAAGTAAAAATAAAAAGAAAGCAAAATTCATGAGAAACCAGGCCAGAAAACAACAGTCTCTGGAGATTTTTGGGTAGCAAGACTCTGATATCTAAATGATTGAGTAGGTGTATAATGGTTATATACATATATAAAGGCGAGGATATTAAATAGCTTTAAAAGAGCTTGCTTTAAGCAGAAGAAAGCTGCTTAAAAACTGTTTTTGCTGAAACTAGTTTCAAATGATTTAAATGTGATTTTAAGCTATAGTAATTTATTCATTATGAAAATGGTAACGTGCTATAGTTCACAGAACTAGTTCAATTGCACATTGTGATTTTAGTCATTTGAACTACCTAGCTTTATTTAATTATATTTCTGAAAAAAAAAAGATATTTCGAATTTCTAAATTATTAGGTAATTTAATATATATAAGTATATTCTTGTAAATTCAGCTAGTTTATTTTATAAAATTGTCATTCTTGTTAAATATTCACATTCCATATATTTAATTCTATTTTTCCCTTTCACTTAAGATTTTATAAATGAGCAAAATTCAAAAATGATTCAATCGGCTTTAACATTATTCTTCCTCTAAATTTGTTGCTGCGCCACTTTACAAGGCAATAATTCAGTCAACAGCTTTCTTATGAGGCATCAAAATGATTGCCTACTTTTTGCAAAAAAAAAAAAAAAAATCCTTGGATCAGTTATGTGTGTGCCTGCTACAGCATGTTTGTGTATAAACAAGAATATTTTATCTGCGCATACTTTTATGCCACTCTCTTGGGCTACCTCCACGAACGAATCTTTTTTTTTTTTTTTTTTTTTTTTTTTTTTTTTGCAAGATGTACGACGTTTTATTATATTTAAATTACACAAAGCATTAAATATAATTCACTCAGTACGCTCCATTTACTAAGGCCATATAAAGGCACACACAGACACACACAGGCACACATAAGTCTATGGGCTAAGGCAAGAGGAAGAAAAAATGCCGCTGAAAATCGCTGTAATACTTATTCATCAATTATATGATGCGCAAAAATATATATATATGTATATGTATATATATATTTATATAGATGTGCTGAGATTTACAATATCAAACAAACACACATGCACAAATAGACAGCCCGACTTTATTCCCACACACACACACAAACACACGATATGCGCAGACATGCTCTAGATGGCAAACGCGTCATACTTTACTACTTACTAAATCCATTACAAAGTATTTACGTAGAAAATTGCTTTATATCTCTCTGCATATCTCTCAGTCGACATCGTTGCCAACGTTCGTCGTGTGTGGAAATTTGTTATTGTACAACAACATTGATTGAGAGCTATCTACAAACACGACTAGATAATGCCCTGTGGAAATATTTCATAAAAATAAAAAATATATATGTAGATCAAAATATATATACCACAAACTATATATATAATAAATGTTTTATGTTATATTTTATTATTATTATCATCACATGTATTTTTATAATATTTTTTTTTTAATTTTTTAAATATTATTGTCATTATTTTCTAAGTATAATAATTTTTTTTTATATAATATTTATAATAATAATAATATAATAATATATATACATATTTTTATATTTCAAGTAATCTTGGCTTTCGCACTTATTTGAAATTGTTTATTTCATGGGTCAATGGCTTACTTGAAATGCTTTTCAGAGTTACTTTAGACAAAGATGTCCTTAGCACACTTTGAAGTCTTCAACTTGATATTTTAAACAGCCTATTCATTCGCAAATACCCCATTACATATTACAGGGTATACAAATTTAAGTACGTGGGAATAATAGTAGAGGAAAAAAGCTTTTGTGTGGTGTAGTCGCTCTATCTATCTATCTCACTCTTTAGCTAGCTCAGTCACTCCTCCTCTCTCTCTCTATCACATACTCGCTCTCTTTCTTTGCTCCGTATCTTATGACAGTAGTCAGTAAGGCAGTCTCTAGCAGTCAGGCTGCTTGCTTAGTCAGAGCCTCAGGCTCAGCAGCTACCTCCCCTCAGGCAGATTTGTCTGCTCAGCCGCTCAGCCGCTCTGCCCTCCCCCGCCCTGCTGGGATGGCACAATGGCAAGACAAAATGGCTGTGTGCACCAATTTATGTGATTTTTCGTAAATGTCAGTGGCAAATAAGAAAATATTAAAATAGATTTGTGCACTGTGCAAAGACAATGGACACGAAGTAAACTGAAAAGATTATGACGATGTAGATTAGGGAAATGGAGCTGAAGAGGCTTTGCCTTGATTGGATGCTAAATGATTGAGTTCATAAAGTCGGTCAATAATAATAAAAGATGTCAGCATAGTAGAGCTTTCAAAGTGTTTAGGTTTGCTGGAGTGTTGAGAAGAAAATACTTATTTTAAGTGTAGAAGAGATTTGTGAGGATAGAAAATTATGCTATGGAAGCGTATTAGTTAATACAGGAGAACGGAACTAAAGAGATTGCATAAAGTAGTTTTTCGTTTTATTTGACTTGTTTTTGTTGACTGTTTCGAGCACTTTACAACACTGAGCAGCAACTGCCAAATGTTGACACTAAATCATAGCCACAATTTTCCTCGCCTCGTCCCTAAACAAGTCGTAAAATAAATGGCAAATAAAAAGTTTTCACTGGCAAAAGCGGAAAGAGTGTACGAAATGTATTCAGAGCGGGAATTATAATGCATAGGCACTTGATTTAAGGCAACAAAAATACCCAAGCAGAGTCAGAGTCAAAACTTGCCAAAATAGTAAGGGTTCATGATTTTGAAGAACTAGTAAAGACATGAATTCAAATGCAGCAAATGAATAGGAATCTTATAAAGAAACTTTATATTACTAATAGGTTTTTGTATGGAGAGAATATCTCAACAATTTGAATAATCTATGTGGAATATGGGAAGTAGAACTTCAGTAGTTCATAGAAGCTTGAAGCGCATGGATAGAGTATTAAGACAAACTTGTAAGCTTTTATACTTGTAGTTTTTAAATTCCAGTATTTTATAGTTGATTATTAGCTGTGGAACTAGTTCACATAAGCTTAAAGCGCATTGAGAGTTTCCTAAATGAACTGAACTATTAAGAAATCGCTAAATGCTGTACATTTTATTAAGATAAACTTGTTCTTCTATACGTATACTTTTAATATATAAATTTCATTATTTCGCCGTATATAAATAAAAAAAAAAAAAAAAAAAAGAAGTGCTTGTACAAAAAACTGCAAGAAGAACCAGTTGGCATCTCTAAGAAAATTGTCATTTTGGTGCGGGTGGGAAGTGGCTTGAATTGCACTACGAATCACTCTAGCGTGCTATCAATTACTGTGGCAAGTGTTGCACGTGCCACAAGTGCCAGCCACGCCCCCATGGCCCCCACATCTAGAACGGATTGCTCATCTTATTGTGCTGCTGCTGTGGCTGTAGCTGCTTGGCGTTCGCTTCTTTCTAATTTCTTGTCCGTTTGCTACGTTCCCTGCTCCCTTATATATTTTTAATTTTTATTTTCTTTTTCTGTTGCTGCATTTTCCTGACAATTTTCTTTCGCTGTTGCTCGCTTTTTGTGTGCTTCCAATTGTTGCACAATTTTTTAATTTGTTGCATGACGGCAAAGATAGAAAGCAAGAGTTGGCGCTGGCGCTGATGTTCGTTCATTCGTTCGTTCAGAATGTGAATTTTAATCTAAAATGAGGTTTGCTTCTTCTTCCACTTCGGGTTCTGCTTATCCTCCAGCTACTGCTGCTCTCTGCTTTTTATTATACTTATGAGCAAGCACGAAAATTTAGTTAATTTGCCGACAAGTTGAAGGCGAAGACTGCCAATTAAATTGCATATTACACTCGCATTTGCCGCAATTCACAATTCAGATTTATGCATTCAATTAGCCACAAATAACCACACAATTTACGCAAATTAACCCACACACATCCACGCATGCACGCACACACACTCGAAAGATAAATAATGTTATAATAATAATTCAAGCAGCCACAAAACAAAACAAACTTCAATTTCAGCTGTAGATATACATATGTATGTATATATGCGTATACATATATACATATACATATATGTATGCCAGCTTTATTCTGACCATAAGCAAATTGCAATTGAAATTTATGCTCAAGCCATACTCGAAAATCTATAGCTGTAAATAAACACATTTGTAAATATATATTCTTAGCCCTTGTAATAAGGCTAATTTCATATACATTTGCTAATGCCACTGTCCAACATAAAACTCTTAGATGAAGGCAAGAAAGCCGCTTGCAAATATTTTTAAGCCGACACAGAAATGCTCTAATTTTCAGAAACCAAAATATTAATAATTATAAAAAAATTAGAGTTTCGATATCCTTATTATTTTTATTTTTTAAATAAATTCGGATTTTTTAAATATTAAAAAAATGTGAAAATAAAAAACTTACTTTATTTATATTTTTTGATTTGTTTGATTAATTTGAGCTTTACTATAAATTTTTATTTGTATACATTTTAATATTATTATTTATATATTATTTGTATATTTATATATTATATTATATGATTTTTTACAACTTAATAAAATACATTTCTAATAAAGAAATAATTGAATAATCAAATATAATAACTATAATAAATATTTTCTTATTATTAATATTAAATTCAAAATTTATAAAAACTTATAAGATAATTAAATTACATAAAAGAAAAATATATTATTTATATAAATATTATAAACATCATATGCAAAAATAGATATTTTATAAATAAATAATAGTAATAATATAAAAAAAATAATAAAAAAATTCAAATTTACTTCAGAATAAATAAATTGACAATCACACTACCTTATATACATATTTACACATATGTACATACAATGAAATAAATGAAAAATTAATATTTCTCCATCAATTAACACATCATAGCCAACTAAAGGGTATAATAACTTGTGCGCTCTGTTTTGGCCATTTTAATGTAATAAGCTTAAGACTTTAATTACAAGTCGAGCTGGAATGCACTTATTATGAAGATGCATTTTGTCCACACAGGCCGACAAATATACATTCTATCTATATACATATATATATTTAATATAAATGCATTTAATTGGTAAGCTAAAACGTTTGAAATGTGTGTGGAGACCAGAGGGATTAAGCCTTGGGAGACGAGAGACTGGAGACCCGTTTAAGTAGCAGCTTATGACATTTACAATTCGAGTTGCCACTTCAGCCGGCTGTCTCTAATAAAATAACGCTTCAAATGTTGCACGTAATTGCCGTGTCCTTTTGCAGTTATGTCTAGTTACATGTATGCGTGTCTGTGTCTGTGACTGTGTCTGGCTCTGCCTAATTGCCACAAGTAGACGTATCCGGGCTTGTTTGATTTTAATTGGTTTAAGCGGAGCATTTTCCCAGCTAAGCAAAGTTGCAGCCCGCAAACTTGGCTAAGTAATCGAAGGCGCCTTAAAGTAAGCTAACAGTTAAAAGTGTATTAGAGATGACAGCGTGCTCGGAGAAAATATTGATATGTATCATCTATTGATAAATAATAATTCCAACGTCTTTTAGAATTCCGAATTCCAAGTAAAATATTACATTTAAAAATCTTTTCATTCCACTCTCAATATCTTTTAATATTTTTAAATTAAAGCATAAATTGATCGAGGTGCTAAAAACAAATTTAGATGACAAGATAAAGCAGAATCGAAAAAATAAATATCGATAGAATATTAAGAGATTAAAAAAAATAGTTTCGATCTAGCATTGAATTGATAAATTGTTACTTATTCGCCAGGCTATCAATCGTAATAGACAGACTTGAATATACATACATACATTTATCATAAACAGTTTGCAATCAATTCGATACACTTATCGATGATTTCAAGTTTATTTGCTGAGTTTCCTATTGTACATATCAGAATTGCATAATTATTGTATATTGTGTTCCGTCAAGGCCCAACACGCGTCCATCCCCAGCTCAACCAGTATATTAATAAATGAAATCCTGTCGTTCCACACGGCGTATGAGTAACCAATGCTGCAGCCCGGTACGAGAGCGGCAGCTCTGCAATTATGTGCAACTAGCTGCAACGCATAAATTTTCTGCATTATAATTGAACCAGAGACCAAATCTAACTTAGAGCCAAAGCCACAGGCCCGAGCAACCGGACGGACTAAAGGAATCGATGTGGAGCAGCCCGAGAAGCAATCATTAATTATATGTGGTGCATAGGTCAATTTCTAATTGGTGGCTAGCAGGTGGAGAA
The DNA here is from genome assembly GCF_018153725.1 of Drosophila mojavensis. Lineage (NCBI taxonomy): Eukaryota > Metazoa > Arthropoda > Insecta > Diptera > Drosophilidae > Drosophila > Drosophila mojavensis. The sequence goes on from NW_025318858.1 coordinate 9,071,782, forward strand.
GCAGTTGCTCCAAATATGTTTGCATTGGGCACTTTCCGTTGACTCGGATGGCTAATAAACAGCCCAAGCATCTCGATGAGAATTCTATATACAATTGGGCTGATTGTTTGAATGCTGGTTTTATTGCTGATTGGCCCAGAAGGAGGCAAGAAATAGTAGTAACGTTTCGTAACGGTAAGACCAAAATATATATTAATTTATGAAAGATATTTATACAGCTAAATCTATATATCATTCGTATTACCTATGTATATTTAGAGAGTAAGTACTACCAAGAAAAATTAAAAGAATTCATTAGCCTCAATATGATTCTTGTCGAGTTGACTGCATCGATATTTATCGATTTCAACTTAATATATCCATGCTCATCAAATTCTAAGCTGTAGTTACAAACGATTTCATAATTCAAAATACCCTTCTTCGCTTGCAATTTCGAAGTGACATCTATAGAAAAAAACTTGCATTTGCAATTGACAAAGCAAAACATTGTGCAAGCGCCTAACTAAGCGAAGCAACTTGAGTAGCTCAATCTATGTCTATATATGTATGTGAGTACACACACGTATATCTATATATAGCCACTCAATCTGTAGTTACCGATTCGTGTTCATGTTGAGCAAACGAGCGACTGAACAATGCAAATAATTGTCAAAGGAACATGAAGAGCCAAAAAATGAGAAAAAACGAAAAAAAAAAAAACGAGATAGGGAAAAAAGTAAAGAACAAAGTATGCCCACAATGGGGGAAGCGTATGATTTTTATAGCGCTGCCAACAGGCATTGTGCTAAGTTGTGGAAAATCGGAAAAACGCGCCAAGAAAACTGCGCGGAAAACTGGGAGGAAAACTTTAGTTGCTGCCTGCTGATTGTCTATGCTGTTGTCCTCTCTTAATCGCGTGCAAACCCAAGTGAAAAAGGTGCACATTATGTGTCCTGGTCGAAGGGAAAAAGGGGGAGCGGGGAAGTAGTGTGGATGGGGAGAGGCTGGAACGATTCTTACGCTGTCATTGGCTTTGCACATTTGAATGAACGTTAAGCTGCGGGTTAGTCCTTTGATATCCTAGTGTCATTGTTGCATCCCCTCTATTGCCGTCTAGCTACCCAACATGACAATGAAAGTCAATAAATTTGATTTGACATTTGTCTGAGCTACCCCCTCATCGCTAGTAGCCTCCTGCAACCCCGCCCACATTTTCGCCTCTGACAATTTCTTGCGCTGATTCAGCGCATTTGCCTTTCGCTGCGAATGTAATTTTATTATCCTAGCCTGACAAAATGTCACACATCCAGTTTTTTAATGAGCAGAATCGTTGTGAAAAATGAGGGAAAACGAAGTGGGAGGGACTAGGGAGTAGCTAACAATAGGGCTATGGATAGGGATAAAGATACAGTTAAAAATAAAGATACAGATACAGATACAGATACAGATACAGATACAGATACAGATACAGATACAGATACAGATACAGATACAGATACAGATACAGATACAGATACAGATACAGATACAGATACAGATACAGATACAGATACAGATACAGATACAGATACAGATACAGATACAGATACAGATACAGATACAGATACAGATACAGATACAGATACAGATACAGATACAGATACAGATACAGATACAGATACAGATACAGATACAGATACAGATACAGATACAGATACAGATACAGATACAGATACAGATACAGATACAGATACAGATACAGATACAGATACAGATACAGATACAGATACAGATACAGATACAGATACAGATACAGATACAGATACAGATACAGATACAGATACAGATACAGATACAGATACAGATACAGATACAGATACAGATACAGATACAGATACAGATACAGATACAGATACAGATACAGATACAGATACAGATACAGATACAGATACAGATACAGATACAGATACAGATACAGATACAGATACAGATACAGATACAGATACAGATACAGATACAGATACAGATACAGATACAGATACAGATACAGATACAGATACAGATACAGATACAGATACAGATACAGATACAGATACAGATACAGATACAGATACAGATACAGATACAGATACAGATACAGATACAGATACAGATACAGATACAGATACAGATACAGATACAGATACAGATACAGATACAGATACAGATACAGATACAGATACAGATACAGATACAGATACAGATACAGATACAGATACAGATACAGATACAGATACAGATACAGATACAGATACAGATACAGATACAGATACAGATACAGATACAGATACAGATACAGATACAGATACAGATACAGATACAGATACAGATACAGATACAGATACAGATACAATTAGGACTCCGCCTCAAGTAACAGAACCCTAAAGATCTGCCACCCCATGCAATTCCAAGACCAAGCCCTACACTGTTGCTGGCAGGCATCTTGCCAAAATACAACTACTTTGACAATTTAACCAACACTGCTTCTGTGTGGCATGCCTCATGCTCGTTGCTCCTTGCTCTCTATGCCCATGCTTTTTGTGCACCAGCCTCTATCGTTCTATCGCTTGTTTCTGTCTGGTGACAGTTTTTTAAATGGCTGTTTCCTCTTCCGTTTCCGTTGCGTTTGACTTGCCTGCACGTAAATTGTGTGCCACTTCAGTCAGTCGGTTTCCGTTTTTGTGTATACCCTGTGCTTGTGATGATGCGATTGGATCAGCTACAGTGATATTCATTAGAGCTGCATATTTTGATACCATTTTTGATTTCTTCAATCGATTAATATCGATACAAAATATATTTATATTTGTTAGGAAGAGTTAGAGCGACAAAATAATTTTGTTGATATTTGCAATGGTGCACAGGGTATCCCCAGTCGTGCACTTCCTCCCCTTATTTGTTTTTACGCCTGAGTCTTTTGTCGCTGATGTTGGCGGTAAATTTTACTACAATGCATTTATAATCTTTTTCACTTATCTTTGCATAGTTTCCTCTTGCGCTGGCAAAACTTTTTACGGTCTCAGGTTAAAAGTGGCATCATACATTTCCAGCAAGAGCCTGCGCTACCCCTACACCCGCCCCACGCAAACTACCCCCGCACTACCCGTACTCAAGCATTGAGAACTAACTCGTTGAAATGAATGAAAACTTGCAAAAAGGTTGCGACTGCAAACGCAATTCTCTGCTCAACACTCGAGTTTTTAACCTGTCGACAATCTTTTGACAGATTTATGAGTTAATTACGCGGCGCAGCGATATTAAGGTAGAGAATTCTGAACAGCGACACCTAAGCTCAGATTTATTTGAATTTGTTTTCTGGACTGACAGATCTCTGGGTTAGTTATCACATCACAACAAAATAAATGTATATATATATATATATAAATTTATATTTATAAATATATAAAAATTTTTATAAAAAATATTTATACAAATTCTGAAGTAAATGTTTTATATTTTGTTAATAGTTTAAAAGTTGCTAACGGTTTTTTTAGTGTAAGTAAGCAGCGTAAACGAGGTGTGTTACGGGATTTGTGGGCATATCAAGTAAAAAGTGTTCATATAGAGGTTGAAGGGATATAGACTCTACATAGTTTATATATAATAATTCAATTTGCTTTAGCTTAGACATGGCTTTCAAATAACAGTACCTTAAGACTAGCACTCATATCAAATTGATCTACTTTTTGTATATCTTATATATTTTTTATATACATATATATATATATATTCCATTATATCGACGTCCTATTGCAGTTCTTTTCGATCTTCGGTTTTTTTCTCTCATATGTTTTGAGCATTCGATTAACTCATGGCTGATGACAAAAAGCAACAGAAGTCAAAGCACCCTCGCAAATCTCCTCTGGGCCTCTCGCCCAAGGACTTGGCTAGCAGTATACCCATGCTCCTCTGGAAGCTGGGCGTCGCTCTCGGCTGCAAGCGAGCCAAGGTGGAGTATGGCAGAGCGTTCGTCAAACCGGAAACTCAGATGAAAATTAAACTGAATGATTTTCGGCAACGCTTCAAACAATTGCAGTCAACGACAGATTTGCAGGAGCAGTGTCTTCAAGAGCACCGTTATAAGCTCTTTTTGCATCTGTATCGGCTACTTTTACGACTTGAGCCAAGCGAAACAAAACGCCAACAATACCTCGCATTTTGCTACCATCTGTTCGATGAGGAAAACCCACAGAAAATGCAGTTAGAGGGCAAGCTGAGGTATCAGGAAGACTTTACCGAGAACCTCATTTGCTTGGCCCAAAGCGTGCTGCACTTGAACGAGAAGGAATTGGAGATCAGTTCGTCAAAAGGGCGAACTGGTGTAGTTCTTGAAATGGGTTTTCTCTATGTTATGTGTAAGCCTGTCATAGTCCGTTGTCAGTTCAAGGGTTTGCGCTGGGAGCGAGCAGTCTGTGAGGTAAACTATATTGGAATGAATCGAAATGCTACCAATGAACAGAAGCTGATCAGAGATAAAGGCTTAAAGATCATTTATATGGCGCACTCGAAGAGTCCACAGCAACCTTTTCCGATGAGCTCCGATGTGATGCTCTGCGAAGATATCGAGAGCCAGATGAGAGCATATGCTCATGTACGGCAACCAAAAACTGGTAAGGCAAACGAGACCAAGAAATCTACCGAAAACTATAAAAATGTAGAGTAATTACATATAATAATGCAATTTACAGCTGAAAAGAATAGAAATCCTTTGAGCTTTCTCCGAGAGACCTGTGAGGTGGGCACTCAGTTTATGGGCGCTGTTCCAGCTGTGGAGCTATATAAGAACAGCAAGAGCGTCTGCGAGACCTCAGATGTGAGCAGTCAGTTTGCGGAGCCCCTGGAAACTGTTGAGCTATATGCGAATTCTCAGAGTATCAGGGAAACATCCGAGCTGGGCATAGATCTATGTGTATATCTGCATTCGAACAAGTCTCAGCAAACGGACACTTCGACCACGCAGCTGGATCAGGGCGTACAAACGTATCGAACCGAACCGAGTGCAGATATTTCCACAACTACCGATGATTTGCTTACGGGGCTATCGATGGATACGACAACTACGGATAAGGGAGCAAGTACGACTGCAAGTGAAGGCAAGATCAATGGATTGATTAAGCAACAAGGATCGACAGAGACAGATGACTTAAGCACTCTGCTCGATTCCACGCTGTGCCCATCGTCACTGAATGAAATGCGATTGAATTTCATATTGACAACATCTGAAGAGCTGCTACCAGATATCGTTTACACCAGAATAGAGGAGGAGCAAGCGACCAACGATAGTTCGACAGTGATGCACAAATCGATAAATTCAATATCGACACTGCCCCAAGATAATTTAGCATCCACAAGCGAGGAATTCAAAGATTGGATCTACACGGCATCCGAGGAATTGTTGCCAAGAATCAATCAGCCAATCATACAGCAAGAGCTTGCGCCGAGCATGACGATAATACAGAGCGGTTTCATTACTTCAGAGCCCACCTACAGTGGAGAGTCACCGATTCGCATACTGTCTACTAGGGAAACAATAGAAGATGCCACACAAGATACTAATACGCCGCCAATAGATACGTCGGACTCACAACAAAAGCAAGAAGTAAGACCCGAAGGACCGAGAGAAGAACAATTAAGCTTGCATGAAATAACCCCTCCTCCTAATTCCAAAAGTGGTTTCTACTTGAAGCAAATATCTAAAGACAGCAGTTGGCAATACAAACAACTGCCAAATATCGATAAGTCGATAGTTTTCTCAGAAATCGATCAGTCACTTGTAAATGATAAACGTAATTCTAAAGAAATATGTATCGATAAGTCACCAGAGCTCAATAAATCTATGTCAGCTAAGCTCTTGAACGATAATCAATCGATAGCCGATCAAGAAACAACGTGTGCAACCGAATACTCAAAGGAAGCGAGTGGAGAGCTTGAACAGGGAAGTCATTCGGCGACTGACGAAGAATCATCTTCAATGGATTCCTCAAAAGTAGTGATTGGGGAGCTTCAGTCGGTAGATCAAGCAATGATACTAACGCCCAAACAGTCTCCGTTTGTGATAGAGTCCGAGGATGTTTGTGAAGAAACGGATCCCTCAGTATTGGGCAATGGGAATGATTTAAAAGCGGAGAACGAATCGAACTGTGAACAAAAATTGGCACCTCTTACCGATACTTTAGGCATGCTAGTGCTAACCACTGAAATGCTTGCTAAGATTCATAGTCAGTTGGCTCAGCTAAAAATGGTGCCGAATCAATTGATAAAAAAAGACAGATCGAAAAATATCGATTGCAACCAATGGAAATATCAACAGGAAACTGAGAAATCAATTGAAACATCACCAGAGTCGATACCAGAGTCATCTCTTCTAGACGAAACAATTAAAAATGCAGATAGTCGTACGCAGCTACAGCAGCTCATGGATCAGTTTCCACAGATTGCAGAAATACCAACTGAAACTCCATCGGTATTTACCGAGGACTCTCCGGCTGCCCCAGTGATTTGTCAATTGCAAACTAAAGAAGAATCTGGGACAAGTTTGCTTGAGATCGATTTGTCGATAAATCATCAAGATTGTTTACCTGATAGCCCTACGATTTCACAACTAGATGACTTTAAAGATTCTGAAGAGGAAATGTTTCTAAAACTTGAAGGTGCATCCAAGACGTCTCTGCCGATAGATCAGCTGGAATCGGTCAGAACAGAAGGTCGATCGATGTCTTCCGAAAATTTTCTGTCCGCTCCAGTCGTTTGCCAAAATAATCTGGGTGCTGAAGAAAAGAAATGTAAGCAAGGCTTACGAGAAATCAATCAATCGATAGACCAGCAGCATATCCTCAAACCTCTGCATGCCAATGAAAGAGAAATCATTCAAGATGTTGAACCGGTTCGACGAGATCAACACAATTTGGTGCCTCATAGACAGATAAGAGAGGCCACCTCCGTCTTTGCCGATTACTCTTTATCTAAGACACCTAGGTGGCTGACGCAAGTGGAAGCTGAAGCAGAATCCGAGGTTCCTGCGCCGGAAGTCAAAATGCCCTTAAAGCCCGATTACCCATCGTTAGATTGGTCGCAGGAATCGGAGCCATTGACTGACACACACAGTGTAATAATAACGAAAATTAGGAATTTTATAAAAATGTTACAGCCAACCAATCAGGCGCAATTGGCCGCCGATGGACCGATCAAAGATCAGGCTCGCTTGGAAAATCAACTAGAGATTAAAGAAGCAGCTGTGAAAATCTCGACAGAGATCGAGCAGTCCTTAAGCCAACAAGAGTTGAAACTTGATAATCAATCGATATCGAAAAAAGATATGATAATGTGCAAAGTTTCTGCAAATGCGATCAATCAAGATGCTGATAGGCTAACAGGGATGAACATAAATGAGGGAGGCTTGCCATTCGATCAATCGATAACGCCGGCAGCGATAGCTTTACCAGCCAAGCGGCAGCACCAGCGCCATGTCATAGCCGCCTCTCCCTTCATCATCAAGCAATTCAAGTGCAATCCCTCGTATCAATGCTCGCCCCTGCAGCCCGACGGGCCCAATTTCTACGAGCAGTGGAAGCAGTTCGTCGAGATCGTGGCCACACAGACGAGTTGCCCCGGTCCGATCATAGATGTCGCTGCAATCAAGCGCCGGCTCAAGGCCTACCTGCGGTGCATGCGAAAGCAATACGCCTACCAGCCGGACGAGTGCTTGGAGGCGATTGGCAAGTGCCAGCTGCAGCAGCTGCTCACCTCTGACGAGCTGGAGCAATTCGAGACCCTGCGCTGGCAGCAGCGCGATCGCGGCATAGCCGTCCGGCTGTCGCCCGAGGAGCGACTGGGCGATGCCCTGCACGCGCTGCTCGGCTACGAGTGCCAGCAGATGCGCGTCTCGGCGCTGAGTCGACGGCTCATGCTGCGCTCGCCGCATCACCAGAGCAGCATCAGCGAGTCCTATGTGCTGCTCGCCCTGGCCGAGGTGGGCTACTACTACAAGTGCCTGCAGCAGCAGCAGGAGGTTCTGCTGCAGCGACTGGGCGAATATGGACGGGCGCTGGCTCCTTGTCTGATGGCCGAGCTGCAGGCGTACTCCCGATTCTACAAGCGGCACAAGGAGCAGCTGACCAGCCTCACTCAGGTGTACCATCAGTCGCGCAGCTACGTCCATCGTTTCCAGTGGCTGCTGCAGCTGTGCGGCGAGCTGAGCCACCAGCCGTCCCCGCTGCAGTATCTGCAGCTGCAATTGGGCCTGGGCAACGCTGGCTACGATGAACTGCTCAAGCAGTGGATGGAATGCGCCGCCGAGCCGCTGCTGAAAAGGATTCGCGGCTGGCTGCAGCAGGGCGAGCTGCTCGAGGGCGACTTCTTCATTGTGGAGCACGCTGCTGGCAGTCAGATCCAGAGCTATTGGCTGCAGCAGTTTGAGCTGCGGCCGGAGCGATTGCCGCACTTCCTCAATCCACATCTGGCCCGGCAGCTGCTCGCAACCGGCCGTAATCAGCACTTTTCCCGGCACTTTTTGGCCCGGCAACTGGAGCTGGTGGTGCAGGAGTTGGAGCTGGAGCAGCAGCTGGCGTCGGCCTGCCACAGCAGCTTTCGGGAGCTGGACGAGCAGCCGCTGGTCGAGCTAATTGGCACGTTGCAGCTGGACACATCGCGGCAGCTGTTCGAGCAGCTGCATCAGTTGCGGCCCAATCCCCTGGAGCTATTGAGTCGGCTACATCAATATCTACTGCTCAGCGATGTGGAGTTCGTGCGCGAGATGATTGAGCTGCTGGAGCCGTTGCTGGAGCAGCCGGCCGAATGCTATTGTGCCACACAGCTCAACAACAGGCTGGAGCAGCTGCTGGTCGCCCACAACAAGCCGCTCTATGTGGCCAGGGGGGAGCAGCAGGGCAGCCGCTGCTGGTGCTGCTTCCTGCTGCGCTGGCAGCAGCCGAGCCACTGGAAGACCCTGCTGGGCGAACGGCTCGCTCACTATGAATCGTGCTTTGTCTGCCTCTGGCAGCTGCACTATTCGGACTATGTACTCAACGAGCGGATCCGACGACAGCAATCGCATTTCTCGGAGCGCGTCAATCTGGAGCGCTTTCCGGAGGCGCGACAGGTGCGGGATCACTTTGATCAGCTCATCGATCGGCTGCAGGACTTTATGCTGCAGTTGCGCAGCTACATGCTTGAGAATATACTGGACAGCGCCTTCGAGGAGCTCTACCTGGGCTGCAATACGGTGAAGACTCTGGACGAACTGCTCCAGCTGCAGGGCTCGTATATGGAGAAGATCCTGAAAGGACTGTGGCTAACTCGAGATAACGCCAGGTTGCGTCTGCTACTGATGCAGCTGTATGAGCCCATCTTCCAGCTGGACGTTGTGCAGCAGAAGTTTCTGTCGCTCTGCCAGCGCTTCTCTGCCGACGAGATGGCGCAGCGGCAGCAGGAGCTGCGCAGGTGCTGCCAGACAACCTGCGATGCCATACACGATCTGGAGCAGGACTTTCAATTGGCTCTGGCCAACCTCCTGCTGGCCCTCTACAATACCAATGAGCCGCAGGCGTGTGCCTTGGCCAAGAAACTGGACCACAGCGGGTTCTACGAGCAGCGGTATAAAGAATTGAAAATCGTGCACACTTTTCGCTATCAACGAAAGATCCAAATTCAAAAGAACTCTCATTTGGCAAATCTCTAAAAAAAAAAAAAATCGAATATGCGAATGCTCAAGAAATTTTAATTTATTTTTTAGTTTTATCCTTCTATTTTCTGAAACTCGTTTTTGGCAATATTGAAAATTATAATTTTTTATCTATTATTTTTATTGCAGTGTATTTTAAAAATGTAAATTAAATTTGATATATTTATTACCAAAAATATGGGGTTAGTTTATTTTATTTTATTGTTATATTACTTCTAATAACATAAAATATTCAACTAGTTTCATATTTAAAAATAGTTAATATTCAATTTATTTAATTTTATTATCTACATTTTTAAACTATTTTCAGTTGAGTAGAAAATTTAAAATGAAATTATATGATAAATTATATTTTCCCTTTTGTTATGTATATAAGTTTAGTATTTGAAAGAATTTTATTAATATTTTAAATCTCAACTATTAAACCTGATTAACATTTTATTATACTATATTACAATACCTATTTCTTATTATAAAATACACAAAATATTTTAATTTAACTATTTAATAATCTGAGTATTTGTGTTTCCTCCTATTATAAAATATTTTATCGCATATCTCAGAACTAATTAAAATAAAACAAATGGAAAAATTTCTCAGCTAACAAATTATTCCCTAATCCCTGAACACATATTTCGCTTTGATGTGCTTCACGAGTTGGGAACAAAAAAACGTTCCATTCAATTCAAGTAATTTTGTAGCTGATTCAATTCATGCACATGATGTATGTCCGTTTCAAGGATTGACATGGGATTTGAGCAAAAAAAATAATTTCATTTGGGAGCTGGCAGAAAAAAAAAAAAAAAAAAAAAAAAAACGAATAAGAAAATTTGAGAAGCTGAGGCAGAAGCTAAAGAAAAACCTTTTCTCTTTGTCGTTTGGCGTTTTTGTGTGCACAAATTGGATTTTAATTGAAAATTAAGAATCGACTTAGCCATGTTTGAATTGTGCAGCTGCCTTTTGTTATGCTAATTTCTGGTGTGAATACAACTGGATGCCGGAATGAATAGATGCAGACAGATAGATCTACGTATAGTTGGATGTGTGTATGCCTGTCAATGTGGCTGTCCGTATATATGTATGTATACACACACATATATATACAAACGTACATACAGAGAGGCTTGTGTAAAATAAAGTAAATAATGGATAATTACTTTTTGTATACCCTGTACAGATTGCATATGGGTTACTCGAATTGAAGCAAACAACTGGAATGAGAATTCGCTGATTCTTTATATTACTAAAACTGCAGCCTTCAGCAGAAAGTTTAGCTAGGGATTAATAGTTAATCTGAATGGTAAACAAATTAGTAATAATTAATTAGTAGTAATTAGTAATAAATAATTACCTATCATAAGGTAATCTATATATGGTGTTTATGCTAATCATCTCATATTTCCTATAATAATCTCAGCTTGTCCATGTTTTACATATCTCGAAAAACTTCAACAATTTTATTTACTTTATTTATTTTAGCTTAAATATGTATATTTCTCTATTTGCCAAATATTAAAAATCATCATATTGAATTTCCAACTGAATAAATTCGTATTAATAATTTGCTTTCTCAAATTTTGTTCTTCATTTCCCAACTGTTAAATTCTGATTTGATGTATGCGAATTTTTTTTGTGACATCTTTTGAAATATAGATTTGAATAAATTTGTATGAAATTAATTTTAAATTTGTTCAATTTTTACTCTTTGTGTATAACAATTTATTTTTTATAAAATATATATTTAAATGCATTTCAAATAAAATAGTAAAATAAAATAATTAATATACAAGCACTGCAGCCGTTTCTAGGATATCTGTCAGTCTATCACTATAGTCTGTCTTACTTGTTGGCTTAAGCGTTGGCAAATTAATTTCAAGTCCTGCTGCTGCTGTTGTTGTTGTTGCTCTCGGCTGTCAAAGTTCGTGTCAAATTTAATTACTTTAACAAATTTCAATTAAACCAAATTGAATAATTCCTATTTTTTTTTTTGTATAACTTTTGCATAATTTTATTTTTGGAAGAAATTAAAATGCACATGCTAAAATGATATATATCTAGTTGTGAAATCTGACCAAAGTGAAATGCACAATGGCAGCAGCAAAGCCAGCACACAAGGCGAAAAACTCTTTTTGTTATCTTGACAGGCGCAGCTGCTGAGGCTTCTGAGGCTGCTTAGACTGCTTAGACTTAGTCCTCTGCCTCACACAGCACACAGCTAGGAATAAAATTATGTAAGGCGGCTGCTTTTTGAAAAGAAATGTCAAGAGTAAGATAATGTGGCCCAGACCCTAAATAGAGTCGGGGTCGACTTCAGGCCTCGTTCGTCTTGCCATGTGTGTGTGTGCTTTGGACGTCGCAAAGCCAAACAATAGACAAGTGAGTGACTTTTTATTCGCTGCTGATTTGAGAAAATTAATTTCATAGAAAATTGTTTTCTCCCAGCTCCATTGTGTGTGTGCAAAATTATAATTATGTGAGCCGATTATGAGAGACGTGCGCCTAATGCCCGCACAAAGGCATTCCAATTTGATGAGCTCCCAAGTCGAGCAGCTGATTAACTGACCTAATCAAGCCCATTCAAATTGAGGCTCAACACTTTTGAGTGCCTTTTAGACATGCGCTGAAACATTAAACAAGTTTCTCAATTAACTGCATTATATTCAATTAGTCATTGTAATTAAAAATTTTTCTTTGCGCTTTCGGTTTAGAAAAACGTATAAAATATTTTTGTTATAGAGTTCTATAGAGTTCTTGTTATAGAGTTCTTTGAGGATGGGAATTCGATTGTGGTCATGTGTGTAAATTATGTAAATAGATATTAGACGCAGACAAGATAAGGCATGGCACACCTTTCTAAGTATAAATCAGTATCAGAAAGTTTGAGGAGGTCCATTTAGTTTTGTGCGTCTTTCCACTGCTCTGTCTGTCCATGGGTCTACTTTTTTATCCATTTGTCTTTCCATCCTTCTATTTGGTCTTAGAGCTACCTGGCGTTCCATGTGTCTTTCTATCTGTCTATTCATTCCATCCATTGTCAATCTACCTATCCATTCTTCATTCTATCTGTCTATAATTCTGTCTGTTAATCCTTCCTTCTGTTTGTTTATCCACCTGTCTATCTTTCTATCAATGAACTTGTAAAATGTGAGAAATTACAAGCTTTTACTTGTTAGCTAGACCTCAATTAATATTTATCAAGCACTAGGCTTATTTATGTTGGCTATAAACCGATATAAAATATTCATATATCCATTTAAATAAAAGTGCTTGTCAAATTTGACATGCGATTTACCATATACTTTAAAATATAAGCAAATGAGTGTTTTGATTTCCCCACATTTTCGCGCTTAGCTCAATTTGTTCGAACAATAGACCCATTTAGCCAACTATCTAATATGTCGCCAGTTATCTATCTAGATAAATACATAATTTAGATATAATTAAATGTTGCTTAATTGCCGTCGATGCTCGCACTATGCAGTGCCCGAGCACTCGGCAATTTCGCGCGATTTCAAATTAAATAATAAAATTTATTATTATGACCATGACATATGAGTGCTTGATCTGTTCGAGCCATAAATTTCAGCTGCAGTTGGGCGGCTGGCTGGCGTTTAACATTTTGCCATTGTTATTGACAATTTGTTGTCAGTATTTTGTTGTTGTCCTTTTCAGAAGGATACAATTTATGTGTGTGCATGTGTGTGTGTGCATATGTGTGAGTGTGGGACGGTCTTTATGAAATACTTCTCATTATTGCTATGTGTGTGGCGCGCAGCCTGAGCAAACATATTTGAACTATTTTCATTTCAATTGCAAACCACACACACACACACACACACACACACACACACACACACACACACGCGCACGCTGAAAATCAATTGAATTGCCATTTCACATATGAAATGGTCATTTGTCAATGAACACACACACCCACACCCACACACTGGTACAGTTGCACAACAATTGATAGGGGGCGTGGCTGGCTGGGTCTGACTCTGACTCTGACTCTGGTTACTGCGGTCAGTCAAAATGGCCGCATAAATATGTCGTTCGACCAATGGTCGCAACGTTCACTTGTCGCTAAATTGCTGGTCGTTATTAAATTTCCGCTGCGTTGAGTTCTCATTTCCGTTTGAATGGGCCGCGCAGCTGGAGCAGGCCCCGAAATGTGCGACGGATGTTGCCACAGTCATAGATACCGTTAGCTGACCATAAACAATGCCTGCCTAGTCAACAACAGCAGCAACAGCAACAGCAACAGCAACAACAAATGAATACGAGAAAGAAAGCCAGAAAAATTGAAGTAAGAGTACGCTAAACGGGTATGCCCGACTGTCGGTTGACCTGTATGTAGAGAGAGAGCGGCGTCTGTCAATGCCTGGACTTGTATATAACTCTTCTTCTTTCTCCCTCTATCTGACTTACCTATGCACATATTATTACTAGATGAACTCTCTGACTATATGCTCTGAGAGAGAGACAGAGAGAGAGAGAGAGAGAAGGATAGAAAGACAGAGATAGACAGAGATAGAGATAGAGAAATAGAGAGAGTGTGTCTGTGTGTGTGTATGTGTGAGAGAGCGATGAGAGAAAGACAGAGATAGACAAATTTTCAAGTGGAGACAGAGAGAGAGAGAGAGTGTGAGTGAGAAGGAGAGACAGAAAGAAAGAGGCACTGTGTTTGTTTATATGTGTAAGAGAGATATGAGAGAAAAAAATATATATACAAATTTACAAGCCGAGAGAGAGAGAGAGAGAGAGAGAGAGAGAGAGAGAGAGAGAGAGAGACACTGACAGAAAAGCTGACAGACTGAAAGCCTGAGGGACAAATGGACAGAAACGGAGAAATAAGTAAACCGACAAAGAGAGATCGATACAGATCTACCTACGGCTAGGCAGAAAAATAGAGAGCTGTTCAATGAATACAGATGGATGAAAGCAACAGACATAGGCACAGAACAGAAATGCATGCGTATATCTACTGGAGACCAGTTGTGGGGTCATCATCTACCCCTCATCAACTTGTCACATAATCCTGCGTCAATTCAATTCATGGACTGGCAATAAGTACAGGGTATTCTCAAAAAAGGGTTAGCAGTTGCGTGCAGCTGCACTAACTTCGTTTGGGACAACATATGCGCGCCCCATGGGGCGTATGCGTAAAATTCAATTGTTATTTTATCGCACAGACATAAACGTTTATACCATCTATATAAATATTTGACTTTTTTTTTGGCCTAAACATAAACTCATTCACACACACACACACACACTCACACAGAGATATGTGAAATCAAAATCAATGCTACAATTCAATTGCATTATTTTGGCTTTTTAGCAAATTGAAACTAATTGAAATGTGCAAAGTGTTTGGCCAACTGGGCGAGATGAACAGACTTTTCGCCAGTGATTTCATAACTCGGACTGGGAATGCACGGGGAAAAGTCGATGTCATAAATTTCAATAAAAGGCATTTCTGGTATTTGGTATTTCGTTTGGTTTCTTGGCCAGCGCTGACTGTGTGTTTGGGTTTTTATTGGCATTGCGTATACGCCGCATGGAACCATTTAGAAGCCACAACTTTTTTTCTCTCTTTCTTTCACTCTCTTTCCCTCCCAGTTTCGTCTCTTTATGCCCTTGTTGTGCTTTGTTTCTGGCATTACTTTTATTTAATTTCAGATTGGTATTGCTTTGGCTGCAAAAATGCAAAAAGCTGTTGATGTGTCCAGTGTTGGCTAATGGCATAGAGCACATCTGATGAGCGGGAATCAAAGCAAAAAAGGGAAGAAAACTTTTCTGCTTGCCATAAATCCAATACGCTTCTTTTTCTCTCGCTAAATAAATTTATGAAGTGATGTTTGAGTGGAATGGAACAGGTCTCAGTATTTATTAGTTGTAAGCTTTTATTTTGTTAAGAGGTATACAATATATTTTGTTTATTTTTAATGGGAGGTTCTATATATAGAAACTATAAGCATTTCTCTCTTTCATATATTCAGAAACAGAAGGAGGTGTGGCTCATCTCATTAGGTATAAATACTCTTGATGAAGTAGAATAAATGTATTCTGTCTCGTTCCCTCCCTATTTCCTTCTTCGTTTTGAGTATTATTCAAATTCTGTTTATATGTATAAACCTAAATCTACTTATTTTCCTTCTGACTACTATTGTTAACATCTCTATTCTATATTTGCATATTCATCTTTTCAGTTCCACTTTGTTCTTCATTCTTAAGCGTTATGCTTTATCATGTCAGAATAACTCACAAATATTCCTCTCATATTATACATTTGATCTACATTATTTATTAGCATATATTTTTGCATAAGAAAAGACGCTTTTCCCCCTTTTAAGAGATTAATTTTTGGGTCTCGTACTGCCCTAGTGGCAAGGGTCGTAAATACCTTGGACCATCCTTTTCTTGGAAGTAAACAGTTAAAAATTTTTTCCACGCTCATTTAATTATATGCTTATACTTTTCGGCACAGACCATGCCCCTGCCCCCAGCTTACCCCGGCAAAAAAGTAGACAATAAAATTGCATAAAATTTAATGAAAATATATTACGAGCCTGCCCAGGCTTTCGCTCTCTCAATCTAATTTTATTGTTCGCTCGGCCTTTGTGGTTGGTCAAGAAACCGAAGGAAAAAAAAAAAAAAATAAATAAATAAATATATATATATATATATATATATATATATATATATATATATATATAAATATATGTATGTACAAAAAAAAAGATATTATACAGAATTATAAACCATGGTACAGTGGGCGCTCTGTTAACCCTTGGTTCGTTTAATATTTGGCCAAGTTTTTAATAAAAGGCGCTCAGCTCCGATGGCTGTTAAATCTAAGGAAATGCATAAAAAGCCGCTAAGTAAATACATATTAAAATTGTGTCAGTTCGCGGCAGCTGAGCTTAACCCATTTACGACAACGATGATGATGATGAAGACGATGATTATTGTTATTATTATTATTATACTGATTATGATTATATTGTTGGCTAAACAAAGTATGTTAATGGCTGGCCAAGGAAGCCTTTTGTTCGCCTCGCTGTCGGCTGTCGTTGGGGCATTTTATTTATGTTCCGCTAATGGACAGTGTTGAAAAACTGCAAAACTTGCCACGCGATATTATATATGATTATTATTTACTATAGAGGGCCGCCATTGTAATATTTCTTCATTTGGTTTTCATTGATTTATGTTCGTTGAGCATTTAAATCAAAATCAACGCAACGCAACGCAACGTCTACGCATTTTATCAATTTGATGCGCCTATTTGTTTTTATTTATTATATTCATCTCTCGCTGCCCCGTTTGCACTTTTGGGTGCGCATCAAATTTATGTTTCCATTGACCACAAGCGATTCATTTTCATTTTGGCCTCGTTCAGTTGCCTTCTCTTCTTCCCGTTCTCTTCGCAAATGCCACTTGATTAGTTGATGACATTTTCTATGGGCACAGACACACACACACAGAAAGAGAGAAAGAGAGAAACAATAGGTCAGAGTCTTAGCTAAAAGGGAAATTTTTAGTCTTTTATTTTACTTCTAGTTAATTCTTATAACTATGCGCTTATGCATTGAGTGATTTTGTAAAGTTTGCTTCTTCAACTTTTCTCAGTCAAACTTTACTGTGGCATTTTATACTCACTCACTTTTTTCAATTTTCACTGTGCTCTCTGCATTCAAACGTTACTTTGCTCGCTTCACTCACTTCACTCACTTCGCTTTGCACTCTTCACTCAAGCTTCATTTCCACTCATAGTACTAACTGTATGCGTATTTAGCTCAAGGCTCTCCTGTCTGCGCTCTCTCTTTTACTATTATCTCTGTGTACGCAACAATAACACATGTATAGTATGCATACATATGCAATATGCGACCACTACATGCACACTTTTCAGCAAGGCGCTCTCTGCAGAACGAAATGTCAAGGCTCAAGTGAAATGAGCGTCAGTCCGGCTGCTGCTCTAGTGGCGATCAGTTGTGTCAGTGGCATGGTATGCGTGTTTTAAAGGCAAATATAAATTGTGGACTTTGCTTTGAGTTGTGATCACGAGCTGCCAACAAAAAACAGCTGAAAGCATACATATCTAATATAATTATATATATATATATATATATATATATATATATATATATATATATATATATATAGAATAACTCGCTGAAATTTCCTTGTCTCTTTTTGGTCACGCCACTGCTCAAATTAGCTGTAACTTTAAGCATGTCTGTTGCTCCTACTCTCTGAGGAGCTTGTGGCTAATTTGATAAATATGCGCGCGTTTATTCAAATCAATCAGCGTCAGTCGAAGTGGTTCGTTGTGGAAGGCGGGAGATATACCATATATCTCCCTCTCTCACTTCTACTCCTTCGTTCGCTCTGCCGCTCATTCTTGAACTATTTGCTTATCAGATGTGCCATATGCGTCTCAGCAGCTTGTGGCATTTAAATTTGTGCTGTTATCTTGCTTAAGGAGCCACACACACACACACACATATTGTGGCATATGCCTTCAGAGATTCCATTAATGTGCGGATAACTATGATGAGACCCCCATAAATCCTCGAGCCCCAAGCGTTCCATGGGAAGTTCATATGAGAAACCGAGTTTTTAGCGGAGGCATTTAATTAGCTGAGCTGAAAAATATTCTCAGAATTATAAGTTTTTTTTTTTTTTATTATTTCAGTTCATTATAATAATATATTTGAAGCACATTACATTACGTTTTTATTTATAATTATATTATAATATTTTTTCTTTTTATTTATAATAATTAAAAAAAAATACAGCTTAATAAATATAAAAATCTTAATTTAAATCTTTGTAATCATTTGTTCTACTCAAGATCCCTCCCTCTTACATTAAGCCAAATTCTTTGCACCCCATCAAATAACTGTAGAATGAAATAGCAAACTTAACTGTCAATTGGATAAGCATATCAAATGCATACACATACACACGTATACAAAACCCCCTCCGCCAACAATAGCAACATCTATTTAAATATTAGAGAGATTTGGCTGTGGGACAGGTAGAATTGTCTTCGCATTTCCAGTTAAGGGTTTGGCAAATATCAAATGCTGTCCAAAACTAAGCACACGCATTCGGCAAATATTACAATTACACTTGGCGGACACTTTTGCCAGTTGGAAAATGTGAAAATTTATTGCGTATACGCAGCGAGCAACGTAGCGCAAATCCTGCAGACACTTGCTTACCTGACCAATTGCAAAAGGGGCGATAGAATGAGAGGGAGAGAGAAAGAGAGAAGGAGGGGGAGAGAGAGGGAGACAGGCAGAGATAGCAGTCAGTGGGGGGTTAGCAAAGCAAATACAGAGTAAAACCATTTTGCTCGCTGACACCTGGTTAAATGTAAAATGGAATTTTCCTAAGCTTTAGCTTGTATTTGGTTGAGGGTTGTTTCATTTGTATATATGTGTATGTATACATATATATAATATTTCTAAATCGCCCCTCCAGGGCGTGTGCTGCAAATCATAATCAAAGTCTGAGCTCATTTAGCAAATGCGCTTTTGAGTTACTTTTGCTTGAGCTTCAATTGAAATCGATTGCACAACATATGCAACATTGTGGCAAGAACTGATTCCAGTTGTAAATGCGAGGCACTTTATTTAGAGCTCCCTTGAAGCTTTCACTTGCTTTCACTTTGATTAGCCAGAAGGAGTTAAGATTAACTAAATTTGTTATTGCTAAAAACCAAAAAGCTAGAAGTTTAGGGAGTTTAAGTAGAGGTTTTTTTACTTTAATGTATATAGGTAATGCAGTTATATATAGCTTATATCAGTATTGTATATAGTTCAGCCTTTACATGCTATAAGATTATTAAATACATCTCTTGTTGTATCTGCAATAGGTTTAATTTCAATTTTCCAAGTTTCGATAGAAAATTGATGGTTAATTAAAATCATCCTAATAATCATATATATTTATGTTAAATTACCGAATCGGTCTATAATAAAAGTATAGAACAAATTAACAATATTTTTCTAGATGGCTTTCAAGCTATCAACAAACTGCATTTATCGATAACAGTTACTTCAAATGACTATCCGGCCAATCATTTACACGCATAAGAGAAAGAATTCCAACAACTTTTGAAAAGAAATTTATAACTTTTTTTAATGTACAATTTTTGTTCTCACATTTTCTCACATTCATTCGAAAATTCATTTGCTATTCAATTTCAGAGCACCCTTTGCTGGCCTCTTTCCCTCTCTCTGTTCTTGGCCTGTCCAATAAATGTCAGAGATCTATTACTCGCTTATTTTGAAATTCAATCTAAAGTGCCCCGCTCTAATGTGCGAGCGACTCGTTTGGCTGTCTCTAGGCAAATTCATTACAAATCAGGGCAAAGAAATGCTTGATTGCAATTCAGTAAATGAATACCCTTAGCATATTTGCAACCATCCCCCCAAACTCTTCCTCTCACTCCACAGCTCCCTACACACACTGCTCCGATAGAACAAAGAAAAAGTTTCACATTCACTTGACAAGGCGCAAATGTCAAATTATATTACGTTAATTCAGTTTCATTTCAAATGACACGTTATTTTTTCATCTTCTTCTTGGTTTTATTTTTTTCCCATCTACTTTTTCTTTGGCTAAGCTGTCAACTCTTTTCCCAGCTGATTGCATGGAATTTCTATATAAAAATTATTTCGAATTCTTGTGCAACTTTTGAAAATATATTTTCTGGTCAATTAATTAAAGCACAAAATTCTATTGAAGTCCTTTGATGAATATTTATATCATTGAAAGTCATATAACGTATAAACTTTATATTACTAAAATTGTATTGATAAAGTTTAATTATTATTTTTTGTTACGTATTGAGATGTTATTGATAAATGCCTTTAAATTTTTGTTTCCTCATTTATCTTTTTATTGCTCTTTAATTTTTGTTTCGCCTAATTATTATTATTGGAAGCTGCTAAATACATAAACGCTAACTATGACTTAATTATCGATTTCTCAAGTGTCTCTATTCATGCATAGACTTAGCTATTTTTACCTACACATTTGAATGCTTTAAGTAGAAAACTTATAAAAGGGCGCTTATATATAGAAAGACATGTATGTATGTATGTGTTCGTGTGTGTGTGTGTATCTGAATGTGTCTAAGACTGAATTCAAAGTCGATTGGCTCGTCAAATAAGCTTCGATTGTTGTTGTTGTTGTCGTTGCTGTTCGCCGACTAATTTTCGCTAATGCAAAGAAGAAGCAGCAGCAGCCGAAGCGAAAAAAAAAATCGAGGACGAAAACTAATAAAATTTACGTTTATCCTTGGGAAAGGCACTCGAAAATGCGCGCCTAATGCGCCAGGATGATGATGATGGCAGCTGAGCTGGGCTGAGCCGTGGATGACCTTAATATAGACAGCTATAGACAGCAGACAGACGACCTAAGGGGGCGTTGGGCTAAGTGCCATCGAATTTCAATTCAATTTACAGCCGAGTCGTGTCGAGGGTGCAAAAAAAAAAAAAAAAAAAAAAAAAAAAAAAAAAAGAAGAAAAATACGAATAAAGAAACTGAAATTCTTATAGCATATTTCTCTCCTCTACGTTCTTTGACTTGATTTCGTTGGCTCAACGCGGCGTATGAGTAATATTTTGTTGGCTGCGTGTGCAAAGGGTTGAGCGCCATAAGATGCGCTGATATTGATATCAAAAGCAGGCCGTTCTGTTGGATTTTCTATTGCCTCAAACAAAAAACCGACTTGGTGGTAGTTCCCTTTGTCCCCGAACTCTCCTTTCCATTTTCATTTTTTTTTTTCTTTTTTGGTGTTTCTCTTTATTATATCACGTTTCCAACATACATAAATGCGTTAAGCACAACGTGAGAGGCGCTCGCTCGCGCTTTTAGGCGCTGTGTAAGTATTTCAAATGCTCTTAAATTCTATTTCAATATTTGATACTCTATACCAGGAAATTTTTGTATTTATTACAATACTTTGTGTATATTATATATTGTTAAATACTAAAAATTTTATATTTTATATTTTATATTTTATATTTTATATTTTATATTTTATATTTTATATTTTTATATTTTATATTTTATATTTTATATTTTATATTTTATATTTTATATTTTATATTTTATATTTTATATTTTATATTTTATATTTTATATTTTATATTTTATATTTTATATTTTATATTTTATATTTTATATTTTATATTTTATATTTTATATTTTATATTTTATATTTTATATTTTATATTTTATATTTTTATATTTTATATTTTATATTTTATATTTTATATTTTATATTTTATATTTTATATTTTATATTTTTATATTTTATATTTTATATTTTATATTTTATATTTTATTTTTTATATTTTATATTTTATATTTTAGATTGTATATTTTACATTTTATATTTTAATTTTCGATCCAAAGTGCATTAAAAATTCTATATACATTCATTTCAGTCTATTTTTTTCACTCTCTCCTTCTTTTTTTTTTGGCTGACTTGACAGGCATTGAATTACAAGCAAAGTCCTGAGCATACACATAGTCACACACACACACGCGCATTTATATACATACACACACACTTACTTACTACTACACATATATGCACACATTCGCACCCACACATGTGTAAGTTCTTGGCTCAAAACCTCTCCACAGCTCAGCTCGAAGGACATTCGAAGAAGAAGAGTTGGGAGCAAGGGTTTCTCTTTTCTCGTGCTTTGGCAGCAATTTGATGGCATTTGGTTCAAGTGGCTGGCGTCTATTTCATATGTATTATTTGCTCATATCACCAAGGAGTAATCCTTTAGTTTATATTATTAGCTTGTAATGTGCGCATAATTGAAGGGATTTGTGCTGATTGCCAGGCAAACAGCGGGTAACGAATTCCTCGTAGCTCAGCAAGGTGCAAAGTCCTTTCGGCATGGCTGACACTCGAAGCTGATGAGCTGACGAAGGTGTTAAAAGATGAAGGATGTCAGATGGAGTGTGTAACGCACAATGTAACTAGGGTTTAAGAAGTTAGAAGTTAGAAGTTTAAAAGTAAATTAAGAAAGAATTATAAAAGTTTAAAATATAAAAACTATTTATTAAAGGTAAATGGAATATTTAAAAGGAAAATAGGGAAATTTGATAAAAATATCTTTTTGGATATTCTGAATATTTGTAAAAGAGCTTTCTCTTTAGAAACTATAAGAATAGATTGATTGACAAATCGGTAAAGCAAAGAATAATTCGAAACATTTATAGAGAACTTCAAATTTGTTAAATTTGTATTATTTAAGATACAGTAGAATCCGGACTCTACTGTAAAATATAATATATTATTAACATTTTAATTTATTTTAATTTATTATTCCTTATTTTAAGCTCTCGTCCAATGGTTTCTTCGTAAAAATCTTGTACATTTCCACAGTTGATATTTTATGATGTTGCATTATTCTCAAAATTGGTTTAAACTTGTATTTTGAGTCATCTATTTTTCAGCCCCATGTGCTTTCTTTAGGCTACGGCAGTTTTTTCACCTTCAATTTCTTAGCCCTATAGCCTTTTTTTTTATTTTGTTTGCCTGTTTCTGGGGATTTTGCCCCATTCTCAGCGCCAGCTGTTTCAGATTTATATGAAAAACTTGCGAACCCTTAGCGCGCTTTTCAATTTGCTGGCGATTTTTGCCTCTTTGGCTTTTAGGTGTACCCATTTTTGTTGTTGTTGTTGTTGGAACGAAATGTGTGTTTTAGTGGCTTGGCATTAGCATGTTGGAAATACATAATGCCCAGGCAACGTTATGAAGCGCCATAAAAAAATAAAACCTTGCATTGCATTCAAGTAAAAAAAAAAAATAAGTAGAGAAAATATGGTAAAAATTGTGTGTTTTTTAGCTTTTCCTGCTCCACGCCGTGAAATTTATGTGCGCAAAATATGTGGCTTTTTGTCGGGCGACAAAACTAAAAAGAACAAAATTGAAAAGAAATAGTAAATGTAGGCTGTGTCATAAGTTATAGCGCGCTTTGGTTAGGATTACCGGAAAATACAATTACTTGGGGCTAAGAGGGTTAAGAGAAACGAAGTTTAAGTGAGATTTGTTTAAGCCAAAACAGGAAATTTTAAATATTGCTGTTAGGGAAACAATTTAAGATATGTGCTCAAAAACATATTTTGTGTAGTCATAAATTGAAATATCAAAATAATAAGTGTTTTATGTATAATTAATATTTTTTTCTATTTTATAATTTGAATATAATAAGTTTTTTGTTGTAATACTTTTTTTAACCTATATATTAAATTATTATTATTATTATTTTTTTTTATAAATTGGAAATTATTTAACAGACTGACTCTCTTATTAATATGTATTAAAGGTGATTTGAGGGTAACTTCATATAAAAATTTCTTCGATCTATTTATAAATTTGTGGGACTATTGACGTACATCGTGGTAATAAAATGTTGTAAGTGAAATTATTTCATTGGCCGTCTTTAAATAGTCGACTCACACTATGATATTTCGAGCACTCGCTTCGCGTGTAGCGTGAAATAATCATTTGCGCATTTTTGTATTTCCCTATTCTGTCATTTCATCATTTATTCATCTTTTGACATTGTCGTCATTGAGTTTCTTTGAGCTCATCAATAAACTTGGACACTACACGTGCTCGAACAAGACAAAAAAAAGCGTAACAACAATAAAAGGAAAAGTCTGTGAAGAGTCGGTGTCTTTGTTCCTTTCAAGCAGAATATGAAGAAGTCGTCGACACCAAACAAAGAGCTAGGAAATCCTGTTGGTTATTGACGCCGAAGTGGAAAGTGGGTCGCCTTTTCAAATGAAATACAATACGCGGTCGCTTATTATTTATAGTTGTGTTTTGTTCGAAAATGCCAACAGCTTGAAGTGACTGCTACTTATCAGTTTGGCCGTTCCCTTTGTGTAGGCCGGTGATTTATGATATTCCCGAATCATATATATCTGCTAAAAGTCAAAAGAAAATATCGCTAATAGCAATTAGAGCGAGCAACAAGTGCACATCTATGTATATAGCCAAGAAACTCTGTTACCTAAGGATTTCTCTCTTCTTTACCCTGCCTGTCTCTCATTCTTTCTCTCTTCCCTCTATAGTTACCCTTATCTTCCAGCTTTAAGCAGAAGTAATAACCATTCTATTATCATCTCATTTGTCTTAGTTTCGCACGCTTCACAACTCTTTTCGCGCTTTGCCACTTTCACAATTTGTTTTCCTTACTTTTGACCAGCGGAAAGCAGCGGAAGCAAATGTGAAAAACCACTCCGTAACGCAAGTTTATAGCTTTACTGAAACTTTTTCACATACTCTCTGACATTCTTGCACACACACACACAAACACACATGTCTCTTCGACTGGACATCTTCTTCTTTTAGGTTCACAAAATATATATTGAAAACTTTTTGTGCTAAAAGAAAAAATAAACAAAACTTTTTTGTTGCCTAAAACAATGTTTGGCAGAGCAATATCCTATAAAAAAAATATGTATATAATTTTATTTAATAATAATCATTTTATTAAATAGATTTTATATTATTAATAATAATAGTACTCATATTTATAAAAAATAAATAATATAAAAAATAAGTTAAAACAGGGTATAAAAATATATAACTAAATATATAAATATATAAACTAAATATATCATAAATTTACATTAAAAATCTATATTAAAATTTACTTAAATATTGTTACCCTTAGCTTCATGAATATACCCCACACAAGCTAAATGACTGCGAGGTATACAAAGTTTGCTTTCTCTTTTGTAAATTTGCTAATGTTTGGCATTATAAGACAAGTTCAGATAACAGACCTAAATTTCCAGGAACTACTTTTATGAAATCCAGAGGGCAGATAGAGCGTATTTCTCTAGACGATATTTTATCATTCGTTTCGTTGCTGTAGTTAAGCTTTTGAACTGTTTTTCTATATATACGAAATTTGTGAAGCTTTTGAAGCAACTTTTATGGCAGCAATCTGCACGTCTTTCAGCTAACATCATAAACGCATTAAATTTTTTTTAATACCACGAAAAAACGAAAATGGAAAAAAGTGTACAAAATTTAAGTATTACGACCGCTGTTGAGCGAAAATTCCAGCGAACCCTTCGCGCGGCTCAAGCCCTTCGCATAAAATTCATATTAGGCACAAGGCCGTTCGCCTTCGTTCATTATATGAAAAGATACAAAAACGAGTCTAAAAAGTACAATTTCATATACATATACATATATATATTTATATATGGAAAAAAATTGTAATGAAAGGGAATTATTTACATGACTCAGGTGGGCTTAGGCCGCGGCCCTGATATGAAAGTTTATATAGGGAGCGCTCGAAATAAAATGAGGGGAAGGAAAAAAAATATCTGCATATAATTTGGCTTAGCTTTCAACTCTTTTTTAATGCGCCGGGTATGGGTAATACGATTTTCTCAGGCATTTTGTAATTAAATGAAGAAGTAAGATTTAAAAAATTAAATTCAATTTGTCTATTATTTTATTATACCAATATTATATCTGTAGTATCGACAGACAAAAATAAATATAAGTGATTCATAAAAAAAAAATATACTAATGATCCCATATAGGTTATCCCAGATCTGGTGCCTTAGGTATATATGTATAAGTGTATAAAGTTTTCGATATGCCTTGCTTGCTTTTCTATAATAATGTCTGAGCTTAATTGAAAAAGTATGCAAAGTACGTGCGAGTTTTATATATTTTTAGTATTTATCTTTTTTTGTTTAACGCCTGTATTTTAAAATTCCTTAGGCATAGGGCTGCCGAACCTCAAAATTTTGAGACTAATTGAGTTTAATTCAGTTTTTAATTGAAATATAAATGGGTTAGGCAGGCAACTTAGACCAATTTTTTGGGTTGGCTTATGCCAAGGAAATTAGAGTTTAATAGCGTTATAAGGTATTAATAAAATACCAAACATACAAATTGGCTAACATTTTTCTTAAGCCAAAGAAAAGAAGCTAAAGCGAAAGAGGAAAAAAAGAAAAATATGCCAAACCCATTTACCAAGCTTTTCTTTCAAATTCACACTGAAATAGCGAGAAAAAAAAAACAGTGAAAATTAATTAATGCCAATTTGTAAGCTCTGAAATCGAAAACTTTTGCTCGCTTTCATTACTTGCCACGGGTTCAAACAAATTTAACGAAAAAAAAAAAAACACAAATAAAAAAGAAAATTCTTTTTGAGAAAACTCGGCGTAAAGTTTTTAATAGAAATTAACATTTTGGCCGCTGGTCGCTTGGTCAAGTGTCAATAAGTAGAGCTCGAGGCTCGAGACCCGCAGGCAGCCGAAACGAATCAAAGCCGATTTTTGGAGTCCGGCCGTCCACCCTCTGCTCTCCCCCCTTCTTCCATGGTGCGACACTTTTGATTTCAATAAATTTTCGTAATTAGCGACAGAGGCGCATTTTTCTTTAGAATTTGTTTGAGTTTTTTACAGATTTTTCTGAATTTGTTGTTTTGACACTTACTCACTCTCTCTCTCTCTCTCTTTCCCTTTCTTGTTAATTTTCGCAGCTGTCAGAAAATGCAAATTGAATTTGCTTTGGATGAAAAATTCATTCAAGTGGCGATTCGCGCTTACAAATTGGAGCACAGCAAATGGAAAAGAGTTGACACAGGTGAGCAATGCTTAGAAACTAAGGGAAAACCTAAAAAACCCTTTTCTGTTTAATGACTTAAATGCGGGAATAAAATGGTTTTTTTTTCTTTTCCTGTTTACGTTTTCCTGATCCTTATCCCATTGTTAAACTTAAATTAATTAAAATAATAATCGTTTTTATAGAAAGATGTAGTGTACTTTCCGCTTTTGTTGCCTAAGTTGAATTAAGTACAACTTGGTGGATTTTGATGGGGTTTGAAAATGTAGAAATGGGACAGAAATGCTGAAATAAATTATGGAAAATATGAAAATGTATTAGAAAACAGTTTTGTAGAATAAATGGAAAATATTAAAATAAAAAGAAATAAAAAATGTTTTTCTTGAAATAATTTGAATAAGTTTGCTAGGTATTATAGAGAAAAATCGATAAAAAATATAAATCTATATATGTATACAACAAATTATTAAAATATATACAAAATTATGGAGCATATAATATGTATGCATAATAAAAAAATATAATATAATATAATATAATAAAATAAAATATATAATATAATATAAAATAATTTATTAAAGTTAATATAATTTGATATTTTCTTCACGGCATTAAATGCATGTTAAACAACTCCCTTCACTTAACTCCTATTGCCTTCGCATTGTTTGATAAGGACAGCATAAATAACAAATAAAATCAGATTTAATAATAATTAATAATCAGTATTTAAGAATTCCCATTCAAATCCAAATTCAATTTCAATTTCAAATTCAAATTCCGTCAGCTACTTATGCGAAACATATTCACAGCCTCCGAAATTACCAATTCCAAAAACACATATCACTGGGATTATTAGCTGGTGTTAGTCGCAGCTGATGCTGCTTAGCCTCAAAGTTGATTTGTGCACTTGGAATTTCAAATGTCCTGCACGGGGACACTTTTATGCATACGACACGCAAATCTCGGTCAGGACATGGAGCTGACAATGCCAAA
The DNA here is from genome assembly GCF_018153725.1 of Drosophila mojavensis. Classification (NCBI taxonomy): domain Eukaryota; kingdom Metazoa; phylum Arthropoda; class Insecta; order Diptera; family Drosophilidae; genus Drosophila; species Drosophila mojavensis. The sequence continues at coordinate 9,100,107 of NW_025318858.1, forward strand.
CAGAGAAGGACAGAAGAGACAGCAAAGCAAATGCAAGGGGAAGCACAAAACAAAAACAAAATGCTGTCAACTGTTCACACAGTTCCTGCTCAAGTTTTTTTTTGTTTTTATTTTTATTTTTTTCTTTTCTAAAAAGGGCAAAGCGAGCAAAATTATGCCTGGCGGCAGTTTTTAACATTTGTACGATTTGCTGTTCTTAGTAACTGTTTCATCCTGCCTCTGTTGTCTGTATTGTGTGTGTTCCTTAACTGTTTGCCAGTCCGTCCCTCCGTCCGTTTTATCGCCCCATTATTCACATATTTGTTAGAACGAATGCCGCCATCGCCTTTTGATTTCAGGCCACACAATTCTTTGTTTATTTTTCATTTCAGTGCGAGCTCCTTCAGCGAGCCCAGCTCCACCCACTTGTTATGCATATCAGCTGCATGCTTCTGCGCCGCTCTGCCCCTCTCTCCCCCCCTCTCTCGCTCTGCCTGGTCTGCCTCCTGCTTTGCCACTAAGCGAACGGAAATGTAGTGAAATGAGAAATTTCCGTTTCTGGTTCCGCCGTCGGAAATAAAACAAACCCCGATAAAATAGGCCTCCGCCCCGCCACGCCAGCAGAGCTGAGCCGGAGTCTTAGTCGAGAGCGCTTGTCTGAGAGCTTAAATGATGCCTGATAATGAGATGTGAGCGAATAGTGGAAAGCGACCAGTTTCCAGGGGCCAGGGGCTAGAGGCGAGAGGCCAGGGGCCATCGGGCAACGTGTCGGCAGTCACAACTCTCGCATATGAAAACCAGTTGCATACTTTTCGGCGCGACTGTGCGTTATTTATGTTGCTTTTGTCTTTTAGTTTGCTGACATAAATCGGCGCACAGCACGCTTCCCACTCCCACTCTCCTACTCGCCCACTCGCCCTCTCCCTCTATCTCTCTCTCACTCGCACACTGTGGGCCTGTTTGTCGGACTAAGTGCGTTTGGCTCTCGCTAATGGCAACATAAATTACAGCTACTAACTAACGGCTACTAACTAAACAGTGACAACAACCAGCGTGCGCCCAACAAATACTCTAGCTATCTCGCTCGCACATACGACTATTTAGATTATATACATTTAAGTTTTGTTTGAATGCATACAAATTTAATTTGAAGATATTTATTTAAATTTTAAATTAATTTCAGTATTTTCTATTTTTTTTTTAGGTATTTTTATTATTATTATTAAGATTTTAAATTTGTTGAGTTCTGTTGAGAGTAAAAATAGTACAGTTTGAGAGCCTTTGACATGTGCGCGAATATAGCTACGCCCATTGGAGGCGTGGCAAGCCTCAGGAGTCGATATCGGCCGAGATATTTGAGCTAGAAATTTCAAAAAGAGACAGTTGAGTTACAGGAGGTTTTCTCTAAAGAAGATTCAAATATAATTTCTATGTCCCTTTATGGGCGTGGCCGATTAAAAATGCATGCTCCATAGTTATTTCTTTCAACTGTATAATTAATACATTTTATTTGTTTGTGTTCTAAAGGAATTTAATTGAGTTTTTTTTTAACAATATTGCAGTTAGCTTTTTGCTCATTTCCATATTTATATGCACTAGGTCTATATCATTGGGAATTTATGCTCTCTGGCCTGGCCCAAATTGATAATTATTTCAGCAACTGCCTGGGCTGAACTGTAGCGTATTCTGTTGTCATCTCGATTCGGCGACATATTTCATGGCTGTTTCGTGCCTGCTGCTTAGTTGCCCGCTGACTGCGCCGCACATTAAAATTGTGCTCTGAGTAATGTAGTTTTATGCCCCGCACCAGCAGCCGCCCCCAAGCCCCGATTGCCGCAGCCACAGGCCTCACGGGTCGCGCACATAAATATACAAAAAGAGTGAAAAAAAAAAACAACAAAAGCAACAACAGCAGTGTTCGCTTTGTTTGGGAATCTGCAACTGGACATTGGGAAATTACCGTTACGCAGTTGTCACAGTTTGTGCGGCCATAATTTGCCTGGGCCTTGCGGTCATGTTTCATAACCTTTTGTGGCTGCCGCCACTACTCGCTATCTCTGTCACACTCCCTCTCTGACATCATCTCTCTCGCTCTCTTCTGCACTGTGTCGCATTGCTCATACGCCGCGTGTGCCGCAAGTTGCCGTAGCAGAGTCGTAAATCTGCTTTGCCTCTGTGTGTGTGTGTGTGTGTATCTGAGTTGTTATGTTTAGGTGTGTGTGTGGGTGTGTGTGTGTATGTGTCTGAGTGTGTGCTAATGTGCGCACAATAAACAATCAATTTGTTAGAGCTCTCTCATATTTATTTCCATTTCTATTTCTATATTTCTGTTCCCTTTTTGTTGGTTTATGTTAATTAAATGATAAATAAAGCGCTCGCTTCAGTTGGGGCTCATGTTTATGGGCTTGATGTGATATGTCAATTAGTTCAATTAAATGTTATGGAGTTAGTTATAAATCAAGGCGGGTCGAAGCTGTGAGTTGCATGTCAAACTAATTGCAAATCATTGCAATTTTAAATAATGCAGCCATGTATTATAAAAATTTTTTTTTTTTAAATTGTATACTTGTTTTCTTCTATAATAATAATTAATTGGAAAATGTTTTCTGACCAGGCGGTGTAAATGTGTAAGTTTAGAATTGGGAGTTCTGTTTGTAAATATTTTAATTTATAAAATTTAATTTAATTTAATTACACATTTTAAAGACTACAGGCTTTTAAGATAAATAATAATAATAATAATAATAATAAAAAAAAAATTATTCTGTTGAGGTGAATAGATTTGAATTCATTAAAAATATATGTATATATCTTTAAATACATATTAATTTATTTATATATCCATCAATGTACCCATCTATATATCTATCTATAAATCATTTCACCTTTCTTTCATCAAAATATTTGTCTTTCCGAGTATCTACACAGATGTCTAGATACATATATATATATATTTCTAAAATCTACTTATCACATACATTAACTTAATGCCAACTGTACCTAAGTTCAGCTCTGTTGTATAAAAAATAAACATTTCTTTGAATCCCTATGCCTAGGACCCCTAGGAGTACGTAGTATATAAATTTTAATAGCTTCCCATAGGGAGGCAACTTTTTGTCCCCCCTAAACTCAAAAGAAAAACTTTCTTAAGATGGGGCATCGAACTAAATATATATATATATATATATGTGTGTGTGTGTGTTTGTAAATATACATGTATATACGGATAAATATATATCCAAATATGCGTAATTTTCGCGCTCTCCCACTTTTTGGCCTCTGGTGAGAAATAACACTAAATTAAAATTTTATTAGGGTCTTTATTGGGCGACGCTTGATAAAGCCAAAATGAGAACTGCGAATGCGAGAACCAAAGGAAAAAGCCAAACAACAAGAGAAAGAGAAAATAACAGAAATTCAAATATGTTTTAAATGTTTCACACTCACAAAGAGTGAGAGAGAGAGGGAGAGCGAGGGAGAGCGAGAGTGAGAGGGAGACAAAGGAAAAGAGCAAAAGTAAATATAAAAAAATACGTATTTATTTCTATGTATGGATATTTGGCCTTAGGCAGCAAACAGCACAATAAAACAAAGGGGCCAGGGCGAGAGAGAGAGGGAGAGAGATAGAGGAAGATAGAGAGCGAAATTGTACCGAGCGAATTCCCCAAATTGATTAAAACTTCATAAATTTACATTTTTATCGCTGGGACAAACAAATGCCAAAAGGGGAAAACAAAACAGAACAGAAAACAAAACGAAAAGTACAAATCAACAACAACAACAGCAAATAAGCAGACAAAGCGGGCTGCAAGTAAACAAAGCGACACAAACACACATTGCACACACGAGCAACCTCACTCACACACACAGACATTCACCTGCCCACACACATTTATGAATATTTACACATGTTTTGGCGCCGCAGTTTCGCACAATTCACATTTATTTTCTTTTATTTTTTTTTCTGCTTTCTGTGTGTATAAAGCCTTGTTGATAATGCGTACAGATTGTTAAAAAAGAACTGAAAAGCACGAATGGTCATGTAAGGAAAAGATGTGTGTGACTAAGAGGTACCCAGTGTGCAAGTGAGAAAGAGGAAGCAAGACATAAAGAAAGGATAAGTGAAAGAAAGAGTGAGAGCCTGGGATAAGTTAGAAAGGAGAGTATGTTCTCTTGCAATATTCTATTCCAAGAAATAGTCGTTGATCATGTTGAGCAAGGAAAGGAACTGAGGAATAGAACACTTACTTCTCAGTCTGAGTGATAATGCAAGTTAGCTTAAGTAAAGCAAAAGACTATTATAAATTATTATATTATTATAAAAAAACTATAATCAATAATATATAAATATATTGCTCTTATAAATCTAAAGCAATTTAAAATATTTTAACATTTTCTAAATTATTGAGAATATAAAATTAAAACTAACTCCTTAAGTAAAGCACTGACAACTAAACCCTTCGGCTTGTTTAAACTGTATGATCTAAACAACAACTGACTAAACAAACTTGCTCTATATATCGAGTCCACTTTCAATTCAAGTTCTTGGCTTGAAGCAAAATGTTGCCAAGCTGTAATTTCTATATATATTTTTTGCAGATCTTTTAACTTACTAATTGAATTACTTTTTTACTGATATATATATATAAACACAATTAAATAAATAATAATATACATAAAATTAATAATATTAAATTCAATTTAATCTAAATGCTCCATTTAAAATGCTTTTGCCAGGGTATCTAAAAAAAAAAAAAAAAAAAAAAAGAAAGTGTCACTTGGGTTCACTGAGCAGACTTTGGCCAAAAAGCCAATGAATGAAAGCCTGCGAGTGTTGCTTGTGTGTTAAGTGTGTGCACGTGTGTGTTTTTGGTGTATGTGTATGTTGGTGTAGGTGTTGAAGGTCTCTTTCTCCCAAATGAGAAATAAAAGTAAATTCACATCATCACAAAATATTATTAAGCAATCAACTTCTGTTTGCCTCGTCGGCACTGCTGTGGTTTCTAAGCATTTCATTTTTCTCTTTTCCCTTTTTTTTTTTTTTTTTTTTTTTTTGGCATTTTTATTAGCGGGCTAGCTGGCTAAGGGTTGCCTTTAGGGGTGGATTGGGATGGGGCAACTGCCTGGCAACCTGCCTGACAGCCTGGCTGGCTGATTAAGCGAAAGTGATTGAGCGACAGAAAAAAAGGAGAGAGACGAGCGTGGGAGTGAGGGAGTGTGGGAGGTGCGAGGTGAAGAGTGAATAACCCAATGCCATTTACTGTGTGCATGTAGATGACTGTGTGTGTGTGTGCGTGCGAGTACTCATTTAATTAGAGCAACAGACAGACAGACAGACAGACAGACTGACTGAGTCCAAGGTATGCAAAACACATGCATGTAATTAAAATTAGCTTCCCTTTGGGAATTTTCATTTTCAGTTTACTTTTTGCTTTGAGCAAAGGTTTTCGTTTTATGTAAAGCAAATGCAGCTCTTGTCAAAGCTATAAATACTTCAAATATTTTATATAATGTACAAAACGTACAAAATAATAAATGTAACAAAAATTAATTATTATGAAAATCTAAAAAAATATAACAAATATATACAATACGAAATTCGTTTTAAATTCATAAAAACATGTAAAAAATTACGAGCAAACTTTGACTCAAATAATATAGAAATATAATTACAGAAATATATATATGCATATAAGGATATATAATTAATTTAAATATATATATTATAAACTAAAATATAAATCTAAATTTGAATGAACTGAAGCTAGAAGTTTTTATAAATATTTAAATAAATAATCACATTTATTTTTTTACTATATAAAACACGTTTTTTTTGGTCTCATTTATTTTTTGTATTTTATATTTATGATCGGTTTTAATGTCAACAATTAACAGGTATGAGTAGAGATTCACATATAAAATACCTAAATGTGTGTGTGTTTGTTTTTTTTTGTTTTTTTTTTTGTTTTAATAAAAAACTATTTCATATAAAAGTCCACGCAAGAAAATGTTTATTTATCAAATTTTTAAATATACAAGATAAATATTTATTTTATTTATTACATTATACATTAGAGCTCTTACTAAAATCAAGCACTGCCTACTGCTGCCGTGGCCTTAAGTAGATAAACTAAAATCTCGGATTATTTCTACTAAAGTGTAGCGTCTTTTAATTGCATTGTCTCTAGGCATTAGCCAAAGTTTGCGTTAGCATAAACTGATTTGGCCAGCGAATAAAAACAAGAGAAGAAGAGAAACAGGAAAACAAATACTCTATACATCGGCCTGGACTCCCTTAAGTTTTTGGAGTAGAGTAGAGTGCATTTTATAATGCTTTTGGCAGCCTGACATGTAGCTTGATTTAATTTTCGTTAATAATAATGTTATTTTTAACTGCGCATCAAACTTTTGCCAAAACTTTGCTGCTTTTTAATGCAAATGCATTTTTTTCTCGCTTTTTTTTTTTTTTTTTTTACTTTTTAGGAGTAGCTGCCAAAATATCGGACTAGTACAAATTAGTGGGTGGGGGCGGTGGCAGGAGGCGGTCGCAGGAGGCAGTGGCTAAAATGCTGGGGATTACTTTCAGGTGAGTGCCAAATTGAATTAAAACTCAAAAGTCATTAAAATGCAAGTTTGTTGTACCTGAAAAAAGTTGACATAGAGCAGCTACTAAAAAGCATTTCAACTTGTTCATCCTCTTTAATTAGAAGCCAGAAGTGAGACATCCACTGCCCCAAAACACTCGCCAGCTATTCCAAACTGTTTAGTGATTTAAGTCAGAGGCCAACAAACTTTGCTTGACAGCTCCACAGCGAAATATTCAGCAGATTTTAAATGCACAATTTTACTACTTAAAAGTGCTGCTGATTGAGAAGAGACTTAGACTTAACGGGATTAGCAGCTTTATTAAGAGTTTGGCGTGTTAAATTATTAAAAGAAATGAGAATGATTAAATACAAATTTTAAATTTATTAATATAAAATATTTACAAAAATATACATAAATTTACAAAAATAATAATACCATTTCTTTTTCACATGGAAAGGGCTCAAGTAAAAATTTGAAATCTATAAATATTAAAAATAAAATATATTAATAATTTTGTTTTATATTTTTATTTTTTTAATGTAAAAACTGGTATTGTTATTTTTGTAAATATTTTAAGATTTAGTTATTATTATTTTTGTATTTTTTGGTATATATTTTTTAAATATATATATTTTTTAAATATATATATTTTTTAGCCGATGCACCTATTTTGATAGCTTAAAGAATTTATAAATGGGCATAAAATATTATATCTAGTTTACCAAACAGTCTTCAAAATCATCAATCAACTGTATATACACATACATATACATATATATATATATCCTGATTCCATGTAAAATCGAAGCCCAACGCAGCTTGGCAAAGTTTTGCATAAAGAACGCTCTTTGAGCATTGGCCTAGGGGGGAGGGGGGCATTGGCTTGGGTTGGTGCTATGTAGGGGGGGGTGTGTGTGTCAGGTGGCGACTAGCTGTGCAAAACAAATATGCAGCCAAAGCCGAAACAATAACAATGCGCAATGACCCAAAACTAAACACCGTACCATGCGAAAAGGAAAATAAACCAAAGTACTGAGCTGAACGAGGAAAAACTTTAGAGAAAAACTCGCGGCCAAAATAAAAAAAATTCCGAAAAAAAACAAAACAACATTTTTCAATAGAGGAAAAACCGGCGCGCACTCTTCCCTATAGACATAGTTGAGGCCCATATGACAGCGTTTGCCGTAGTTCGAGGCGAACTAAGCCTCTCTCTCTTACTCCCATCGTGGTCATTTCCCTCTCTCTTTTTCACTCTATGCCATCATAATCAACAATATTTTGAGTGCTTTTTGTGTAAAGTTCACAGATTTTTTTGTAGCTAGTCGAGTTTTAAATGATTGTAGTTATTGTTGTAGCTGTACTCGTCTGGGTAACATGGGCTTCTTCCTCCTCTTCATTTTTTGAGCGCCTCTTTTTCAATGACTTTTTGGATCGAGTTTTGTTAATTTTTGAAGCACACTTTTGGGGGGCTTCGTGGCAAACTACGTGTTGAGAGTTGCGCCAAATTGAGATACAATTTTTGTTTGTTTGTTCCTTTTGTTGTTGTCGGATTTGCGTGGTGGAGTATTAGATAAATGGAAATACGGTCAACATTCATTTCGTGTCTGAGCCTTGCAATTCAATTGGCGTGCATTTCTTATATTATTTTTGTATGGTATTGTATAGAAGATAGAAAATTTTCCTGAGTGATTGCATAGCACAACAAATATATAATAAAAATATATATATATATATATTTTTTTTTTTGTTTTTTTTGTTTTTTGTTTGTGCAAGCGCTTTATAGTGTTAACTTTATTATATGTAAATATATATTTGAAAGAAATATTAAAAAAAAATTATTTATATATTTTTCTTATATATATGTATATTAAAATTGTATTTCTAGTATATTTATTGTATTCTCATATACATAAATAAAGGAATATAAATTTTTTAAAATTTACGTACCCACGTACTAGCTCCTACAATTTTTTTTTACTGTTAAATTTGATTAGTTTCTTGTTTTTTAATATTTATTTTAAATAATTATACAATATATAGCCACAATTTTTTAATTTTATAATTTGTATAAAATGTTTATTTACTGTCTTGCATGTTTATCTAATTATGTTTAATTGATACTGAGATTTTTACGCAGTTATTATTAATTTATTTTAATTTTATTTAAACAATACTCTATAAAAATATTATTTCATTATTTTTGCTTTTGATTGAAAAATATAATATATATATAATATAATATATAATATATAAATAATTATAAAAAATGTAGATATAAGTATTTGTTTTTTATTTGTTTTTTTTTTTTTTTTTTTTTTTTTATTTAATTGTTATATTTGATTAATTCTCTGCCCAGCCAAAAGCAAATACTGAGGCTACCTTCAGGCTTCGGGCTTAGCTGCCATTAGCTTACGGTCTTATACATTTTAGTTTCCATTTTGTTCTCTCACATTTTCCACCTTTTCTCACACTCCCTCGGCTATCTCTTTCTCAACTGCTGAGCAAATAAAATAAAAAAAGCGAGCTGAAGAAAAGTTTTGCCCACAGTTTTTCATGCTGGTGCGTGTTATCTTGTTAAAGCAAAACTTCAACTTTTGCCAACTCGCCTTTACACAGATACATATACATAAAGCTGCAGCCGTATGCCTGCTTGTGTGTGTGTGTGTGTGTGTGTGTGTGCAATGGATGCATCAACAAATGTCTTGGCTCTGCTCGATGCTTGGCGCTTGTCTAGAACATATCAAACGCAACATTTGCGCCAATCGCCTCCAAACTCGAGCCCAAAGAGCAACGCTAAAGAGAGACGGGAACGGGGAGGGAAGCGGTGTTGGACGAGGCTAGGACGCAACTTGGGGCAGAGGGCAACCGACTGAGGCACAAAAACAACATAAATTTCTACTTAAGTAAGTGTTTAAAAGAAAGATGCAGCGGAACGAGCGGAACGAAAAACCCTCTGATAAACGATGCCGGTTGGCAGTCCAAGGTACAAGAGAATAGCAATACCCTAACCAATGGACAGAGTGCACTGAGCTGATCAGTTTGTAACAAGCTGTTGACAAGGAAAAGTGGTAAATTCAAGGAGATGTATTAGTTCTGCAATAAATAATCAATGAATAATATATAATGATTTATGGATATATATTTGGAAATCTCTTCAATATAATAGCAGAGATTGGTTAAGAGTGTTCACAAGTCTGACTGGTTTTATATTAATTTACATGTAGAGTTATATTTTTAAATATTTGTATATATTAAGTAAAAGTATTACATAATAATATAATAAATAAAACTCTGCTCAACTTAAAATAAGATAACTCAACAGCTTCGATACAATTTCAGCTTCAGTTAGAGCATCACCTGGTCGACTCGAGACTTTTGGTGTTTTGCTTTTTCGCATTTCTTTTTGCCAGTTTTCTTTCGCAGCTGCTCTGTGGTGAAATATGCAAAAGTGCAAAACGTCAGTTGGAAAACTTTGACGCTGGTTCTGGTCAAAAATTTGACTTGCGCTGCAGTTGAAGTTTTCTTGATGGCCCGAACCGAACTTGGACGCTTAGCGTGAAAAACAAATAAAGTGGGCGTGCGGTGGGCGTACAGTTGGCCAGCTGAAAGCTTAAATTCTTAACTGCCCAGGCGACATGGACAAATCCGCAAGTAATCCACGAAACAGTTCGAATGCGGCGATAAGCAGCAAGCGAAGCGCCCGCAGCTGCCAAAGAGACTCGCAACAGACCTGCAGCAGACCAGATCCGAATCCAAAGAGCAGAAAAATGTTTTCTGCACACACACACACACACTCACGTGCTCACATACATACTCAGTCAGCCAAAAATCAAATGAAAAACTTTCTTGCAGTCAGGTAAAAATGGCTGAACGGCGTCTGCTGCTGCTGTTGAACTTTTCGCCTTTTCGCAAAAGCGAGTTTTCTGCTGAAATTGCTGGAAATGTGAAGAAGCGAAAAGTAGCACCTGCCCCTTTCCCTGTTGCAACCGCCATGTTGCACACATGCGTTAAATGGGCTTCCAGTTCTTTGTTGTTGTTGTTGTTGTTGCTGTTGTTGGCAGCAATGTGCACTTCCGCTTTACAGGCCCAACTTCCGCAAAGGGGAAACGCTGCATACCAAACGCATTTTACCTTAAGCCATTAAAAGGCTTTTAATCAAATTAATGTAAATATTAGCGCAGCTTATACGTGTATATGTATATATATATATACTTGCATAGGTGTATAACAGATATATATACATATATAGATCCCCCCTGGGGATTGCTATCAAGTCAAATACTACTTTCATACAATTAAATTAAATTGAATTGGGTTATATTTTTGTGGAAGTAAAAGAGGGATGCATTACAAATATTTACGACTATACTCAAGGTTGTCTTATATATTTTATTTTATTTACTTATTATTGAACTAAAAATTATTACTAACTAATTACAGATTTTCTTATTCATAATTTTTATTTATTTTCTAAATTGTAAATATTTAATAAATAATTCGCTTTTCTTTTTTATTTTTTGTTTATTTTTTTATGTAATAGATTTTTTATGCATGGTTTCTTATACATTACATTACATTATTTGAATATATTAATAATATATTTTGCGATAAATAATTAATATTTTTGCCTTTAACTTAAATATTTCACTTCGCTTTTTGTTCTTTCTTTCTTTTATTTTATTTTTGTTGTTAATTTTTTTTATTTACTTCTTAATGTAGTATATTATTATACATCTATATTTTTATAATATATTTTACGTGGAAATAGTTATACCTTATTACATATATAATTTTTCATTGTTGTTACTTAATATTTAAAATTAAATGTTCTTATTAATATTTATCTTATTTATATTTTTTCAATATTTATTGGTTCATACCAATACATATTTTAAATATCTATTTTACTTATTTTTGTAATATAATATATTTGCATGATTAAAATTAAAATTAAAATTTTATTAAATTGCGAAATCTTAAATCCCTATAACACATTTGCAGAATTCAATCCTTTTATAGTTTACTACATTTACTGATTGTGTTACTTGACATTTGTTCTGTAAAAATGTCCTCATTTTAACATTTCCCTTTTGGGACAAATTCCTTCCGCTTTATGTAAGCGTCAACATGCAGTTCGAAAAAGCTCACCGTACGATTGGCTCTGCTCTCGTTTGGTCCCACATTCACTCGCTTGCTCTCGCTCTCACTCTCTCTCTCACTCTCGCACACTCTGGTTTACAGCAACTCTCTCTTTGGCATTCACAGAATCGCCTGCCTGTTAGTCTCTTGTGCTCGGCTTTTATCTACTGACCTACAACAGTTTGTAACTGTCAGGTCAGGCATGTGGAGTTACTTTGCGAATGTTGTGATAGGTTGCGGGCTCTCTGTGCCACTCGTGCCATACTTTGGGGCCAGGTAGATAATAGTCCTCCAGTCGCTTGCTGCCCAAGACTTACTAAAACCCATTGTAATCGAGTGTGTAAAAACAAGAGTGTGCAACTGTCTCTGTCTGTCTGCCTGTATGGGTATGTGTGTGTGAGTGTGTGTGAGCGACAGTGTGTTAGATTGGCTCTAGACTTCAGTGGGTTTTCTTTTTCATCAGTCAGTTCTTATATATCGATGCAGCTAATCGGCTTTTGTTCTAGTCAGACCATATTTTCCTCTTTGTTCGCTTTTGCTAGTCTGAGATGGCTCGTGCTAAGTCGAAGGTGAAAAATAATTAGCTTTTGCGCTTGCAAAGCCCTTTAAAAGTAGTTAGTGTCAGACTGCTCGTTACCTGTGAACTTACCTTCAAAATGCATTTATATTTAATACAGCCCGCTCACCAGTTAGCTCAGTTATAAGATAAGCCGAGTTGCATTATAATGAATTAACACTTGCATTGCTCAAGAGCTTTAATAGAGGATGACAGCATTTGTTTGGCACTCAGCTTGAGACAGGAAAGAGAGAGAGAGAGAAGGAAAGAGTCTATGATTGTTGTAAGGCCTTAACTAGTTTAGCTTTAGTTAGCTTTGTTTTTATTATAGAGGTCGACTGCGCTCTCTATGAGTATTGGAGTTAATAGTAAAGTAATTCTTCTGATTGTCTTTTCCTCTCTTTACACATCTTATTTCTATATATAGTTTTGTTTCTGTCAATCTCTCCGTTCCTAGTTCCTTGTCCTCTTTCTTTCTATAGTACTTACATTATAGTACTTACATTTAACTCTCTCTCTCTCTCTCCCGCTCTCTCTCTCTCTTTCTCTCTCTGTCTCTTTTTTAACATTTCTTTGCCTGACCTCATCTATTTCTTTAGTACCATCTGTCTTCCTTCTCCCCTCTCTCTTCATCCTCTTGCATTTTTACCCGCTTTCTCATTTTCATTATCTCCCAATACTTTGCCTGTCCATGTATGCAGAATTTGATGGAGCGAGGAATATACATAGAGAGATTACTTACTTACTTCATCTATTGCCCAACTTTACAGTTAAAGTCAGTAAGCCGCGCCCTATGTATATCGCATAATTTCTATCTATCACAAGCGACTCACAGCTAAGCTGCTTATAAGGTCTGAGTAAGCCGCTTGAACTCTGTTTGAGTTTCAGCCATATATTAATATTGCTGAATATTGTTGAACATCCACTTTGGGCTTATCTATGTTTAATGTGCGACTCAATCCCAGGGCACATAATTCACCCAGAATGGGAAATACGAAATAAAAATAAAAAAAAACACAAGTGGAAGCAACTAAGGTGAAAAGCTCATTAAACACTTGCCAAATCACACTTACGCCCCATTAGCGTACTAAATAAGCGCAAAATGGGCGATAATGGCCACGCCCACACTAGAAACCCCGTAACCCAAAAGTCCCAAGCACGAATAAATCGGATACGTTAGGGGAAAAAAAATGAAACCAAGACAAACGCAACCAAAATAGCCTGCGGCTAGAGCTCAGCGATACAATAGGAGAGAATGGGACAGATGATGAGAGTGGGAGAGTGAGAGAGAGGGAGAGGACAACGAAGGGGTGTCCAACTGGTAGAGGGTATTTAATGCTGGGTCACTCACAAAACTAACTGTGCTTTGTCCTGTCGATGATGTTGTCGTAGTTGTTGTTGTTTCTGGTGTTGTTGTTGTTGTTGCTTGCACTAACCCCAGCTGACCAATAAAGCCGCTTGTGTGATATACAAGGACAACGACAAAGTTTTTCGCCAGCAACACATGTCCTGCGCCAGGCCCCCAAAAAAGCGAAAATAAATGCAGAGCAACTGAAATAAAATTAAGCACATTAAAAAATGCTTCACAAATTTACAAATCTCCGTAGCAATAGACATAAAAAAAAAATTTAAAAAAAAAGCCAGCCAGCCAAGTGAGAGAGTTTGCTATAGTTGATGGACTAAGAAATACGCTGTAAATACTTATATTAGTTTATGTCGTAAGGTTTAAATAGATATTTCTTTCAATCACTATATATTTTACATTATTGGAATCACTATATTTTTAAAAAATACTAGTAGATAGTCAATATAGAAGTCTACCTACATTTAGGAAATTAGTTAAAATATATGGTAGCCTTTGGGTAAGAAGTAGCTTGTGTTGTTAGTCTTTCCTTAATTTCCTATATAGACTATGAGCAAAGAGAATTCAGTTATCTAATATGTCAGATCAATAGATCAATATTGAAATTCTTTTCATTGTTTAGTTCAACTTTGTATGGCAAGTATCCAATAAGAGTAATATATATCTGTTTACTTAATATTCCTATACGAAAAACAAAAATGTATTTTCGACAATCCTACTAAAATCCAATTTAAAATATTTTACAGGGTATACGCAGTGGGTTAGGGCTGCTACAAAAAAGGTCAACAGAATGGCCAAAAAGGGTCAGCATGTGAAAAATGAGCTACCACTTTGAATATGCCACGGCGCAGTCGACTGAGCAGGAGCGGGTGCGACGAGCGGCAAAAACTTGCCACACATATTAAATTAGCTGGTCCCTGAGAGGAGGGAGCGGGGTGGGACTTGGACGGCGCTGCCTCAGGTTTGGGTTTAAGTGCTGTCTGATTTTCGTATTTGGGGGATTTATTTTTCGGCACCCATCTTTGCATTCGCAAGGCAGCTGCATCAAACTAAACGCTTTTCATAGTTGTGGCCACTTGAAAAGAGGGAGAGAGAAAGAAAGATGGAGGGAGTGTGAGAGAGGGGGAGATAGGGAGGGAGAGACCATAACCATAACACTCACACACTCAAATACATTCCAGATAAAAAACTTAATTAAAGACTTCATTAACTTTGCTTTTGTTATGGCGCAGACCACGAACTATATATACATATAATTGTATATACACATACACATATACATACATATATCTAGGGGCCCAACCTGGAGCAGTTACATACTTATATATAAAGTTTTTTTTGTATTATGAATTATTTTCGTTTCATTACCTTTTAATTAAGCTTTAAAATAACAGCATTACGAAAATAAATAATAATAAAACAGTAAAAAGAAAAAGGCGAAATACCAAAAGCTGACAAAAATGTTCCATAGATTGCGCTTGGGAAGGTAAAATTTATGTATTTATAAGTATATATATA
Source organism: Drosophila mojavensis (assembly GCF_018153725.1). Lineage (NCBI taxonomy): Eukaryota > Metazoa > Arthropoda > Insecta > Diptera > Drosophilidae > Drosophila > Drosophila mojavensis. The sequence continues at coordinate 9,115,250 of NW_025318858.1, forward strand.
TATTTACATATATATGTGTGTGCAAAATCAGGCAGGGCAGAGAAAATCTGCAATAATCGTTATTTAAAGCGCATTACAAAAAAGTACGAAAGCTGTAGTCGAGACTGCTCGACTACGAGATCCCCTGTACTCTTCGAGCAATAGCTATTTCAATCATTTTTCGCGTCTTTCTGCTAAGGCTTTTTATCGCTAAAAAAATAACGGGATGAGTTATCGATTTTTGGTGATAAACTCGATATCCGCGCTGTATATACGGTTTGTTAAATAAAAGTTCAAGTCTCTAGCTCTTATATCTTCTGAAATCGACGCGTTCAAACATACGGACAGACGGACGGACGGACAGACGGACAGGGCCAAATCGACTCAGCTCGTCGCCCTGATCAAGAATATATATACTTTATAGGATCTGCCAAGCCTCCTTCTGCCTGTTACAAAACCATTATACCCTGATTTCCCATTTCAGGGTATACAAATTAATGCAGAATGGAATTAAAAAATATGATAATTAAAAAATTCGCTTGCTCTAAATCCAAAATTCACTTGGAGTGATTAACATTGTTTGAAATTGTGTGAAATATCTCAATTTTGTTTTTATTTTTGACGAAATTAATTGCATTATTATGAATGAAAATAAATAGATATATGAAATTAATTCTTTTAAAATATATAAATAAATATATATATTTTAGATTAAATTACACTCTTAAAACAACATGTTCTACTTCCACAATTGGGAAATTCACGTTCCGAAGTGAAATAATAAAATATGTGAAAATTATGTCGTAAAACAAACATAGCGCAAATTTGGCAAATTTTTTTTAAGTTTTAAATTGATTAATGAATTTGAATTAACTATATTTTATTTTGTAAATTTTTCCAAGATATATTTTCTCTACTTTCTCTCAATCCTTAACCTAAGACGTTTCGTAATTGAGATAAGATATTTATTGGAAACGCATTTCTCTGGCTTTCCACAAGTACTTTGACTTGTTCAAGGTCGAGCTTCTTCTTCGTCTGCTTCTTCTTGCTTTTGTAATTTTGTTTTTGCTGGCCATCGACATGATTTACAATGTTCGGCAATAAAATGTGCGCTCATCATGTTAAGTCAGTCAACTTCCTGCCTATGGCTGATATAATGGTCTTTGCATAAGCCGTCAGGGCCTTAACTCACACTCAATTAAATCAACTTATTTTTGGTCAAATAATTTTACATAATACGAAAAACGAACGCTGAAGCTCATTAATTTAACTTAAGAGTTCAAGGCGGTGGCGGCAGCAGCAGCAGCAGGAGCAGAAGCAGAATCTGCGGGCAGTAGCCGAAGTGAGTGGGTGGGGGAAAAAGTCGAGGGTAAGGCCAGGTAAGGGATACGCACAACAGCGAGAAGTACACAAAAAGTAGCACAAAAGCGGATTTTCATTCAAGGTGAAAGCAATCAATCAATATTCATGAAATCAGATTTAATTTTAAGCGCATTTAAGTTACGCCCAGTTTGTGCCACCCACGAAAGGGGGCGGGGCACAACGGAGTTGGCATAATGATTCTACCGAAAATTTTCCCTTGGCCTGCAATGGGAAGGCGCTTGGCTGGCTGGCTGACTGGCTGGCAGTTTGGCCCAAAGGAAAAACAACAATCCCGGCCTGCTGGCAAACGACGTCGATGTCGAACCAAATGAAAATGTCGAGACAGGGCTCAAGTTGGAGGAACATCATTAGAAGCAGCTGAACGCCAGGCGCGGCAGCTGCGGGACGGGCTGAGTGCCATGACCATGCTAATTGTATGGCAACTGGGAATTGCGAGAGATAAAGACAGATGAAGAGGGAGTGGGAGTGGCTCCAACCAACCTACCGCCCGCCCACCTGACTGACTGACTGCGTGTTTGTCTACCCCTAACACAACTCAGCTGCCAATTCAATTTTGTAATCAGAGTGGCATGAAAAATTAAATAAAACATGCAAATAAAATTATTACGCGTAATTTGTGTACCCGACGGGTGTCAAGGTGAGTGCGCCACGTTTTAAAGAAATTCCGCGGAAATTTATGTGGGCCAAGACTTTAAATTGTGGCCAATTTTAGTTAAAAGTTTAGCTACAAGGGCTCTGTGTAGAGAAAGTGAAGAAAAAATATTAATATTTAATTTTAATATACATAATCTATATCATAAATTTACATACTCATATACACATTGATGTAATTCATTTTAAAATATTTTTTTTTTAATGTCAAATGCAATTGAAATTTGTAAAACTCATATATATTACATATTTTTAAATATTCACTAATTTTCAGCGCAAACAAAACGTAAAAATTTCAAACACATTTAGAAAATAAATTACATGTCACAGTTATACAAAACCAGCAAAACTGAAACTAAAAACAAAAAAGAAAAAATATATATAAAAAATAAAATTAGAGAAAAACTTTTCGCGTTTGACCATGAGCCATATAAATATTACAATTTAAAAACTTTAGACCCATGCGCTGTACTGCTCTCGCGCTCGCACGCTTCCACTCTCTCTTTCTATTATGGAGCCATATTTTACTGGGCTGCAAAAAGTTAAAAAAAACAAAAATGAGAAGCACAACAAACAAAAAAAAAAAAAAAAATCATATATAGAACACAAACAACTTTTCTGTTGACTGTGAAAAATATTGTGCAACAAAGTTGCACACAAAAAAGTGTGAATGACATATATATAACATATATGTATATCTGTATATATACACATATATTTTTATATACATTTGTTGTTTGTTCTCTTAAATTTGGCTGCATTAAATTTATTTTCACAGTTTAGCGCACATTTTATTTATTTTTGCGTTGCCTTCGAAATATTTTCATGCATTTAAACACGTTTATGCACTTATTTTTTATTTGTAATATAATAAATATTGTTTTAGTATGACCGAAAAGTATTACATATTTAAAATATTTATTTTTATTTATTTTCTTATATGAAATTACTGTGAAGAGTATTCTAAAATATAAAAAATATTTAAGTTAAAATGAAATAATGAATAATTTTGCTTATGATTATTACATTATTATAAATAAAATGTATAATAATATACAAATATTTTATATATAAAATACTACCAATGAAGCAGTCTATAATATTTTATTTATTCTTTAAAATTATTTAAAATTAAAATAAAAAATAAAAAAAAAAAACATTCAAATAACACAACATTTTTTTTTAAATTTAATTAAACTTATTGATTTTATTGTATTTTGTATTTAAGTCTAGAGCATGTTGTATATCTATTATCTTAATTTACTTCATTTAATAATTGTTGTTTTATGAAATATTTAACAATATTAAATATTTGTATACTTAATTTTCAAACATTTCTTTAGTATTCCATTTACATATATATATATATATATACATTTTTGTGTGTGTATTTGGCACATACAACTCCTAGCTTCGCCCGAAATGTGAAACCCACAAAAGTATGCAACACTTTTGTGCTTGCTTGCACTTTTTGCATGCGTCTCGTTAGCATTGTATGGGCGTGGATCGCCCACGCCCGCTGCGCCTTCTGCTACCTTCAGTCACTTGAAACTTTCGCTTTCAATGCGCTTTCATAGAAAGCCATATATTTTTAGTTAGGGGCCTTCACATACGAAACTCTCTTTGTATGACGAGAAACTGGGTTAACGAAGGCGCAAACCATTTGCCTTGTGATTTATGAAAGAATAAAAACCTAAAAAATAAAACCAAAAAAAAAACAATATGAACAACATAAACAGTATTGAAGGCGTGTTCAATTGGACAGGTCAGGTCCGAACTTTGACTTGAAAATATGCAAAATATATAGCAAAATGGAATTTAAACAATTTCGAAGAGCGAGCGAAATCTTTAAAATAAAATGGAATGCTAAAGGAAATCCATATATACAATATACATATATATATATTTACATACACATAGATCGGCTGCAGCTGTCGCCATTGACAGGAAGTCAAAAGTTGGCAGCCAAACGGAAACTGAAGCTGACAGCGACATCCACCGCAAGGACAATCGACCGAAATAAAGCACAGATGAAGAAAAAAGCAACAAACAAAGCAAAAAAAAAAAAAAAAAAAAAAAAAGGGACGCCGACGAAATTGAAGTCCAACTGAGAATTTGATTTCCACAACCAACTAAAATATTTTTTGCCTCCCACGCAAAGGCAGCTGCTGCTCCACAGCACAGAAAATAAGTAAAATTGTGCTAGGTGGCGATGCCAGACTGCTAAGATACCCTAACTTCCAAATGTGCTGCTGGATAAACAGAGAACTGAAATTAAGTTTGGATTATTTCATCAAATTCATTCGATATTAATTTTTTTTTTTTTATTTCTATCATCTTTTTTTATATTCTCTATCTGACTAAGTTTCAGAACCAAATATTGTGAATGATAATGGAATTGATAAAATATATGCATGTGCAGAATTCTATATCTTTCAAGTCTCTAGTTATCCAAGTACGATCAGTCTCTCTGCCGGGCTAAGGGACACCTCTGCAGTTTTCTCTGTTACTGAGAACTGCAGCAGCACATCATACCATTTCTAGGCAAATTCAATGGATTTTGGGCATAAAAACAAAAGAGAAAAGCGCAAACGAAAAAACAAAAGCTCTACTCCAATTTTTAATATAAGAAACAACAAGTGAAGCACCCAAGGACCTTCTGAGTGCGTTTTCCAGCTGTTTCACTTTTAGCCCGCTTCTTCACGCTCTCCTCCCCGCTCTCCGCTCAACCATTTCCTCTTTCGCCTTTGGCCGTCAGACAGTTTTCATCTTGTTTGCATGTGTTTCTGCGGTCTCTCTTTGCGTGCGTTCTTTTTTTTTGTTTCGCATTTCTCTTTTCGAATTTCTTAATTTCGTTTTTTTTTTTTTTTTTTCGTTTACCGGATATATTTTGTGTCTGTATATTTGTTGCTTTTTTACCTTTTTGTTTTGTTGTTGGCTTTCTCTTTCCTTTCAATCTGCCCCTTGGTCTCGACAAGCGCTGATTTAGCAAATTGTTTTCTTGTTCCTGTTAACATTTCAGAAATGTTGATTTCATAGTTTTCTTTGTGCTGCGGGGGGTAACAGGAATAATGAAATATATTTTTAACTGCATTTTTTATTCTTAATAAAATTAGGGTTACAGGAAGGTAAAGCAGTGCACACAATAATTGAAAAACAGGTTAAAAGCAGAGGAAAGGAAAGGAAAAAAAATGAAGATAGACAAAGACTAAGCTGGGAATTAACATAGTTAGGTGTAAAAAAAGAGATGTACAAAACGAGACAGAAAATAAAGACAAGATTAAAGAGAATGAAGTATAGAAAGAGACAAAGATAGAGATACAGAGACAGAGAGAGAGAGAGAGAGAGAAAGAGTGAGATAATAAGATAAGAAGACAATGGAAATGAGAGAGATATGAGAGACGTAAATTGAAAGAGTTATAAGAAAGAGATGAAAGTATATAAAGCGAGGTAGGAGAGAGAGAGAGGGAGCGAGAGAGAGAAAGATCGATTGCGCTTTCTCTCATTATTAAGAAATGGATCGAATAAAAGAATGAACAAACGAGAGAATAACAAGAGAGAAAATGGGATATTGAGGGAATTATTATTGCGAGAAAGCAAACGATATATATATATATATATATATATATATATATATATACTGCGGAGAATGAGAAGTAGAAAAAGAAAGTAATATAATGACAAAGAGAGAGAGAGACAGGCAATGAAGGAGAGAAAAATATGATGTACAAAAAAAAAAAAAAAAAAAAAAAAAAAAACAGCAATTAATTTATAAATTTCTAAATATATTACATGTGAAATACCATCGAATTTTTCCAATTTGCCAAACATAAATATTCAATTTTAAATCAATTAAATGGTTTTCCTTGGTTACTTGAATGTTATGGGTATTTTCTATTTTTTTTTTTCTAACTGGGTAACTTGGTAACTCATCACTGTTTGCTTTCGCTTCTTCTTTAACTAAATTTGAATATTTGTGCAAAAGTTGTTTATGAACTTACTTTCAATACAAATAGTTGCTGGTCTAGTTGATTGTGACTTGAACTAAAGTGTTTAAACATTTTAATCAACATGGCTTAAGTAAAAGTCTAACAACTTAAGGGAAAAAATACAATAAAAGTGGCAAAGCTGCAAGCTCTTCAAATAGTGTGCATAGTTTTCAGCAATTTGTTTACTAGTTGTTTTTTTTTTTTTGTGTGTCTGCTTTTTTGTTTTATTGGTATTTTTGCGTTTTACTGGAGCAAAAATACAATTTCCGTGTTAAGTTGAAAAACAAACAAACTGACTGCCAATTTTTAACGTTCTGCTAGACTTAGCCCAGCTGCAGCAACAACAACAACAACAATGAACTGAAACAGAATGCAATTGAGTTGAGAAACGAGAATTGAGAATCAAGAAATCGAGAATTGAGTTGGGAGTCTGCCGAGTTGGAAGGCAAAAGTAAATTTCCACATGCAGTCAATAATCAACTAAGCATAAAATAGTATTTGAGCTATTGAAGCAGCAAAAATTTGTTGCTGCTGCTGCTGCTGATAGGGATGCTGCTGCACTTCTCAAAAAAAAAAAAAGAAAAAAAAAATCCGCTTACACTTGGTAAGTTGCCCAAAAGTATGATGCAGAAAAATAAGAGAACAGACTAAAAATAGAAAATACTTGGAAATGTGGAACGACCTAGAAATGCTCCTTTAAGCAACCAAAGTTGATATGTAAAGGGAATATGACTCTGAAGGCCTTCAGTTGATATGAGATAAATCTCAAAGAGTAAAGAAATATGCCCTACAAGCAAATAATATACTCCCTTTCTAGGTTATGTGGACAGGGTATGCATGGGCATAGTTTACTTGTGAGTTACAGGAGTTAACACTCTTCGAAATCGTAAGCCCAAAACACAACTAATATACCCCACATGGCTAGTTAAACATTCAGTATGTGGTAAATTAAAACTAAATAAAACTAATAAGCCCCACTTTACTTGCCTCGTACAGCATATAAAACGAACTCAACGGGAGTGGAGTAAAAATTGTTATTTAAAATTCTGCACATGCTCGCACTCAATTTAAGTTAAATTATTTTTCATCAATTTATAGATTTCTACGCACAGCTGCAGCTAACGAAGCGAGCCGAAAGAGAGAGCGAGAGAAACGCACAGGCAGGCAGCGGGAGAGAGGGAGCAGGCAAGTGACGTAAGCTGGCTAAAGGTAAATGGTAAAGGTGCAAGCGAAAACAGCCAAAAGATTTCTAGCTAATTTGCGGCAATAACATCAAAGGCGATTTTTTGTTTGCCTCTTTTGCTACCCTTTTTAGATTTTTTTCTTTTTTTTTTCCCTGTTTTGCTTTACTTTTGGCCGCAGCAATTGGCCTTTTTTTTTGTGTCTGGGCTTGGGCCGCCGGAGTTTTGCCCACTGGGGCCGGAAATATACCTAAGCGTGTGTGCTCGTATCTGCGTATCTGTGAAATGTTGCGTAGAAAATCGTTTTGTAGAGATGTATATATATGTATGTGTATATATGTATGTGTGTGCGTAGGTGTATTTACATTTGTGCACTGAAAAGCTTTCACAACATGTGCTCTTTAATTTTAGACTTTATTTTATATACATTTTTTTAAAATCTAAAAATTTTTTACTTTTATTTTGCATTTTGTTGAATACTTATTTATTTTACTATACTTTTGCTTTTGTTATTTTTAATTTTTTAGCTCAAGTTGTTGAATATTTGTTTATTAATGTTTCTATTTTACTGTTATTTTTACATATGTTTTAAATTCATTTAAAATTTAAATATAATTTTTAAAGTGAATTTTCTTTAAAATATACTTCATAAAAAAAGGTATTTATATATTCAATTTATTTATATCCCTAAGGATATAATAAAAAAAGTAAAAGAGAATAAATGTAGTTAAAAACGTCTTAAGCATAATTTCCGCAGAATTTTGCGTGCGCACATTTAATTGCGTATACGCCACGTTTAACATTTTATATTTGTGATTCTTTTTCTTGCTGGAAATAATTTAATTTAATTTGAATATATAAAAAAAATCTCTTTTACGGTGGTGAATGTTTATAAATTGATAAATTTATGGATTTAAATTGATTCTCATAAAATTGATGCTCATAAAATTCTGTTTGACTTATATTGTGAGTGATACCATACCATACGTATCCCTCACTTGCATTCATACAAAATAAAGTTTTGTTCAATAAATTCATGTTCCATTGAAACTTTCATCATATACCTGAAAGGCTGCATCAAATACAAGTCAGACATCCCTCTCGTTCCCTCTCTTTCTCTGGCTCTGTCTCTCTTTCGCTCTTCCCCTCTATTACGACTTAGCTCTAAGCTGGCAACATGGAAACCCCGTTACAATCGCCATAGAAAACACATTTTTGTTTACCTGTATCCTGAGGGGGCATCATGGAAAACCCACAGCTGCCTCAAGTGCGCGGCCAGTGACCAATGCTGGCAATGGCAGCGGCGGTAGGATATGGGTAGGGGGAGGAAGGGGGGCGTCAACGATTTAAAGGATTTTCACGTTAAGCGTTGCCTGTCAGCGTTTGGCATGCGGCTTACAGGTGGCTAGCAGCTTTACGGGCTTAGGCAGCAAATGACTCCCGCTAAATGAATAGGGCTGAACTGTTTGTTTGGCCAAGCGCCACTAGCGGAATATCTAACTGCACTTTATTGCATTTGCGCCAAAGCAAAAATTAGAAAAGAAAAACAGAGGGGAGTAAAAACTTGATGGGTGAATTGTTGAATAGTTTTTAGCTTGAGATTTACTTGGATTTTCAGCTGTGCCATAAAAGGGCTATAAATTGAATTATATAAGTGATATATGGTACATATGCGCATACAAATATATATAAAAAATGTATTTAATGCCAGATCTACTTGAATATGTCAATAGATTTGTGAAATATGCTCTTCGTTTACTTTGTACATATTTTGTAGGGCTTTACAATTTGCTTAAAAATCAATAAATATTCGCTGGATTTTCTCTCTTCATAGTTTAATAAAGTGTTGGACTAATTGCAGTAATTTGGGTTATTTCTATTTTGTTTAGTTGGTAGCCTTGATTTTATTTGATACAGAAGAAAGTCTGTATATGTATTTAATTCAAAATCGATAAGTATCGATATTAATATACATATATATGAAAGATTAAAAGTATCATTAGATGATTTCATAAGCTTCGCAGCTGTATTGTATTTAATAACTTATTAGCTGAGTCACATTATAGATTTTATGTACCTAAGAATACACTGGAAAACTATAACCAAATTCTTAACATTGTTTATAGGAAAGGAGACTCGACTTCAGTGTGTGTTTACGACCTGGGTACATACATATGTGTGCATCAATATTTTCACATATAGTACTTACTAATTATACCCACTACTTACAGGGTATATTTTAGTCGTAGATACTTATTGAGTTTGGTAAATAGTATTCCTACATAACAGATGGATGTTTTTTTGCCAGGCTTATCGAGTTTTATGCTATTATGGCTTTGTATATGCACACATACACACACATACACACACACACACACCTATACACACATAGCAATAGACCCGCTGATACATACAATTTTAATTACATAGTCGCAGCTTGCGCTGGAAAAATGGAAAAATATCTGTCTATGTATAACTATCGGCAGCGAAATCATCTACAAAATGCATAATTCAATTTTACGCGCCGTTGAACTTTCTAATGAATTATCGCAGCGCAGAGAACTTTGAAATGGTTTTATGGAATTGCATTTCCATAACATTTTCCACAGCGTTCGATTTGGCCAAGCTGTCTGTGTAAGTGTGTATGTGTGTGTGTGTGTGTGTGTGTGTGTGCCTGTGCGTATTCGCTTTGCTATGCCGTTTTGCCCTTCGTTTCATTTCATTTCAGTTCGTTTCGTTTCATTTCATTTCATTTCGCTTGGTTCAATTAATGAGCAATTTGATTGCTGAACTGCAAAAACATTTTTGCAATGTCTGAATATTTTTTGCGAAATTGAAATTATAGAATTCTAAAAAATGCAAACTAGATAGTATAGATATGTATGTATAGGTATATGGAATATTTTATCAAAGACAACACATGTTGCCTCAAAAAAATAAAAATTAATAAGTGAATAAAAAATGTATACAGAGAGCTGCCATATTGCCAGGCGACAGTTGAAAAACTTTGCTTTGGTTTCGGCAACAACATAAAGTTATAAACAAGTACGACTCGAGTGAAAAGTTGATGAATTTGAGAGACACAAACAGACAGACAGATGGACAGACGGGCAGACAGAGTGGGAGACGTGTATTCAAATGACTCAGCGAAACAGCTGGAAAATGACAACAAACTTGGCAAAGTTATGAAAAATCTTTGTAACATATGGTATATTAATTGTGTGTTGAGTGTGTGGGAGACGGGGGCTTAGATATATGAAATATATATTTAATTTGCTAAATTTAACTTCTTCTTGACGCCATGAAAAAATAATAAGTGCAGCAAGGGGTGGTTAGGTTTACGATAGTTTCAATAGTGGATGGAAATATTTCTAATAGCTAAATAAATAATTTATGTAAGTATTTATTAGAAAATAGAATAAATGTAAAATGAAAACTAACTTAAAACTGCGCATTGGCAACTGGGATTTTCGGCTGTCTTTTACACAAGTGTGGAAATATATAGAAAGTGTTATTACATTGAATTATGTTGTTTTTCTGATATTTCTTGGGGCATATATAATCAATATTATTGTGGCTATTTAGCCGTAGCTGAAGAATATATAAGTAAAAAGTAGCAATTAAGCAAAAGTTAAAATATTCTAGGAAATTACTCTCTGGAAATATTTTGCACCTATTTAAGTGAACTTTAATAATATATATTATTGAGTCCAAAACTCTTTTACTAGGGATATATATTATAATTGATAAAATGATTGCTAAGAATTGTCTAGTAACAATTTAAAAAAATTTATAAATTTATATAATTTTTGCTATTTAATTTAATTTAGCCGTAGCTGAAGAATATATAAGTAAAAAGTAGCAATTAAGCAAAAGTTAAAATATTCTAGGAAATTACTCTCTGGAAATATTTTGCACCTATTTAAGTGAACTTTAATAATATATATTATTGAGTCCAAAACTCTTTTACTAGGGATATATATTATAATTGATAAAATGATTGCTAAGAATTGTCTAGTAACAATTTAAAAAAATTTATAAATTTATATAATTTTTGCTATTTAATTTAATTTATTTCATTTTTTATTTTAAATTTAAATTTAAATACAGTTTTTTCTAGTTTTATATGTGGACATTACATACACAAGTTCATGTTCTCATAGACCGCAATCTAGAAGATTTCATTAAAGTTAATTCCAGCTTAACTTAAGCAAAATGATCTTATTATTCTATCTTTTGTTTTTTTTTTTTTTTTTTTTTTTCAATTTCAATTCATCAAAAACTCATTCGGCTTAATTTATAAAAGTTTGAAGCAATCGCTCTGCGAAGAGCTATCATCGTATGTGCTCGGCCACGCCCCACCCGCCTCTTTACACTCTCATATAAAGTTGAAATGCTTTTGGCCTCTGGGCAAAGGGCACGCACACAGTTTTCATGCACTGTTCACATTCAATTTATATGAAAATTTATTTACTTTATTTTTTATTTTTTCATTCATTTTTTATTTTTATTTCACTTTTTTTTTTTTTTTATAACAATAAACTAAAAATGGCTTAAAGGCTTTTATCAGCACAAAATCAACTCGTATTGAGAGTGGGGGAAAAAAAAAAATAAAGGCCCAACTGCCTCAAGGGTGCAAAATGTCAATCAATTTTGTCGCTTTACAAAAAATGATATACAATAAACTCTATATATGTGGTGGCAATACAAAAACATATATCTATGTATGTATCTGTGTGTGTGTGTGTGTGTGTATTGGTGTGTGTCTGCCAACTGACCTTCAGCCAGAAATGTTAACCCTTAACAAATTTGCATATAAAAAGCCGCTTGGAGCGGTCACAGTAGGCGTGGTGGGCGGTAGTCGGGCGGTATGGTAAAGGTTACGAGCCGCTTGTCGAGTTGTTAAAAGGCGCTTTGTGCTGTAAACTCGCTTGATGTGTCCTGATGCTCCACTGCTGTCGTACACATTGTATCACATTTATCACACATTATCTGTTTACGCTTCCCCACTTTATTTCGCTTTTCAACTCTTCACTCAGATAACAGCTGCACTTCATTTGCATGTGCGAAATGTTGTGCCACAAACAAAGCACACACGCACACACACACACACACACACATACATGCACGCATACTTTAGTGTGTATAAAAAAAGAAAAAAATAAACTTTGCATGCAAATCATATAAATTATGAAAGTTTTCTTATCTGAATTTCTGGTCGCATATTGTCGACATGTTTGCCCCAATAAATCTGTCAAAAATTGAAAATTATCTCAAAAAAAAACATGACAAAAAACAAAGAATGAAAGTTGAATTTGTTTTTCATTTCATTTTTTATGGCAACTTTTTTATTAATCTAAAAAAGAAAATAAGTGGACAAGAGACAATTTCTATTTTAATTTTTTTTTGCATATTTTAGTTTATATGTTACGAAATGTTTATAAAAATAATAAAAATAATGGTAAAATAATACTAAAATAAATTCTCATTTCATGGCATTATTTATTTAATGACATTTATTATTAATCAAATTATACTATAATTAATATAGTACAAACTAATAACTGGAATTAAATTATAATTATTTATTTCCATAATCTGCATTAATTTAAATTTATATTTAGCTAATAGTTGAGAATTTGTTCATTTGAACTTACTGTATATCTTTTTTATTTCAAGGTTCAGATTAATATATTTGTTGAAATAAAAATTTTTACAAAAAAAAAACAAAAAAAAAATTAATACATAAAAAAAAAAAAAGAAAAACATAATAAATCGCGGCTTTAATGTTATTTACATAAGAAAAATTTATTAAGAAAATTATAATATAAAGAGTTTAAAGCGAGTTAAAGATTTTGTAGTTTTCCATATTCCCTCGTTTATCTTTTTTATTTCACTCTTATATTAATTCGTTTTCAATAAATAAAAAATCATGCAGAGTGTAAACACACTTTCTAAAACTATAAAATGATTCAAAATCAATTTTTAAATTGACTATTCAAAAATTTCTCTTTCCTTAAAACCAACGAAAGTTTTTTAAGTTTTGAATTTTGTATATTATTTTTGGTTTATTTTTAGTTGTTGTTTTCCATCTCAGCTTAAAGCTTGCAGCGGCGCCAATGACTGAAAAGTGTCGTGTGGACAATTTGTTGTTGCTTAAAGTTTGGTAAAATTTATAACTTTCTGTCAATCTTTTTGGTGCACATAAACGACCCTTACAATTACCTACCCAGCCCCTGCCGCCCGCCTCAACCGGCTACCCCTGAGCGCACCCTGCGAGAGAAGGGACTAAAGTGTAGCATAAAGTTTTAACTTTTTCATTGGTTTCGCATTTTGGTTGTTATTTTGCTGGATGCTCGCCGCATATGTGGGATGTTAGTAGCAGCTGGGGGTAGCTGCTGCAGCCCGTACCCACCAGCCCTTCCACAATTTAACACCCTCTGCCAGATCTTCTCGAGCAGCTTTGCGTCTATGTGTGAGGGTTTCTTGTTGACATAAAAGTTTCCGCTTTTTGTTGGAATTGGTGAAACGGCGCTGAGAGGGCGAAGGGAGCCAATGTAAGTTTTTCGTTTGTTGCAACATCGTTGGGTTGTTGCTGTATAGTGGACTTATGTGCCACGAATTTGCTGCGGCTACAAATTACAAATTGATTATACGTTCAACAAATGTGTTAATGTGGCATTGTTTGCAAACTTTTGCAGAGAGTTGTGGCTGAGGAGATGCTGCCCGAGCCGAGCTGCCGAGCTGCTGAGCTGACCATAATATATTACACGCCCACACACACACACACAGACATAGAACAAGTGATATGTCTGCACATGCATGGCAAAAGTTTTGTACGAGTTTTTCGTTTGCGAAATTTTCAACAGCCAACGCAAAATTCTCTCTCTACATTTTGTAAACTCTCTGACAAGCGTAAACTTTACGCTGCACACTAAAAATTTATTATGACCTATAAGGAGGGAGCGGGGAGGCGGGAGGCGGTATATGTATGTGTATAACTAGTGAGGCGAAGCAATGGTCCAGCGTTGTCCGGCTGCCAGTCCGAAGGTCAAAGTAGTTGAGCATTTTTGAGATGCTGCTTCAAAATTTATTGAAGCATGGCGTTGGCAAAACTTTTATTGCATTTGTTAGATACCATCCCATTGTATTCATTAATATTTAATAAGCTTTTGTCCTGATTAAACTACATTAACATATGTTTTCCTTCTTTGTTTGCCAAAGTCCAAATGTCAAGGCAATAAAACATGCAATTTAATTCCGAATAAAATTAGGTCTTTTATTCGTGAATTAAGTGTGGTATTTGTGGCAATAGCTGAAGCACGTTTTTCATTTAAATTATTAACAAATTTATGAGGCAGCATGTTTATAGATTTTTGAAGATGAAGTTAGCAAAATTATGTAACTATTTGTTCAAGTCATCAAGCTGTTTACCAATGAAGAGTAATAAATTCATAATCGGTATATTATTATTATTTAAATATCATTCACATTTTTTAGAAAATTTAATTTTGATAGCTTAACATATTTAGCTGTTAAAATATTTTAAAAAATTATAAAAGGAATTGAGATAAAATTAGATTAGAAATATTTTACATAATGCTTCCAAAAAATTCCAGAAAACCAGAATACGAAATGAAAAACTAGAATTGCAGGCGAGACTCAGGCGAAGATTTAGCACAGATTTGAAGTAGTCTATAGGATAATATATACCCATACTTAGATGAACTTAAAGCCTCCGCCAAGTTCTGTTTGTAGTTTTGGTTTTAGCCGCAATTCAAGTTGCAATTGAAGTATTCGCCCATTTTCCGGGTCTCTGTCAGTTTTTGGCTTATCGAAGAAAACTAATTTGTTAAAATGTTGCCTGGCTTATTTGTCATCAAGTACAAGCAGAGCAGAGCAGAGCATTTGATGATGATGATGATGTAGTAGAGGCAGCAGCAAGCAGCAGCAGGAAATGCGCTCTCAACAAAATGTGAAGCATCCATCATACGCCCGATGGGCCCGCTGGGGCCGCTGGGCGATATCAGCAGCGACTTTTGGCGATGTCCTCTCTCCGTCGTCTCAATGACATTCTCTGATGGAAAATAAGTGAGCAGAACTAAATTCATGTACTTTTCGTTGCTATCTCCCTCACTCTCTGTCTCTCTCTCTGTGTCGCTTTTTTCGTTTGGTTATACTTGACTTTGGAGTCGAGCAAACTGCAAGTGAAATGTTTTGTGTTGCTTCATTCTTTCTTTTTTGTCCGCTCGCAAAGCTTCTTTGGCTTTGTGTGCTCGTTAAGTTTCCTCGTGCCGCGGCTTATTTGACTTCCTCCCTCTCTCTCTCTCTCCCTGTCGCTCTCTCTCTCTCTCTCTGTCTTTTTCTCTGAGGTCGCTTCACATTTTAATGCCAGAGCAATCGGCCCGTTACATATTAAATTTTAAGTGGTTCGCCAGGTTTTTGGCCAGACAGTTTCCCACTTTGCTTGCCAGCTACAACAACTACAACAACAACGACAGTCTGATTGCCTTCTTAATGTCTCATGGCACATTGCACATACGAACGCACACATATACGCATCTACATGCATATATATAGAAATATCCATACAATATCCAGTTACATTTACCGTTAGGACACGGTGGTTAAAGCTCAATGAGGTGTCGCCATGATTTAGTTAGTTGTAGCAGTCGTTGCATTCGAAGTGCCCTCAATAGAGCTGACACACACAGCACAAACAACAAAAGTTTAATTAGTGTGAAAGAGAGCGAGAGAGAGAGAGATAGGGAAATAAGAGTGAGCTGGAAGGCAGCTGAATGGATAAATTGAGAATTTGCTGGTGAGTTTTTTGGAGATTTTTAAAGGAACTAACTCAAGCATCTATAGATTTATTAATTATTAATATATAATATTAAGTTTGTGAAAAGAGAAGAGAGGTTAAGCGGGAGAGAGAGAGAGAAGTATTAAAATATTGTAAGGATATAAAATAAAGAAAAAGGCATAATCGAACGAAAAATGAATGAATATCAAGAGAGAGCGAGAGAGTGAGAGAGCGAGAGAGAGAGAGAGAGCGAGAGAGAGAGAGAGAGAGAGCCTTTGCTTGTTTTCGTTTTTGTTCTCTATTGAGCGCCTTCAGTTGAACCATTCGTTTCACGCTCTCTAAGCAAACACCGTTTCGGGAGAGATACGACAGGGGCTCGCACAATAGGACTCAGTAGTAGCTCAACAAGTCAATGCAAACGATCTTCAGATTCACATACCCATACACATGCAATACATATACGAAAGACTTTTTGCTTTATTTAACTTAAGCAAATAGTCGGCCAAGAGCCAGAGCGACAAAAAGAAACAAACTCAGATTAAGAATCGATCCATTGCTCTCTGAGCTTATCCTCAGAGTGTGAATAAAATACTCTTATTTTTACATACACAAAACACTTCTTGCTGTATTGAAATCAACCAAACAATCAGAGATCACCAAGAGCGTAAAAAGAAATGATTGCTAGCCGTCTAAGTCTTTTTCAGAGTATGAGTTAGAGACATTCATTTGATGGTATCGTAAATATAGTGTAGGGAACCCGAAAAGGGAGATTGGAGGCATAGAAATAAGCAAGATATATAGAAAAGGCAAATGGCGCGATAAGGTAGAAGTTTCTTAGTAAACCTAAGATAAATAAAACTATTGATAAAAAGGGCTAAAATGAAGAAAGATAATGAAAAGGTAAAATTGGTTAATAGCCAAAAGTGCTATTGAAAGATAGACTCAAAATGATGAAAAATGATTGACAATAATTTGAACCAGGCCACTTGATCCAAATAAAAACTTATCTGATTAATTGGAACATTAAGTTTCAATTGTATGAATTACCTTTGCCAACTGAGCTCGCAGCTTAAAGCATTTTGATTGCTTGGATTAAAATGCAGCTTCTGGCGTTTTCCTTCACTGGCGACTTGCGGGAGAAACATATCTCGGATGTCTTTGCTGCTTCGCTTTTTGCCAGCTCGCTGGCTGCGCTCGCTCCACTCGAGTTTTATAGCCGACGTTCAGCTCAAAAAGTGACACTCAACTTTGCCATGTGAAGCAAATAAATCATCGTAAGTTTTTTAGCCGGTGCCAAAGGCCAAAAACCCCTTTGACCCCACGCACGCCCCGCCCCCCACACCGAACCGCCCCACCCATCATCCGCACACAGCAGCGAGGCTGTCCAGCGTGGATTCAGCTCTCAAGTTAATTCAATTTAAGGCAAGAGCCAAATGAAAGAAGCAGAAACTTTGTCGTGCAGTTTGTATTTTTTTTTTTTTTATTTTTTTATTTTTACGAATTTTCCTTTTGATTTTCTTTGCTTTGGCGCTTCATTTTGCGCAAAGTTTTCGCTGGCAGAGTTGACACGTCATCAGGACAAAGCTACCGAAAATGTTCCATTGTTGAATGTAACGCAAGTCACATGATAAACAACAACAACAGCAACAACAACAACAGCAACAATAAATAAACAATGCGTCTTAAACTTGAGCTTGAAAATTGTTCGCTTTCGCTGTTTCCATTTTGTTAAGCACTTCCTGCTCAACTATTTGCCATTATAAGAACCCACAATAAATCCACACTTTGTGTGAGTGAGAGGGAAAGAGCAACCCCTGTTCGTCGTTCGTCGCAACACCACATTTTGATGCACTCAGCCACCCAGCGCCTTCTCCCCCCCGCCTTCGCTATTGATGTGAAAGTTATGTGAAAAGTTTTGATTTGTTTAGTACATTTATTTTACACTGCCCGACGAAGCGTTTCGAACTCGAATTCGAGTTTCGAATTAACTCGAAAGTGAAGTGCATTTTCCGTATTCTACAATTCTTTTGGGTTTTGTATTTATTTTTTTTTACCCCAATATCTAAGCAGCATAAATTATGATGTTTTGTATTGTTCGCTGCGTCGAAGCCCAATAAATCGTGCATCCCTTTCGCTCCAGCTCCAGCTATTGCTGTCGCAACTTTTTTTTTTGTGTGTTGGCAAACTTGAGTTATAATTGAAAATGTTGTTGTTGCTGTTGTTGTTGGTGCTGTGGGTGGCAGTTGAGAGGGAGCAGCTGTTCGTTGCTTTTAATTAAATTTTCCTGTCCACAAAAGTTGAATAGGTAACATGCTGAGAAATGAGTGTATAAACAGAAATCATTTGTTTACGGTTCTCCTGCATAAAAGCCAGAAGCAAAGGCAGAGGCGAATATAGAGGACAATAGTAAACAGTTTGTAGGACAAATGGAACAGAATTTTCATATGAATATATATTTTTATATTTCACAGAAGGGTTGAGGCAAACTAAACTAAAAGTCAAGTCAAACGCTTCTATTCAAATTTGTAGCCACATCATATTATTTATATATATAATATATAAATAGAAACTATTTTCATTTTTACATAAATAGTATATATTTATATTATTTATGTTCATTTATTTACTTTTTAATAAGTTTGTCTGTGCTATCGTTTGAATTAATTAAAATTTATATATGTCAACATATGCATCTTCATCAGTGAAATCAAAGGAAGCATTAATGAAATTTATTATAAATAATAACAATGTAATTTTTTTGTTGTCATATATGCACATTTCTATATTGCATAAATTTGCTTGTTATAATAGATTTTTTTTAACTATATATATAAATTGTTTTTATTTAATCGCAATATGCCAGATTCAGGCCTCTGATTTGCGAGTCAACTTTAAGCCGCACGATTGACACATTGCCATTGATTCAAATGAAGCTAAATAAAAAACACGTTTGTTCATATTTGATGTGAAATCCCGCATTGAGTAGCTTATTAAAACGAATTCGCTTTACAATATATATATATATTTTTTTTTTTTTTTTGAATTTTTTCTATCATTTTGATCAGCTTGACACATTGATTAATTTGTTTACAAAGCAATTGCTCATGCATAAAATTATATAAACTGCCCGCAAAAATCTTGGACTAAGCCCAAACGAGTCAACGATGAAACTGACCATAAATATATATATATATATATATATATATAATACATTTCATTACATTTATATATAGAAGTTTTTTTTTAAACCATTTGAACTTTCGTCTGCGGCTGACACACAACAGCAATTAGTTATTAATTAACAGACCGCATTTGTATTAATTAATTTGTGCCACGCGTGATATTTAATATGTAGCCAGCGCTTATGCAATAATCCAAAGTTGTATATATATTAATACTAGAATATTACACGAGTGCCAATGGGCTCGGCCTTGTTTTGCCTGCCAGAGACACTTATTAATTAATAATGCAAATCACAATTCAATTGGTTTTACCTATTATTTTTTGTTGCTTATTATTATTATTTCTATTTGCGCCACTTGGCTGGGATATAATAAATTAAATATTCTATTAAGTGTGCATTCAATAAATATATTTATTTTAATTGCATATACGTAGTTCCATCATGTCTCACCACATTTCAGGTTTCGCCTTCTCGAAATGTTTAATTACAAATTGTATTCAATTCACAGTTCAATAATTCCCTCTAGTATATATATTTTATATAATAATTTATATTAATTTACACTAATATTATTAGTATTATTTTTATTATGATTATTATAAGCATTATATACAATTGATTGACTGATTACTCTTCTATAAAGAACATGCTGAAATATTTTAAAATATAATTTTTGTATTACATTTTTCATTTGTTTGTTAAATTATATTTGAAGTTTTACTTTTATTATAATATGTAATTATCTTATAAATACATATTTATATTACAATTTTCTTATCTTTCATATTTCCTATACATTTTCTTCTATTCATTCTCTTTTTGTATATTTTGAAAAATTTATGAATACATTTTTGTTGATTGACTTTTAAATGGTTTCCTTCTAATAGACGAAAATATTTATAGGATCTAGATTTTTAGTTCTTCTGAATTTGTATATTCTTATAATATATAAATACTAAAAATATTCATATTTTCTACAATAACAAAATAAAAACTTACGTTCATTAATTTACTTTAACTTAAATTTAAATTTTTGGACTAAATACATTTTACTTTTGAAGCGAGTGCGAAATATTTAACAATTAGCTGTAAAATCTGAAGCGTTGTTTGCTGTCTTTTTGTTTTAAGCAAATATCGTTTTAATAAAATTGCCAACAACAACAACAAAAGCTGGAGTAACAACATTTTGTGAAAATCTTGAACAAAACGTGGCTAAAACTACAACAAAATGCAGACATAAATATTTTATGCTTAAAGTAAAAAACTTTTGCAATTTGACTGCTGTTGCAGTTGCAGCAGCCAAAAAGCTGGCTAAATCTCATACAAACATACTCACACACACACTCATGCACACACACACACTGACAGTCGCTGTGGCTGGTTTTGGCCTTTTTTGTACGCTTAGCCAAAATCTAAACATAAGTTAGCATTTAAGTTGGCGCAGGGCGCAAAAGCATAAAACACGCAGGAATAACACACACACACACACACACACATGGGAACCGCAACGACTCTCCCTTTCTCTCCCTCCAACCCTCTCGCTCTCTCTGTTACACGCACACTCATTCCGGTGATCCACTTCCGCTGCGTTCAAGATAAGAAATTTACTTGGCTATTTGAATTCTGGATGCCTTAGCTTCCCTCTTAGAGCTAGACAGAGAAGGGCGGGCAGAGGCGGCGAAGCCAGGGCTGCCGGTGTGGGCGTGGGAAGTGCTATGAGTGTGGCGCAGGTGTGGATGACACCCTCCTCGTCCTCGTCGTCTCGTGGCTGGCAAATTTCAGCGCATTGCAAGTCAATTAAAACTTCTATTTTACTTGTTTGGGGTTTCTTCTCGTCTTCGTCTTGATTTTGTTGTACTTGAATGAAAATAATATTTATTACCCGGATTTGGACTAAATTTGAAAAGTTAAGCTACTAAAGCTCATTTTATATTATTAAAAATAGTAAATGCGTATATAAAAATATAATAAATAAAAACAAGATATTATGCATATATAATTTTGTTAAAGTATTTATATTTAGTATTGAATATTTTTCATTAATATATATATATATTAATATTATTAATAATATTTTATAAAATTAATATTATATATATTTTTTTTTATTTAATAATAATGTAAAACTCTGTGCAGTATATTTAGTATAAAATATTTTTTTTTAATATTTCCATGTTTCTCTTTATTTAATAATAATATAAAACTCATTTATATTTAAATATTTTTATTTTACTTATATATATATATATATATATATATATATATATATTTTTTTTTTTTTATAATTTTATTTTAATATTTAGAAAATGTAAATAAGTAATTTTTTGTTTCTCATTAATAACTTAATGTGAAAAGTAATATATTAGATATGTAGGGTATCTGCTATTCGTTCACTGCCTGCCGTAACACTCTAA
This sequence comes from Drosophila mojavensis, assembly GCF_018153725.1. Lineage (NCBI taxonomy): Eukaryota > Metazoa > Arthropoda > Insecta > Diptera > Drosophilidae > Drosophila > Drosophila mojavensis. Next base: position 9,136,834 of record NW_025318858.1, read on the forward strand.
GCTGTGCCATTTGAAGTCATATTTCGAACTTGCCGCCACTACAAAATCATTTATATTCGTCAATTCGTCTAACGTTCCGCCAACATTTTTGGTCTAAAATTAAATTTTGCACAGAAAAAAAAAACAAGCATGAAAAACAATTAGATTGAAGCTGGATTTACTGGACTCACTGCAGAGCTGTAGCTAGGACATGGCATTGAATAATTTATTGCCTGGCAACTAATTAAAATTGCATGAACACGTCTCGAATGAAATTTAATGAAAACATTTGATTTCACATTTTCCATATATATAGATATATATGTGTGTGTGTGTGTGTGGGTGGGTGACTGTGTCTGTGTGTGTATGTCATGTCCTGTAAGCTTTCATTTCATTAAGATGCCGGCGACATGATCTTTTAATTTCATTTATATAAATATTTACTTTCTATTTCCAATTGGCTGCCAACTGAATTGCTAACTACATTTTCCACACTGAGGATTTCCCCTTCCCATGCTTCTGTTTTATTTGAAATTAAATTCGTTATGTCGCCTGTTCGAGGACGATGAACTAAATGTAAATTGAATAGTCGCTGGCAAAAGCTTTGTAGAGCTCAGTTTTGATTTACCATGTCAGACTCTTAATCCCATCGAAAAGGCTTCCAACAGTTTGAAGTAGGTTTTCACTTGATTCTGTTGAATTCTATTTCAGCCAAACTCAATGTAAACAAAATTGTTTAAAAACTATTTATGTTGGCTATAAAAATACGGTAAACAGTGGGTGAAAAACTATATATTTGCTGAAAAGTGAGGCTAAATAGTTTAGCGGGATCTTTATTAATCGTATCGTTATATGATATATATGATATCATTGAAAATGGAAAATTAGGGTATATAAATTTTAAATATATGAATATACAACGTAAATTAAAGGAATTAATTTTGTATCAAAGATAAATGAAGAAGCTTTCAAATTAATTGTGTTAAATTCATATTTCCGGAATTAAATTAAATTATGTTAGACCTTTAATCTAGATTTTAAAATGTTTTTTTCATTCAACGATAAAAAAAAAAATATTAAAAAATAGCAAACAACTGTATCTACATTTAGGTTAACTAAAAATTAAAAAAAATTATAGAAATTAAAATTCAAATAAAATAAATATAATTAAAATAGTTAATTAGTAATGAGCCTTGCAAAAACACAATAAATAAATAAAAATAAAATTAAATAAAATAAAAAAATTTAAAGAATATAATTTTATATTTCATTTTCTCGTTGTGTTTTTTTTTTTTTGTATGTAATATTTATTTAAATATAAAGTATTAATTTAGTATATTAATATTTATATATAATAATATTAATATTAATAATATTAATTAATTTATTTATTAATGAGTTTTTCTTAAATATTATTTTTTAAAATCTTATTCATTTTTTGTTTTAATTTAACATTTTTTATATATATTAACTCTTATTTCTTTAACGAAGCTTTCTTCTTAGTTCCTCATAATATTGTATGGCCAGCTTACAGTCTGTTTTAACTGTCTATAGCAGATGCTTCAATTCCTACCATATATTGTAAATATCTGCATATACATATACCATTTTACTTATTCATTCATATATTTATATGCTTGTATCAATCATTAAAGTTCGCAAGCAACAAAAAATTTGTTTAGCCTCTCGCCTGCTGTTCACTTATTCATTCTCGCGCCGTCGCTCTCTTTTTCTCTCTTTGCTCTCCACATTCTTCACACTCTTAGCTCTCCCAGGCCAATCAATTTCAATAGCCGCAATTTGTTGAAGCATTGTCATAAATTGCACTAATGCCTATATAGGCGTCAGACGGAACCAATCTGCCCTCTGGTTGTCGCGTTGTCTCCCTCTTCCTATCCCGCGCAGCCCTTCCAGCCGCGCCCACGCGCCCACGGCCCACGCTCGCTGGTCACCTGTCAATTATTTTAACAAGACAAAACGCATCAATGGAGCTCATGGAGGCTCATGGAGAATGTCAGGCCATGGAGGCTCTGGCTAGATTTGGCAGTAAATTTATACAATGTGTCAGCTATGTGCATATATATTTATATACATAGATATAGATATATATATGTATGTATCTGTATGTATATAGCTATGTATATAGAGAGCTTCTGGAACGTGCAAATCCCCTTTGCGTTGAAATGGCTTAATGTCACTTTATTTCATGCGGTCTTGTCACGTCTGTCTGCGCTTTTTGTTTCGATTCGTTTCGTTTCATTTTTTTTGGCGCTCACTGTTGTTCTTTTTGACCAGAGAGCCCCGCCTTTGTGACACTGTCCATCAGTCAGATGTGTGTGTGTGTGTGTGTATGTATCGATTTGTGTTCCGTCCAGCTCTTGGCATTAGTTTTTGCCAATCAGCAGCGTCCCTCCTTCCTCTCTTCCTCTCTTCTCCTCTCACCGTGCCATCGAAAATAGCTTGTCAATTATTTGGCAATTTCATTGGCCCCGTTGACAATGGGATTTGTTGCGTTTCATTTAATATTTGACCGGTTCGCATTTGTAGCTTAAATCAACAGCTTCCAGCGATATCTGCCCGTATATATGTGTATATAGAACAGCTGTTATAAATAAAGATTTTCACTGCGGCTCATTTAATTTATTCAAAAAATAGTCATTTCCGTGGGCTTTGCCACCAATTTCAATTAAATCACCGACTTATGTTCAAAATGGTTACGAGCCGAGATTTTCACAGTCTACGTGCGTCCACCCGTCCATCGCTTTGCCATCGAGCAGAGCTCAATTTAAATGCCGTCACAGGGATCAACATCAACTGCCTATCGATGGCAGCCAGCGTGCCATGAAAATTGAAAATTAGCATCAGCAGCCGGAACTGAGGAGGCGCAAGGCGAACAAAGGGAAAGGCTTCGCTAATTGGAGCGGCTCCCACTTCCACTCCCACTCCCACTCTTACCTCCTAACCATCCCTGCCCTCCCTTTACACTGCTTCGATTTCATTGTCCTGTCACAGGGGCATTTAGAGCGCGCAAATGTTTTCAGCCCGAGCTAATTTCTAGTTTTTTAGTCGATTGATTTATTGAGATGGCATTTAGGTTGTAGGAGCTTGTGAAAGGGGCATGGTTGAAGTGGTCGATTAAGTGAATGAAGTGATGGTATATATAGAAGACTTTAAAGAAGTCTAGCACTCTAGATGAGCAAGAGTCTGAAGACTTCTAGCAAGACTGATAGAGCCTGACAGAGCATAAGAGCATAACAGACTTACACAAACAATTCATCACAAAAAGGCAATAATAAACTTGCACTTTATCTATATAGGTATAGTACAGATATATGTATATAGATATAGATATATAATATAAGCAATCTAGACAGCTTGCACAACAAATCACAACGCCTTTCTGCCTAATCGAGCTGGGCAAACAAACCAATCTCTGTCCAAATACAAATACCAAGACAAACACACACACGCACACATACACTCACATGCACATATATGCATTGAACTCTGTTCAACAATGAAGTAATTGAAAAAAAAAAGAACTTCCAAATGCAGCTGCTGCTGTCTACTCTATAACTTCAGCCAGCCACGCCTCTACTTTGAGCGCGGCTAGATGGGAACTGACATTAAATGCTTAAACATACATATCGAGTATATATATAATATATATACACATATATATACATACAACAGCTGCGCATATAGCTCAAAAGTAGAAGTAAAAACTGTCCAATGGCAACAACAACAACAACAACAACAAGAAATTCGCATCGTTGGTCACTTTTGCTCGTTGAGAAATTGACATTTAAACATGAAATTCCAGCCAAAAATTCGTGCCAACAACAATGGCCTCGGCCACTCTTTCGAGATGCCATAAGCAATTCGTCCACCAGCCAAACCCCCTCGCCATCCAGTCCTGCCGCCTCCCCTTAGTTAACCCACAGCCATGCCCAGGTCCAGCAACTGCAATCCCAGCACGACTGCAATCTCAGCATTGCAAGCATTTTGACCAAAAAAAAAAAAAAAAAGTGAAGAAGAAAAAACTTTACATGGCTGCAGTTGGGCAGCAAGAAATTGAAAATAGTCCCAGTGCTGCCCCTGCCGCCTGCGACCGCGCCCACCGTAAGCACACATATCTATGCTAGGTATTCCCCATATGACTGTCTATCTAAACTGTCTATATATGTTTGTCTGTGTGTGTGTGTGCCTTCATGTCTGTGTGCACTTATCGATTGCTCATACGTCGCGTTGTCCCAAAGTGTCGAAAGGCAGCAAAAACGAGCAAAAAAAAAAAAAAAAAAAAACAGCAGCAGCAGCAGCAAACAGAAAAATAGAATGGAATAGCAATGAAAATGTGCACAAAAGTTGAATCAAATACCAAATACCAAAGGCAGAAATCACACATTCTTATACACAGAGAGTGCGAGAGTGAGAGCGATAGAGGGAGAGAGAGGGCGCGCGGAAGAGAGGGCGAGAGGGAAAAACCCATTAACACTAATCGCTTCCCCACAGACACATAAACAATTTATCTGCCACACACACGTGTATGTGTGTGTGTGTGTGTGTGTGTGCGTGTGTGTGTCCTTGCTGTAACTTACCCACAAGATCGAAGTCAAAAGTTTTTCGTCGGCGGCAACAGACTTGCATTTTCTTTATTTTCTTATTTTTATTCCACAGGTTTTTTTTTTTTTTTGGGAATATTTTTGCTTACGCTGGCGGAAATTTATCACGTTAACCTTTGGGAAATGCTCATATAATTTATCTTGAGGCAAGTAAATTTTCAAAAGCGCGCCTGGAATAAGTAAAAATGAAGAAGAGGAAGAAGCAGACGAAGAAGCAGCTGCAGACGAGAAGCCGTGTTGCTTTCCAGCCATAGTGCGTGCTAAAAGTTTTCCGGCTCGCCCACAAAAATACTCTGGGGTGCTAGCAAAACACTCGCGCCCGTCTATGTGTGTGTGTACGAGTGTGTGTTAGCTGAAAAATGGCCCAGCATTTAAAAACATTCCACATGTGTTTGTGTGTTTGTGTGTGTGTGTGCACTTAGAGCCGCCTGCCGAGTTTTGCTGGGCTTTAAAAAATTAGGTTAATTTGAAGTGGATGCGATTGATGAGCTACCATCCAAAAACACTTGGCAAATAATTAATAAAATTGTTGAAACGCTTTCAGACTTCAGATTTAAAGTTGCAAATGCCTCAGGTGGGCGGCTAGTCACGTATGCCAATTGTATAACATTATTTAAGTTGATTTAAATTTTATATTTTCACCTATTATATGCAGTAGTAGGATTTTGAGACCTAACGATGCTATGCTCTCTCCTATAAAATTGTGGAACTTATCATACACACACACTGTGTGTGTATGAAGAATACATCTTGTAAAGGGAAGCTGAAGTTGAGTAGACCGCTGGAGAGTGTAAATATACTCACACACACAAACATATGTGGCTACGTGCCTTCTTAGGAGAGAATAGATTCCACAGTGTGGAGCGTGTCTTGGAATGTAGCTCAAAATTGAGTGCATTTCTAATGATAATTGACCTGAAATTATAGTGACTCAACATTGAGAGCAGTTTTAATGAGAATGAAGCTGAAATCACGCACAGAGTGCAGCAATTATTGTGAGTAAAAACTTGTATATAGAAATGCAATATTCCACTGTCTTAGAAACATTTCAATCATATAATTCTTTTTTAATGTGAAGTCAAAAAGTCTTCAGGGATTTTCCCAGTTCTCACTGCTTTTCATATTCATATTGCATTGTGGCAGTCGCGAGTTTCTTAATTTCTATGCCAGCTATGCTCTACTATTGTTGCATTTGTTTTATTTATTCTTTTTGTCTCTGGAATTTTCTGTGAAACGCCCAGCACATTGTCATCGCTTCATTAAGAAAGTTTTTCTTTATAGTTTTCGTTGCATAAATGCTGAAAACTTAATTTCTGCTAAGTGAACTTGTTAAGTTTTGCTTCCATTTTTCTGCTTTTTTTGCTATTTTAATTTTTTTTTTTTGTCATTTGCCGCCGCTTTTATTATGACTGTTAAGTGTGCTGCTGGATGAGGAGGAGGAGGGGGCGGTGTAATAGTTGTAGATGGGGTTTGTCCTGCGGCTGCCTTTGACACTTTGGTGGCCACACTTTTGTTGTTGTTGTTGTTGTTGTATTACATCTTGGTGCTGCTTTAAGCGCATTAAATGCGACTACAACAAAAAGATGGAAAGCAAACGAAAAGGAAGGGTAAAAACTGAGTAAATGGAATTTAAAATGGCGACACTAAAACCGTTACATATAATTGTGCTGCACTGTGCTACAAAGTCGCGGGAGACCATATAATGCGACACTCCACAGATAATGTCATCTGGGCCGAGCATTATAACAACGCATATGCAAACCATAAAACAGAAAACAACTATTCAAACAAGCTGCTTAAATAGCTCATGAATCAGTCGAGAATAAAAAGCTGCGCCAAGCTACATTTGCATTGTAGCTCCAAAGAAAGAAGAAAATGAAAACAACATGCAGATCAACAAAATGCTCACAGCTAAGCAGTAAAATTCAAAAATGTTTGGTATTGCATTCAGTCAGCGAGAGTGTTCGACTGGCAAATACCCTGCAATGGGATATTTCAGTTCTCTCTTGTTCTGTTCCCACACAAACAACAATACACATGGAAAAATGTATTTAAAAAATAATAATAAATATAATAAATAAAAATATAGATAAAATTTATCCATAAATTTATTATCTATAATGCTAAATTTTAATATAACACTTTATGTATAAAAAGGACAGATTTGAGTAAACATTTATTATTATTTAATATTAGAATCAAGTTATAGGTGAACTTTGTCATACGCGTTTGGGATTCATGTAAATATGATGCATTATAAAGACAGTTTGAATAATATTGTATAATATTACAGAAACAGTAAAACAAGAAAAAGAAATAAAATTGAAACTTTAGTTTTTAATTTTCTTTTTTAGTTTTTAACTTTATTTATTTATTTATTTATTTTTGATCGAAGTTTTATTATTTGTTCCCATTTTCACCTGTAATTCTAATAATGAATGATTCTTTAAATCTATACAGTTTCCACAAAACCATCATACCCTGCATGCCAATATTTAATGGATGTCAAATCATTTAAGAACGAGCCATAAGTGAAATGCAATTGAATGGAAAAACTACGCTATGACAGTAAACACAAATATTCATAGAGCTGAGAATGTGAATGAAAAGCTATGCCATGTTAACTAGTGTCAAAAACTGCTGACTTGGAATGGCTTCTCACACATGGCATGGACATGGAAAACGGCATCAAATTTCAATTAAATCAGACACAGATCGACACTTCATAAGCAGCAGAGCAGCAGAGCCCAAAAACTCAACTCAGTCGTCTGGCCTAAGCAGCCGGGTTAGAGGTCAGCGGGTGGGCAGCTGGCGAGGGGGAGGCAAATGCACCTGATTCTGGCTGATGGCAAGGCAGCTAACAGGAGTCGGCAGCAAGCAAGCGCTGCACATTTAGCCAAGTTAAATGAACCGCATCTATTGACTATCTCGCCATGGCAATGCCGATGTCGATGTCGATGCCGATGCGATGTCTATAGCGATGTCTATGGCAAATTTTGCTTTTGAAGGCAACATAAATTTTTCAAACGATTGACTCAGCAAAATGACCATCAATGTGTGACATCAGCATTGCTAGCCGCCAACAGTCAACAGCCAGCTGCCTCTCCTGCTCCATCATCAGCATCCTCATCATCATCATCATCATCTTCATCTTCATGATGATTATAACGGGCAGCTTGGCTGCAGCAAATATCCAAAGGTAAACACGTGCATTGCCTGCTTTCGTTATCAGTCGGCTTGCTCGCCAGTCCAGTCCAGTCCAATCCAGTCCAGTTCAGTTCAGTTCAGTTCAGTTCAGCTCAGACAGACCACGCCCACATTGGACGCCTAGTGCTGCGATTTGACACTTTGACGTTGCTTGAATTTGTACAATTTTGTCGCCTCAGCTGAGTTTCCTCGCCCTCTCTCCGCCAGGACTCTGTCCACTCCCCTCCCCTCAAGGTCTATTCGCTCGAGTGTTGAAAATTAGCCTTGAAAGATTTCCGCAGCATTGCCCTGGTGTTTCATTGGGCTGCTGACAGGCAACGAGTCGCTGCTACACAGATTTGATCAGCTAATTAAGTGCAACATGCATAGGGCTATCAGACCTTAGCTTAGATGACCATGGAAATATTTAAATACAACAAGAGCAACAACAACAATGCCCAAGGCTATCAAATGCGAATGGCTTCTGTCTGGCAACTAATAAAACGTGCGCTAAATATTTATGAACTCTCATTTTACGACACCTTCGAAACCAATGGGAAAAAGAGAAAATGCAAAGCCAAAATAAAATGCGAGAAATTGTCGTTGCGACTGGACGCTGGTCAGCGGCCTTTACATATTTAATTTAAGCCAACAACAACAGCAACTGTAACAGCGGCAGCAACGAACAAAAATGAGCAGCATACAGAAATTAACATAAAAAAGCAGAAAAGTAACAAGAATTATGAAAAACAAAAACAAACAAACAAAAGTGCTAAAAAAATCACGTTTTGTCATTACCCAACAGCAGGAGCGAGACATTAACTGGAGTCGTTGTGTGTGAGTGCGAGCGGGATGCCAATATCGCAACAATGAAAGCGTTTTTTGTGGAACCTAAAGTTTTGAGTGGAATGGTGCCCAAACAGGGAGAGAGAACAAAAGAGAGCCAGTTAGCTTGTTTAACATTGATATTTAATCCACACACATACAGAGAGAGAGAGAGAGAGAGAGAGAGAGAGAGAGAGAGAGAGAGAGAGAGAGAGAGAGAGAGAGAGAGAGAGCGTATGTTTACTTTTTTTATGTTTGCTTTTATTTCTGTTTATAAATAATTTTTTTTTCAGCATTTATTTTCTGTTCGATTTAATTTAATTTTGTACTATCTATTAGATGTTTATACATACATTCAAAACTAAGAAAACGTTCATACATACAATTTTTACAAACAGCTATGATTCACATTTATCGACTTTTTTTTTAATTATTCCCACAAACGACCAGATCGGACGAGAAGAATTGTGAAATGGCACCTGTGATAAATATTGTTAATTGCATATTTGCGCTATAAAATATTTATTTATTAAAAAGTATGGACATATGTGTATGTATGAAAATTCAGTATAATCTAGGACTAAGACTTCACTTGGGAGAGCAGCATTGCAAAGGCCTAATTATACCTTGATCTCCCTTTATCTCATTGTCAATTTTCATTTTAGATTTCGTCCTTGGCGCAGCTTTAAGACACTAATATCTGAGCTGCATGCAAAATTCAAAGCCGAACTTTTTGAAGAATTCGCCTACGAATCGTAAGCCCAAAACAGGAATTACGGTTTCATATGCCAGGCCCAACTAAGTCGCACAAAACAAGTCACGTTTTTTAAGCGTTTGTAAAATAAACAAAAACTAAAGAAGAATCTAAATACGATGCGCTGCAGGGGACTCGAGTGGGCTGTTCTTCTTCTTATTCTTGTTCTGATGCCATAATTGTATTGCATAATTTTAGCACGCTCCAATGTAAAGTGCACACCATAAATACGGCCGGAAATATGCGGCAATATATATTTTGCATACACACATACATGTATATATAAATACATAAATTTGTGCATATATAGATATCTGCCTACTGGAGTTGCACACACTACTTTTCTCATTACAAATTGGATTTTGCAGTCACATTTCGCTTATTGCGTTAAAAAATCTATGTAAATTCCTTTATATGCCCATGAGAAAGAGGCTCTAACGCTGTAGTGCACTGCCACTGGATCTCCATTCTCTCTCACTCGCTCACTCGCTGAGCTTGGCCCCATTTTCATAGCATACTTTTGTGCGCCGCTTCGTGTTGCAGCTGCACGTAGCGCAGCAGCAGCGGCATTTTGTTTGCATCTTATTATTATTATTGCCACAGAGCTACAGATACAAATGCGGACACACGCACACCAGTACACAGCAACACACAGACACACACACACACACATGCATACATATAAAAAGCAGCGTCTGCCGACTGCCAAGTTATTGCGAAAATATAATTCACTGCACTCTTTTTTCTTTTGCACCATTCTCCCTCCCTCTCTTGCTCTTTCTATCTATCTCACTCTCTTACGCTCGCGCCGTGTCTGTTTGTTGCAAATTAGCTGTGTGGCAATGTGATAATAAAATTTTTGTGTGCATTTTTGTTTTTGTTTTATTTCTTTTTCTTTTTGTGCAAAAGAAGTTTATTGTCTGCAATTGCGCAGATTATATAATCATGCTTGATAAGCTCTCGTGCCAGTGGCGCAATTTCTGCCCGAACAGGTTGAGTTTCGGGCTTAAATGGAATGCCAAATCTTAAATAAAAGACAAACTGAAGATAGACGAGAAACGAATGATACAATGAAGAGCTGATGGGCTAAAGCAAAGGCAACAAATATGTGATATAATAGTAGAATAATAATATTATATAATATAGCACAATATAATAATATCTAATATTAGACCCGAATAATTTGTGACAAAACTCTGAAGATGTGAAGCGTGTGTGAATGTTTGTGTGTTGACAGTGATAGAAATGAAAGCTCTCTAAGAGTAGAGTGAAGTAGATAACAGACAACTAACATGATTCTCATGCTCTCACGATCCACACCGCTCATAGGCTAGCTTCCACACATTTGCGCCGTTTGTAAGAGTGTGCGTGTGTAGGTATGTGTGTGCTCGTGTGGATCTTTTCAGTAACTATGCATACAGCGTTCAGCTCAGCTTTCAAGCTTCACTTGAGCTTCCTTGATTCCTTTAAGAGCTTTAGAGTGTAGACTTTGAGCATTTCTTTGGTGTACAAGATAATTGAATTACTACATTTACGAGCTGTTTCCATGTGCTGGTGAAATGAATGGTAATACATATGTATATTAATATGTTTACTGCCTGGCGTTCAATCCCACAGTTATTTACAGTAATTGTTGTACGAACTATGGAAACTGTTAATGCCCCAGATTCACGCTGAGACATCCGCAAGCAAGTGTATCTTATGTACACAACATAAAAATTAATTACCCAACACTGGCTCTTATAATTCTAGGCTGTCCATCCGACGCGACACGAAGTTGATGACGAGGCAAGGCACAGTCCGAGACAGGGGACTCTGGCTAATTGTGGACTTGTGCGAGTCGTTTCATTGATTTATGGCTGCTAATTTCTACGCCCGACGTTCAAAGTATTAAATAATAAACTCTAACGCGACGTCCTGCCACGAAAATGGAATCATGAGCGGCAGGATCTCGCTCTATGTGAGCACAGACCAAACCCGTTTTGGTTGCCTGCTGCGCTGCAATGCCGTCAACGATGTCGCCCTGGAATATGAGCTTCACGCTCCTCTCTCTCTCTCTCTCTCTTTCTCTTTCTCTCTCTGTCTCTGTCTTCCTCTATGTCTATCTCTTCTTCCTCTCTGGCCCCTCTTCTGACTTTACAAGTGTTTTGTTCTATTTTATGGGCCACTGACGCTGCGTGTGTCCCCCATGGCCACGGACCCCCCACGCTCACAACCTGCACTCCCAGCAGCCGCCCAGCTCGTTGGCATCTAATGAAATTAAAGGCGTAATGTAATACAGCTGGCAAAGTTTTCGCAGCGGTTATTTTGAACGATGGTTGCTGCAAGGGTTGAGCAAAGTGCCTCTGTCTTCTCCTATCTGGGTAATATGAGCTGTAATCATCAGTAATTATTTTATTTATTTATTTTGGCTTGGTTTGAGTTGACTTTAAAGAGATATTACATTACAATTAGGGGGTATAGCTCAAATGCAATGCCCCGACTCTTTTTAATTGAGCATGGGCCTCGTAAGCACACATTCAAACATGCATACTCACACATACACGCACACTCATACGAATAAACAATCGGCGGAGAGAGCGTGTAATGTGATTGGTTAGATTGGCTCAGTTGCTATTGAGCGAGAATGTGGTGTAAGCAGTGTAGCCATTGTGGGCCGGCTAATTCACTTAGAGTCCACAAAAATGCGCTCAGCAAGGGGATCGTAAGCTGATGGTGAAGATATAGTCTATGCGTAATCTAAGTCCCATCTTTTATTATTATATTTTGTTTTTGCAGATATGTACGACGTTTGTTATAAGCAAAGCAATAATATGAGTATAGGAAATTTCAAACCAAACAATAAGATGACTAACCGACTAGAGCGAAGCGAGGTGGAAACTAAGTTGTGGAACTATTCTAACAATTGAGCTGATGCACAGCCGATGAGTGAAAGTTGAAATTAGTGTGCTCATGAGCGCAAGAGCTGAACTCTCTGATGCTCATGCTCTTCACACTTTACGCATTTGATTTGTTATTTCTCAATAATCTCAGTAGGTGGGGATTTATACTATTTTACATATCTCGGGGCTTAGAGTCTTTGCGTCAAACTTCGACAATAGGTCATCGACAAAACAAGTTTGAATATAGCAAAATTTTGTATATAATCTCTTAAACTTATAATTAGTTTTTTTTTTTTTTTATTATAATACGTGTCTTTAATAGTTTTTTAGCCGCAGAAAACTTCGATTCTCATGGCACCTTTAAGCGAATCAGAAAGTTTCCTGCAAGCCGTGGTCGCAGCAGCAGCAGCAACAGCTGCTCAAATAGCTCAACTGACGGCTAACAAGACGGTGGATCAATGCAGTTCACAGGCCGGGACTTCTGAGCTACCGACGCCTAGTTTAGATGAGCCACCGCTCGAGCAGGAGCTGAAGGAGCTAGAGGAGCTGAAGGAGCTGCAGGATCTGCAGGAGCTGAAGGAGCTGCAGGAGCACCTCAATTGCGGTTCCAATTGCCCAATTAAACTACGAAGTCGCAATTACACAGACATTGTGGGCCGTAGGCCAATCCACACTCCCAAGAGTAAGGCCACGTCCATGGCCATTCTTAAGACACCAAAATCGACAAGAGCAAGGCGATCTGTCAAAACACCAAAATCATCGAAAAAGTTAAAGAACAGCCTGAAAATGTAGGACAGTGTAATTCAGTGAACCAATTGTTATACACCAGATGCTAATTATTTTACCCCTACCTCACCCCCTCACATCATAAAGAGGCTATCGCGGCGGCACTCCCAAGAAAGCTTCACCCCCGAGCATGAGTAAAAAAAAGCTACTTATGGCCATGAAGTCGCGTTCCGTGATGCAGAGGCGTCCGCTCTATACGCGCAAGAGTCCCAAGTTGGCTACAAAGAGAAAAGCGTAAGTAATGGAAGGCGCTAAATGGGGCCGGAACCTTTCTCTAACACACATCCATTCGCCTATAGAGATGATCCAGGTCCTGATGGTGCATCGCCCTCGAAGCGCATGCGCTGCGAGAAGAAGAAGACAAGGCTGAACGAAAAGAAGAAGAAATGCGACTCGTCCATATCAGACGATAATCAGCAAGAGAATCCTAAAATTATAGATAGAGCTAGAGCTGACGGACTCCCCGTGGAACGGTCGTCCAGCTCACCAGAACCGACATGTTCAGTGCCCGAACTGCCGACACCAGGGCGTAAAACCTTCCGTCAGGCTAAGCCTGAGTCCCACTCAGTTGAACAATATGGAGCAGATAGTACTCCCACCATTATGGACTTGAGCCAAACGCTGATGATCAGTGAAATTCAAGATGCCGATGATTCCAATGAGGTTACGCTGACATATGAAAGAGGACAGCAGGTGGACCTATGTGATCTACAATCAGATGGACGTAGCGATAGAGAAGACGACGATGATTACGACGATGATGATGACGACGGTGAATCTGAAGAACAGGAACCGACTAATATTGGGGAAGTGAGGGGACGCCAACAACCAAAAGCGCAAAATAAGCAGAAAAATACCCGTAAGAGCGGATGTACCCTGATGTGACTATTGTCAATGTATATATATATGTATTGTAGAAGTCGGGCATATATTTAAAAAATGTTTCGGTAAGCTAGTTCAATAAAAATTCATATTAGCGATGCTAATGCCGATCAATATGCATACAATACACAAATTATCAGCTTTCATATAATACAATTGGCGTACATAAAGACGTACTTACATAAGAGTAAATATAGTTTATATTAAGCAATCTAAATATCTTCGCACACACACACGCAAATGAGCATCTACAGGAACAATGAGTTGATTGCATGCGATAGCCGCAAGAGAATAGAGTCCACACAGCTGTGCACAGGAGCGCATCGCAAATGGGATTGTGACACAACCGTTGAGTGTAATGCTGAGAGTAGCTGTTGAGCGTTGCTGCAACGAACGATGTTTATACATATACACTTACATAATAATAATCCACTCAAATCTGCTGTCCACTTGAAGTAAAAGGAATAAGAAAAAATCTCACTAAATGGAAAAATAGTAATGAGCAAAAGAGAAAACAATACTTAATAGAATCCACAGCTAGGAGTACAGTGAGCGCAGCGTGATCGAACAAGTGGAACTTGAAATGAGCGCAATTCAAAAGCTTTCGAAAAAGTGGAAGTCGAATTAAGCGCAATTTTAATTGCAGAGCACAAACATGCTTGCTCGCTTGTATCAATGCATGCATACATGTGTATATACATACATGCATAGTGTTGCTCAAGCGCTCTTGCATTTAGTTAAAGTAGAAGTGATTGGAGTATTAAGACACTGAATTGCTGCTCTTCTGCAGTAAATATTTTAAATAGTACTCTAATTAAATTTGTGCAGAGATAGATATAGATGTGCATCAATATTTCACTTTAAGATTGATTGACTACTGCAACTAGCTAAGCAGCTGGATCTACTTTTACCCTAATTCAATGTCCTATACTCGGTTGCTCTTTACCTATTTATAGGGCCTGAAAAATTCATATTTTGACTGAGTTTTTCTCACCAAGAAATGATTGAATGGAGTCGAAAGAAAGTCGCAGCTGCGACGGCAAAAACTTTTGAGATACGAGTATAAAAAATCGAAATGAAAAACTTGAGTTTGCAAAAAATTCATTTTAGTGACGCACGTAAAACTACAAAAGTGTGTGCCACGCCCACTCGCAGGCAATGACAAACTACTATGTATGTATGTGTCGGGCATCACAAGGTGCGCCTTCTCTTACGCACGCGCCCCCCGCACCAGTCGTTTCCATGCCCCACCGATCAACATTGTTGTTATTGTCGTCGCCCCAGGCCCACGTAAGTTTTTAGAGGCTTAATTAAATGCATAAACTTCTAAGCATAAACACAGTTGCTCTTACTCTCCCGCTCTCACGCTCGCATGCTCTCCTGCTCTCACGCTCTCTGTCTATCTTTCGCTCTCTTCGCTTGTTTCACCCATATCGAAGCACCATGGGACATCTTTTTTGAGTTTTACATTGTTTACGTACTATGTCATAGTTACATATGTATATGTGTGTGTGCGTGTGTGTGTGCTTGTCTGTGTGTCTTGTTGCTAGCTTTTTGGTAAAGTTCTTAGCTAAAGTGTTGCAATTATATTGATTGAATTTTGCGGTGCTGCCTTTTTACAACAACAAAATGCTGTGCGACACACACACGCACACAAAGACACACAAAGACACACAGCACTTTTACGCCCACATGGTGCCGCAGCATTTGCGCACAGCAGGCGGGTGTGGCACTTGCTGTGCAAAGCAGCAAGCTTTAAGCACTTAACACCTTTACCACAAACGCATTTACCACCTGGCATTAGCATTTCTTAATAGCTGCGGCAAAAATTTGCGACGTTTTGGTTAATTAGTGAATAGAATGCGAAAAGTCGACATTTATATTTATATAAATGTATATGTATGTGAATATTATGTAAGAGTTATTTAAGCTGAATTTTAATAATTTGAATAAATAATCATTTCAATAGTAGCAGCTAAAACTAGTTTTCCTTTATTATTTATTAATTCTTTGTAGTACTTTTACATTCAAGCTTTGTCTTTATGTGCTAAATAATTTAATCATATAATATAAATTTTCAAATTGAAATTGAATTTGACGAATATTTGACTGTTTCCTACACAATATTTCGAAGCTTTTTTAAGAACAATTTTCGAGATTTTAGATCTTTTTTTTATAAGAGAACCTTTAAAGTTTTTTATTAATTTTTAAATTGATTTCAAATTGATTTTTTTTTATCAATTATATTATTTATTATTGTGCTGACTTTATATTAATTAAAAATTTTTATTTTTTACATATAGATAAATTGTTAATAGAGCATCATTAGAAGCTAGCTTCAGTCTGTCTTGTAATCGACATATAATGATAAATAATGAAAAACTCAAATAAATGATATACTTATATTTATATACAGTGCTTATCATAATTATAGCCCACCCTGCAACTTAAACTTTGAGCCCGTTGTAACAAAATTTTTAAGGTTTTTTAAAAATAAATTTTACAGCACATTATAGACTGGAGCATGTTCAGTAGTTTTATCAAAATTTTGGTTCAATTTATGGAAAACTAAGAAAGAACCGTTAACTTTTGCTCTGTGCTAGTATTTTTGCTTGCATTTTTGTGTATCATAATTATAGCCCACTGTCGCAAATTTGAATTTATTAAGTGCGGAACAGACTTTTGGCTTTACAGACATTGTAATTAAGTAAATTTAGATTGTTTTTAAGAGATGCCGCTTGGAAAACAATTATCTTATTATGAAAAGGGCCGTATTTTCTCACTTTTCGAGTCAGGAGAGTCTATTTCGAGTATTTTACGAATTTTGAAAAAAAGTCAAAGTGTAATTAAAATTTTTTTGGATAACCCCGAAGAATAAGGATCAAGAAGACGTACTGGGTGAAAACCGTTACTAATTGCGTACGATAAACGCAAAATTATTAAGAAAGCCAGCAACAACCCAACCGCTTGTATAGCTTTGGCCGCACATGTGGCCGAATCTATGTCAGCGATGACTGTTTGGCGAGTACTTAAGAGCTCAGGAATAAATAGGTCTAAACTGACCAAAGCATCCATGTTGCTAAGTCGCCACAAGGTTGCTCGACTTGGTTTTGCCGAAGGACATACTGCGACCGATCTGACATACGCGCGTTTGAATCATCGTCTTTTGGCTTACAGTATATTTATAAATTTTTACCCTAACAGGTCGTATTTTCTGATGGAAAGAAGTTTAACCTGGATGGTCCTGATGGGTTTGATACTTATTAGCATGATTTGAGGAAGGATCCTATGTTTTTTTCAAGGCCAAACTTTGGAGGTGGCTCCGTCATGATTTGAGGTCAATTTTTTTCATTTGGTACCTGGGAATTGAAGTTTGTAACGAACCGAATGAACAGTGAAGAGTATATTCAGGCTCTGGATAGTATTCTCATTCCATATTCAAGGGAATTACGTGAGAAACCAATGGTTTTCCAACAGGATAATGTCAGAATCCATGTGAGCAGACGTACAAAAGAGTGTTTGGAGGAATGTCATGTTGATGTCCTTGACTGGCCAGCATGTTTTGGGGATCTCAACCCGATAAAAATGTCTGGGGTAATCTTGCAAGACGTGTGTATGCCAAAAATCGCCAGTTGGAGACAGTTGGATATCTTAAAACGCAAATTCTAAACGACAATGACTAAATAACAAAGTTTCGAAAAGGACCTTTTATTAAATTTAGTGGTTTCAATGAGGAAGAGAATTTTTGAGTTAACTAAGACAAATGGAGGCCGGACTAAGTATTAACATTAGTTTTTCCATAAATCCGCAACGAATTCGGATTTTTTTTACAAAAATATGAATATGGGCTATAATTTTGATACAGAAAATGGTGCTGTTTTTCCATGTTTTTTACTTCTTTTTAAGAAATCGTTATTAAATCGTGAATTTTAAGTGAAAAAGTTTTTTGCCATTCATAATTGAAATATTGAACTACTCATTTTTGAAGATTTTGAGGAAATATTCCATTTGGGAAAAATTTTCTGCCGATTCGTTTAAGTGGATTAAAAGTGGGCTATAATTATGATAAGCACTGTATATTAGCTATTTCACTGTTTGACTATTTTGTTGCAATTGTTTTAATTTTTCGTTAGTTGAAATCTATTTGAAATGCAACTTTGTGCGTCAAGGCATAAATCTTCGGCACAAATGGCCAAACAGCAGCCAAACTGTGTGAGTGAGTGAGACAGAGAGAGAGAGAGAGGGAGAAGAAGGCGGAACGAAGAAAAAGTGTGAGAAAGAGCAGGAGAGTGTGTGTGTGTGTGTGTGCGCGCTGGGAGGCAGCAAAGCGTAGCTGCGAAACGGCAGTAGCATATGTTGTGCTTTTCTATATATTGTCGCAACATCAGTCAGGATTAGTTGCAGAACTTTGCCATTGCTAGACTAGACCCGGTTTCTAGTCCTTCCAGTCTCCGCTACTCCGCCTCGCCGACCTACTCCTCCCCCTATCACCCAGGGCTTGCAAGTCATTCTCATCTTGTTTGTCATGCTGTAACCGTCTCGCTGCGTGCTCCTAACATGGCAGCAGTTGCCCCAACGTATCATTGCCTCCTTCCTCTTCCCGCTCTCTTCGTCTCCATGCCAGCAGCTGGCTCTCTACAGTAGCTTCTACTGCTTCATACCTCTGCTGCCTGTTGTTAGCCTTGTCCTTGTTGTCTTGTCAGTTGAAGTTTTGTTGTTGTTGTTTTTGTCCTTGTTATTGTTGTTGTTGTTGTTCTTACTTGGTTTTCTGTTTGTGTTTTTGGCCCGCCTTCACTGCTTGAAAAGTTACTGGCATTTTCTTTGCCCTCATTGCTGTTGTCGTTGTCTTTTGCTTTGCCGTAGCACTTTACGTATAGATGCTCTAGGCCATGGAAATTAGTTGCATATAAATTCCAGGGAAAAAATTCCTAGACACATTTTGAAATGACAAACGTGTCGCGATTTTAGTTAAACTATTTAAGGCCACAAGTGCAAAGTGTAAATTAGGCGCATTTTCCAGTGGAATGCATCAGAAATAGCGAATTTCAAATTACGCTCATAGGTATTTGGGTTATAGTATCATTAAAAGTTTCTGTTAATAAATTTTTAATATTTTTAAATTCGGCTCAAGTTTCTATTATATTTAATATATTTTCGTATTTCTTTTCACATTCAATCGGTTCAAGTTCAATACAAATTGAAACTCTATTTTGAAAAAGATGTGGTTTTTGTTTGATATTCTTAGTTTCTTTTTCTACTCTAATTACATATATTTTAAATTAATTTTATTTTAAAAATAACCCTTTGCCATTTTCCAAATGCAGAAAGTCCTTTGAAGCGTCTTGCATATTTTATTCAACTATTTTTAATTAATTTTGCGTATGCAGCAAAATATTTTGCTAATCTGCCATTTTTTCACTTTACTCTTTTCGTTTATACACATATTTCATATAAAGTTTCGTTCTGGCTTTTTACATAGTTGAAATAGATTGTTGGCGCATATATATATTTATTAAACGCTGACAGCTACAAACGTTGCACTAATTAAGTTTTTTAATCAGGCATAAAACGTGATTTGGCTCGTTAAGCAAATTAGTTGTATTTAAGTGAATAAATTAATACAAATACCTTGAAACACATACATGTGTATGTATACAAGTGGAATGACATCTGTATTAGTGACTGCATAAATTGGCTCAATCAAGAGTATTTGATTCCAATTGTATTTAACAAATAAAAACAAGTATTTATTGGCGCTTTGATTAATGGGCAATGGGCATGGCTGTTGATTAATCGATCCCAAATGCATTTTTAGCACAAAAAAAAAAAAAAAAAATCTTTTAAATGAGGCTTCAGCCAGACGAGAAAAACTGGCGTGAGATGCATAGGAAAGTTTTTGCTGCTAGAATTCGTTTAATTCGTATCGAATGACTTCTTTTTAAAACTTACCAAAAATTTATTTAATTATATATATGAAAAATGAAGTTTTTTTTTTTCTTTAGTAAATTTATTTCATGATTATTTTGCAATAATATTTTCAATATATAAATTAATTTGAATTAGGAATGTGAATGGCCCTCATTATAAAGGAAATAATAAATTAGTTGCTCGAATATATTTATTTCTCGAGGAATTATTATTTTATCAAGTCAAGTCAAATAGTCTCGACTAAAGCACTCTCACTTTTATATAGAAACTAGATCACAGAATACCTGATGTCCTACATGACATTTCTCTGGTCAACTATGAATAGATCAGCTTCTGAACTGCTGTTATTTTCTAATTAAATATAACTATAATGAAAATGTTCCGCAATTTGAAATTTCCATAAAGTTCACATCGAGCTGGAAAGTTTTCGCATCCGAAATGTAAATAAAACGTATCAAATGCCGGCTGACAGCTAATTTGTCAATGCAAACGAAATATTTATGAGTGAAATGCAATTTTTTTTATACAAGAAATATATTTGTTTGATTTAATTTCGTATTTCGACTGTCGCCTGACATTAACAATTCAAAAAAACAAATAGCTCTTTCAAATATTTGGTATACAATATATATATGTATGTATTTTTATAAATGATATATGCAGATGGCGAGAGATTGGGCTGTCAGCAGCGTGGCTGACATGATGTGACTTTTGACCGAAAATCAACAAACAATTTTATAATTTGGCCAACAGCTGAGTACGCACATAAACACAGACACATACACATACACATACACACATTTTTTTCTTGTTTGGCTTGCAAAATTTGGTCGATTTTCTAATTACAATTTTTGGGGCTATGAATTTGTCGTCATGCGGCTGACAGCTTTCAGCTTTCAGGTAGCCGCAACAAAGGCTAAAGAAAACAAAACACGAAACGGCAAAACAAAAACTGCGAAAAAGAGAAACAAAAAAAATGAGCAAATGTTAATAACAATATTTACAGCTCGAATGAAAGCGAAACGAAGCGGATGTGGCAAATGACAGGTGTATGTGCGCAGAGGGGGGCCGGATCTGGCAGAGCCAGGGGCAACACTGAAACAGCAAACAATATGCTCGCATTCAGTTGCTGGACGCCATCGAAAATGCGTTAAACAAATAAATTAACGCATTTGCTGAAAATCTGCAACATATTTGGTTAATAACGAAAAAGCCTTTTTCCCATATGCAAATTTTAGTTGGCAAATTGTAAATTGGCTCGCCTAAAACATGTATACACATATGTATGTGTGCGTGTGTGCATAGCAACAATTTGCACAAAAGTCGGCAACGATTTTGTTTAATAAACTGCTTAAATATTTACACAAACAATAATTGCTCAATGCGTGTGAGATGAGCGATGAGCGTATTAGTTGATCGGATCGAAGCTGCTTTGCAATACACTTTCCATGGATGGATAGTATGCCAATATATTAATAATATTATCATATTATAGACTAGCAATTATAGAGCAATTAAGTTACTTGAAGAGAGTGTGATGTACAGATATTCAAGCTAGAAAATCACAGAAAATCACAAAGAAAAGTTTATCAGAAAATTTAAAGAGCATAAATCTTATCTGTCACTGCTGTAGAGTAAGGAACAGAATATTTTACATGGTAATGTATTATTTATATTATTTTATGGCATTTAACTTAAAAATAAATATTTATATATTGATTTCCAACATTATAATGGTATTTATTTCTATAGTTCACATTTTATTCTGCTTTACAATATTTATATTGCTTTGAAGGCAAGGGTGAAGGTTTTTTTTTATTATATATATTATATTATTTTTATACCCTGAACCCATTGAAAATGGGAAATCAGGGTATAATGGTTTTGTGAAAAGTATGTAACAGGCAGAAGGAATCATCGCAGACCCCATAAAGTATATATATTCTTGATCAGGACGACGAGCTGAGTCGAAATAGCCCTGTCCGTCTGTCCGTCCGTCCGTCCGTCCGTCCGTATGAGCAAAAGGATCTCAGAAGTTATAAGAGCTAGAGAGCTGAAATTTGGCATGCATACTCGTGTATATCATAGGCAGTACGAGTTTGCTTTATTTTTTCGATAACTCATCCGATAACTTTTTTATCGAGAATAATCGAAAAATCGACATTGTTTTTTCAGCCTAATCTGAACACTTTTCAACCAGGAGACTTCAAATTTGCGTTGTATATAGAGTTAATAGACACAAAGATTTTGTAATTTACAGATTTTGGATACCACGCCCCCTTCGCCCCCAATTTGTAAAAAACGCATTTCAAGTACTAGAGACTTGTGCTTTGGAATGTACACACATTTTAACTATATGAACACATTCTGAAAGTTTCATAAAGATACTCTTACTACAAGAGAAATTATTCAACAAATAAATTGTCATAATATTGCCCACACTGCAGCGCAGCACAAGCGTAGCCGCTGCTTACTGCGCAGTTAGCAGAGCGCGTGCTTATAAGTGCATGTGTATGTATGTGTGCATAGAAGAAGTGCAGAATGATTAGAATATCAGCTTGGAGGGTTCAGGGTATCTCCCAGTCGAGCAGTCTCGACTGGAGCCTTCTTACTTGTTTATTATATAGTTATTATAATTTTTTTTTTTTTTTGATTTATTGTGATTTTTGATTTAGCGGGGTATAAATTATCGAGACTCGACTGCATAACATATCTTAGTTAGTGTCCCAAGGCACTATAGTCAAAAATACGATCTAATTTTCAAGCCTGAAAAAAAAAGAAAAATCCGACTTCTTGATAAGGTGCTGAGTAAAAAATATATTTGGCTTTAATCGTTTAATCGTCACATCAGTCATAAGCAAAATACGAAGGCACATACATATGTATGTATATCATAATATATATATCATATAATTTTTGTAGTATAATAATACTGTTGTTAAAACAAATCGAACTCCCGCTCGATTTCATCTATATGAATATACCATAAATGAACGAACTATCCTTTTTTTTCCAGTGTCACCTGCATCATGCCAAGTTGCGTATACCCCAAAGGCTTTCAACTGCTGTCGATTGTAGCCCGAAGCTGGGAAATTGTTTGATATTTGCATAGGTCGCGTATTTTGTGATTCACGGCTTAGCAAATAGATTTTCAATATGCTCTATACGTATGTGTGTGTGTGTGTGTGTGCGAAACAGTTCATTGTATACCTCAGTAATTACATTGTATTTATTTGTGCTGTATTCGATAGTTAGTTGCGCTCTCCGCGCGAGCCGTGGGGCATGTTGCAAGTGCGGCAAGTGCTCGACTCAACAGTTTCCAGCATAATTATTGCAATTTATTTTGTTGCCAAAATCTGTGCAAACTATTTACACACACAAGTGTGTGTGAGTGTGTGTGTGTGTGTGTGTGAGTGAGCGAGCATTGCAAATTGCATGAAGAGTTTACTTGTCGGTCACACTTCATTATATAGTCGTATAACTATTTGATGCCCCTACCCCCTCGTCGCCCCTCGTCCAGGCCAGCCAATCAATCAAGCGCTAAATGCAATATGCATAAAATGCATTTGTTGAGTTTGCAATTTGATTTAGCACAGCTTTTCCTTCCAACTCTGTTGCAGTCCATGAAATCACCTCAGGGTTTTGTGAATTTACTAAATATGTGGGTAAATATGTGGATTTGGGGCTGTACAATGAGAATTTAGTGAAACAATTGTTAATAGTTTATATGAATTGAAAAGCAAAGTCAATTATGGTGCTTGAATTTTCTGCTCTACTATTTATTCATTATCTATGCAGATCTGAAGTCCTGAAGTCAGCAGCAAGGGGAGAAGCAGTTTCAGATAGTTATATGTTCTGCATTAGGACCAAGCCATGTCCGTCCGTCTGTCGGTTGCCCTGTTCAGCTGTGCATCTGTCCATAAGTTCTATAAGCCTATGGTGGATTATGGAAACTGCTGGACAGATGGCCAAGTGCATGCTCTGGACATTTTTTAATATACATTTCCATCTATATTTGATAGATTATATCAGTTTCCTATTTTCGACTATTTTTGAAATTTTGCATGGAACAGTTTTTCTGATGAATATAATATATATATTGTATATTATAAAGAATAAGAGTTATGATCTGTAATAATTATTTGTTATTTCTATCATAAAAATTAATTTGAATAACTAAAAAATAATTTTTTTTAATTACTCCAAAAATAATTCTTATATTTAAATTTTTTGCTATACAAGTTTCCCTTAGGTAGCACTCTATTAGCTATTCCTGTAAAAAGTTAATAGACTGACTAGAACAGCAGCTCTACACAAGGTGCAGGATATCTTTTAGTCAGGCAATCCAGCCGAGTATTGTGGCTCTATTAATTTAACGCTGTTCATTTGAGACTCGCCCAAGGTTTTGCATAGCCTAGGAATAACACCTATGTATATCTATATAGATAACACTCTTCTGCAAATATTACTAAGAATAACTAAAGTTATCTTCCGCAAATTTCAATTGGTATCTCGAGCTTTCTGCAGCCGTTGCCTTTCCCTGCCTTTGGGTCATTTGTCGCTGATATTTATGCGTATTTGCAGGATATTTAATTAAAGTTCAACTCGCGCCATAGCCAAAAATCCTTTAAATGGCCTCGCCAGGCAATTTCAGAGCGACATCCAGCCAGGTGTTTAGCTGTGCGCCAAAAAAAAAAAAAAAAAAAAAAAAAACAAACAGAAAATCATGTTCTCAAAATTTATGCGCCCTAACTTTGCACGGCAAAGTTTTAAGCTCGTCCCCTGCTCAGATGTGGGCACCTTTTAAAGTTCTTTGGCTTTCTGGGCCAGATAAGGCCCACGGCTAGGTAAAGTTTGGCATTCATTGCGAAATTAATTAAATGCGCGCATATCTAGCCTGGGCCTCGACTCACGACTCACGACCCAGCAGTCACGACTCACGACTGCGCCCATAAACTGAGCACAAAGCCGGCGATTTAATTGCGCCCAGCCAATAATAATTGGCCAAAGCGGCTTTGCGGCAGCACACGGCAAATATAAACCGTTCGCCAGGTGCACAGGCTGAAGATTTTGGCTAACATTTGCGAGCATTGTGCAGCAATGTCTAACTGTAAATGTTTGCTGAAGAGCCCGATAAGATTGTTTTATTTGAGAGTTATTTCTAAATACTTTATATACCCCTTTGAAATAGTTCACACAGTACGACGAGTATTTCAAATTTATGAAAACAAATTTTTAAAAATAATAAATAAAATTGAAAATATATTTAAAGCTTCACTTTTTTCCAATTATTTTATTTTTTATTATTTAATATCAAAGATAATAAATACAAATTATATTAAATATATTCAAAGCTTACTCTTTCGTAATTATATGGCATTATATATACATATGTATAGGGTATCTCCAAGTCGATGTTTTAAACCTCATTTACCTGTGTTTCTAATAAGCCTGATAAGATTACTTTTTATGAAATATATTTATAAATTTTTTTACATACAATCGAAACAGTTAAATTATTAAATTTATCATTAATAATTAACAATAAACAAATTAAAAGAAAAATTAAAAAATGATTATACATATAATTATTATGTTATAGTAATTATTATTATATACAAATTAGTATAGGGTATCTCCAAGTCTTTATTAAACTGTGCCAATTACCTGCTCTTCTGATTGTCTTTGGGTCTGGCTTGCGGCTTTCCCCGCTAAACTTATCAAAAGTTATGTCCAGACGTACTTAAGTAGTCGCTTATGCCAGTTAGTTTCATTTATTTATTTACTTTTCTGTCTCTTTCTCTTTCGAGTATCCTTTACCCCGAGCTGCTGGTTTTTGCTTTTGTGTGGCAACGGGGACGTATTACTTTAAGCGGCTTAAATACTTTGGCTGTGTGTGGCTCTGTGTCAGCGCACGTGTGTGCTCATGTCTGATTGTCTGAGCTCCATTGTTAACTGTCTCAGCAGTCAACTGAAAAATTGATGGGATATAATCAAAATTTAATGGAATTTCATAAATATATACATACATACATACATGCTGACATTGCAGGCGTTGCCAGCGGGCAGTTGATTGAGTTGGCAAAATGTCGATTGTTATCGATAGCTTTAACAAGAGTTTTGGGTAATTAAGGTATTATTTAAATTATATATGTAGCTTATATATTTGTGATTTGTTTTTAGTGTTGTGGATTATATATGGATTGTTATCGATATCAAGTGACGTGAAGTGAAGCAAATGAAGTAAAAATATTTGTAATTTGACTATAGTGTCTCATTAGTCAACCAATCGATGTATCGATTCTTATCGATAGCAAGGGTTTAGCTACTTGAGACCTTCTTCATAAATTAAGTTTATATATTTGCAATTTGTGTAAAGTGTATCGTCGTTTACTTGTCTATCTATCTATCTAATTATTATCGATATCTATCAATTTTCAGCTTTGCTTGATGTTCTATCATCCACAAAACACTTTCGGGCGCAGAGCACGCAGCACACCTGACCTTTTTACAGCTTAAATAGCGGTAAGTCTTTGGCTTTATCTGAAATCCTAGTGACTTGCACGTAATATGAGCAGCAACAACAACAACAACAACAACAACAACAGCAGCAGCAGAAGCAGCGGCAGCAAGTAACTGTATAATGTTAACTCGACTGCTTCATGGACAGTTTGATTTTCATTACCCCAAAAACGAGAACTTCGCATCGATGAACTGCATCAGGAGCAACAGCAAACGCAACGGCAAACACAAAAGCTGAGGACAGGCCAGCAGACCCCGTGCAGGACAGTTCACTGATGGGTTATTTTCTCCTCCTCTTGCTCGTTCCTTTCATTTTTTTTTTATCCAGTGCCATGTCCATCAAGAGGTTGTCTGAACGGGCAGCAAGGTTTGTCTAGAGAATAGCCATAGAGCACACACTTGGGCCAAGTCAAGTCAGTCTGAGAGTTGAGTGCTGAAAAGTTGAAATGCGACTCCCCATCATCATCATCATCATCATCATCATCATCATGAGCTGCAGCAGCAGCAGCAACAACAAACAACATTATTATCAGCAGCATCATCATCATGAGCATCAATGGGTATTCGGCGGCAGGCGAATTGTTCAGCTGCTGTGGCCAAGAAAGCCAGCGAAGCAAATTGTTTTTAATTAAAAGTAAACAATATCAATTCATTCGACAGTTATCCAGTTATGCTGCTGACAAGGCTTCCAGCTTTAGATTCAGCTCCAGCTCCAGCTTCAGCTCTTTCACCTACACCTATAGCTGCTCCTGCTGCTCCTTTCTGGTCTGCATTGTTTGCCAGGGATTAAGAGAGCACAAAAAAAAAAAAACTCACACACACACACACACATACTCTGTACGTGAGCGGTCGAGTCTGTCATGACCTGTCTATACTTATATCAATATCTATATTTATATCTATACTCTTGTACACATACATATACATATCTATTATATATTATATTATACATATTATATATATATATATATATATATCAATTTATACAGCTGCCAGCAGTTTTTGACCATTATTAATTGTCTTGGTTGAACGCTTAATTTTGCAGCTAACGTTACTTTTATTTATTTATTTTTTTACTACTCCCCTCGCTTCTCTTATAAAGTTTTCTTTTGCAACTGTATTCCCGTTTTAATCAAGCTACTCTTTTCTTTTTTATTATTTGTTGCTAAACTTTGTTGCACTTTTAATTGGTCTGCACATTTTTGAAGTTTGTTTTATGATTTTTGTTTTATATAGATAAATGTATATTATTGTTGTTGTTCTTGTTGTCTGCGATTTGATGATCAGCACAAAAAGTTGGTGAGTGACCGTTAATTTTTGTGGGCACTGGATGAATATATATCTACATATATATACATTGAAACTATAAATGAAAACGAATATATGTAAAGTATAATTTATCTTGTAATAATTAATATTTATTTTTGCTGTGCTCTATTTTTAATGATAATTTTGAAGAGTTATAAATAATAAAAATAAAAAATAATAATAATAAAATAACAAAATAAATAATAAATATTGAATAATAAATAAAAAATAAGAAGAAAACATTTGAAAAATATTTTTTAGTTTCTATAAATGAATATAATATATTTAAATATCTTTCGCATATTTTAAATATATGCGATCAACTAAGCCTTCTCTGAATTATACTAATATATGTATAAATATATAAATTTATCTTCCTCAGTTAAAGATGAATTATGAATCTATATAAAATATTCTGCTCCACAAATTTTAGCTTAATTGTATAGAATTTAGAAACTATGAAATACAGAAACGAATCTCCCTTCTCACAATACATACGTTTCATTCAACTTAATCTACTCAGAATATACAGAGTACCTACTCTTCCAGTAGTCTGGACTCTGCATACAAATATATACGTCTACAAGCAGTAATTCTCACAGCTAACGGACTGGTTGACGAGTCGAGTTAAATCACCTTATAAAGAATAGAAAAAAGAGCTGTACGGAGCTCTAATAATATTCCACATACGCAGCGTATGCAAAGTGCGCAGACTACAGCGAGGGGGCGCAGGGAGGGGCGGTCCCTCATCATCATTATGAATTTTCGACTGATGCTGCTGCTGCTGCTGTTGCTGCTGTTGCTCCCTGTGGGCTGGTCTGGTGAGCTGCTGTTGTGTTTGTTGAAAGGAAATACATACGTGCGCATTCATTTCATTTCCGTTTTGTGTCAGCGACGTGGGACGGGGCGGACGGGGAGGGCGGGCAGTCCTGGGTGTTGCCATGACTGTGTCTCAGTAGGTTCTCAGCGCGCTACATATGTGTGTGCCATGCGTGTGTGTGTGTGTGTGTGTGTGTGTCCAACTATTTATTTTTATGACATAATGTAGCTACAGTTGCGATTGTCAGACCACCCTCGGCGCCCCTCTCCCAGGGCCCGTTCCTATCCCTCTGCCACTGTGAATATTGCCATCTAAATATGTGAAAATTGCTCATTTGAAATGTTACCAGAGCAATATGTGTAGAGAATGGGAAGGTTGAACTGCCATGAAGGCTGGCATGCTGGGCTGCTGGGCTGCTGGGATGTGGGGGTTGGGGGAATGGCTAGGCAAATTGCCTGTCAGAAATTTTGTAGCCAATTTGTTTTTGTTTCGCTTCTGTTTTCATTTTCTTTAAATTTTTTTTCCCGTTTTGTCCGATGCTTATCGAAAGTGCTTTGACGCTCGAATTGTTGTGATAAATACAGCATTTGAAAATGTTTGTTGCTTACAAAATAAAATGTTTGTTAAATATAATTTTATGTGAAATGTGCGTGTAGGGGAAAAAAGAAAGTGCTGAAAGGATTTTAAGCTTTTCAGATTGAAATAAAAATAGAAATGTTGTACTGCACTGAACATTTCGAATGGTGTAAAACATATTGTTATGAAAACTCCCATGAATATATATATATAAATATAAATTGATATATGAAATGAAAATAGCACTTCAAATGTGACTTAAATCAATACAAATTCGTTTATTCAAGAAGAGTAAAATATTATCAACATTTATCTATATATTTGTCTATATTATATTATAATACTCAGACAGAGTCTAGTCACAGCATTTAATGAATTTCCTTGCAAATGGTAAATGATGATAAATATGCTTAACTAATGGAAATGTTAAGCAGATCCTTTAAAGTGTTTCGGGCTCTAGGCGAGTGCCAGGCAAAAGGTCCCAGGACAAAAATGCGGCTCCTGCTGCTGCTACTCCTGCTGCTGCTGCTGCTAGTTTCGCCGCCTATCGCGCTCTGCCATTTTTCTATTCTCTACTCTTCTTTTATATGCTCGACGGCGAAATAATCTCATGCCTTCTAAAATACACTGAAAAGGGGTATTTCAAACAGGCAATGCAACTAGCATAGGGAGAGAGCTTAATAATATTTCAGAGGGCAATAAATCGATAGATCACGATCGTTAACTAATAAAGGCATAGTGATATGTATTTATGAAAAGCCGATTATTTTGGAAAATACGCATACAATATTGTTTATTATATGTATATATAAATACATAAACTAAAAAAATTATTTTAATATATAATTGAATACTTCATTGGTCAAAGTACTGTAAATCTAGTATTCAATTCTATATACATATAAACAAAACGATAACAATTCATAGTGGGCTAATACAAGTAATATGAAATTATATATAAATATTTTATGGAATAACTTCAATGACGGATTATTTTTATATTCTCTCAATATAAGAAACTCAAAAGAATTTGACACAGAATTTCACAGAAAATATTCCAAAAATGTTTTTCATCGATAGTTATGTGGATAATCGATAATTTATACAATCTTAATTTTTTAAGAAACATATCTAGCAGTATTTTTCAAGGGTATTCAGCAATCGGTTTTTGACTGCAGCCTTTGTGGCATTTTTTTTATTTTGGTGTTTGTTAAACGGCTTTACCTGCTTTGTATGCAACGTCTGCTATCAGCTGTTGCATTTGAAAAGACGAGTGCACTTTTGTGCCTCAACAAGCCCAAAAGTAACACTCGAGTCCTGGCTGCCTCCCAGGCTCCCACACAGGCATCCATCCCGCCAGCACCTGGGCATTATCAGCAAGAGACCAAGGACTGCTTAAAAACGTTAAAATATGTAGGCATACGAATATATACACATATATATATATATATTTATTTATTTATATGTGTGTACTGCTAATGGGAATAGTCCGAGTGTATATAAAATTCTAGGCTGGGTCAGCTTAAAGGCCTTTTAGGCCATTTGGCCTTTCGGCTGCTGGCTTTGGTAATCTTCAACTGATGGAACAACTTGTCGCTGGCTGACATTATGACAGCACCCGGTACGGGGCGGGGTGGGCTGGAGGGGTACGCCTAACTAACTTCCTGAACATGGCCAGATGACTTGTATGTGCCTGCTGCGGCTCTTCAATCTATTGTCTGGCAGATACCCGTACACGTTGTCATTGGCATACTTCGGCAAAAAGGCAACATCTAACCAGCAGCGAAAGCTAGAGAGGCAGACAGGGAGTCAGAGAACCAAGAGAGAGAGGGAGAGAGAGAGAGTGAGATAGGGCCATATCAAGGCGCTAAAGATATACATAGATATGGCCTATGTGGTCTGGTCTGCGCTACTTTTTACGTATATGTGCGTGTGTGTGTGTGTGAGTGTGAGTGTGTGTGGATCAATGGAAGTACGTGCCACTTGTTAGCGCACAATAGAGTCTTTCACAACACTGATTGATGCCCCAGCAAGGACACTGAAAGGATGTTATGCAGTTTGAAGCATGCCACAAGCCCTGTTGCTGCCGCTCTCTCTCCCTCTTTCCCCCGCTTTCTCCCTCTCTCTCTCTCGCTCGCTCTATGTTTGGCAGACTTAAAACCTATTACTTAAGTGAGTTAGTTCAATTGAGCTGTTGATTATCATCAAGCATAAATTTCCTTTCAGTTAGGCAAATTGAATAAGCTAGAAATTTGTCATTTATAGTAGAGGAAATGGTAAAAATAATAAATAAAAGGAAGTAGAATATGACTTTCAGAAAATATACAAATAAATTTAACAAATTACACATAAAATAATGTGTATAACATTTTTTCTTTTTAGCTGACTTTTATTTATTTATTTTTTTTTTTGGTTTATATATTAAAAATCCTTATACATATTTATATATTTCATGTGCACTCACTACATTGATTAGTTTTACAACTTTTCCTCTCTCTCTCTCTCTCTCTCTCTCTCTCTCTCTCTCTCTCTCTCTCGCTCTCCTTCTGTCTCTCTCTTTCTCTCTAGCGCCACTCGAGCCGCAGAGCTAGGCGTCAGTTTACAACACTTTTTGGCAAATGTTTGCCAAATATTGACAGAGCTATTATGCAGCGTGTACAAATTAATAGCAATAGCTGTGTAAACAACACACACAAATACACACACACACTCAGAGACTAGCACACACACATGCACATTAGCACATTGAGCGAATGCCTTTCGATTCTAGCAAAATCTCTTGAATGCTGTTTGCATGTTTGTACGCGTCTTTGTTGGCA
Source organism: Drosophila mojavensis (assembly GCF_018153725.1). Lineage (NCBI taxonomy): Eukaryota > Metazoa > Arthropoda > Insecta > Diptera > Drosophilidae > Drosophila > Drosophila mojavensis. The sequence goes on from NW_025318858.1 coordinate 9,168,723, forward strand.
AATTAACACACACACACACACTCACAAATACACATCAACGCATTTATAGACACATGCATGAGTCCTACATAAACATATACACAGGTTAGTCAAACAAAAAGCGTTGCCTACCTTTGCGGGCAGCGTATTTATTTACGCTTTTCAACTGCCTTACCACATGCAGACTGTGAAACAGAGAGAGAGAGAGAGAGAGAGAGAGAGAGAGAGAGAGAGAGAGAGACAGAGAGATAGATGCTTCATTGCCTGTCTATATATCATATGTGGTAGTTATACAAACATAAGTAAAAATGCTGAAACTATTTTCATGGCTGGAGTAAACGAAATGTTTATTAGACAGCAAAATGGATAAAAATCGATTTTTAATGCTGCATTTGAATACATCTATAAATGTATAATATCATATGTATATATATACATTTGCATACACATTCAGTTTGCCTCGTAGTTTTTCAAGTAACATAAAAATATTTACTATAAGTCTGTAAGTATAAAAATCGATAAATATCGATACTCATACCTGTGAAGATAAATATCAATAAATATATTGATATAAATCAGTTTGTGAATTCATAATTAATATATCTCATCTATGATGCAGGCTATATTTAGCTAGAAATTTTTTAATATGCTCTGCCATTAGTTAAAGCTCTGCTATATCGATAAAACTCGAGTTTCAGTTTTCTATATCATATATTAAAGATGCGCAACTACGTAGGCATCTAGCTTGCTTTATATTTAGTTTAACATTATTATGAGAATTCCATATCTTTAATATTTACGATCTGTGCTCGTATTCACTTTCCCATCTCCTTTCTTAAGCTGAAATCTATATTTAAGTTTTCTGCTTTCAATTTCATCTGAATGTTCGCCTACTTTATGCACTGCACCTTTCTGACAACCTTTCACACTAATTAGCAACATTTCCGAAGGCAGTTTTAAGCTTGGCTGCAATCCTTTCACTTTTTAGCATACTGTAGTTTAGTTCTTTTTTTTTTTTTGCACTTTCTGGTATTTCTTTCTTGTCCATTCTATGCCATGGCATGGATAACATAACCTTAAAAAGGCGAAATAGAAAAGAAAATCACGGGCCAGGCGTCAGCTAATTAAGCGCGCTGAAAAGAAGTCAAGCTAATGGAACGGGGCTATGCCCTCGACCCACTTGGCGGTGCAGTGGGTCGACGTGTTAGCTTGAAGTTATAGTTGACGCTGAAATTTTGTGCCAGCTGCCCGCTAACGAAGTTACCACAAAGTGAAAGCCATCCAGACTTCTAGCTGCTACCTTCTGCGTTGTAGGCGCTAATTAATTAGCGCCCTTTTTTGCATTACATCTGTTTTTCATCTGTTTTTATTATTATTTGTATATTTTGTATTTCTTTTATCTCACTTCGAGCGCAAGTTGATTCAATGTCGGCCACTGGCTAATGAGCCGCGTGAACTGCGTCAAGTGGGTCGCGAATCTGGAATACATAATTCCATTGCTGGCGGGTTAAAGTTTTAATTTCATTTGACAACATACAAATGGTTGTTCGGATTTTGGACTGAAATTGTATGAAATGACTTTTTAAATAAGTTTTCAGATAAGTGACTTGATTCGAGGCAAAGGATTCTCAGTCAAGCTGATATCAAATCAACTGTCAGTCAAGCGAGCCACTTAGAAAATCAATTGGGAATCAGAAAGTCATTTAGCTAGTCAATCAACAAGTCTGTCGGGCAGTTAATCACACAGTCAGCTAGACGGTAATCTTCAAGTTGTCAACTAACCAGTCGGTTAGACAGTCAATCAGTTAATGAATACACCAATCAATTAGACACTCAGTCAACCAGTTGGTCAATTACTCTAAGTCAATCAGAAGGTCAGACGAGTTTATTAGTATTTGTATAAAAAATTTAATTCAACAAGGTCAATCAGTTGGTCAATCGACTAGGCATTAGCATATCAATCATTAGGTCAAGTCGGTCAATCAGTCAAGCAATCTGCCTAGCTTTGGCTTTAACTCAATTATATTCCGTTATTGCAAATTGGATAATTGGATAAAAACAAGCAACATTAAACAGTTAGTCAATCGGACAGTTAACCAGTTTTTATTCAACCAGTTTCTTGGGCGGGCAATCATTAGTCGTTAGTCAATCACCCAGTCAATCACGTTGTCAGCTAGTTTTACTTATTCAATCAATCGATCTATTCGACACTCAATCATCAATACAATATGTACTCAATCCGCCGATCAATCAAGAAATGAATAGAGCTGATTGCTCTATAAGCAAATCACTAGTCTATCAATCAGCTCGTCAATTAGGCACTCAATCAATAATAATAAAAATGTCAATTAGCTATTCAAATCACAGTCATGAATCAATCAACAAATAAAAGATCATATAATCACAATTTCTGGCAGTCTTTATAAACATCCAAATAATTAAATTAGTAAACTCCTTTGTTAATCTGTCAATCAGTTAATGCAAAGGGAGGCAATTCCAGTCGGTCAAACGTTCGCTCGGTCAATCACACTCAATCAGTTGTTGCTCAGCAATTTCATAGGCTCAATGAATCACTCGGTAAATCGCGTTTAATCTGTAAATAATTCTAATTTTTAATTCGATTTCTAATTGGTATTTAGCATAAATAGGCGTCAGCTGTGCATTTGCAATTACGCTCAACATTTGGCATTTATTTCGTGAATATTTGCGATTTATTTGTTAGCTGTTGCGAATAGAGCCAAATTGTTTACCAGCTATCAAAATCAATAGCCAGGCTCGCAAATGCGAATTCAAATTTATGCACATATATTTATGGGCAGAGCGAAATTATTGTGAAATAAAATAAATTATACTATCTCAAACAATAAGCAACATGAGCTGAACAATAAACTTTTGTCAGCGACTGTTCTGTCTGCTCGTCTTCCTCTTCTACTTTTTTTTCAGTTTGCCTGGCACACCTGTTACAGCAGCAACAGCAACAACAACAACAACAAGTAGATATAACAACACCTTGGCGAAAAGTTTTTGGTATTCTCAAGCGATTGTTGGCTGTGGCTGTTGCTGTTGTTGTTGTTGCTGTGGCTGTAGTTGGTGTTGAGTTTTGTTTGCTTGTCAATGCAAGGCAACAACAACAACAACAACAACAGCAGTGGAGCAACAGCGACTGATAATACTAGTCGCCATTGCATAATGAAATCAAATTGTAAAATAATTTGCATTTTATAACAAAAACAAAACATGTAAACAAAACTTTTTTGTTTTTCCCTTAAGACAAGAGCAGAACAATTCAGTTGAGAGACAGCAGCAGCTGCTAAGTTATGGAAATGTTGGAGTTTTGACAGCAGCCGAAGAAGAAAGCATACTTGATTGAGTATTCAGAGTGACATATTCAGCAAGTAAATGCATAGAGCAAATTATACGGATGTATAAGAAGAGATAAGCGAAGGACTTGATCACTGTTTGAAGATCTATAATGATTTCCATGCATAGGGAGAAGCGAGGTGAGAGCTGAAAAGACTTAAAATATGTGGAACCGATATGTATAAAGAGAGATAAGCGTAACGCTTGACTTAAGATTCATAGATCTCTATAATTAGAGAGAAGCGAGGTGAGAGGTGAAAATAATTATAATATGTGGAACAGAAAAAATGATATGAATATATAATGATATGGATATATATAAAGAGAGATAAGAGCATCGCTTGATAATGTATTTATGATCTGTATGCTTAAAAAGAGGCGAGGTGAGAGATGAAAAAATTGTAATATATATATATAAAGAGAGGTAAACGTTACGCCAGATCGTTGACTTCGGATTTGGGAATATTTCTATGCATAAATAAATGGAGAGGAAAAACTTAAAAATGAATGTTTATTTTTATTTTTTATTTTTATTAGTAAATAAATTCATTTAAAGAAGATTTTGGGTACTGAAATTTGAAGGTATCAAAGGGCGAAATTGAATTAATTTTTAGTTGGTTATTCATACATTTCTAATTAAAAATAAGTAAATAAAACAAACAATTTATCGCAATTACAAATTCTTAGAAAGTCGCAAAAGAAATTCTTGAGATGCGTGAAAAAGCAACTAAAAGTTAACCTTGTGGATAAAAGCACAAAGGCAACAAACACTTGGCAATAGGATGCTTACACACACATACACTGAGCATACACTCTCCCTTTCACACACACATACACTTGCAATTACACGCACGCAAACACAATGCACAACAGATTGAAGTTGAGCTCTGAGCTGAAATCTTGATAACAAAGTAAATAATACAAATTCTCGCAATTTTTCTGTAATTAACACATCCCCTAACAAAACAGCACACACACACACACACACACACACACTCTCACACACACACACATGTGAATGGCTGACAACATTGCGTGCTGCAGGCATGAAACGAGAAGCCTGTTTCACAGGTGCTCGTGTTGAGGGTTGCCAGCAGCGCTCACAATTTACAAAAGTGTTGTCAGCTCGCATTTTTATGAGCTACACATATATACATATACATGTGTATGTGTGCGAAAGGACATGCAACCTGTGTTTGTTTATGAGCTCATGTCAAGTTTAAGTGCAGACTTCCTCGCACTCAAATGCCAAATTGGCACGTCACTTGCATTGTTTTGCTGTGCGTGCGTGGACAGGTGTGTGTGTGTGTTTGGATGTGTGGGTGTGTGCGTTTAGTGTCTACAATTTGTCTGTCAGCCATACAAAAGGCGTGAGAATGTAACAGCGTTGAGGCAGCGTGTTAATCATGTAAAAAGCAATTAAAACCAAGCACAGCTCACTCTCTATCCCTCTCTCTCTCTCTCTATCTCTCTCTCGGTGTCTCTCTCTCTCTGCTCAGATAATTTTGCATGTGAGCTCCATTCAGGCGAAAGCAACAATAACTACTACAACAACAATATATATGATAATAATAATTTCATTATATAAATTGAATATTGATTGATGAATGCGCTCAACATTTGTGACATTTATTCATGTTATTCATGTTTGCATTCATGCGTTAAGCTCCATAAATTAATTGCCATATAAAAATATATGACAACGGCAGAGTCTTGTCTATCGCAATAAATATGACAGCAAAGGCAAGTGCCATGCCCACAAATACGGGCAGAGAGGCCAACAGAGAGTGTATGTAGATAGGAGAGATATGTTTGTTAGCTGAGTGAAATTTGATATGCACTGAGAGAAATTATGTGGGATTATTTTTTTTATTCGAAAGTGAAGTGATTGAAGTGTTTTGCAACACAGGAGAGCTTTGACAGAGAGAGCCAGAAAGAGAGAGGGGGGAGGAGAAAATGGCAGAGTAATTATTGTAGATGCTCAAAAAACGAGACAAAAATCAGTCTAGATTGGATGGGATGCTCGCTTTCCTCTCAGAGTCTTATAATTAAAATTATAAGTAAATTTAGAAATAAGCAACAAGAGTCGATAATATTTCTATTTTAAAATTTAAAGTGAACAAAAAACTTGTGAGCAATTATAAAAAAAGACTATAATTTTTTAACTGAAATTTCTAAATGTTTATATTTGGAATAACTTTTTTCTCTGAGTGTAACTATATATTAGTATTTTAATATATATTTCCTAGTATTTTTGCAGTGTTTTATTTATTTTTTTTTTTTTTTTTTTGTAGATGTCTTGTTTGTCTGCTTGAAATTTAAATAAAATGTCCGAAAATGCAAATATTTCAATGTAACTTGAATTTCTTATGAAAAGGTTCGACAAAAATGAATATAATTCAAAAAAGTTTACAGGCCACAGATTAAAAAAAATATGTATATGTATATATATACATTTATTTATAAATTTTTGTAGTCTGACTGAGCCAATTAGTTACTAATTATTTTGCTTTTTCATAAATATTTTTAAATTCACATTTAGTTTTCTTGCTGTAGTTTAAATTTTTCATTTTTTTATTTCTAATATAATTTATATAAATATTTCTTATAAATATATATATATTTTTATATTATATTTATGTGATATATATTTTTTGAATATTATTAGTTTAAGAAAAATATGCATATATCTTTTTCCCAATTAAAAATATTATGCAGAAAAGCTTGAATTGCCAAGAAATATTTCTTAAACAATACTCATTGACTGTTGAACTCTCTCCCCCTCTTTCTCTTTCCCACCCTTTCTCTTTCTCTCACTTCCTTCCATCACCTCTTCCTCTCTCTCTCTCCCTGAAGCTATGGTGCGTATCATCAATTTAGTGCGTAGATTTATTCGCCCTTTGGCATTTGCAGTTGAATTTTCGTTCGCCTTTGCTCTCTTTTATTGTCTTTGCTTTGGCTGCCTATTCGCTTTTAATTGTCTTTGTATTGTGGAATTTTTATTGTTGTTTCTGCTCTTGTTGCGAGCATTCCGTTCGGTTTGCTTTGCTTTTCATTGGTTTTTCGAGGCGCGTAAATAAATTTCATATCATGACATTTATTACTGACCCTTAAGCTTGGCCAGCCCACACTCTGTGTCTGTGTCTCTGTGTGTGTGTGTGTTACCGAACAGATTATGCCGCTTACCCCACAGAATCTGGCAGGATCTGCATACGGCTGTTGGTTACAATTTTCATTTAAGATTTGTTTGGCTCGTTTTTTGTTTGTTTTCATTTTGCATTTCTTTGGCTTCGCATTTTGATTTATTTTAGCACTCAATGGGGGCGTGGCATGCAAAAACGAAACAAGAGGACAAGCGGCGGGAACTGAGAACAATAAGCTGGCATGCTCATGAATGTGATTGTGAATGTGATTGCGATTGTGAATGAATGCCAAGATGAAGATTAAATGTAAGTGGACGACACTGAAAACAATTGTTGTTAATTTACGCGCCGAGCACTGCATAAGAAATTAATGAAAATGATGAAAAGAAAATGCCAAACGAGAAAAGTAGGTGGTAACAAAAAGAATATAGACAGAAAAGATGCAGAGAATTGCGAAAAATGTGCTCGCAGGCGCAGAGGCTCCTTTAAAGTTAACTTGACTGTGAAATTAGCTGAGCAAACGGCGAGCGCATTGTCTTTGTCCAGTTTGCATAATTTATTTATATTTTCATCTTCAGATACACTTGGCCACGCCCCGTCAGCTACTCGCCCTCGCCCTTTTCACTCTCTTTCAGCGGCAGTTAATAGCCAAGAAAATGCCAACAATTCCGCCCGAACAAATAATTACAGGGCTTAATAACAAATTTAATATTGCTCGGGCCAAGGACATGACGAGGCCTCTGTCTTTCACTCTCTTTATGTTTTCTCTATTTTTTTTTTTTTTTTTTTTGGTATTTATTTATTTTTTAACTGCTTGTTGCCTGAGCCTTTAACCCTTTGCTGTAGCTCTCAACTGTTGATTTTCTGCTCATACGTTTTATGCCTTTTAATGAGTCTGTTTGCTGCTTCGCCCTGTTTGCGCTTCAATAACAATGAGCATGTCCTGTCCTGTCCACTGTCAGCCACTCGCATCCTTATGTACTGACCCTTACGCACTCACACTCATACACACTCACAGATCCATGTGCTGTGTCCTTAGAGCTCTTGGCCTTGCAATTAGCTGTTGCTCTCTACAAAATTTCCATTTCCATCTTGTGCTTCCTTTGTCAGGCCGTGCAAACTCTTCAGAATTGCTAAGCAACTGTTGAAATATGAGAAATGTTTCTTTAGCTAATTGCGTCAAGTTCCTGAGTATTCGCAAAGCTACGAAAGCGACCAAGAAATGAGATTCTAAAGAATTATCTTTTCAAAGTAATTGAAATGAAATGAAATGGATTGAAATGAAATGAATGAATTGAAATCCTAAAATACAAACTAAAATTCTTATGAATTTAAAAATATAAAATAATAAGTTTTCCTGCTTGAAATGAATTTTTTCGAATATTTGAATTTATTACAAATAATGTTTGGTAAGAAAAATTAATATACGCCCTCATTAACTGTGAGAACCCTTATGGGTTATATGTTATAATAGCAGAAAATCATCGTCAAAAAATAATGTAGAAGGCAATTAAAAGGTAATTTTACAAAAAGACATTTTTCAGTAATAAAAAATTATGAAATATTAAGTTAATATTAATATAATATAAATAGATACCTGATTTTGATGAGGTAAAGTTATCCAATTAGAAAATAATAATATAAGAGATTAACATATAAACAAATTAATTAATTAAAACTCACATAAATCGTATTTAAGAATCAACGCCAAGTCATGTTTTGAAAGCCAAAAGCCTGCTCAGCTTTTCCACTCAATGTTCAAAAAAATTGGATGGATTCATTTCTAAATTTGTTACATCAAAAACTAAGCTCTTTGATTATTGTTGAAATTAAAAATTTTTATTTTTATTTTTTTTTTGCATTTTGGCTAAGTCAAAACGTTTATACATATATTAAATCATGGGTAAGCTTAGCTAACGTGCGATTGTGTTAACCCAACGTTGACCCAACTTTTTCAGCTCATTGTACCGTTAAATTAGATCCGCCACTGTTTGTGCCCTGCGATCTAGAGGAGTTTCGCGATCCCAACAAGAAGATGGCAGCGGCGTCTGCCTGCGAGGAGGTGGAGAAGCTCAGCGCCCAGGATGAGATCAGTGTATCGAGTATTATATCGGCATTGATACGACCTATCGAGCCATCCGACGATCAGTATAAGGTCTGCGATTGGCAAATCGATCCCAAGAAGTTTTTGCCAGTCAAAAATTCGGTTATCTTCAAGGAAACGCTGTTCATCTCGAAGCTGCGCAATAGCAACTGCAAACTGAGCGAGAATTTGAAGATATTTTTCGAGCGTGAATTGCTGACGATCGGAAAGTTCTGCCTAAATGTGGAGGAGGCATTCGATGGCTATGTGGTCTATAGCAGCAGCCGGATGAAGAAGGGCAAAGGCATCGCCGAGTGCGGGCATCAGCTGAAGGGCAAATACGATGATCAGTTTCTGTTGATCTGTGAGAAACGCTCGGAGACGGATCGCATCGATCATGCGGTCGTGGAGAAGACGCTCGAGGTGCGCAATCATGCTGACCTATATCTGACGGCCATACGCGAAACAAAGATCAACGAGGAGTCGCAGAAGTTCAAGGCGACGATCGACATCAAGGATCGGGATCACACCTTCGTCCTTGACGGCGGCATTCAGCTGCTCATGCGCCATCTCGTTTGCAATAATTTCGTCGGCTCCTTCGAGTACTACACGATGAATCTGTACGGCCGTGTGCTACGCTGCAATCTGGTCGTGCACAAGGAACGCAAGATCGTCCGGATCTTCTATCGCACCTACAAAAATGCCATTCACATCATAACGCAGCAGTGCTTCAACGATGAGCTGCAGGACGTCGCCGAGACCTTTATGACGCCCGAGGGCCGCATCATTCTGCACTACTGGCAGGGCTACAACTACCTGCTGCACGCCGTCTGCGCGCCGCCCAAGAAGAAGGAGCTCATCCTGCCCAAGCTGGAGCTAATGTGGCGACAGGATCCCGTCCTCTCACGCAAATTCCGCGAGCTGAAGGCTTTGAACTATGAGAACACGACAAAGTACCTAGAGTCGAACTCGGAGTTGGCTGACTTCATGCAGGACTATGTCCTCAATGTGCTGCGCTATAAGCCCTCCAATGTTCTCGAGTTCTCCATTATGTTCTTCCAGAATATGGCGAACAACTAAAGTCTATGCTAGCGCAATGAAACTAGATGTAAATGTAAAAAATGTCAAATTTGTGAATACAAACGAATTTTCGCAGATATTTTAATGAAAGTTTTTCATTTATTTTGAGCACTTTCATTCTGCAGTCAAAGTTTATTTGGCGGGGTTGATTCCTAGCCATGCTTATAGATATTTTATATTAGCTATATCAAGTAACCCCACTAGGGTACTCCCGCTGCCATGGCTCCCCCGATTCCCCATGAGCCTGGCAACTGTTGCCCAAGCAAATTCGTATAACCAAAGCAACCTCTCGCCTTGTTTACAGCCCTCAAATGAAACTAGTTGAAAATTCTCAGTTACAGTTTTGTGTTAAGCGTTTAGCCTCCCTCAAAAAAAGCTTAAGATAAAGTGTAAAAAAACATTTGAGACAATTTTTTTTTTTTTTTTTTTTCGTTTGATTGAAAATGGCCTGTTGCAAGGAGAAGGATCTCTACGATGGCGGCGGTGATTGTGTCAGCCAGCCCATTGACCTGCATCCGACGTCCGCGTGTCCGGCGCCCTTGATCTGCCCGCCGCCGCCCGAAATGGGTCCCATACGCCGCCGCAAATGGGATCCGATGCCCGTGGGCCTCGCGCCCCCGACAGAGGACGAGCAGCGACAGATGCAGGAGTATCTGAAGAAGGTGGTTGAGGAGCCCGCCCAGGCCCATCACCAGGTGCAGCACGACCTGCAAGCGGCAGTCGATAATCAGCAACAGCAGCTGCTGGACATCAAGCAGGAGCAGGCCAAAAGGGCGCCCATCAAAACGGAGGAGATTCAATTTGCAGTGAGTCAGCCAGCGAATATGCCCAGTGTAGACAGATATAAAGTATATTCTCTCTCTCCCTGCAGCGCTCCATTAACCCCGATGCAGATAATCTACAGAATCCGCCGTGCTATCTGCCCCAGCCGGGCGACGATTTGCCCCAGAAGGACTCGATGACTCCGATGGGCCCGATAGGTCCCTGGGCCACAGGCAAAGTCGACTGGAGCCCGATGGCGGGTCTGACGGGCACTCGGCCGGTTGTCGATAGATATTCGATAACACGTTTCAGCTCGAATGAATGGCGTGCCAAAAATCAACAGACCGTTCAACACGTCAACTCTGTGCTGGATAAGGCCGATAAGTAAGATGAGCCTAGCCCTCCGACATCCCAATCCCTCTCTTTTGATCTGCACTCCATTCTTGGAATCTTTTCCTATCTTCTTCAAGTCATCTTCATCATTTGTTTTCTTTCACATTTGCCTTACGCTCTCGGATCTCTGCTCCTAACCTAACATGATATCTTCCATATTCCTTCCTTCTTTGTCTTTGGATCCAACCTCATCTCTTCCGTTTCCCTTTCTTCCTTGTCCCTGTATAGAAATCGCTTTAGCTCTACCACCGAGTATCAGCGTCTGACTGCCATGGTGACCAAGACACAGAACGAGACGACCGAGAAGCTGAGGCAACGCGCTCAGGTGATCTGCAAGTGGAAGAGCACGCTGGAGAATGCGATCAAGGCGATGACGGATGAGATCTTTATGGTGGACCAGGAGCGCAATAGACTGCGCAAGGCGGTAGTGGTGCTGGGCGTGCCCGAGTCGATTGTCAAGGAGTGCATCGAGAAGCGCTGCGGTCGACCGGATACGGAGCTGGTGCGCGACCAGACGGAGGAGGAGCTGGTGAATGAGCTGGCGCTGATAGCCGAGATCAGGCGAAACTTGCTGAAGACAATGGAGGACTTTGTGGCCCAGCAGATGGAGAATCGTGCGGCCAAGCAGCGGCTCGAGTTTGACTGGAGCGACAAGCAGGAGTCCTACGACATAGACACCATCAATTTGGGCCTGGATAATAACTCACGCACCATCATGTTCCACATGGGTGCAGTGCGTCAGCCGATCGAACAGTCCTCGGAGCAGTACTGGGAGCACTTCAGCCTGGAGACGCTGGAGGAGTGCGAGAAGTGCCGCCAGAGATCGGCCGACCTGCGCAGCACCCTGAACGCCATCCTGCTGAATGGTGCCCGGGACATACGCACCCAGGCGGACGTCGTCGAGAAGTCGCTCACCGCGCGCATCAACTGCACCCAGGAGGCCGTGAAGCGCTTCGAGAACGATCTGCACCGCGTGCTGCAGGACCTGGCGGACACCGAGACCCGCATAGAGCAGCTGCACGGTCGCATTCGCAGCTTCGATGCGGCCATGAAGGTCGCCCAGACGCGCATGCACAACCGCAGCTTCCGGCCGAACGTGGAGAGCTGTCGCGACGTCGCCCAGCAGCGCCTCATCGACGAGGTGCACACCATTCAGAGCAGCGTCACGGCCATGCTGCACGAGCTCACCGCGGCCGAGGAGACGAAGGAGGCGCTCGTCGGTGTGCGCAGCACGCTGGAGCGTGAGATCATGCTGAAGCGACGCACTCTCTTCGTGGACAGGGATCGCTGCATGCTCCTGCGCTCCCATTACCCATCCGCAGATGCTCTGACCGGCAATGACGAGTTCTAAGTGTGTAAATATGTTTACATACATATATAGATATATAGATATTCATATAGATTTACAATTTTATACAGATCTTCAAAAAAGATCAACATTACTCTAAATTTATTGTCCAAAATTTTAAGTCTTAAGCCAATGTATGTAGCCAGAGCTAGCAAAAAGTCAAATAAAAATTTGAGAAAAAAGTGAAATAAATCAAGGCGTTTCTGAAACAGAGCTTAGAGTAGAGCTTAAGGTTAATTACGTCTCAATGCTCTCACCCTGATATATTGTATTACTCCTAGGCTGTGTTGAGAAACATTTCCTCGAAGCGTTTCCTTTAGGTGTTTTCACTAAGTGTTTCCTCAACTACTTTCTTCAAGTATTTCTTCTAAGGTGTTTTCTCTAAGTATTTCATCGAAGTATTTTCTTTAAGTATTTCTTTCAAGTATTACCATGAATTCTTTCCTCAAAATATTTCCTCTAAGCATTTCTTTTATGTATTATAGGTAAGTATTTGCTAAGATCAAAGAGAAAATTTTATCAAGAGATGTATTTCTTACTGTTTAAATTTTGGTTCAATATTAAAATCTCCTTGATGTGCTAAATATGCAATATTTAATATGCATTATTTGATAGAAATTATATAGCTTATATCAATTAATATTTGGGCTTTGATTTGATAAGCTATTTATATATAATATATGCTTATTTATAATATTCAATATATCTTCTACATACTGCTCATCAATAGAAAAAAAACCAAGCTTCCTCCTTGACCTCATTCAAGTGAGTTTGCTGAAATTTCTTGTCAATAACCCAAAAACTTGACAGCATTTCCTTATTTCGTGCCTCGCCACATGTGCAGATCTGTAATTCCCTGACCTTGCCCACGCAACAACCCAAATCAATAGATTTGCCTAAATGTTGGGGGAAGCAGAGGGCAACGGCAGCGGCAAAGGCAAAGGCAACGACTGCTGTTGCAGCTTGCAACAACACGTGGCACGATAATAAATCTTGGCCAGCAAATGTTTTGCACGTATGCGGAAGCAGCATTCAGAACAAAATAAAATAAAGAAAGGAACAGAGAGAGACAGAGAGAGAGAGAGAGAGAGAGAGAAAGAGAGAGAAAAATAGACAAAAAGTTGTCAGGACAAGGGACTATTGAGAGGACAGAGTATAGAGGAGGGGACCGAGCATATGAGGACACACGACATGGGACAGAGGATCTGAAGACAAGTATGTGACGTGTGCCTTGACTTGGGTTGGTTCGCCTGTCCGACGGCCGCAGCACGTGGCGTATGCGAGTGTCACATGACCTTAGCAGGCCTCAAATTCTTGCTGGACAAATAATCGAGGCAAATATTTTGAAAAGTCAACACACAAAATACGTTCAATATGTTGTCAAGAGAGATGTCGAAAAAGTTTTCTTCCGTTTTACTTAAAATAAAAGAAAGAAAAAAGAGAAATAAAAAATGTGAAATTTACTTTATGCTGCTTGTTGTTGTTTGATTTGCGTTTAATTTCTTGTTTGACTCTACTATACATCTATATACATACATCTCTCTCACTCTGACTCTCTGACTCTCTGCCTCTCTATCTCTGCTAAATACTATAAGCGACAGTTGGACTGTCAGGAATTCTGTGTGTGGCCCAATCCCTTAAAGTTCCTGCAGCTGCACAAGCCGAAAACTTCCCCTTGAACTCTGCTCTTGTCTAGCTCTAAATTGAGTACGTGTTGTTCTCTCTCTAGGACGTGTTTGGTAAATAATAAGTGCACATGTGTGTATGCATGTGTGTGCGTGTGTGTGTCGCCTGTGGCTGTCCCCTGAAGTTTGGCAACATATTTCCACTTTTATGGGTTTTCAAACGTGTCTGATTGCCATCTAATGTCACTTAGTTGTTTTCATTTTATTGCACTTATTTTCCGCAGATACATTATCCATAATATTGAACTTTCAATTCAATCGTTGAATTTTCAAAGCATTAGGCTTTAGGTTCATGAGCCATAGTAGCTAGTAAAACTGTTTCGATATGATAAAAGCAGCGTATTTTCGATTTAAATTATACATTATAAATGAAATAATAAAGCTTATACTGAACTGAACTGACATAATATAAAAATCAATATGTCTTCTTTTTAGCTTTTGATCTGCCTGAAAATAGTTTGTACTACACACAGTCGCTCACTCACATTTCACTCATACTCTGAGAATAAGCTCAGAGAGAGCACTAGATTGAGATCTTTTTTTCGCTCTTGCTTAAACCCGACCGTTCGCTTGAGTTAAATGAAACCAAGCGTCTCTTGTCTGTGTTGGTATGTATGTGAGCTAAGCTTACTAATTGCGCCAGGGAATTGAGTGAGGCTGTGCATGTGTATGTGAAGCTGAGTACCGATTGCATTGGCTTTTTGAGCTCTTACTGAGTGTAATTGTGTGAGCGTTAATCGGATTTCTCCCCAAACGATGTTCGTTTAAAGAGCGTCACACGAATAGTTGAACTCAAGGCGCTCAACAGAAAACGAAAACGAAAACGAAAAGAAACGAAGGCTCTCTCTTACTCAGAGTGAGAGCGAGTAAGCATGATTTTTGTCCGGCAGAAAAAACGATCAGAGCGTATGGAATCTATTAGTCTGCTGTTATTCGCCAACTCTGCTTCAACGTAACCCCTTTATAAACTTTGTAAATAATTCAATTTATTTTAACCAGCTCTATTCTATGATAGATAGAACTTCTATCCATTGCATCTATTATCAACTTCGCCAAATGTCTGCGTGTTCATGCTTTGAGCTATTATGCAAATTGTGCTTTAAGGTGCCAATTCGTTACACAGCATTTTACACACCTCGCTCGCCCACTGGGCACGCACACACACACACACACACACACACACACAAACACGCACGTTCACATATATAAATTCTCTCTGGCCTATTGGTATTTTTAACTCCATAACCATTTCTCTGGTATGCCACATGCGGTGGCGTATTTCGTATTTGCGTTGTTAATATTTCGTAATGCCGGTAAAAATCGCAGCGTGTGACCAGTCCAAAGAGAAACGAGTAAAAAATGGGGGAAAAAATTTACCCTCGCTTACATTGTTGCGCAAGCCAAAAACTCTGTGCTTGTTTGCCTGTCGAGGCCGTTTCTTGTTGTTGTTGTTGTAGTTGGCACCATGCGGCGTGCATGTGCTAAGAAAAAATCTGTTGCATACTTTGCGCAGCTAACAAAATCTTTTTATTTCTATTTTTTATTTTTATTTTATTTTATTTTTTTTTTGCCGACTTCCCGCAATGCCAGAATATATGTCTGTATATATATTTATAAAAAATTTTATATATAAGAATTGTGTGAAATGACGTTTTAAAAAATATTTACTTTGTGCAAACAAATGAATTGGACAGCATCGTTTAAAGAGAGTTCTTTAAATTAAATTAAAAATAATCTATAGTGGAAATTATGGATTGAGTAATACTTAGTGGCTTACCATTGAATTAGTGTTTAATAAATGAATAGATTGAATTGGTTGATTAAAAAGAATAAAAATTGAAATAAAAAAAATATTTTTTAAAAAATGTTAAAGATTAAAAAAAGAGCTGTAGCTCAATTTTAAATAGTTTTTAAATAATGCTGAAATTTGTGTCAATATATGAGCTTAATATACTAATCATTATGTAAAAATAATCTTTGAAAAATAAAAAATATTAAACAAATATAATCTCTTAAGCAGGAATTTCTTACATCTCTTGAATAAATCTTTTGGGCAATACTTGATTTCATCTCATGAAAAAAAATACATTTTAAGCAAGTCTTAAATTCATAGCAATCAATAATCTCTAAAGCTTGTAAATATGTAAGTCGTACAATCAGTTCTCTCAGGTTTCTTTACTGAAAATGAAAATGAAAAATATACACATGTATAATAGAGGTTGAGCTGATATACTTTATTTTAATATAAGGTGATAAGGTAAATATAAGGTGACTTAATATGTACTTTATCTCTACATATATATGTATATATACTTTGTCTTTATACAATATATGTGCTTGTATAAACAAACTCAATTATCTGCGTAATGGAAATACAAGATAACTACTCTCCCTTCAAAAACTCATTCTCTAAGCATTAATGTTAAAACTATCCACAATAATCAGTTGCATACAATTCATGTTTTAGCCTAACAAAGACATGTTTTTAGCGTGCAAATGAGTATTACAAAAACTAAAAAAGTTTCAAACAACTTCGACAGCGCCAGACGCGATGCAGATCTCACACACACACACACACACACACACAAAGCGCAGAGGGAGACTGAGAGTGAGAGAGAGGAAGTATAGACTGGAAGAGGCAAGGTGCGTCTACACCTCTGGAAGCTGGAGGCAATAATTTAACTTCAACGCAGCAAGACATGCAATTTAATTTTAACAAAACCTGACATTATCACACGAGCCAAACGGCCCGCACACAGCTGGAGAGGAGAAAGACAGAGGCAAAGGGAGATAGCAGATAGACTGATAGCAAGCGTGAGAGAGAGAGGGGGGAAGCAGCGTGCAACGTAGCTGCAACACAAAGTTAGTAACATAATAAGTAGCAATTTTCGGTTTCCGTTTTCCGGGCCAAGCGGCAATGGCAGCGGCTGCAACCTACCATAAAAATACATAAAATTGCGCCACACACAAAATAAAAAGAGTTAAAAAAAAAAATGGAAGTAAAAGAGTTGCCAAAGAGCAAAACGCAGACGAAGTTGAAACCCAAAACGAAAATGAGAATGAGAATGAGCAGGAGAACGAGAAACAGCAGCCAAAAGGCAGCAGCGGCAACAGCCTGCAGCTTGCCGCGTCTTTGCTAACAACAGCTAAAGGGTAAGGGTAAATGGGCGTGGGGCGTGGCTGAGCTGCTGGTTGTCTGGCTGCCAAGCAAAGTCGTCGCGCGCATGCAGAGAAAATTGGAATTTTATAGTTGCAACTTCTGCCAAGCCAAGCCAAGCAAAGGTGCAACTTGCAGCTGGCCAACCAAAAAAAAAAAAAAAAAAAAAAGAAGAAGAAGAACAAGAAGAGAAGAAAGAAGGGAGGAGAAGAAGCAGAATAATACTACAATTGTGCTGCGAGACTTAATCAGCTCTGCCAGCAAAGGATTTCGCTAATAAAATGCTCAATGTAAAAATAGAATTGCAGTCTGATTTTTAGATACATATCATTTGTCTTAATATTAAAAAAAAAAAAAAAAATTAAAAAAAAATATATATGTATATAATAAATATATAGTATGTGTAATACATAAAAAAAAAGAAAAACTTAAGTTAGGAATCTAGATATACATAGAATATCAAATATAATTTTTATATCATTTTTGCTGCTTTCAAGATTTCATTTCAGAAATTCTAATAGTATTAAACCGGATTTTAAACACTTCTAAAAAATGAAAGGTATTGTTAAATATTTCAGAACAAAAAATAAAGTCAACGCATCGTTGTTTTAAATGAAAATTTTATTTCATTGTTTTCGTTGCCCAAAACTCTGTTAAAACACTTCTTTAATTTTTCTTTACAACACTGTCTGCAGTTTGTTATTTAATGCAATTGCCTTGCAATAGTCTTGATTATCTCAAAATAAAAATAATTTCCTGATTGTGTATACTATCTGAACAGAGAAAATCTTGTTTAATATTTATTACTTTGTATTTTTTTCTTTCGATTTTTCTTTACTTTAATTATTATTTTCCAACACTTTCGGAGACATCAGCTCTCCAATATTGTATTGTATTTTAATATTCGTCTTTATTCAAACTAAATAAGTTTATTAATCAGATCCATAAATACCATTATGGAGTAATTCCACATAAAGGCGAAATCGTTTATCGGAACTCTTCAACAAAGCGCAAGCAAATGAAGATGCTGCCGCTGGCGAATGCAGCTAAATTAGTTGCAGGCCACAAAACAGAAGGGGAGGAAGAAGGAGTTGGGTAAACTGGGCTGAAAAGTTAGTCAAAGCGGCGTGCGGACGTTGAGGACAACAAAGGTTGTCATTTCGCTTGGGCTCGTTAGCATTTTACAACACTGGCGCAGTCGTCGTCGTCGTCGTTGTCGTTGTCGTCGCATCACGTGTACAGTCCACACGCTCATGCCCCTCCCCTATGCCCCCACCGCCCTTGCCCACGCCCACCGCTCTAAGATGATTTGTGACCAACTTTTTGCCGACGCCCCCGGCAGCCATTTTTGATATTATTTCAGCGCTGCTGCACTTCCGCTTCCGTTTGCGCCAGCGACTCGCAGCGTTGCATGTAAATGTAGTTTTTGGATCGCTTATCACAGTGTGCATCTGTATATGTGTGTGCAGTGTGTGTGTGTGAGTGTTGCCTCGCATAATGTGGGGCGACTGTTGATTTCATCTTTGTTGCTGACTTGTTGACTTTGCCGGGGTTAACTGTTGAAATGTTTATGACTTCATTGTGCTAATAAAAGATATCATTTTCTGTGTACGCCGGCCGAGTGAGAATGAGGGAGGGTGCGCGCGTATGTGTGTGTGTGTGCGAAGCACGTGCATGACTGGCAGGTGAAAATGAAGAGCATTTCCTTATTTTATGAAGTGCATTAAAGTTATGGCCAAGTGGTTGCAAAAATTTTAACTCATTGCCCTCATCAAGTGCATCTGGCATACGCTCGTATTTTATTCGCCAGAAGCTTTGCTTTCACTGATAAGCAAACGAATGTCTGCTGCACTTGTAAAAACTGACTTCTGAACTTCAGTTTGGAATTGAATGTCCATCAGCTGGATTTGTAGTACTTACGGCATAAATCTCATTGCCGAAAGCAAATGACGCCTCTGTTTTCTTCAAAGGTATTTCTTTTGCGTATTTTTGAGGACCAAGTGTATAAGTTTATAATATTAGATATAATACCAAAGTATATATTTTGTATCTAAATAAGATTAATTAAAGCATGGGAACACACTTATTAAGGCTCAAACTCTCTACATAAATATATTATATACATATAAGTTTTCAAGTAAATTTAATAAATTTAATTTGAAATTTCATTAATCAATTTAAATTATTTTATTATTTATTTATTATTTATTATATGAGAAAAGAATTTTAATCAAATTAAGTTGCATATGAATATTCTTTTTTTTTTTTTTTTTTTTTTAATAATAATAATATTAATATTAAAGAAAAATCTAGATATTTAGTTTTGCAATATGTCGCGTAAGGAGACTCTTACTTCTATATCATTTAGTGAGCAAATCGGAAAGTTTGGCAAAGCTTAAACATAGTTGTATATAAACCTACATATGTTTATTCCGATTTGTTTTTGTTGTTTTTTTTTTCAGGACTATTTTATTATTAATATCAGAACAACAAATTGATAGAATAACGTTATATACATCAATTTTGTTTTTAAATCAAATACTCTATTCGATCTATGTACTTTCTTTTAGATAAAGCTCAGTCCCTAAAGCTCCGCCACTTTTGATCTCTCAACTATTCAACGTATGTTATGCCATATCACTTATTTAAACGATCATAAATTTTCTACTCAACAATAGAGTTTCTCTTCGTGCATAACCATTTTTAATCTTCTGTTGAAGTACCTCTCTCTCCCTCTTTCTCTATCTCTGACTCTCTCTCTCTCTCTCTCTCTCTCTCGCTCTTGTCCTTCCCATGGGCCATCTAAAAATAAAGAAAAAAATATATATACTCAGATTAGCATACGCTTAACGCGACAGCGCACAAGCCACAAAAACCGAAGCCCAAGCGGAGGGAAACAACTGCAATAGGGAGTTCGTTAGGTGAGATTGGTAGAAAAGGAGGCAAGGAGGTTGGGGAGCTACGCATCAGCTGGCCGAAAGCTCAGCAGTTCGTGTCAAAAGCATCAACCGATGCCAGCGAACAAACAACGCGGCGTATACGCAATGCAATGCAACGCATTTTGGTTTTTGTCAGTTGCACCTACAGCACCGCCGGCCCCTATTACCATTGTCCAGCAACAGCAACAGTCCGCCACCCACTAAGCTGTGCCTGGTCAGCGGCTAATGCGGCGTGAATATGCAGCGTGGACAACAGCCAACCTGCGGTAACAACAACTACAACAACAGCAACAACAACAACAGCATTGGGAACGGGCCGCGTTATCATCATCAATGCACGAGGCCAGGTCGAAAATATTTGTGCTGCAGCCAGCTCTGCCTCTCACCATCTCCCTCTCCCTCTCTCCCTCTCTCTCACACTCTTTCTCTCTCTCTAGTCTAGCTAATGTGCGGTCTGTTGGTCGTCGAAAGATTAGCCAAGGCTTCAGAGCAGCGCAGCGCCCTTTTATTTTTCTACGTGAGTGTGTGTGTGTGTGTGTGAGGGAGGCGTGTGCTTTGGGGCTGAAAATCAAAATTGCGGCACGCGCAGATTGTCTGGCATTTTATTACCTGGAATGTTGACGCTAAAGCTGTAGAAATGATTGAGATTGAATGACATGCCAACGCAGATGACAAGCACGAGACAGAGACATGCCTTTACACACACACACACACACACACGCACACAGACACACCACCAGCACACACGCACACCAAGTCCTCTAAAATATGCAGAAAAGTAGCGCTGCAAAGAAAAAAGGTTTAAAAGAAAATGCCATTTAAATGCAAAGCATATTTTTGGCAACCGAAATGACTTGAGAAGGTGCAAAAAGCAACTGCGTGCAGCAAATGGCAAAGGTAGATGTAGCTGGCAGCGCAGGTGGCAAGTCCAGGACTCGGGAGTGCGGACTGGGGACTGGTACTGGCCTCTAAATAATCAAGCCGAATTTTGACAAGCGTAAGCTACCCACTTGCATAACAGGGTAGCAGCATATGGCAGTGCCTCCATTTGCATATTTGTGCAGAACTGGGAATACCCTTAATGTGAATGTGTAGCAGAAAAAAGAAGCGAATATCATTTTCATGTCGTACTCTTTAGCTCTTTAGTGAAAATTTTCATGTAATATCTTAGTTAATAATTAAAAGATCTCAATTTTAAATTTAAAAAAAAACACGCAGCATTGATTTACTCCTGTAAAGAATTTTTTAATTATTATTATATATTTAATTTTTAGTTTAATTTTTAATAACCGCCGTAAAGTAATTCTGAAATTTTTTGTTTTGTAATTTGGTATATTTATTTTTTAAAATTAATTTTATTTAATTTTATTTATTATTCCTGTAAGGTATTTTTTTTTAATGTATAGATCAATTTTTTTTTAATTTTGTTTATTTATTTTTTATTTATTTTATTTTTTAAAATTAATTAATTTGTTTATATTTGTTATTTAAACACAACACTTTGTATACATTAAATTGATTAAAAATTGTTTGAAATAAATGTACTTTTTTCACTAATTTATTATTATTATTTATTATTTATTTTCTTTATTCTATTACATTATTTAATTTTATTATATTAATTTATTTTTTGCAGCCAAATGATTTACTTTAACTAAAATGCACATTTGCACTCTGGACGAGGGTATCACAAAACGAAAGCACAAATGAAAGAAAAAGAAAGCATATGAAATGCGAAAAGTGAGAAAAGCAAGGAAAACTGCGCTTCAGATGTCGTCGTGACTTTTGAGCTGTCAAAAACTTTTGGTGATGTCGCAAAATGTTCCCACGCCTTGCTGTTAAAGTGTTTGTGAGAGTGTGAGTGTGGGCATGGTTGTGTGTGTGTGTGTGTGGGTGTGCATGTCGGCATTGAGCTGTTTGTTTTTTAATTGTTTGCACTTAAGTAGAATTTGGCATCTTTTTGTTTGTTTGTTTGTCTGCGCTTGACTCCGTCTGTATGTGTGTCTGTGTGTGTGTTTGCTTTCAGGTTATGACTTTTGCGAAAAGTCGTTAAGAGAGCGCTCAAAGAAATTAAAGCTACAAAGTATGATATGTGCGGCCTGCAAGGTATGGGATGCAAATGAGTTTTGGGCCAAAGCAGATTATGTGAATGTGTGATAAAAACAGGAATTTAAGCAATTCAATGAAAAAGAAAAAACTGCCCATCGCGACTTATTTTTAACTGCTGACAAGCAATGTAAAAGTATTTTAATTCGAAAAATAATTATGCAAATTAATTTTATAAGCTGTAAATATTCATTCATATATATTGATAGTGAGTAATAATGCTGGAATATTCATCTCTATATTTATGGTAAATATTCAACATATTTATTAAAATTAATAATTAAAAATCTATATATGTTAAATTACAAAGAGATTTCAATGTTGACTCTATTGAAATACACAAAAATAATTACTTAATGAAGTTACAAACACACGTACACACACACACACACACACACACACATACACAAACAAGAATTTTCAACTGCTTCTGTTCATGCTTCACTCGCTCTGCTTCTCCTTTAAAGACTGAAAAAATGAAACTCCCACACACACTCACACAATCGCATACTCACCTATCACACACACACACATACACACACACGTCCACACATATCTGAATTGAGCCGCAATCAGATGGGATGGCAATTGACTTATCTGTGCGGTCAGGCAATAGCAAAATGTTTGCCCTGACAAACATTACAATCTGCAACGCTTCCAATCCCATTCACAATCCCAAGTCCAAACCAAATCGAATCGAATCGCATCGAATCGTACCGTATATGCAATCGGTTCGTTGGCATAGTCTTTGGTAAATTGATACACACATCAACGTTGCTTGCAACGTTTCGTTGCAATAGCCGCAAATCTTTGCGTAAATCAAGCAAAATGCAAATTTTTACTAAAACCTTCACATCACCCACCCGCCCAAAAAAGGGAGAGGAGTGCACAAAGTTAACTCAAAATAGTCGAAGAGAATGTTATCTATAAAATAAATAAGATTTTATTGTAGGGACAAACTAAATAATAATATAAGAAATAAGAAAATGAATAATAATAAAAATAATATTTTGTATGTAAAGAAAAAATAAATAATTTTATAAGAAATAGTCAAATATAATACTAATAATATTTTCTATTTACATACATACAAAGATATATTACATTTTTTTTATATAATAAGGTAAAGAATAATTAGCTATAAGGATACCATCTTATGATGACAATGAATGATATAGCATTCCCAAAGACATTAGCTAAAATATCAGCTCTATAAATGAAACACATACATATACATATACCCAATTTCACACTACAGTCCAGATATATATCTTTGCTCCACTCTGTTTACGAAATTTTAAGACCCTCTGGTAGAGTATCAAAGAAAGAAATTTAACCTACGACCACAGAGAGAGAGGGAGAGAGTTAAAGTAAAAAAAATGTGGGCATAACAGACAAACAGAGAAAGCATAGAGAACTAAAGAAAATCGTTGTGCAGCTCACATAGCAGCCAGGTAAAACGATGATACGAATGGGAAAGAAGCTGAGACGAGAAGTAGCGCAAAGTGTGCAACGCTCTCTATGCTAAAGCAAAGTTCTCGACCAGCAAAACCCTATTTATCACACGTAACGGTAGCAACACCCCACTCACCTCTACACACATACACATACACACACACACACACACACACACGCTTTAGAATTGGCAACTTTTCGAAGCCAAATTTTTGGTTTTTGGAAATCGCATACGAATGCTGGCCAATTGGATTTGGTTAGCCTGCATTCAGCTGCATCTAGCCTTTCCCTTTGGTTTTTGGTTACCTTACCTGCCCCTTCAACTCTACCCTTTACCTTGCCCATTTGCCTTGCAGTTGGGCAAGACATGTTCATAGCGTGAAAACTGGCAAAACACAATTCGCACCTTTCGCACTTTCAGACTCGACTTTCGCTTCGCTTCGATTTTGGTTTCGCCTTGCTTGGGGTTTCTAATTGCCAGTGAAATGTGATGCGCATTCAATGTTGGATACTTTTTGTTTACGTTTTTCCGTGTCCCATTCGAGTTTGCATAGTTTTCCCATTTTGTGACTGAAAAGTCAAGTTAAAGAGCCTTAGATTGATGAGCAGAGCGGTTCGAATAAGTTGAAATAAATTATACAAATTGCAAATGGAAACTTACTCAGTAATTGATTAAATTTTTCAAACTTTGACTTTGTCAAGTCTTTTTGCTATTCCAGTAGAACAAAACCTGCAGGAAAATTTGCATTTTTATTTTTTATTAACTAAATTTTGTTTAATTTTATTCTTTTTACTGTCTAATAAACATTTTAATACTCTCTGAAGATATTAAAAAAATTAATAATGATTTTTATTAAACTAAAATAAGAAATAAATTAATAAACTATTTCATAGATATTATAAAAATGATTAATTAAATACGTTCAAGTTCATTTATAATAAAAAACTATTTATTATATTAAATATATCATAAACATTAAATTATATATACATTAGATTATATTATTTGATGTCTTCACCACAGCTTCTCCTTCAATATATATAAAATGTAAACAATAAAATATAACATTAATTAATAATTAAATTTATTATATAGTATTATATAATGTTAATTAAACATTGTCAGGCTATTATTGACTATATTAATTTTTTTTTTTTACATTTGTTTGTTAATTTATATTCATTTAATTAATTTACGCAGTAATTCATTTACTTTCTCCCATAACATGGAAATTAATGCATGGAATTGTTATAATATTGCAAAACTATTATATATTTTACATTATAATTTAAACATTTCAATGTATATTTTTCCTAAGTAATTATTAGTCTTTATTTTATTTTATAAATTTTTAAATCACACATCAAGTTACATCAAATATCCTTTCCTTACCTGTTCTCCTCTGCCTCCCCGCCTCATCCAATTTAATTTCGCCCACAAAATGAAAACATTTTCAAGTTGGCAACTTTGAAATTGACTGTGCTACTCCGAAGTTTTGCTTGACTTCAGTTGCCTTCCTTTTGGAGCGAGTCAAACTACCTAATCAGTCAGTTTGAGGATTGCAGCTCTAACTTATTTTGAAATATACGAACTACTTCTATATTTCATTGTGAAGTTCATGCAGCTGGTGTCGCCTGGGCCGTGAGGAGCTCTTCGGCTGGCTGGCTGGGCTCATTTGAAGTTTTTAACATGAAACTGAAATTTCACATGCAATTTAACGCAGCGAAGTCGCTTCTGCGGGCCATTTTTACCTCATTTAATTAGGCAATGGGCCTGCAGAGGGGCGCACAAGTTGAGGAGAGCCGGCGGCATGTTATATTTCAATTAGTTAGTCGGAAAAGAAGCTGCCACTGAGTGAGGCAAAGCAGGTGCCACAAAAAAAAAGAGAGTGAGTGAGGGTGAGAGAGAGGGGCGAGAGAGCGAGCAACCTGTGCAAAATAATTAACTGCATGCAACAATTTGCATGCCACGCCTAGCTACCACCGTTGCAACGGTGGCAACTGTTTCAGCTCGGCCAACTGCCAATCGAGAGTGACAGACGAGCCGCGCAGCCACGGACTCTGCCGAGCCGTTCCGCATCCGGCAAGCGGGGCACGGATTGACCAAGTGGCTAGAGGTGGGTAAGGTGGGTGGGGCAGGGCGGGGCAGGAGAGGGGCCCATCAGTCCAGGCTGTTTCTGAGGCGTCGCGTATTGGGCTCATCGCGTGTGCAGAGCGCCAAAATGAAAATCTGCATTTAATTTATTGATGCAACAACAGCAAGAACAATCAGCGGGAGAGATATTGCAAGTGAGTGTATACGACTGGCAGATACCTTGTAGATTATAGTTTAATAAATTTAAGTAAATTACAAAAAAAATTACAAAAATTTATTTAAATAAATAAAGATTTATTTGCCATTACTATAATATTAATAACTTATATATTATTATTTAAATATGGTTTAAATTAATATTAATTTAAATATTGCTGTAGGCCGTCAGGAGTCGAAGGAGTTATCCGCATAGTTAACTATCGATACTATACTGAAATATCAGTAAACGAAGAAGAAAAGTATTAAATTCAAATAAAAAAAAAATATTATCTATGAATTTAAAATTGAAATAAATACATTCACAGTAAATATTTAATTATTTTGATTTTATTACTCGACAACAAAAATATTAGTCCAATTCCCAGTTTTGACTGAACATCACGCATCTACCCCGTTGCCATTGCTTGTAGGTTATTGCGGCAGCAACAACAACGTTGACAGGCAACAAGGAAAGTTTGGTTCAAGCTTTTTATGGGTCGTTGAATGGCGGCGCCTAAATGTATGCAGCGTAAATTGTTAAAAGCGCGCTTAATCTGCATATGGCGGGTGGTAGAGTAGAGAAGTGGTGCAGGGGGAATGGATGCCTGCTGAAGAGGTGCATGGCATAGAGTAGAGACGTAAAGGCGGGGGCGTGCCCAGTTGTTTGGCTCTGCTGTCTGGCTGCCGCGAAATTGTTTCATTTGCCCATTAAAATGTACAGGCGCAAATTTAAGCACTTTATTGGTTTTCCGTAACGCCCCCAAAATCTCCGCCTCCGCCACACACCTCCATAGGCCAGCTGCAATGTGCAACATGGCCATGGCCACAGCACTGCGGCTGTTTGCCACGTTTGCATATCTGTTTTTCATGTTCACAATCGCTAATCGTTAGCGTCTGTTGACTGAGCCCGAAAACCGTCTGACTAAATGTCTGATACAGTCCAATGTTTGGCTAAGGTCGTTTTACCTTTGAGGTTTCGCAATCAGCAATGATGTGATTTCCAGTCGACTGCCAATTAAATTATCGATCTTTACACTTGTCTACGTAGTTAGTATGCATATACTTAGCAGTACTTGTCCCCTGTCATCTGTTAATACATCTTCCATCTCTAAAGTATTTACAGCAAAAATAATATTTAAAAAAAAATAACATATATATATATATATATATATATATATATATATATATATATATATATATATATATAAAATATAGACTGTATCAACCCTTTTTTTAGATGAATAATAAAAGTAAAATATATACATACATCTTAAATTTGTATTATATTTATTATTATTTTTATTTATATATTATATTTAGTTACTTTTATGCAATTATTATGTTATTCTAATTTCTTAATTTTGTATATTATTTATTAATATAAATGTATATAAACTCAACATGTAGTCACATTTATATATTTCTCAAAATAAAGTTAAATTAAAAATTGAAAAAAAAAAATTAACAAATAAATAATTAAATAAATCTTTAAAATTCATATATGTATATATGTAGCTTATCTGCTTCTGTTTCACTGACTGCATTTTTTCAGCTCCTATAATATCTTTAAAACTTCAGAGTAGCTTCTATATTCAGCCGAAATCCCTAATTAACATTATCTTTTACAATAATTGACAATTCATAATTATCATAAATATCTTTAAAGTTCAATCCTGCATTCATTCACAATATTTGCCTCATCTAACGGCCTTTAATAGCATCCACTCATAAATTTGGTTTGTTCGCTGACGTCAAATGTTTATTATTTTTAGTTTTCACTGAAAAAAAAAAAAAAATTTCTGTAGACTTTGTTTTTGTTTAGCTTTGTAACTGCACAGTTTTGGCAGTTGGCCAGAGAGGTTCTTATACAACTAGTCGCTCAGTCCGACCCTCTGCCTCCTCCTCCCTCTCTCCTCGCACATATATATATATATATGTATATACATATATTTGTGGAGTCCTAAAAGCGAGTCGTCGACATCGCTGCCTAGAACCTTTTTGATTAGATTACGCAACGTGAAACTGGTTTGCAAATTGAATAAATGACTTTTGTGTTGCCAATATAAAACGTGTTTGCAATTTTTGATTAGTAAACAGCAAAGCGCGTGGTAGCGCCACAGACTGAGCCCGCTCTCAAAAGTCCAATGAAATGCTCAAAAAAAAAAGTCTTTTAGCTTAAATTTTGTGCACAGGACACACAGGACTCTTTTTACGTTTTTTTCTTTTTTTCTTTTGGGGGTAACCAACGGAATGTCATTTGTCATTTGTCAATTTTACTTGAGTCATTTTTGGGCGGTCGCATTCTGTGGCGTACGTGAGCGTTTGTTGTTAATGTTTGCGAACCAATTAAAATTCATTAAACGTAAATTAACATTGAAGTCGGGGGCGCATTATAAATTAGCAGAGCAACATGACAATCACCCTACCACCACCCACCCAATGCCATTGAAGCGCAGCGAGCTGCAGGCAAACAGACAGAATTTCAAATTGCCAAATTGTTTTGACAGTCGATTTGCAATTATTTTTAGGGTAGATCGCCCAGCAATAGAAATGAATGCCGAATTTCCAATTTAAAGAGAAAATCACACACAGATTAGCCAATAGCTGAATTTAAGTCGAGTTACTGCTAGGATGGGAAACTATGAAAATTATTGAAGAAATTATTTTGCATTTGAGTTAAGCTTAAGATAATGAAAAATGAATAGAAGTGATAAGGATTATAATAATAAACTGTTGGGCCCAGCAATCATTGAATTGAAGAGCGACAATTCTCCTCATCAATTAGCTTGTTGGAGATGTATATTCTAGAGAGATTTCCGAGAAGGAAACTAATATATATGTACATATATAAAATGTTCTGTAAGTATAGCTCAATTGAATGTTCTTAAGGATATATTTTTGCCAATAGAAGCTAAGTGATATGATATGTGTACCCCTTAAAATATATTACAATCATTCATTTAATATCACAGAAATACCTCAACCATATTTTGAAACAGAATATATGTAGTCTGAAATAAATTTAATCTTAAAAAAAAAAAAAAAAAAAAAAAAAATCAAGTAACATTTACTTTTAATACCCTATAATTGGGCACACTCTCGTAATATTTGTCTTGTTAAATTCGTCCACCTTCTCTTTCTTTGTCTCTCTTTGTCGTTTACCCTTTCTTGGCAGGCTCGCCTCTCTTTTGTCCTCTTCACTTCACTGTTTACAATTCGTTGCCTATTTTTAGCCAACTCGTTTGCCAAACTTTGACAAACCGTTAGAATCCAATTCGAGTTTAATGAGCTGTGTAATATTTGCATTTCGTTCACACGCTTAACACTAATTTGTGCACTTCGTACTACTCAAAAGAAAAAGAAAAAAAAAAAAGAAACTGGCCAACGATTTGATTTTTCTTGGCAATGTGCCGTCAAAAGAGGAAAAGAAGAAGCAGAAGTTGAAAAGCTGAAGGACACCCTGCAAAGCGAAATGGTTTACAGTTACTTCTCGATGCTCGGACATGACAGTTGCTTGTCGAACTCGCTGTTGGCGCTTCAATGGGGCGCTGGGGCTGGCAGCTGGGGGGCGTGGCATGGGGCGAAACCCGTAATGGCAGCAAAAGAGCTTGGCATATTGGATTAGTCTGGTTGTCAATCGCTGGCATACATAAATCTGTTTTGCGGATTGTACAAAAAGCGTAACGGAAAGCCAAGGCAACGAGGGAGACAGAGATAGATAGAGAGAGAGAGAGAGAGAGAGAGAGAGAGAGAGAGGGGAAAGCAACAGAAAAAAAGCAAATCAAAAGCCATAATTCAATATTAAATCACTCATACGCCAGGTTAAACCAATTGCAGTAGCATCTGAAATGGATTTTTTGGCCAACAATTAGTCCAGTTGGAAGTTATGCACGTGTGTGTGTGTGTGTAGAGCTTTTAGCCAAATGAAAACCTCAAATGCCTTGCGCTTGGCCAATGGCAAAAGTCTTCCCTTGGCCAAAATCAAACAAAATATTTCAAAATAACAAATGTGTCCTTTGCTTCACACACACACACACACACACACACACACACACATACACACACTGACATGCTCTCGGACGGGGCAACAGAGCTTCTCAGATGACAAAGTGCTTGCAAACGCACAATATTTGTCTAGGTCATGGATATCAGTAACAACTTCCATTCCGCTCTCCCAGTCATTCCTTTCCGTCAGTTAAATGCAAACACACCTTTACACACACACACTGACACGCACACACATATACAAGGCATATTAATCAGTCTGTGAGAGGTGTAAAATTAGTGGTAGTGGGGGACGGGGGCAAGGGATTGTTTCAATTTTAGCTTTGGATTTTGGTTTACAAAACAAATAAATTGCAATTTGTGTAATTCTAACACCTTGAGGCGAAAACAAGACCAATCTAATGCGGCACAGTCGACTACTGTATGCTCTACAATTCAACTGGCTATTGTAAGGAAATAAAATTTTCTTCAAAATTTGTGCTTAAAATTTAAATAAATTTATTTCAATTCAAGTAATTAAATTAAAATGAATTACATTAAATTAAATTATTTCATTAAATTAATCAAATTTCTTTACAACTCATTACACACACATTTACTATACGCCTAGTCAAGTATATACTTTGCTTCTCATACTTACTTAGAGCATTAAATCAATGTAAGCCAAGTTGTCGCCTCTCGCTCTCGTTCTCTATCTCGCTCGCACTCTCACTGCGTCTTTATTTGTTTGTTTGTGTGTGCAGTGCGTCAGGTGTGTGTGAAAATATTTACAATTAAACACAATAGATCTTTGCAAATACTGTATATGTGAGTGTATGTATGTGTGTGTGTGTGTATATATGGCTAAATTTGCAATTGCTGCAAAGGTTTCATCCTTGAGGCAACCCGAGGCACGCTGCCCGTCACCCGTCACCCGTTGCCCGACGCTGCGTATTTGCCTACATTTTAGCCGAGTACGCTGCTGCATTGTTCGAGCTCGTGCATTGTGCATTGTGCATGTGTGGATTGGAAATTGAGGCAAGTCACAAGATATTTGATTTTAATTACATCAAATTTATTTGCTTAGTGATTTTTGTGCAAAGCTCAAAGGCCAAAATAGTTCAATTTGCCCATGGCCAGCGGGAGAATATACTATTTATCTATTGTGAATGGTATCAAAAGTGTCTGTGTGCTGGCTTTAAGATAATACATAAAGATAATGCATATAGATAATACAAATGTTTGTCTAACAAACAACATTTTGTATTTTATGTTTTTATACACGTCGAATTTGTAAGGAAAAAATCAATTGTTTAAATAATTAGTTAAACGTGCGTTATATCACATTGCGCTCAGATTCAACAGATATTTGAGCTCGTTGAGTTGAGATTTCCTTCTCAAAAATAGCACGAACCCAAAACAAACAAAAAATTCCACACTCTTATTATCTAGCTGCTCGCACATTCTTTAAGCGCTCTCAAAATAATGAGCACAACTCAGCCAACGGGATCAAGCAACAGATATATACATGTGTTTGTTGTTCGACTCGCTCACAACAGCTGCAACTGGCTGTCCACTCTCTGCCTCTATCTCTCTCTCACTTTCTTTCTTTGCGATTGGAAATTGAGCGCTTTTTATATTATTTGTTTCTTTTGGCATTCTTTTCTGTATATAGAAGAGCACAAACTAATTTCTTGCAACAAACTCATGCTCACTAGTAAACAGAGATAATTTCCTTAATCGTCTGCTCTGTTCGCTCTCATGCACATTAAAATTCTCTCTCACATTAGAATGCATGTTTCGTTTGCGTGCTCTCTTTTCAATAACTGTTGCTCAATTTCCTTTTTAGGACTTTTTCTGTTGTCCTTCGATCATTGAGCGTAAAGATATGCGACTCTACATACATACATATGCGCGTGTGTGTGTGCCTGTGCAGCTTGCACTCAATCAAGACATCTCTGAAATTAGTACTCGAGTGCACTGGATGGGAAATTTACAAGTCCAGGTATTTAACTAATTCTTTACTAAATTTTCAAGTAATTTAAGTTATTTGCTCAAGCCGCAGCGCAACTATGTCTTCGCTTTATTATCTAACATAAAAGCCGTTGGCCAATCGAAAGTGGAGGTGAATCAATTATGCGGCTCAGATAACCTCAGGTATTGGGTCAAATGTGCCATGCAAACGTCATTTGACCTCACTGCTTTTGTTTTCGTTGTAGTTGAATGGAATTGAATAATATTTTAAGCTTTTGACCTGGGGCCTAATTCAAATTGGCGAAGACTTAAGCCACACTTTATCTGCATATTCAACAATATTTACTTAAAATTTCATCAATTGAAATCACTTTGAGTTTAGCTCACATAATATTATTGACCACATAGACCGCAATTACAGGCCATTCAGACTGTTTTTTTTTGTTTTTGTTTTTTTTTTATAGCTTAAGCAACCGTCAACAGGACCCCTGCCACATCGATGTCCTTGTGGCCAGGCCATCTTCTGTGTGAAGTCCGTAAATGCTGGCCTAGCATTAGGCCAGAATACCCTGGGGCTAACCTTAGTGCTTAGCTGCAAAGCATTCATGATGAATGCAACTAGCGGAGAGGTAGCGAAGACCAAGAAAGAGAGAGAGAGAGAGCGAAGGCGAGGGAAGTTTGACTACCTCAGCTCAACACTATGAGCACATTTTAAAGGCTCTTAGTTTCTATGTTCTTCGTTTTTGGTCTGTGGCTTAAAAGCTTTAAGAGAATTTATAGCTGCGGCCAAAAAACACTTAAAGAGATTTTTTTTTCTCTTTGGCAAGCTTCTTTTTTTCTTTTCTATTTTTTTTGTAGAAATTATACGGCTGGGTGTTAAGTGAAAGGAACTAAAATAATAACAAGGCGAAGACACGGTTGAAGCGAACAAGTTTATGTTGATGAACTATGAGATGAGCTGTAAATATATTTTAAAATATATTTTTGTACATAAAAAAAAATTTTTTAAATTATTTACAATACTTTGTAGATTTTAATAGATAATTATAAATTCTTGTATAGCTATCTGAGATTGGCATAACATATTGAAAGTTTTCTCTTTAAAAATATATAAAGGTTTTTTTCTTTTTTATTATAATGATATATTCAAATAATAATTAAAATATTATTAGAAGTAATCATTGAAATTGAAAAAAAAAACAAACAAACAAACAAAATTTAAAATATAATGAATACTTTATATATTTAACACTTCAGTTTAGTCTGATTACTTTTTACAGGGCATTTGGTGGAACAGCAGCCATGTTTTATAGCCGTTGAGCAACAGTCAGCGCCATTAGCAAAGCATATGTATGTATATGAGTTTGTGTCGAGTATGTGTGGTGCGTGTGGATACTTAAAAAAAAATGCATGTAAGAATGTTTTACTCGAGCATGCCCGACTGCAGAATACTCATTCCGAACCCAAACTCTATACTTAAGTTTCTAGTCTGCGACTGTACAGCGTACAAATCTTGACACCTAATAAATCGAATATGTGTTCCAAATTGCCAGAGCTGCACAGAGCCAATATACTCATTTCACTTTCGTAAATGCGTGTAAAAAGAAAGAATTTGATGGTGAAATATTCCGACTGTGGAATTGTCTACGGAACTGTGGAGCTCGACAATAATAACTTAGCTGGCTGGGCAGGCAGAAAGTTCTTATTGCAGTTTTTGTTGTTGTTATTGGAGCTGTTGCCGTTAGATTCGGCCAGTTGTTAGCAAGCTTTCAATATTTTCACACTTTTGTTTTAGTTGTAAGCTGTTGCTCTAATGGTTTTCCTCGCCCGTTTTCCAAGCGAGTTTTCTTTGCCACAGTCATTGCAATGCACAAAAATGCAATACAATATGCGTCTGTGTGTGTGTGTGTGTGTGTGTGTGTGTGTGTGTGTGTGTGTGTGTGTGTGTGTGTGTGTGTGTGTGTGTGTGTGTGTGTGTGTGTGATTGTGTTAGTGTGCTGAAAGTAAATTGCCTTCGGGTGTGCGTAGGGAAAAAATATATATATATATAATATAAAGGGCAATTGCAGTTACATCGAAGGCGTTGGCCAGGACAAAAACAAGGACAAAGCGCCTGCTGCTGCTGCTTCTACTTTTGCTCTGGGCACAGAATATTTCTTGTCCTTTGGGCTGCCTGCCTGCCTGCAAAATATATGTATAAATTGTCCTGTGGTTGTTGTTTTGCCCCGGAATTTATGTGGCCCAGCATCAGCAGCAGCAGCAGCATCAGGCGAAGGGATTTTGTTCGCCCAGCATTGGGTCACATATTGTTTTAAATGCAATCGTTTTAAGTTTTCATTTTTAGTTTAGCAACAAAAGTTCTTCAGGCAGAACGAGTGCGCTTGTGTGTGTGTGTGTGTGTGTTGGCCAAAGGTGTTAACAGCTTAGATTTTATTTACGCAATTTATCAAAATAATTACACTTGTTTAAAAATGCATGCGTTGCTATTAAAAAAAATTAGCTTAAATATTAAATGATATAAAAAACAAACCATTTAAAAATAAAAAAAAAACAGCTTAAGCTGACGACCGCGAAATAATTTAGTAGGCGTTTATAAAACCAAGCAAACTGTTTCCAAACACATAGAACACGAATAGGATTCGTAGAGTTTTGATTCATTTTGTATACAATTATTTCTTATAATTAGTTTTCCTCTTCTAGTTTACATCAAAAATGGAAAAATTGCCAATCGTGATTATTTATTTCGCATACTCATTTCTTTTTTTATCTCGATGTAAGCAGCCATACAGGAGGCATAAGACACAGTATATATATGTTTAGATCTGTTTCAAATGACTCAAAACTAAATCTTACAGCTGCCAATGCCCAGGGCCATAGATGTATTAAATGTCCCCATTTGGAATGCCATAAGAACGGCTCCTTTTTCGCTTCCTTTGACAATAGGGATCAAGTAAAGGTAGTACACCAAGAAGACGATGAACCTGATGATCCAGTGAGTGAATGCTTATCTCCGCGTGTAAAAGTAAATGGTAATATCGTAAATACTTTTCATTTTGCTTTTGTGCTTCTTATTATATTTTATTTTTTATTTTTATTTTAGGTACTCTGAACGATGTTGTATGCTCTGCCGAAAGAAACCTATGTTTCGTAGTTTGTGCCAAATCCAGAAAGGAAGATGACAAAGCATTGTGCGCTAAGTGCGCCGAACGCTGTGAATGCAAAGTACCTAATAATGGCAGAAAGGGGTATACAGCAAACGGCCTTCTATATATACTTATACCAGTATGTTTGGTAGCATTTTACATTTTGGTGTAGGCGATGCAAATGTACACATGTTTACGAAGGTAGATCGGGCAGGGTACATGGTATAGCCTGGTCGGGTATACCGAATAGAGCCCTAGTTTTTACACTCTGCTCTCAAAGGAAAGCAAGTAAAAAACTTTAATCGGGATGGCCGACTAGGAGATATCATGAACTTTGTCCGATCTGCGTTTTTAAACTGTTTATTTGGCTGTTTGTAGGTCTAAAAAAAAAAAAAAAAAAAAAAAAAATAGTACGAAACTAAATTGAATCCGTTTCACAATAAAACGAATTTAGTAAACAAAAAGTAATATTTATATGAAAATGTCCTCAAAGTAAAGAACAAGTTAGAAATAACTAGGCAAGACTGCTTCAATACCAACCCCTGAACCCATCAAGGAACTGAAATTCATAAAATATGCATAAGGTTCAATGATAACTGTATGTAAAATTTGGAAACTCTAGCTCCAACGATGTACGGTATATAATTTATAACGGACTTTTGATAAGGTTTCTAATCGATAACAAGGAACGGAAACAGTTATCGATTTTGCAAGCATACGAACAGACAGACGGACATGGACTTACCTCAATATATCAATAATATACAATATAAACAGTCTACAACATCCGACTGTAGTTATTGATTGTTTCTTCATTCATTTACAATGGCACAAAAAGCTAAACGAATTTTAATAACTTTTGAGCGATTTCCACACTTCAATGGCAAATATTTACACAAAACAAATGCAACAATGTAATTAGAATAATGTTTTATTATTTTTCTAATAATCGGCAAAATTGTGTTGTTGCATTTAAATTAAATTTCACGCGCTTTGATAAAAGCATTAAAATATTCATGGATAACAAAGTAAATACCAAGCTTTTATATATATATATATAAGTATATATATGTATATATATGTATTTATTATTTATTAATTATCATTATTATTTATTTTTATTTTTTTTTATTTATTTATTTATTTTTTTTGAAAATAAGAAAAAATTATAAAAGTGAACAATGCTAAATTTTTGGCATGCGAAAACATTTTAATTCGTATTGAATATTTGTTAAATAATCAGACTGAATAAAACGGGAATATAATGAATTTGGAAAGAATTTCTATATAAACTATGTCGGTGGAGAGTAGATGGTAGTAAATGGAATCCACATTCATGCTAGGAATTTGCTCTAATTAATGCCGCCGAGCATTTGGGCAAACAATTTAACATAACCAATTTCAATTTCAATTGCAATTGATTTATGTTAATTACTGTTAAACAAAATGCGCCTCGTTGATTACTAAATTGATTTTAAATGAAATGCAAATACCAAAAGTCCCAAACAAAAAACCAACACCAAAATAAGAGCGAAGTGTAAATCAGTAAACACGCCGGTTAATGGCAATCTATTTGACCCACTGATTGACGCCAGAAGGCAAATTGATAGTTAAATACTAAATAGCAGGTTAAGCGAGCAAACAAAGTGTGAAAAAATGGAGAGAGAGAGAGAGAGAGAGAGAGAGAGAGAGAGAGAAAAAATGAAGCTGTAAGCAGTGCGCACTGTGGGTGGCATCAATAAAGGCTAGTTCCATGACATGATCAATTAGAGTCGATTTAAAAAGGTCAAAGGTGAGTCGACTTAACAAATAAGCTTTTAATTTGTGCATTGGCTGGTATTATTGCTGTTATTATTATTAATACTATTAAAGTAAAATAAATAATATTAATCAGGCTGCCATTATGTAATACTATTGTCTTTTATTTTATTTTATTTTATTTTTTTTAATATATGTATTTTTATTATTTATAAAATTTTGTAGTATATATATTTTTTTATTTTAAGAATGACTCACTTTAATTTAATTTTTTATAAGTATTTATAGCCATCAACGTCATTGATACAATTTGCATTTTAGTTTTCAATTCATTATCATATTCATGATCAATATTATTCATAACGGTCGTATTGATATTGATAAGAATAATATATTAAATATATTTAATATATTTTAATGACTGCATTATACTTTTTAAATCAATATCAAATTCATGATCAATATCATTCATTCATATCATTTCGTTATTCTCATATTCTAGTCTTGAGAGAAGCCTGTTTCTCATAGTGGAAACACCACGCACAGCTCTACCAAGCATATATACAGTATATTCTAAGGCTACTCACACACACACACACACTCACGCATTTTCCTCTGCTGCTCTATTCTTCTCTTCTATCTACCGCTGCTTCAGTAGCTATTTAACAAAAATTTTGAGCGCTATTTCCACTGCCAGCTCGTCTAATTAGTTCCTCACATTTTCATTTCCTGCTCCATTCAATTTACACTTGCAGCAAATCATTTCTGTTCCCTATTTTCACTTTGATTATTTATCCTAGCTGATGGTCAAGTTTTCTACAAATAAAAAAAAAAAGAACAAAAGTTTTACTAAAATCAAAGTTTCAGCTCCTTCGAGAATTCCTTAGTCGATTTTCACACCCACTAACCGTTGATATTTGAATATCTCTTCCGTCTGTTGCAGTAGAATTCTCAGTGCACATTAAATTTAATGAGGCGCGCCCTAGGGATAAGCCGAGAGCTAGCAGCACTTAGAAAATTTAAAGAGCTTACGCTCTCTGGATGAGTCCGGCGAGCAGAGAGACGACAAGGGGAGCTTTCTTATGTGTGGCTTATCAATTTCGAGTTGTTGAGCAATTAAAGGCCTTTGAGTGAAGTGTAGCATGTGGGTGCGAGGGGCTGCTGCCAGGTAGGGGGCGGGGGGCGGGCTGCCTATTGAGCTGTAGTCGCTGTCTCAACTGTCAGGAGCAAGCATGGGTCGGGCTTATGGGGGCTATGTCCAGCTGTGCGCAGAGGCCTATCGATGTCCTCGAGCAGGCAACAACAACTACTTACAATTGACTTTGGCCAGCGATGCAGTCATGTGTGTTTATGTGTGTGTGTGTGTGTGTGTGTGTGTGTGTCTTGGGCGCATGCCAACACACAGAACATGTCATAAATCCAAAGGCAGCATATAATTAATAAGGATTAATTGTGTACCAGAACTTGCGACGATGCTGCCATAGACCGAAATTTAATTAATTAATAGCACAACTTTAGGCGACTGTGTCTGTGTGTGTGTGCGCCTATGTGTATGTGAAATGTTCATTTAAGGGCAGCAGACACCATTGTCGGCAATCGATAAGCTAGCTGCACTTCTGCTGCAAGCTTCATTTAAATCTTGGCATATTTTTCATGCATTATTTGAGTTGAAAATTAATTTAATATTAAGCAAAATATACATTAAAATTATAATTAAACATCTTTTAGTCATAAATAAATTACATTTCGCTTGACAGTTGCTTTCACTACAGATTTCGCTTAGAACAAAGCACGAAATTTTCCATAAATTGTTATTATTCAAATTAATGTAAATGTGCAAAGCGAGGTTTTATATATTCATTAAATTCGTAGAATTGCTAGAGTTAACTTGCATTAGAGTAAAATGCCAGCTTAAGCTTAAGAATGAAACACAGTGCGTATACTTAATATTAATATTTTGCGTTATTTTTAGCTTGGTTACCTAAATGATTATACAAGTGTAACCCTTGCCTAAAATTAAGCGAATATTCGTTAAAGCTAAAATCAAAGCAACCATTTGGTAACATGAAAATTCTTCCGCTCCAACTAATTCGCGTAATTCGCTCGAAGGCCTAAGAACTTTTTCATTAGCTTTACTTTGCCCTCAAGTTTCTTTCGCTTCTTTATTTTAATTTCTTTTTTTTAACAACCCCTTTTCACAGTTTCGCTTTGGTGCTTAACCTGCGCATTTATCCGACATTTCTGCTGCTGCTCTTTTAGCAGGTGCCAAAAAGGACAGCATTAAATTGGAAGATGGCAATTAATGCTAAGCTCCTGCTGGCGACTGCCACGGATATGCAGGGCAATTTCATTTAATTAGCAAATGAATTTCATTTTAAAGATTAACTGGCTAAATTTGTAACATTTAAACATATATCAAAGGAAAATACAGGTAAAATATCATCAACTAAAATTTAATCGCACTTATAATCTACATCTGCATATATGTCAGATAACTTATGTTATACTGGAATCAGTTTATATTAATAAAAATTACTGATTATTATTAATATTTTTATTTTATTAGTATGTTTTTTATTGAATGTTGAAGTAGAAAAAAACTATTGAATAACTCCCTGGAATCAGTATATTTTAATCAAAAATAACTGATTTATCGAGCATAGAGTAAACATTTTAATACTTATTAACGAAAGTGAAATGAGTATATTAGTTTCGACTGTCTGTCCGTTACTAGCTACTGGAATATAGGAATTGAGCACGCATTGTTTTTAAAGTTTAAATTAAATATGTTTGTAATTATATTTTTTATATATATTTTTAATTAAATAAAATTTTACATAATTTAAATAAATTTATTTTTTTTTTCCATTTATTTATTTTCTGCATTATTGACAGTATTTTTGGGTTCACATCTTAAGGTGAATACTAAATAACATATTCATTTTAATTCTTGAAAACTTTGTTTTAGCATAAAAAAAATAATTAATAATTTTTAGAAAAAATGGTTAGCAACAAAACATGCTACACTTAATTAATTGGTTTTATTAAGGCAAAAAAAAACTATAAAAACTATTGTAAAATTTTTAAGTTAAAAATGAATATTTTCACTTTTGAATAATGTTGAAAGAGAAATGCAGCGAATTGTTGCAATTTACAATCGATTTATTTTTGTTGCACCTGTGCGCAAAAGAAAAAAAAAAAAAAAAAAAACAATGAACATTATTTATGATATTTATTTTATAGACAGAGCTGATTAATTTTCCAAAGAACTTTTCATTTAAATATTTATTTATTTTTTTTTTTTTTTTTTTTTTTTTTTTATTGTGAAATTAAGTATAAAGAATTGAGTTTAAATGCGGGTCAACATTTTGCGGTATCAATTGATACATATGTATATATTGAATATATTGAAAGAATGGCAATTATTATCTGTATATATTTATTCACATATACAGTATACTCTAACAGGTTTTCGTCAATAGTTTTCACACATACACACCCACACAGATGGATATATTTATATGGAGAGCAATAAATTTTTAGGGCGAAAGCAATTTGGTATTTATCTGTGTGTTTTCATACTTTATGCTTGAATGATTTTTCATTTCCTGTTTCTTGGAGTTTTTATTATTGCACAGTATCAACAATAAGCAACAACAACAACAACAAGCAGTTATATTTCTATCTAAAGCTATCAACAACTACAGGACATTTTCCTTTGCCTTGCTTTCTATACGAGTATATATATCTATTTTTTATTTTATACGCAATTTCTCTTATTTTCGACATTTTGCATGGCCGCAAAACTGTTTTATTCTTCAGCCAGCTCAGCCTCCCCCAATCGTCGCTCTCTTTCCAACTCTTTCGCTCTGTATCTGTCTCTGTGGCTGTTTCTGTCTCTGTCTGGCCGTTAACTGCTGTGCGAGCGCGTAAACAAATTTCAGTCAACTGTCTGATAATTCACATTTTACGCGGGTCTCTCGTGATGATGTCATCGCCGAAATCAAAACAAAAACCATTTAAAATGTTCGCGTCACGTCGTTTCTCTCAGTGTAATTTGCATAATATTTAAATTTTGTTTTTGCCATACTTATTGGCGCTTAATTAGGCAATTTCGCTTGGGGTGTCAAGTGCGAAAGCGATTTGATTTTGTGTTGCCTCACACTGCTTTACATCAATTTGTTTTGTTTGCTTTTTAATTGCGAAAATTGTGTTTCTATTTTGAGTCAGATGGGAATAACTCATGTGTGCAGCAGGAGAGCTGTAGTAGGGCAAATATTCTATTAGATAGATAAGCAAATATTCTTTTAACAGATTTGATTCAGTATAAATAGCCTTTTCACGAATGGAGAAGATTCATTTCTTTATATTACCTACAAATTTGTAAATTATTCTAAGTCTTAGTTCTCATTCAACTGCTTGAAGAGAGTTATAAATTTAATAAATAACGTATGAAATATAATGAAAAATATAAAAATATAATAAAAATAATGAAATTTGTAAATGTAAAGAAAAAAAAATTCCTTTACTTTAAGATATATTTTTTGTATTAAAAATAATGAAATATTAAAAATAAATAAATATTTTTTCAACTGCATGAAGAGAATTGAGAAATTACATAAATAAAATAATTAAATATGTTAAAAATTAAATAAATAAATATATAAAATTAAAAAATATTATTTTTATACTTTTATATATATTTATTTTATTTATTAATTTTTTTATTTATTTATTTATTTTTAATTTAATTTAATTTTTTCATTTATATTTTTATTAATTTGCTCTGAAAGAAACTCAAAATAAGATTAGTAATTTAAATTTATAATAATAAAATGAAATTCAGGATTGAACTCAAAAACAAATATTAAAAGTAAACAAATTTTAATATAAATCATATTAACTGAGCTAAATAAATGCTTAGTACAGTTTATATTCTGAGTAATAAACTATATTTGATGGTTAACTAAATTTCATAAAACTAAAGACAACTTATAAATTAACATATTATTATTTGCATCATATTAACATTCTAATATAAGCCCACAATAATTTATTTAGCTTAAGCTTTGCTACGCTTATTGATAATTCTCTTTGGCGTGATTAAAATATTCTCTTTAATTTGCGTAATATTAATTAAATAATATAGAGGTGGGTCTATATTTCTAATAATTGTCTAACCTATTTTTTTCTTAAATTCACTCTATTTCAATCATTTAATTTTTATTGCTTATTTTAACAATAAATTATAATTGTTTCTTATGTACTATTATATGCAATTACTTAAATATTTCTAGTCAAAAGTCGTCTGTCTGAATAGAGATTCCCCAGATAGTGTTCAGCTTTTAACCAGCTATCCGTGCATCACGTTTTCAATGATGTCGTATCCATAGCTCCCTTATCAATACAATGGCTGCTCTGCGCTGCTAAGCGTCTGCGATGTCAGCGTTTATGCTCCATTCAGCTACACTTTTATCTCGTAGTCCGTTTTGTACCTGAACTTTGTTTCATTCGCTGTTGCTTGCTCTTTTTCTTTTTTACTGGACTTGTTTAACCGTAAGGGCAACAACTGTACATACGCGCATTTTTAATGGACTCTACGCAACCAGTTCGCTATCCCCTAAAACCCAATACTCGATTGAATGATACACACACACACACACACACATGCACACACACTCGCACATATTTGGGC
This sequence comes from Drosophila mojavensis, assembly GCF_018153725.1. NCBI lineage: Eukaryota > Metazoa > Arthropoda > Insecta > Diptera > Drosophilidae > Drosophila > Drosophila mojavensis. The sequence continues at coordinate 9,211,060 of NW_025318858.1, forward strand.
ACCCATTGAACGCTTTTCGCTGCTTGCCACACATTGTTTGTCTAAGATTCACGTTCGCCCCACAGCGCACAACCAGCGGATCCCACAGCCCCTGCAGCATTCTCTTTTTCTATATACCCTGTATGGACTGTGCTAGTTGAGAGTGGTCTATAATGCAGGGCAAAAATATGATTTATCGGCGATAAAATTTTGCATAAATTAAAGCTCCATAAAAAGCGAAACAACAACATTTCGTTGAGATCTATCATAAAAATAATATACCCAGTTTATAGGGTATCTGAAACTTTAACACTCGAGTCAAGCGCACTTACGTGTTTTTTCTACGGGTAAAAGTGGGCATCACACACACATAGGCACGCACACACATGCACACTTGTAGCAAACGCCAAACCGGATATTGGCTTCATACACCGCCAGCCAATTTTAAATTGCCAATATTGATTTATCTGCCACATGGGGCATCCACTTGGAGGCCAAAACCAGATGGGGAGCATGAGCATGAGCATGAGCGTGCACGGGTGCTGGTCCTCGTCCTGCTCCTGCAGCGGGTCGCTTTCGGTCCACTCTCGAGCATTGTTAAGTTGCAATTTTGCAGGTGCGCCACACACACACACACGCCACACACACGCACGTTGCATTTACAGTAAGTAAATGGGCAATGGGATTTCGCAGTTAACGCCTGGGAAATTTATTGGAATACACACGCTGCCTTCACTCCAGCCCGATGGTAGGTAGGCGGTGCAACCTGTTATCTCTATAAATATATGCATATAGTATATAAGTATATAGTATATAGTATATAGTATAGTTATAGAGAGCCATCTGTTATCTCTCATATAGTATATAAGACCAACAAGCCCTATTCTTTCAAGTTACTTTTCATTTTATATTAACTCTAAACTAAATAAATAAATAAATAAATATGCGAGCATCTGTAAAATTATGCAAAAAGCTGATTGGATGACTCGCTTATTATATTACTTAGCGAATGCACTGGCTTCGCATGCAGACAAGCTTACATTTGCCATCTCTCTCTTGCTTTTTTTCGATTTCGGCTTTTGGCCAAGTTGTACTATGTGTGTGTGTGTGTGTGTGTGTGCTTGTGATTTCCCAAATCCCATTTAAGTATTCCCTTTATGGGACCGCAAACGCACCGCCGCAGTTCAACAAACTCTTTTGCATAATTCATGCAAAAACTCCTCAGCCCCATCTCGCCTTATCTCTTTGGAGTATCTGATGTGCTTGTGTGTGTGTGTGAGAGTGTGTGTGCTTGTGTGTAGAAATGTGCACTGGAATCAGCGTCTGCTTCAAGTGTTGATTACATATACGTATGAAGAACAAACACATACATATATTTACTATATACATGTATATGTATTGAGCTAAGAGCTTCTGATTTGCTTAGCTCTTTAATATCTTCTTCGTGAAATCTTCAAAAGAATATGTGCTGAAATATCTTTCAGCAGAAATTTATACGTTAGCTGGGGTAAGGAAAAGCCCAAAAATAATATATTTCAAAAGTAAAGACATTAAGAGATTTTGCAAAAGAATTCCATAAAAAAAAAAAAATTTTAATATAACAAATGGACGAATATGAAAATAGGAAATTTTAGGACATGTGAAATTTAAGTAAAGATTATTTACTAATTACTTCCTTTTACTTTGAGTTAGTTGAGTTTTTAAAGAGCTCACGTCTGGTCTAAATATATAATATAAATGTTTACTTTTAATTTGTAAGTTAGTTTTACTTTGAGTTTATGTTTAAGGTTTAGAAGAAGAATAAACTTTGAAATGATGCCTGAAAGATTTAATGAAATTGTGTTTCTAAGAAGCTGAAATTAAATGATCAACATGCCAAATTAAATTAAATTTATTTTTTATTATTTTTCAACAGTATTACATTTGCTGGTATATTTAGTGCAATAAAAATGAAATGAAATGCAAAGAAATAATTCTCAATCCAATATGAGTCATAGCACTAATGGTTTCACTTGTTGCATAAATCTCCTTCTCTTTCTTGCTCTCTCACTCCCTCTCGTTCTCCTCTACGTATTTATATATATTCACATTAATGCATGCCATAACGGCCCAATTTGATTAAAAAAGGAAAAAACAACGTTCTGCCCAAAGGCCAGCTGTAAATAAATGCGAAAAAAGCAAATCAACGCTGGCCTGCGCCCGAAATGAGAAAAATGTGGAAAATATATTTTCCATTAAACTTAATTTGCATGGTTTTAGGCGTTAAAGTTCAGGCGGGCAACAGTAAACGCTTTGGGTTAAATTTCATTATGCGTGAAATACTGATTTCCCTACACTTTTTACTTTCCATCAACTGGCAGTTTAGCTGAGTAACAAGTTAAAGGGAAAGAGAGAGACAGAGAGAGAGAGAGAAGGAAATTAAGAGTGAAGTATTGAAAGTCTAAGACTTTAGTTGTTTAAATTTGCAGCCTAAGCCTTTCAACCTAAGGTAAATGCAAAGTTGAGTTAAGAGTTCAACCTGAAGCATTAAAAAGCTGCAAGCTGATAGTGAGATGTTTGTTAGAGTATCTGAGCTTCGTTATGCCAAAGTTTATCTCGCCTTTTATGCCGCTTTCGCCCTCTCTCTCTCTCCCTCTCTCTCGCTCGCTAATTCTTGTTGCTTTGTTGGCAAATTATATTTATTGTTAACGGCCCAAATCAAGCTTTAATATTTAACTGAGCCATTCTTGACTGCATTTAAAGTCAAGTCAACTCAAAGAGTGTGTGAGAGAGAGAGAGAGAGAGATAGAGAGAGAAGTGCGCCTTGGTCTTATTATTGCAATTGCATTGTCATGGTAATGTGGAAGGACACTCGAACAACATGTACTCTGGCTAGTGTTACGGCAGCACAAGGACAAGGATATTGTCTTTGAATGGACTTCGACTCAGCTATAGTCTCTCCCTACTTCCCCCTGCCTCTCCCTCCCGCTGCAGCGCTCTCTTCAAGCGACTCCAATAGCCGAGCTACTATTTTCTCCACTTTTATTGTTATAGCGCTTGCATCATTATTTCAGTTGGCGCCTTGGCTCAAGCACTGAAGCACTGTTACACCGCTGCCCATTCCCCTAGATCCACTGTAGCCACTGTAGTCTTACCATTTGTGTCGCGGCGGCAGCGGCGTCCTTTTGCATTGTTTTTGAGTCCTGGCTGGCTTGGCTTCGCTTGGGTCGCATGCTTGAATGGAGCTGCCTTGGCGCAGTGGCGCTGTGCGTTGTTATTGTAGATAAAGATAAATAGTCTCAGATAACGTTCAGTTATTTGCAAACAAATACAATTGCGGTTCATTGATGGCGGTTTCATGCTGCCCCTGCCCATCCCCATTGTCGCCATCGACCCACAGGGGACCGCAACATAAGCACCACCACGAAGACCCATTCTACAAGCCCATTATTTTGTGGTTGATGATGCTCGCGGTGCTCTTCTTTTCGTTTTTCCATTCTTTTCTTTTCAGTTTTTTAGACGCATAGCAAACAGCAAATGATAGCGAGCAATTGACTTAAATGCCTTTCCAACACTGGCAGCTTAGGTAAGCTAACCTCGCTTTAATAATCAGTTGAACTATGAAAATGTATTTCAGAGTTTCGCACTTATGACAGATGTCATTACTCTAATGATAATTCCTATTGAACATTTCTCAAAGAGTACATTTCCAAAGGAGTACCATGCGCATAAAGTTGGGATGTATTAACAACTCAGCTGAAATTTCGTTACATTTTTTATAATATTTTATTATCTTATTAGATTAGTTGATGTAAATGTAAAACCAAGCTAAATATTTTCTAAATTATAAAAATTAAGTAAAATAATTTATATTAATTATTTTCTAACATAATAAATATATTCTATCATATAATATTTCTCAAATTAATAAAATTATATTGAAATAATTTATATTGTACAATATTTTCTCATATAATTAATATTTGCTAAATTAATTAATGTTTTATAAAAATTAAACACCAAAGAGAATAATTAAATTTTTGCAATTATTTAGTTATTTATAAATTAGCATTTTATGCACCTATAGAAATTTCCTTTTTTTTTATTTATTTATTTTTTTTTTTTATGATTAAAAAAATATAGGAAAAAATACATTTTATCTACTAGGGCTTTCAACGAAACATTTAAAAATATATTTATTTTACCATATTCGACAGCTCAAAAATCAAATCAAATGGATGTTTTTATAATATTTAAGGCTAAATATTATAGATAGCTGATACAACGTAAAAAGTTGAGTAATATAGAATTGCTCTTGTGTGGTCACCTTTGATAGTCTACAAATATTTGCCTATGTTTCAGCTCGAGCTCTGTTTCCTTTCAGGCATCGTTTCACTGCCTATCCTCATATTTTATATCAAATCTGTAATACTTTTTAGCATTCAAATGTTACAAATTATAGATCCAATCAGAAATATCGTTAGTCACGTGCTCTGTAAAGTATAACACCTATGGGTATTACGCTATCAGAGGAGCATCTAAATTAGTACAGCCGAGGCTTTGCCAAAACGCAGCAATTTTAAATATACCAGGAATTGGGCGCACGTCAAGTCGGCATAATCTTTGGCTTTGAGCAAAAGTAAAAGTTGTCTTGACTTACTTTCAACTTTCACTTGGTGTGTGTGCGAGAGTTTCTCTTTGTGTATGTGTGTGTGTGTGTGTGTGTGTGTGAGTGAACGGAAAAAGTTTCACAACTTTTTTGTGGAACGTGCATTCGCCGATTTGCCTATGAGAGTGTCGATGTCGCGGCCGCAGTCGATGTGAATGTGAATCGAGTATATATACACACGCACACACATGTATATTTATATGTATATATATATATATGTATTTCTCTATTTCAATGTACATATGTAAAAGTGTCTGCATGTGGTTGGGAAACGTTTTTCTTTGGGCCCTGCCAAGTATGTTAAGCACTTTGCGCCCAGCTTTTCTCACAGTTTTCCGGGCACACTTTTGGCCTAGTCATATCTGCTCTGCGATTTATACGTGCATGTAATATGTGTAATTTATGTCTGACAGGATGTGTGCGTTTAAATTATGTGCAAAATGCTACCAAAAGCTTTTTCAGCTCAAGCAAAAATAAAAAACACAAACTTTTCTGTTGCCTCAAGTTTGCTAAACATACCAAAAATGTATTAGATAGATATATATATCCATGCACATATCTATGTAGCAGTTGAGTGTCACAAATGCTAGATAGTCACGTTCGATTGTGTATACATATACATATACACATAACTGTAGAGGAGCTGGCTGCCTGAAGTCTCTTTGCAACAGGTCTCATGGCGTACTTCGAGCAGATTTTAGAGCTCGAGTTATAGTAGAGCAGGTGAGATGTCAAGAGTGAAGCAGCTGCAGTTGTGAAGACAACCTAGAGCAGATTTATAAGTGTATTTTATAATAGAAAACATAAAGTAAATAAGACAGTTTCAGCAATGTTTGACTTGAATCATTTGAATCTTTCTGACTTCTTTGATTTCTGTCTACTTTTGCAATACCATAAAGCTCTTCATAACAGCCTTAATAAGCATTATGCAAAATATAAAGCTGAAAGTTTGTATTAATCATAAAGAACGTGGTTCAATATTATTATTAAACTCTTTCATTAGTATTATGATTATAAAATATTACTAATTATTTTTAAAAATTAAATTAATTATATAAATTAAAGAAATAAATATAAAATAACAATGAAAAATAAATTTAAAAAATTGAATTTGTAAATATTATATATTTACATGCATTTAAAAAGAAAGTGGCATCAAGGCTTTCATCTAAACAGAAACATCATTTAAAAATGTTACCTTTATTTATTTATTTGAGATTAGAATGAATATAAAATAAAGACTAACTTACTCATTTAAGCACTGGCAACTGGGTCCTTTGGCTTAATTCAACTTTGTTATCAGCAGCTTTGGCTTGATCAACGTCGAAGCTTCGTTTTGACCTATTTCTCAAATAATTCACTTTTGATTTTACTCAATTGCGTGTCATTAATCCTAAATTGCACCTCACCTCGCCTCAGCTCAGCTTGTCAACTGTATTTTCCAGCAGAGCTTCAAATGCAATCTGCATAATTTAATCTGCAATCGAGCAGCTTTCGAGCAGCGTTAAGCTCCATCAAATTATCTTTGGCTTTGTGCAAATGTGATTTGCAATCGTAGCTGAGCCGTTGGCCACGCTTGCTTGATTCGGCCATGGCCAGCGGCACGCCCAGCCACGCCACGCCCCTGATTTCTTGTCCATCTGCATGATGATTTTTGGCAAAATGAGTTTTCATTTTCAATTACTTTACAATTTTGCTTTTGTGCGATGCCGCAAATGCAACGGCTCGAAGCGAGCTTTGAGGCAATAGTCTTGGTGTAGGCATCTCTTTACAATCCGCCTCGCTACTCTTCCGCCCGCCCTCTGCTGCTCTTTTCATTCTGATCCTGATTGTGCAGCGTATCTGGCGTTACAATTCGATTTCCTAATTTTCAATTTTACACGTTTGGCAAACATTCGAGCGGAGCAGACAACGCACAGAGCCCTGAAACACACACACACACAATCATACCAGAATCACAATCGCTCTATATCCGTCTCCTCAGTGCTATAGTATATGCATGCCGGGCCAGAGTTTTTGAGAAATTTTAATTAAAATTGAATTTTCCTTGCATTTAATTAAAAGCTTAGCCCCAGCGCCGCTGCCTGCACATGAAAAATGAGTAAACGAAAAGGCAAGAAAATGCGAAAAACTGCTCCAGAGCTGAGTTTCGGTTGAGTTTAGCCGGCTGTGGGCGTGGCATGAACGAGTGCACTCTGGGCGAAGCACTCGAGCAGAAGAGCAGCATATATACTCGTTGCGCCAGAGATATGAGAATCATCATAGTCATCAGGGCCAAAGCAGTAGCAGCAGCGCCTTGCCCTTGCGCCGTCTCCTGCTGCTCCTGCTGCTGCTGCTGTTGCTGCTGAAAATATTTTTGTTTGCTTACAGAGGCAGCTGCTCGGCTAAATGCAACACTGACAGCTACTGTCAAAATAAGCAACTAATCTCTGCTTCAGAATATTGTTTGCCCAACCTAAGGCACACAAGCCCACTCAGCTGCATGTCAATATATATCCTCATATATACATATATGTATGTCTATATATATATACATTTCAGTAAATTCTAGATTGTGAAATGCTGCATGCAGTCAGTGGGCTTGCCTATTGATCTGGGCCAGCGGCAACTAATTGAGCTGCTGAGAGCCCTTACTGCCCAAGCCAAAGTGCTGCAAGGCTTAATATATCTTGCAGTTTATTGATTGACCACAATTTAAGTAAAGCGAGAGAAGAGAGAACTCTAGAAGAAGAAAGCCTTTCTATGTAATCCCCAAAATTTGTTTTTCACATTTTCAAAAGAAGTTAATTTAAGCAATAATTGAAGCAAACAAAATTTTAAACATTTTTCATTTTTTATATCTTGTAAGTAACGCCTTTCTATGCTATTTTAATTTATTGAATTAAAAGTAAATTAATTATCTTGATAATTTTAAGCAATTATATAAAGCTATACACCTTTTTTAGTAACGTAATAAAGTTAAATTTGTATGTAGTTAAATATAGTAAGTAAGTAGTAATTCTCTCAATTATTTATTAACTTTAAATGTATATTATTATTTATATTCGATATATTATATTACTGTTATGGACTTTATATTTGTATTATTGAGTTTTTATATACATTTGAGTTTTTCAAATATTTATTAATATATTGTATACATTTAAATGCAAAAGAAAATAAATTTTGAATGGATACATCTAATACATCTTAAGTGTGATTTTCTGAAAATTAATTTATTTGATTTATTTTAATTTATTTATTCATTATTTTTATTTCCCTTGAATAATTTTTAACAACATATAAAACTTAAGCTACAAATTTATTATACTCATGAGAAAACAAAACCATTTTACCCAGATTTCCCCTTTTCAAGGGTTCAGGGTATAAAATAAAAAAAGACAGAGGACACTGAGATAATGCATTGTCTCATTGCATTGCTGGAAAACATTTTATTATTGAAAACAAACATTCAGAAAATCTAAAATTCCCTCCCCCACCCCACACGCCTCTCTTTGCGATTCTTATGATTCACTCCAGTGCGCTAGACAATATTTTAATTCAATGGCAATGGTATTGCATTGGCACAGCTAAGCCACCTGGCATGCTTAGCTATCTCACTATGCAGTCAACTATGCGACGTTATTGTAGCGCATATCTTGATCAAAGCCATCGGCACCACAGACATTTGCTGCCCACCTTTAGCTGTTCATATTTGTGGTGTAAGCTGCGGCGGCAGCCACATAATTGCTTCAAATTTTTTCATAAATTGTTGCCACAAATTGTTGAACAAAAAGAAAAAAAAAAAAACTTAAAAAAAAATAAAATTAAATAAAAAAAGAGAAACAGTAGCAGATACCAGCAGAAGCTGCACAAGCAGCACCAGCAGCAAGAGCAAATAGTTTAATATAAAATGCAGACAAAGGATCAGTTGTAGCTGCAGCATGAGGCGCAGCTTCAGCTCGGGCCCACATAGTTTGCTGCTTGGCTGCCTCGACAGGGCCAGGAGGGAGCCAGCGCGTCCTTGTATCAGCATTCTGGGTAACTGCCGCCGCTGTTGTTGCGGCTGGCAGGAGTCGAAATATTTAATGCACCCACAATATTTTACTTGCCCCGTTGTATAATGCACCCGCCTGGAGAGCAACTCTTTTGCTCTGACTATCGGCAGCCGCAGAGAGCCAAAGGGCATGCTAGTCATCAAAGCAAAACAAAGTCCACACTATCCCTTGTTAAGCGCCGTTTCTGCTGCTGCTGCTGCTGTCGTCTCCTCCCTTTCCATGCCCTTCGGGCTCTACCCCCTCTCACTCTGCCCATCTATATGCATATTCAACAGTGTGGAAATAATAAAGCCAACTTGCCGACAGTTATAGTTGCTTACAGTTGTTACTGCCAGACAGTTGAGACGCCGGAAACAGGAAGCACTCATTGCCCGGACAGACAACGGCTGCAAGGTGGGGCCGGGGCTGCACTGGATTGGACGGAGGCAATTCAGGCGACGGCGCCAATGAGAGCCAAAGCATTCGGCACTTGAATTTGCTTTGGCTCTCGCCATGCACACAATTTATAGCATTCAACGATAATATAACTTGATGATTTCTCTTTATATTTTATATTTCTATTGATGATTTCTCTTTATATTTGAAATTTATATTTTCCCCCTACATTTTTTAATCACTTGTGTCGAACAGTTTGTAAAGTGGCATTCAGTGTAGCAGCAAAAGGCTGAAGGACTCTGCGGTGTAGCACTTAAACATTTAGCTAAAGTTCTGCAGATAGACAGTCGAGCAAACCAGAAAGTTTATTTCGACTTGGCTGGAGGAGAGTCGGAAAGAAATGAAGAAGTACAAAACTTATTGAAAAATAAATTACAAATATGGCTTACGTAATGAAAATGACATTTAATAAATGTGAATACTTTCTTAATATAAAAAAAAAAAAAAAATTTTTTTAAATAATAAATAAAAAATAAAATGCTAAGAGATTTGATTATTCTCTGTGCTTATACTAATAGGGTAAATAACTCTAAAAAAAAAAAAAAATAATAATAATAATAGTATAATACAGGTGCCATCCACTAAAGCTGCCATTAGCATTCCTTCCATAATATTTAAATGAATGTATATATATGTATGTATATATATAAAAAAAAATTTTGTTTTTCTGTAGTTAGTTATCATTTTCCATTTAAGCTTTAAACTTATTTTATACATAGCTTTCACCATTCTCCCTTTCTTATGCGGGTAAAATTTCTTACGCGAAAACTAAGTAGATCGAATTGCCAAACATTTCTTTAGTAAAATATACCTTTTTTGTCATACGTATAGGAATGTTATCTCTAGGCACTGCAAGTCATAGAATATGATCACAATGGAGTCCTTGTCCTAGGATCGAAATTTAAACATCTTCTCTAGCTACACTAAATTGTTCCGATAATGCTGAGGATAGTGTCGACAGTTATTATAATCATAATAATGGCTAAACGAATAGAACTGATAATCTGATAAGAAATAATAATAATGCTGCAAATGTTACTTCATTCTTTAATTTGAAGTCAACGTGTTTCTATTTGCATTTCACTCGACGCTGTCAGCTGTTGGCTGTGGACTGGGGCATTTGGCATAATTAAATTTGTCATCAGTCACACAAAACTGAAAAATGTTACAGGAGGAGCAGGGGGAGCGGGCGCAGTGAGCTGCGAGCGTTTAACGACATTTCGCTAATTTCCCATTCAAATCACGCCCTAATCGAAGTCAGTGCAACTGTCAAATGACTCAAAGATGACATTTATGTACACGATGACATCGTGCATGTCCCGCTGTCAACCGCCAAGCTCTTATCGGGCTGCTCATCAGAGCAGCAGCCTCAGTCGGGACATTATTGCCAACGGCATTCGTCTGCGCTCAGTTGTTGTCAACATTTTGATTTCAATGCTGTCAACATTTTCGCAACAGGCTGACAGCCGACAGCGGGTGGAAAAGTAAAGATCATTCGAGTCGGATATATAGAAAGACATTTACAGACAGACAGAGAGAGAGAGAGAGAGAGAGAGGGACAGACAAATCTAATTGTCAATTTGACATTGCAAATCATTTGGTCAGGTTGTTTTCAGCTTGCCTCTTTTGTTTAGCTTGAGAGTTAATTTGTTCGCATTTCGACTGCCGCTATCAGCCAAATGAGAAACGCTATATCAGAGAGCTGGCATTCAAATGCACATTCCCGACTTCTTCCAGTCTCGCCGCCCATTCTCAATGTCATGAGGGGGAGCGTGTTCGTCTCTCAACTCAACTGCAACTCCTTGTTGGCCGCGGGCTAATTTTCAGGCAGCTGACATTGTCCCCCTTTGTAGTCGCCGGCGTCTGTGTTCCGTTTTAATTTAAGGCGTGCTCCATACTCTAACTGCGAGTGGGCATATGACGCGACTTGTTCAAAGATGACGAATCAAAAGAAAAATATAAATCGACAGCTGATGTTTGTCAGAAAATTATAAAAATAAGTAACATTAGAAATATATATAAATTTATTTCAGTAAATAATGTTAAATAAAATAAATAAGCAAATCTTAACAGATAAATACAAAGCAATAAAATAATAATTTTACTATAGAAATTAATAAATATTGAAATTAACCTTAATTCTACTAACTAAATAACTATAATAATAATATTAAATTTACTATTTCAAATCATAATAATCTAACTATTATTTAATAAATATTATTTCTTTTTACTTATTTATTATTAATATTAATATTATTATTAGCTATTATTAGCTATGATTAGCTATTATTAATTTTATTATTCAAATGAATACCATGTTTGTTATAGAAATTAATAATAATTTTAATATTCAAGGAAACAATTAAATTATTATTTTATTATTTTTATTTATTTATTAAAATATATTGTTGCTTGGCATATATAAACTTGAGCAAGAGAAAATAATAATATATTTAAATATTTAATATATATTTAACAACAAAATTTGAGGCTAGAATATATTCAAATATTTGTATTTTAAAAATAAATTGATATATTTGTATATAATATTTATTTCTTAACACACGCTGAGAGACTTTTTACTTTTATTATTCATCGGTCAATAATAATCAATTAATTATTTTTTATTTTCTGCTTGGAATCTGTTATCAGCTGCAGCAGGCATACATATTCCAGTTGGCAGAGTATTCAAAGTGTATTATACTACGATCATTATTGTTGCTTTTTGGGTATAGCTGCATTATTATGAGTTGCGCCATAATTATTTTTCTGTGCATTCAGGGCAGGTCCTTCGCGCGACCACCAAGGACTGCCAACTGCCAGCTGGACTAGGGACAACGGGCGCCAGCATTTTGCTTGTCACGCAAATGTTTCATGTCAGATTTACGCTGCTCCAGCCACTTTGTGCCGGCTGAAACATATATACATGCAGTATATACATATATATATTTATATGTATATACATCTATGTATGTGTGTATGTATATGCACTGCAGTATCAAGGTCCGTCTGTCCGTCTGTCCACTCCCTGCCTGAAAATGCCCAACCTCTGTTTCAGCAACTGACCCATGCAGCAGCATTTTTTTTTTTTATCATCACGCACAGTGGTGAGTTGAAGTGCGAAAAATCCTAATGCAAATGTAGTAAATATATTATAAAAAATAAAAATAAATAAATAAATATATATATTATTTTGAATGGATTATAATATAATATAATATAAATTCGTTGGCCATATAAACTTAACAGAAGAAGCATTTTTCAATTGTTTTCGCACCACGGTGCGCTGCCCTTTTTAGCACGTTCTGGTGGTCGCATGCTATATTTTTCAATTTGTAAACATATCCTGCGGTGCAAGCGCTGAAAGCCGGCTATGAAAAACCAAACGGAGGAGGGGAAAAAAAAAAGAAAGCAACACAGCATTAGTAACCAGATGGCACGCCCCCACGCCCGTCCGCCCACCTCTCTGTTCACTCACAACCAGTAGCCGCCCCGGGGCGTCAGCACGGCCAAAGCATGAAATGCATTTGCTTCATTTGTTTGGTGTGTTTCTCATGTCAACTTAATGTTTATTAGAAAACGTCGGCTCAAATTGCACTGGACAGCATACAGCGCTCAGGCCACGCCCCCCCTGCCGCAGTGCCCTCTCCCAAATAACTCAAACATCAGACATCCACACCCCAGACCAATACGAACGAATTGCAGTGGGCAAGGCATTCTTCAGTTATTTAATCGGAGCTTTAGAGTCAATTTGAATGCATGTGCATATTAAGTTTCTTTGGAATTTCAATTATTTTCTGCACATGATAAACTGTTTAAACTACAATGAGATAATTAATTTATAAGATTTGTAATGTTAATCAACAGGAATCTGTTCACAACTTAAAATACTCTATAAGTACACTTGAGCTATGAATGTGTATTCAGAGGTCGGTGACACCCGACTGTAATTAGCTTTGCGTGCAGCTGCCTGCAAAAAGGAAAATTTGCACTATTAATAAAGCGAATTCTTTGAGTTCTTTCATGGTATCTGTCGCCACGGCTCATGGCTAATAGCAATTAGCCAACTGGGAACTATATATACTATGTTCTGGTAGCAGGAGCCAAGTAGGAGGTAGAGCTTGAAAAGCCGCACCGTCTCTTGTGTTCACGTTGTTAAGAACTCATTGGGCAACATGTGTAGCAGTTTGTTGACTTAATTGCCAATGGATCGCAACATTTGCGATTAATTGCTCTATTTGCTGACAGTTTAGTTGCTTCGATATGAGTGAAAAGTCTTATGATACTCTTTATTCCAATGGCCAAAGGTTTCTGCTATTAAATTAAGAAGAAAACAATACAATATACAAATATATAAATAAATATAAAAATACAATCTATATACATATGTAAATAAAGCTATATGTATCTATTGGCCATTCCGAGAAATTGACTGAATTCCATCTACAGGAGTACGAGAGATTATGAACAATCTCTTATATATTAAATGATACCAGAAGTATATATACATTGCATATATAAGACGATGGGGCCAATAAATTGAAATAAAATATTCTTTTCGATCAAAATATAGTAAATATACAAAATAATATAATTAAATAAAAATATATATATTTTTAAGGTCTGCTATCTAAAATTCATCCTAAATTTATTAAATTAAATTAAATTATAACTTATATTAATCTGAATAGTTTTGATTAGCTCATTAAAAATAGAATATGGTAAAATAAAAATTAAGAGTTAAATTAAATTTTGTATATATATTCTATAAATATATAATATATGTATGTCGACTTGCTGCTATATGTATATATTTTGAAAATTAACTTAATGAATTATCTCTGTTAGCATAATATTGTTATCATATTAAGATCATATTCGATTCGATTTCCTTTAGCGATGGGAGCACTTACCCACTGTACAAATATTTGCATGTCGCATCACATCAGTTCTTTTGCAGACGCTTTAAGACTTGGCCAGAGGCTGTTGGCAGTTGCTGGTCCTTCCATTCGTTTGCCATCAGGAACCACATGTGGTGAAATTAACGCCGTAACCGTAACGCATTACGGGCTCCAACTGCCGCAGTGCCTCGACTCTGCCACTCTTAGCGGATGGCGGATGCCACATAAATGTGGCACAAGCACACACACACACAAACACACACGCACATACACACGGTCGTGTGGGCCGCCCGTTGCGTCCCGTCTGAGCCGTCTCGCTAGCTGGGCCATTTCAGTTTTTATTCGCTCAAATGTTTATACATTAGCAACATTTGTCGGCTTCCTTTTCGCTCGTCGCAGGTGCTGATTATATTGAAAATTATTAGTAAAACATTGCAATGCCAATGCCGGGCGCTGGCAGGAGCTGTCGGGCGGGCGGGCCACGCCCAAGCGCTGCATGTGACCTATCAAAATTGATTGCATACTTTGCGGCGCGCCAAATGTGCCCCTCGATGATGGCAAGCGTGTGTGGCTGTGTATGTGTGAATGAATATGTGTGTATGCGCATGTGTGCCTGTGGTTATGTCTATGTGTTGGCAAAGATAAACTAGCGATCTGCAAAAAAAAAAAAAAAAAACCAACCATTCTGTTGAATGAAAGCAAAAATGCATAATTAAAAGATGATTCTATTTATACACTTAAAAAAATCTTTCTCTAAACATAAAATAATTTTAGTTAGGATTGCTTTAGGGTAGAAATTTTTAAAGATTATATATATAGAAAATTGACTATATATATATCGAAAAATATATATAATTACAAAAATTTTATACAATTTTCTGAAGTGAAATAATTTTATTTATAAAAATTTTAGGTGGAAATTTCTTAAGCTCAATAAGAAATTTGTTTATACATTTTATATGAATAATATCATTTTCTATTACTTTGTTTTTATTATATTAGATTAAAGTGTTTGAGATCGTAGTAAACGACAATGATTGTTTGTATTTATATATATGAGAATTTTAGATATAAGATACAAATGTTTTTCTCTTTCACTTTTATTTATACATTTAATTTAGACATTTTACATTTAAAAGAGATTCTCTTAAAATTTGTATTTAGTCATCATGTCAGTTCCTTTGAGTTGCATCTACGAGCAAGCACGAAACAACTGCACAGTTCCTACGTGAAACAAGTCGTGTCGAGTCGTGCGTGCTCGTGATGCCACACGTATCGACGAACACTGATTCGCAAACAAATTTGGTCTTAAATTTTTGGAAGTGTAATTTCATGGCAATAACAGGACTGTGTATACTGTCTGAGCAATCTTGAGACATCGTCTAGGAAATATGACAGTTTCTCGGGATCGCGATAGATGTCGCGGGCTACTATTAGCTTCTTTGCATTCCAAATATGCCACTTACGCATGCTGTTGATGACATCGCTGCAAAAATCGCCTTGCACCTTGCCCACGTGCTCCCACATTTTGCGCGATTGCGCGTGAAATTTACCTGATTGAATGGGAAGAGTGCTCGATAGAGAACAAAGTAAGAGTTGAGAGGTAAGAGTGGACGCAGGGTACCATTTAAAATGGAAAAAATGGCATAGAGCTCAATTAATGAAACAAACAAAAATATTCTACCATTATTTCCCATTTTCATTTCTAATTGAAAATATTTGTTACTCACGAGTAGTTAGAGTTCTGCGTGTCTTGGCTATAGTCGGGTTGACCGTAGCTCGCTCGTATTCCGTAATAATCTTGTACATACACAGCTCTATGGGCTTGTTGATGATTATGTCCTCGCGACAGGGCTCGCACGCGCTATTGAAATTGGGACCCGGATAGGGCACATTCGTATAATGGGCGTTTCGCTCAAACTGAGTGGCTTGATTCCTGGCCAAAGTTTCCCGGCGCACCCGATGATAGCTCGCACGATCATTGAGAAATCGATACGTCATGCTGGTCATCAGCTGTTCCACCTTCGACAGACAGCTGTGGAGAAGCAAGGCAATCAATCAGTTGAGCATTGAGTCACTGTGAATGTGTGTGCGACCCACTGTGAGTTGCGTAGAGAGTAGATGCCAGGTATGGAGTATGTGCGCAGCAGATGATGCAGCTTGCAGGCCACATCATTGAGCAGATCCTCGGCGGCACAGATTTGCATGCGTCGCAGGTTGTGCATATCGTGGACTGTCTTCCGTGTGTACCAGCCCCGAAAGAACGCCTGTATTTTGGTCGCCGCCCTGTTGTAAAAGGCGATCGCTCCATCCTGCACCCTCTGCTCAACGATGGAGAAGAAACGATTGCGAGCGTGAAAGCCTCGCCACCATCTTTGTATGGTGATGGCAGCCTTTGTGGCATAATGGAATGCTTCCTGCTGTTGATGGCGTCGCCACGCCGCCTGCACGGCGCGTGCGGCCAGGAACTGTTTATAGTCCATGATGAGCAGAGAGGTACTGCAGTCGATCAGTTCAATATATGCATATTCGATATATTATTATTTTTACTCAAATATATTCACGGGCATACGAACCGCGAATACTTTTGGTGAAACGAATCGCACGAGCTGGAGAGATTTTCATCACTCCCTTTTTTTTCCTTTCTAAAGAAATTCGCGAATTAAAATCGAATGAGCTTTTGATATATTTCATCTATTACTTATCTGGTAACACTGCAAATCTTATTTTCTGATGATCAAAATGTGTCATTGTGTGTGTCTTAAAATTATTTATTTTTTTTTTATATTTTTTTTTTTATTATATTACTTTTTATTTTATTTTTTTGCGTTTTTTGTTGTTGTTTTGTGTATTATAATTTTATGTTTATGGAAATTTTGATTTTAATAAAAATTAAAATGCGTCGCCTTCTGTTGCCATAATCAAAACATATTAATTTGTGTATTTTTAATTTACAAAATTTATAATAAATAATAAAAAAAAGAATTAATAAATTTTGTCTAATATTAAGAGAAAAATTCACACAAAATCTCTTCTGTTGAACTTGCGCTCTTCCTTAACCCAAATATCATTTTAGTATTTTATACCGCGATATATTATTATATATTATATATTTAATTATTAAATTAATCCCAGCTAACAATCTTTTACTCCCTTGCCTACATAACCTCAGGTAGTTTCTGGATAACACAAACTAATTTATAGTCGAACCTCTTATTGAATAGACGTAGATAATCATCAAAAGCTTTCGCTGTTGCTATATCGTCAACTTGGCCTTCTCGCGCATATTGTTTTGCTCTCCAATCTATCCGTACATTGACAATAATTTCAAAATTGATGATGTGCACATAATAAAGTGTCAAATATCAACACACATCAGAGCATTGCGAGACGTGCAGCCATCATCATCAGCAGCGTAGTCGAAAGGTCGAGCAGCGTGGCAGAGGGAATGGCGCATGTGGGAGGGGCCGAAGAGGCGGTAATGGCTATGAAGACAGCTTCAACTGCGACAAGCAGCAGGAATAAATAAACCAAACGTGCGCGCTGTACCCAAATAAAAAAATAAAATGAAATAAACAAAACTAGAAATGTAGCCGACTTGAAGATATCCTACACATCATTTATGAGTCACGTATCGAAAATGAGTTTCTATATCTCAAGCTATATAAGCAGCAAATATTCCTTTTTAAATGAGTTATAAAAATGTCTTTAAGAGATATGAAAAAACTCTTAAGTTTTCATAATATTAGATCTGGTTAGATCACTATACTTTCATCTAAGCTATTAATGCTGATCAAATATCAGCTCTCTAACTCGTTCATAAATTTCTACAACTAATCCTTTCTCATCATATTTATATATTGAGAAAATATAGGGTATCATTGCTGAAGACAACAACAAAAAAATGGAGCGAAAAAAGAAGCAGGAAAAGAAAATTGACAAAATTGATTGAGCGCACAAAACACGGCACACGTTGGCGCTCAGAGGCGTGGCCTGCAGGGGGCGTGGCTGGTCGAAGGGGCCTGGATGTCAACATTGAAAAGTTAACGCCTGTCATACGGCCAAGCACCTTGAGCAACTGCCGCGGCAGCTGGATCTGCCTCTTTGACTCGTATTTTGATCAGACAATTTTTCACCTTTAAACATTTGGGGCCTTGCGTTGTGGTTGTTGCTGGAAATTTGTTTTTACTCTTTTCCGTCTCCACCATTTGACATGCCATTTAATCTATTTTTCTTTTCTGTTTTCCCCCACTGCAGCTGCTTTCATATTTTTTAGCCGGATTAGTTGCAAATATTTGTTGAATAGAATATCACAAAATTAATTTTCTAGCATATTCATATATTCGATTTTTGTGCACATAAAATATTTGTAAATATATTAGCCAGTTTAGAATTCCACGATTGGAATTTTGGGAATTATGCAATCGAATGTAATTTAAAAGCCTAGTTAATCGAGAAATTTATAGTTTGCGCAGTGTTTCACATATAAAAATCAATCCTAATTTTAACAAAAAAAAAAAAAAAAAAAAAAAATTTATTAATACTATTATTATAATTATTATTATTTGTTTTATTTATTTTTTTTTTTAAATAAATTTTTGAACCAATTATGTTTTTATTTTGTATGAAATAAAAAGTATGTTTCTAATATAAATATATGTTTTTATTTGGAATATGGAAGTTGTTGCGCTATAATGAAATATTAAATATTACACAAAAAAAAAAAAAAATAAATAAATAAATAAATAAAAAAAACGAAACAAATATAATTAGTAATTGTTAAAAAAAAATATATATGAAAAAATTTTTGGAAAATAAAAATAAAAAATCTTATCTGCATTCTACTATGACATTAGTACTTTATACAGTTGAATCTTTGCCAATCGCCAAGAACTATCTGTTCTGATCAGCCTGAGTAAGATAACGATTTATGTAGGTTATAGGAAACAGATTATGGTATGACAAAGCCGAACTGGAAGACAAACCCGAGTTCATCTTGAGTCTAAATGCAAGACAATCAGGTCAGTCTACTCTATACTCAAATATAAATTATATAAAGAAACGAAAATTCTCTAAGAGTTCTTGACGGTTTGGCAAACTCATTAAAAAAGAAAGGTGTTAATGACAGTCTTCAAAATTCAGGTATTCGAGTGAGTTTCCTGGTGGCATAAGACTTGATGTAAAGTGAAGTGGCGTTGCATGGCTCACTGCTAAAGTGCTTGTTATAAATAAAGAGTTGGCAACATGTGCATTTGACTGATTACTAATTAACGCTCATTTATTTGCCTTTGTTTGGCTTGAAACCTCTTGTTGTTGGCTGTTCAAGCAGCAGCAGCAGCAGCAGCAGCAACAGCAGCAGCAAGAAGAGGTGTAGCACCTGTCTTTCATGCTGGCAAGTCGCATTTTTCTTATGAAGAATTTCGCCTTTGTTTAGCGCTGGCATTTAATTTATTTTTGGCCCTGGCCAAGAAAACACAGCCGACCGAGAGCCCAAGCGACATCGTTCGCTCACATGAGCAATTTTTGAGCCAACATTTTTGGCCTCGACGCGCCAAATCCTGGCATTCTACCTATAAATACTTGACATGGCTACAATAGCCTATGCCATCTGTACACGAGGCAACCAAAACAACAACAACAACTGCAACAACCATAAGAGGCTCGTAGTAAGCTCACACTTAACGAAACACAACAAAGAAAACACAAAAACAATTATTACAAACGCAATTTTCAACGCAAATCAAACTTATTTGAGATGAGAAGAATGAAAACTCCCAAGTACTTAAACAATTTTACTAAATATTGTTAACAATTGAATAAATATCGAAGCTCGCTGAATAAAAATTCAATTTAATCTTCGTGTAAATGAAATTCCAGGTAAATTTTGTATTTCTTATTAAAAAATACTTTATCAAACTGCAGCTGATTTATATTTGTATTCATTTGGAAATGGATAATTTGCAATTAGCAGCCGTACATCTGTTTTCGCTCAGTGTAGAGCCGCCATACGTGCAGGCGCATTGGCCGCATGCCTCGAGCGCTCGAGCAAACGACATTTAGCATGTGCCTGCTCTTTGGAGCGGCTCTCCCGTTTGCCAATCTACGTGACTATGGCATAGGTCGTCTTACCAAATTGGATTTTACGCAGCAGCAGGAGTAGCAGGAGCAGCAGCAGCAGGAGCCGGAGCCACCGCCTCATGGACCCGCCACCGACCATAATTAATATGCACGATATGTGGCGTTAAGTTGTGTGAAAATTACTTGTGCGTTGACGTGACGAGCCGCAGCAGTCTTGGGGAAAAACCAACGGGGGAAATTCATTTGCCACGCCCACCCACTTAAGCATCCTCAGCCTGTTTCTCTTCAGCGCCTGCCATGCATAATTGTTATTCGATTACGAATTTGATGTAAGTATTCACTAATTAGTTGTTGATGATCAGCCGGCATTCGAGTTGAACAAAATAATCAGTTTGATATTATAGCAGCATTATGAATTAAGCTAATCAATTGTTAATCGTATTCATTGAATTCAATTAGTTATTATGGAAGTAGAAGAGGACACAAATATGAGTAAATAAATCTTGAGAACTGCAGTAGAAGAGATTAAACTATTTTGCATTTCCCATATGCTGCAACATATTCCCTAATCTAGTTATACAGCAGCCTGCACAAGATCATTGACCTAATTAAGATTCGTAAGGCTTGTTCCACTGAACGAGAAAAATGAAAACAAAAAAATGACAAACGGCCCGCACACTTCACATAAATATTTATGCTAGCATTTTAGTTATAGCAAATCAATAAAGAGAGAGAGAGAGAGAGAGAGAGAGAATTAAGCCGACGAAACTGCGCCAATTGCTGAGAATAAACAACTAATAAATGATCTCTTAATAGATTGCAACAAGTAGAGACTATACGACTAGCAAATGCTCTTTAAATAAATATATAGAAATCAACATAAATTTACCTGGAATACATGCAATGAAAATCGGTAAAATATAATAAAAAATACTTTTTATTCATATATTTTTATACCCTGAACCCATTTTCAATGGGAAATCAGGGTATAATGGTTTTGTTGAAATGTATGTAACAGGCAGAAGGAGGCGTGGCAGACCCCACAAAGTATATATATTCTTGATCAGGGCGACGAGCTGAGTTGATTTGGCCCTGTCCGTCTGTCTGTCCGTCTGTCCGTCTGTCCGTCTGTCCGTCCGTCCGTCTGTCCGTCTGTCCGTATGTATGAACGCGTCGATTTCAGAAGATATAAGAGCTAGAGACTTCAAATTTTTTTTAAAATGTTCGTAATTACAGCGCGCATATCAAGTTTATCATTAAAAATCGATAACTCATCCCGATCTTTTTTATCGATAAAAACCCTTATCGAAAACCAGTTATAAAATTATATCTTCTACACCTTTATTGCTAGAGTCTCCAAATTTTTAATGTATGCCTATATGCAATTTATACAATTTCGGTTTTTGTTAAAATTTACCCCCACCCTTAAATTCACCCCCTCACCCTCACTTTTGTAAAAAGCGTATTTCAAATACTATAGACTTGTGCTTTGGCAATTACATGCATATCCATGTCATAATCATAATCTGAAAGTTTCAGGAAGATCGTACGTCCACAAAAAAGTTATTAAGCAATTAAGTTCTCATAGTAGCCGCTCACTGCCGCCCATGCGTGTTTATGCTTGTGTGTGTATATGTATGTAATTGTTTGTGTATGTGTGTGTGTGTGTGTGTGTGTGTGTGTGTGTATGTGTGTGTGTATGTATGTGTGTGTATGTACGCCTGTGTGCGTGCGTGCGTGTGTGTGTGTGTGTGTGTGCGTGTTTCTTGTGTAAGCTGAAAGACGCGAAAAATTATTGAAATAGCTATTACTCCAAGGGTTCAGGGGATCTCGTAGTCGAGTAGTCTCGACTAGAGCTTTCTTACTTGTTTTGTTCCGCTTATGCTACAAATTCTATACAGAGATTAGCTGTGGCTTTACATCTGAGATATATAAATGAAAAATAATAAAATAATATAAAAATATTTATTTCTGTTTCGCTGTTGCTACAAATCTCAATTTGTATTTTAAATGCGAAGGTTAGATAAGATATACTCGTATATATATATATACACTCTCTCTACTCTCCCCCCTCTCTCCCTCTCTCTGCTTTCTTTCGCCACTTGTATACCTCATTGCATCAAGTGGCCCAATTACACGGTATCTCTGGGAGCGCAACAAAAGAATTTTTATGTTCTCCATAAAGTTCACCTCTTTTTTTTTTGTTTATGTGATTGAAAACAGCTTTTCAATTTATAAATAGCCAATTGAGTATTGAAGAAAATCAACGCTGCATATTCAGTGCGCACTTAGGTATAGAACGAAACAGTTCGTTCGCTGGCTAATTGTGATATTTCTCGTGTGGGCGTGGCAATGCTAGTGATGAGCAACTGCCACAGGCTGCCGCTGCTGCTGCTCCTGCTGCTGCAATCTCTGGGCTGGCTGCAAGGTACTCTATCTCTCTCTCTCTCTCTCTCTCTCTCTCTATCTATCTATCTATCTCTCTCTACATCTTGCATTGTTGTCAGCTCGTCGTGGCTTCGGTGCCGGAGACCAGGACTGGGCCTATGTGGAGGTGCGAGAGGGCGCGCACCTCTTCTACTGGCTGCACTATACCACGGCGAATGTGAGCTCGTATAAGGAGCGTCCGCTGGTCATTTGGCTGCAGGGCGGGCCTGGTGTCGCCTCGACTGGCTGCGGCTGCTTTGAGCAGCTGGGCCCCGTCGACATCGAGGGCAAGCCGCGAGCCAGCAACTGGGTGCAGCATTTCAATGTGCTGTTCATCGATAGCCCAGTGGGCACGGGCTACAGCTACGTGGAGCCGCACGGCCACTATGCCAAGCACAACAATCAAATAGCCAAAGATCTGGTCAAGCTGATGCGTGCCTTCCTGCACAGCCATCAGGAATTTCGGCGCATGCCGCTGCACATCTTCTCCGAGAGCTATGGCGGCAAAATGGCGCCAGAATTCGCGCTCGAGCTGCAGCTGGCCAAGCAGCGCAGCATTCTCGAGTGTCAACTGCAATCGGTTGTCGTTGGCAATCCGTGGACCTCGCCCCTGGACAGCACCCTCTCCTATGCACCCTACCTGCTGCAGCTGGGCATCGTGGATCACGAGGGCTACAGCAGCATCGCCCACGCGGCGGCCAAGGTGGCCAGGCTGGTCTACGATGGCAAATGGCTCCAGGCCATGGATCAGACCATCCAGGAAGTGATCGAGAAGTACACTGGAGGCGTATTCCTCTACAACACCCAGCGTCGTGTTCATATCAACGAGGTCTATCGCTACGGCGAAGATCCCAAGCTGAGGGAATTCATGATCAACAATGTCACGCAGGCGCTGAATCTGACCCACATGCCCGAGTGGATGTCCCAGAACGCAACGGTCTTCATCAAACTGGGCCACGACATCTTTAAGCCAGCGGTGCACATAGGTAACGAGTGGATCGAGAAAGTTGATATATGAGAGAGTTGAGATAGGCGGTGCACTCGAGTAGATCGAACAAGTGGATATAGGAAAAAACGGAAGGGATAAGAGCTAATATTATTATAGGAAACCCTTCTATTTTTCCTATGCTTGCAGCATATGATTATTACTAATTTATATGATTTTTTACACATCTAATGTGAGTAGGTTCCATTCCTTCCTGCTCTATTATCAGCAGACTTTGGCAGCCGCTTCGTCTGCGAATTGCTCTTACCCACACTGACTTACTCTAACTCATACTAAGCTACAAGCATTAAGTAAGAATAATTGTTCAATATTGATACGATAGTGAAGTGTAGTTAGCTGAGTGAGTGAGTGTAAGCACTTCACTATTTAATTTTTAAAACTCACTAAATTGTCCCTTATTAGCGATGTATATAAAATTAATACTGATTTAATAGCTTTACATTTTACAATTGTCTATTCTTCATAACGCTTCGTAGGCATATATTGAATCAAAGGAAATAAATAAATAAATACCAGCTGAAATATATATAATAGACCAGATAGAAAATATTTTTAAAATAAATATTTCTCTCTATTTAATTTATTTAAAGTAGGTATAATAAACTAGAATATTTAGAAATAAAAAAATAAGTATATATCATTAAAGCATTTGCAGGATACAGGATTTTAAAGAGAAGTTTTCGATAGATTTAATTTTTAAATATATTAAACTTTAGCTTTGCTTACCTAGGCAAGGCTCTTCAGTCTATATAATTCAGCATTTCTATAACAATCACATTTCCCTCTCTAAGTCTACCTCAACTACTTGAGCTAATCCCAGCATTTCTTTCACAGTTACGCGACTGCTGAATGAGACGCCGGTGCGCGTGGGCGTCTTCTCGGGCATGCTGGATCTGCTGTGCGCGACACCTGGCACCGTCAATTGGATCAATCGCATGAGATGGCATCGCAAGGATTTGTACGTAAGCGCCACACGTCGCCCCATGCGCATCGATGGCATGCTGGAGGGCTATGAGAAGCAGGGCGGAGGCTTCAGCATGTTCTGGGTGTATCGCGCTGGCCATCTGGTGCAGCAGGACAATCCTGCTGCCATGTCGTATATACTGCGTGAATTTACGGGCTTCGGATGAGATTTCACTATTCTATATGCCTGGCTAATAAAGTACGATAAGAAAAAAGAATTTGTTTGCACTGAATTGATTATTAGCCCAAAACTATTTGCTGTTCAGTCAGAATGAAGACTCATGGCTTGATTATTCTCAATTTAAAGCTGATTGAAACTTGAACAGTTTGTAGTTTCTACTTCACAATCGCACGGCCAGACGCATATTCAAAAAGATCCCCTTAGTTATATTCTGCTGTCTAGACCAGGCAATCTTTTAACAATTTACTCGAAATTAACACGAATTCTGGTTGAGTGGTTGAGTGGTACCCGTTTACAATGCGGTCGACCTCAGAGCCCACAGACAGACGTTGGCCGATGCCCCCTTACGACCTGCCTTCCACATGGCATGCCTATTGCTGTAACGTTTTACAGGTGCACCGCATCAATTTATTTTCCACACAAAAGCCTATTAAAACTCGCACACACACACACACGCACACTTGGGGCCTATCGTTGAGCTTTGAGTTGGAGGTGGGGTGGGGGCAGAACAGCTCTTTGGGTCTGACTAAATGTTTGCCAAATGGAAACACTTAACCTTTTTTCAGCTTCTTCATCTCTTTTTTATGCTTTTGCTTTTCTTCTCTGAGAAAAATGAGCAAAAGTTGTGGTTGAGTTGAAAAGCTGCTGCCACTGCCTGTGTCTCGAGCCGCAGCAAAACAAATTAATTAAAAACTTAAAAGTTTGTCTGCGCAAGATGAGTGCGAATTGCTTGGGAAGGAGAGAGACTGAGGACGAAATAGCTGAATCAGAAATATTTGTCAGAGTGAATCGTTTGAGTTCATCAGGAATCGAATTGATATTCTATAAATTATGAACATGGGAAGTAAAGGCCAGCAAAAGTTTATCGATGTTAAGTGGAATGGAATATTAATGAATAAATGAGTTTTTGTTTTAGTTCATTTTTTTTATAATTTATATCATATATAGTATTTTGGGATATTTATGTGGGTAATAAATTTTTAAATGGATTACATATTTATTTTCGAAATCTAACAACGAAATATTTTCATAAAATATTGTATTCCGTCTGGAGTTGTATGAAACACACATCAATTTTTTATTAGCTTTTATATATTTTTAAAATTATTGAAAATAAAAAAAAAAAATAAAAAATAAAAAAAAAATCTAAATAATTTATTATTCCTTTTAGTTCAAATACATTTTTTTTTTATATATATTTTTTCTGAAGTTTAATAGTCTTAATTAATAATTTAATTAATTTGTAATATATATTTTTTAAGATCAATAATTGTAATTATTTTTTTTTTATTTATGAAAATCATTACCATCTGCATTGATTGAGAGTTAGTTGGTCATCTTTGCCTTCTTTGCTTCATACTTTTGGGCACAAGAATTAAATGCGATTCTTTGTTTATTCTGTAAAAAAATATATATTACATACTTTTTCACTCAGGCATTTGCATAATTGTTTTTGCTTTTTACTTCAGTCTTAAGCGATGTAACAATTTAA
This sequence comes from Drosophila mojavensis, assembly GCF_018153725.1. Lineage (NCBI taxonomy): Eukaryota > Metazoa > Arthropoda > Insecta > Diptera > Drosophilidae > Drosophila > Drosophila mojavensis. Next base: position 9,237,210 of record NW_025318858.1, read on the forward strand.
TTTGTTATAATTTTTTTCTGTACAATTATTTTGCTCCCATTTGTTCGAGTTGCCTGCACACACACACACACACACACACCCACACACATGTTCGAGTTGCCTGCACACACAGCCAGTCTGAAAAAGCAATTAACAAATGTTTTCCATGCAAGTCAAAAACAAGAAGCCAAACTGATTTCTCTGGCTTCGCTGGTTTTCCTCTTTCCAAGTTTTGCTGCTCCACGCATTTGGATGTTTTTGACAACGCGAAGGAGTTGGCAGTGCAGTTTTAATGAGGGCGCCACCTGGCGGTGGTTAGTGGCGGCAGTAGCGGTGACGCCTGTTGACAGTGCCTGCTGCCAAGCAACCGCAACAGACCGTAGAGAAGAATCAATTTGCCAACAGACATGCAGGGACTGAGAGAGGGAGAGGGAGAGGACCGAAATTGTCAGTTGAATGCGTTTTCGATTGTCCATTAGCAGCATCCAAGTACAGATTCTGCTGCAGCTGCAACTACTCCTGCTCCTGCTCCTGCTCCTGCTGCTCCCTCTTCTGTCAGAGCTCAAGCTGCAGTTGCAGCTCTCTGAGTATCATGCTTTGCCGCCACTGCCACGCACGCTCTTTGACTGCCGCTTTTTGCCACTGCCTCGTGCCAAAAGTCATTTTCGAGCAATTGGCTGGGTTCGCTGACTGCCAAAGCAAGGCGCCAAGAGATAAAGTGGGGTCAGAGAGAGAGAGAAAGAGAGAGAGAGACGGAGCGAGTGAGAGAGAGAGAGAGGCTGTGCATTCATATGCGCAATAAATTTGCAACAGTGCAATGGGCAGCGACCACGCCTCTTTTGCAGATGCTTAGCAAGACGAGGCCCACACACTCACACACACACACACACACTCACAAACATTTCTGATTCACATTCAGATCGGCAGCGATGCAGTCGAGTGTGAAATTGCAAACAGCAACAACAAAGGCAGCTCGCTGAAAAGTATGCAACGACACAGTGACAGCGCCCACACCAGCCAGCCAGAAAGGCCAAACAGCACGGGCCACAAAAATTAGACTGAGCAAAGGAGAAATTTTGACAAAGTATAGTTACACAAAACAGAGGCTGTATCAATTCAAACTAGTTAAAAACGGATAAACACTTTGATGTTTTGGGAAAAGAAATAATAAAATTAATTATTTGGTCATTTTTAGTAGTCATTCATTTTCACATATTCATACAATTACATATACAAACCTTATGAAGCATTGCCGTTAATAAATTATTGATATACTTTAAATATATATGATTTAAAGTAATAGTTCTCTTTATAGAAAATATTATTGGCTGCCCTTTACTTGAATTTTTATAAATTATTAATATTCTTTACATTATTTATCGATACATAAAACTATTTTAAAGAGATATATATATATATATATATATATATATATTTTTTTTTTTTTTTTTTTTTTTTTTTAAATAATGTATAGTTTACCTGAAATATTCTGTTTTATATAAAAAGAAATTTATAAAAAATTGTAAAATATATTATTAATTAAAAGTATTATAATTAATTGTTTTTAGTCATACTCAAACGAAATTATTATTATTTTTTAAATTTTATAATATAATAGTTTTTTTTATATATATATATAATAGTATTATCTATAAACAATTATAAATAAAATATAGTTTTGCCTGAAATGTTTATTTGATAGATAATTTAGCAATTTTAATTATTAATTATATTTTTCTGCCATACCCAAACAGTTGCCCAGCACTGTATCGGCAATGCGTTGTTAAGTGGGGTGCTGCCAAATGGTTTTCATGCGCTTTTTGCAGTGGTGCCAACCCATTTGAGGCTGTTTTTTGCGTGTTCCACATTGCCGCAGTGTTTGGCCCTTGTCTTGTTGTTTTTGTCACCTAAATTACAAGTTTTTCATTTGTGGCTTTTCCAGTTGACGCCATAATATTTTACACTTTGTCGACGGAGACGACCTGGCAAACCACAAAAACGTCACAGAGAAATGGCAGAAAAAAACGCTAAACTGCTTTACAATAGTAATTTGCAAATAATGGCCAAATGGTTTGTATTGCTAGAGAAATATTTGTGCAAGTTTTTCACAACGGCAATTGGAACAGCTTTGCTTACTCTAGCATATTTATTAAAATGAATATTCTATTTTAATGTCTGTGTTCAAGCAACTATGCCTGATTAGAGAAGTAGCTCGCTCCTTCCTCCCTCTGATCTCATAAAATAAAAAAAAAAAATGAGCGAGCGACCGACTCATGTGATTTTATTACTATAAGAAAGGTGAGTGCGCCACATGCACAGCTTTTGGAACCTCATTTTTTCTACCTCTCCCTGTCGGTTATCTCTCCTCCATACAAGGCAGTAATTGAAATGCCTTTACAGTGTGTTACTTTTTTCCCAGAAATATTCTCTTATGTTGGTATTAAAATTCCTAGAATCCTGGAATTCTGAGTTTTCTCTTACTCTAGCATGCTTTCAAATATTCACAAATATTCATATTGTATAAACTATAAAAGCTTTTCACTCAATTTTATAAATAGAGCTTTATCTCTGTGAAAATATTTAATTCGCTCTCAAAAATATACTTACATTTATCCCATTATACATAAAAAAAAAAAAAAAAACAGTTCGTTTTTTTTTTTTTGGCTGCCATTTATTCACGATTTCAACTAAAAATCAACTCACATTTCATTTAACAATGGCTAAATACTTATATAGGTTTTACAGTTTTATAAACTAACAGTATTTTTCAAATACTAGCAAACATATATATATATATATATATATATATATATATATGTATAAGACGCCTAGAAACCACAACGTTAAAACACGCAGAAAGAAATCAGAAAATTTTATGAAAATCAAAACAAATAGATTTTTGGTTTAGAAAATGTTTTGCTTAAATTTGTAGATATTTCTTTTCGTATGATTTATGTACACTTGACTTAGGCTTAGGTGAGACAATTGAAACATTGAATTTTTACAGCATATGTTTTTTTTTTTTTTTTTTTGCCTTTTCTTTAGTTTTTGTTTATGTACTATACTAGTTATAATGTTTGATTTATGGGAGTTGAGTTAGCGAGCAGGAAGATTTCTTTCTCTCTCTCTCTCTCTCTCTCTCATTCTTTGTCTATGACGCACAACGAACATTCGCTAAATGTTAAAATTAAGTGACAAATGTGACTAGTTGATTAGCTATGTATTTATATATAGAAATCCAATGTGAAGATTCCTTAGAGCGGATTACTATTGAATGAATCTTTGGTAAAATTATTTTAAAAAATTTATGTTTGAATAGTTTTTCTAATTAATTTAATTTAATTTAATTCTTAAATTAAACAAGCAAATATTTAGTTGTTTTGTGTAAACAAAATGAACCAATAAATAAAAATAATTTTTAATAATAGTAGAGTTTTTTATGAACTAAAAATTGCACTTAGAATTAAATGAAATAAGAAATCTCTAAGCTTTATTTATCCACTCAATAGAATCTTCACTGCATATATGTTTGTTCATGATGATTTCTATAAATGCAATGAGAGCTTTATTTAACTAATATTTCGGGCCAGTTTGAGTTGGCTGCAGAGCACTCGCCGCCCAGCTGTATTGAAGTCTCCGTTTCTCCGCGCAGCAGTAACTGATCCCGGCCAGCTCATCACCGTAGCCGCTTAATCCTAGCCCGTTCCGCCTGAGAGATGCTGCAGCTGTGTTGATTTCTCGTTCTGCTCAGCTGAGCGGCAGTCCAGGCCAAGTGCAATAGACCCATTAACAGAAATCGAGTTAGCTGCTGTTGCCAATCGAGTTCACTGGGCCTGGGGGCAGCATCTGTTTGGGTAATCGCATGTGTATCAAGGTAGAAAGAAAGAAAGAAGAGAGAGAGGGAGAACGAAACATATTGAAAGCGGCTTAAGTATGGGTTACACTGATTCCATTTTGTGTGTGATGTGTATAGATGTGCTTTAATGGGTGTGGATGTCCATGTGCGTGTATGTATGTGTGTGTGTGTGTATTTGTGTGTGGTGCGGGTCGAAGCTGTGGCACCCGCTGGTGAAATTAATCTTTGAATTAATTGCTTGTAGCTTAGCGCAGAGCATTAATAAATCGTGGCGCAGCACAAAGCAAACAACAACAGCAACAACAACAACAACAACTGGAGCAAGGGCTAATAAGGTGAGCTGCCTTCACAGTGTCCTGCAGCCTTCGTCCTTTTTCCACTAACTTTGATTTAATGCGCCTCCGTTTATCATTCTAATGGCGTGCGTGTAATGTATCCCAATCCCCAGCGGTCTCCTTCGCATTTGTTTTAGTTGCAAAACAATCAGGCTAAGATTTGTATACCTAGTTCAGCCATTTCTCTACGAGCACGATGCGTATTTGTATCTGTGTCTGTTTGTGTGTGTGGGTTGACCATTGCTTATCTGTTGCCTAGGCTTTTGGGCTAATTTTTAAACAAACGTTCAGCACTTTTGCTACGTTGCGCCCAACTAATGTGCGGCCCTTAATCAAATGAGTTATTGATTACACGCATTGGCCAAACTGTGAGGGGGGAGAAAGGTCAGCTGAAGGGTTCTGAACGCGCTTAAGTTCGGCTGAAATTGTTTAACACAATGCCAGCTAACTGCTGAGGTCTCGACTTGGCTTTCCTGATAATTTAATCAAGATATTGTTAAGCATAAATTGTGGTCAACTTTTACATGAAGAGTTTGTATAGAAGAGTGTTTGTTTATATAGGCAGAGCTATTGAAGGCAGAGCTACTTGAATCTAAGAATATCACAGTTTTAAGAGGTTGTATATTGGTGAATATGATGTGAAATATGATATATATGGGTAATATATGCATTCGAGTTGGATGTTATGTAATTTGTGTGACTGTAGTTATTATAAATTGCTTCTACTCACTTTTGTGTATCAAGTAGAGCTCATTGTGTTCATCCACATCGCCTGGTTGATCAAAGGGATACATATTCATATCCGGCGAGCGGCCAGAGGCCAATATACGTGGTCGATCTTCTTCGATGAGTTTCTCGCTCTCCTGTGCATAGATGTCGTGAATGCGAGCAGAGCACTTGAGCTGTAAATATAAATGAATTTGATTATTCGCATGAGCTCTAATATTATTTGGTTGAGCTGCTAAGACCTTACCTTTAGGCGCCCCTTAATGAAATGATGCGTAGTCACAACGAAGTTGAGCTCTAGAACAGAGGATTCCAAGTGTTCAGCCAGGTGTCTTTGTATGTCATAAGTGCGCAAATAGTTGGGTGGAACCTGCAGTGAAAGGAAATAATCAGGAATATGCGTGTAATAATAATAATTAATATATATGTATATCATTAATTAATTACTGTTACATATTATACCTGTATATCGTTGATCCACCAGGTCAGATTGGCCGCTGGCTTCGAGTAATCCGACGAGCAATTGCCATTGATGATATCGCCGAGGCGATAGCGCGAATGTATACCCGTTATAATGGGCCGCTGGGCGGGTAGCTCTGCACATGTGGCGAGTGCCTGAGATCAATAATTTTGAAGTGATTAGTCAAACCGTCACACTTACCCACAACTTCCATATCGGCAGCCACAATGGACGTATCGAATGTGGGCGCATCGGCGGACACTTCACAGGCAAATTTACCGGATATAGAGGTGGGCACATTACGCAACAGCACATGGCTGGCATTCGACTGTGTGGTCTGTGGAAGGGATAGTTGTGGCATTTCAATTAAGCTGTTGGAATTTATAAATGCTGCTGCTGAATGGCTATGAAATATACGTAATTGAAAATGAATTCCGAGAGCATGTAACAGTTTTTATTTTTTTTATGAAGAACTTGACTGGGTAATGGATAAATTGCTGAACGATTCGGCAAATTGAAAGGTTTTTTTTTTTTTTTTTTTTTTTTTAAGTCGTTGAGAACTCAAAAAATTATTCTTCTTTCAATATGATTTTTGTTATATATTCAAGATTTTTTTTTATATTAATAGCTTAAATATATGTTATTTGAAACTTATTTTTAACTTAATAATATAGCTCTTGCATTTTTGGTGAAAAGGGGAGATTTTATTTAATGTTCTAAAATATGCTTTATTTTAATTTTAATTTTGTATATTCAAGCTTAAGCAACTTTGCCAAAATTTTTACATTAGTTACTAAATATTTTTATAGCATACTCTTAGGCCTAAAAAATATTTATTGCTATAAATGGTCAAAGACTAAATGTACTCTGCATATATAACCATATAAATTTAATTGAATTATAAAAAAAAAAATATTTTTTTACGAAAGAAGTCTAGAAAAGTATTTAAATAATACAATAAATTAAATAATATTTATTTCCCAATTTCTATATTATATACTTTAATACATAAATTCACTTTATAAATATACATTTTGTTTGGCTTTTGTTATATATGTACATGTATAATAAAACCAGACAGTAATAAAAATGGAGATTAATTATAAAATTCCCCTTAAATAAATATCAAAGTTTAACTCACACTGAGCAAATAAAAATGCAAAGTGCAGCAGATCTTTGACCTGTTCGATGAATAAAATCTTAATTGTGGAGTTAACTTTTCAATAATTACCATTTGCGTAATTTCGCAATTGTTACACAACAAACTGAGCCACTGTACGCGCAAAGGATTATTATATATAAATAAAAACAGAATCTGTACACACATACATACATGTGCATGTATATTTGTCAACAAATAGAGTACGAGTGCTGAATGCACGTGTGCTTGTAAAAGATATTTTCTGCTGCGCCGCAAACATGTTGAATGCAACAGCTTGAACACAATTTTGCGGCAGTTCGCTTTTAATTTTCACAATGTCAGCAAAAGTCAACAATAAAATGCACAGGATGAAATGCCAGGACATGGAGGACGTGTATGGCAAGTGTGTGTGTGTGTGTGTGTGTAACAACTGCAACGACTGCAACAGCAGCAAGTGAAAAGTCAAAAATGTTAATTAAAACTTTTTAACATGCATAAAACAAACATCGATCCACACACACACACACACAAACATAAAGGCACACACACATATTGAGCTTCGGAACTGTTTACAGTGCTGTTGTTGTCGTTAATACAACCACATCCAACAGCAGCAGCAGCAACAACAACCAGAATAACCACATATAGCAGCCTCTGCCAGTTAACGAATATTAAATGCCCTTACAGAAAACATTTCTCAATTAACAGACAGGGCTGAGAAAATATTTAGCTTTTGATTTATTTAATATTCTGTCAACTATAAAGAGATACAACGACATAAATGAGAAAATTCTCTGTAGATGAATTCAGGTTAAGACTGAAGACTGGCCGTAAATATGTTTTTTTTAATTTTTATTTTATTTATTTATTTATTTATTTATTTTTTTTTTTTCATATATAATTTAGATGTTGACTTGCTGCTACATATTTTTAATTAAATTATACATTTTATATACATATATGCTGAATACTAACCGGTTAAATTGTGGAGGCGATTAGAAACTCAGCTAACATATGTTAACTCATGGAGTTTGACCTTTTATATTCAATTGACTAAAATAAAGTTTTTATGTATGTTTGATATGTTGTGCTTATAAATATTTAAATTCAAGAAGTCTTTGTATTTTCAGAGCAATGAGAAGCTAATCATTGTGCAGGAATATATATCAGGATGCCTCTCAAATAATAAATACACAGATTAAAATTAAAACTATTAAAACGTATATGCCGAAAATAATATAGATATAAAGAAAAAAAAAATAATAATAATAACAAAAAAAACTGTGAAATTCATATAATTATGGAATAACCTAAATAATCTATAAAAACGTTATAATGGACATATATACCACATATGGCTACATCGTGCTCGATAAACCAGACAAACTCTCAGCTAGTGTACAAGTATAACATTTTGCAGTTCTTTACAGCAATTTACATTGGCAGCTCTTCAGCCTCAGCGTCAGCGTCAGCGTCAGCATCAGCTTTTTCTCTTTCGTTTGTAGTGCGAATCAAGGAACGTCATGATGAGGACTTTGGGGTACTGCGAGACACAGTTGAGACTCACCACGACATCAATTTCGTTGGTTTTCGTGAATATCTTCCAGGCAGGTTTCTCCTTGGGCGTATAGCGATAGAACTCCCTGCGGCCCCTATACCATTTAACCGCATAGAGCGTGTCGTTCTCAATGTCATAATTGCAGATTAAGAGCGCATTATCGCCGCGCTTAACGGCCGACGGAATGTGAACGTTAACATTGCGCAGCCCAACAGCCAGGTCTGTAAAGAGACAACAAAAAAAGAAAGAGACGATAAATGGATGGCAGTAAAGCAGATATAGACAGACAGAGAGAGAGAGAGAGAGAGGGCGAGAGTGAGATGGAGCAAGTGTGCTGTGGAAGTCGAGCAACCCGTAAGCATTGTCACAAGGGCTTAAATATGACAAGTTATTGTAGCTTAATTATGATACCAGGCGGCTTACATTGGATTTTTGCACGGAAAAACTTTGAGGAAGGCAGCATGGAAAACGGTCCGTAAATAAATACATATATACATGTATATGTATATATAAATGTCTATACGTAAGTGTGGGCATAGACTTACGATAATCTAACACAGTAGCCTAATTAGGATCTAAATGCGATTAAAAGTGTGCAATAATACGCTTTTCAAATATGTTTATTTTATAAATACATAATTAACTGAATTGAGCTCCACTACGAATTGGCAAGTGTTGAGTAATTATTATGTATATGTAAATTGATGATAATAAATAAACTCAGTTTGCTTGTACAAACATAATTATTGAAGGAAATAATCTGAACGTACAGCAACTTTGTTTTCAGCTGCCTTTCGATTAATACAAGCTCGGGCAGCTTCAGCAACGAAAAATTTTTATTTCTCATAGATTATATAACATAGAATCTGTACTTGTCTAAAAGACAAAATAGGTTTACAAGAATAGAGAACATCTTGCTAATTTTTAGAAAATAGAATTGAAAATTGCTTTTCAATAGATTACAGTAATACAATAAGTATTATTATGTTACAATAAATTTGAGAAAGGGAAAAATATATTTTGTTCAGTTTATTATTTAGTAATTTAATCGTATATTTTATCATTTGACAACACGTTATCATATATTATTTAATTTTTACATTACATTGAGTCAACGAATCATAAATGTTACATATATAAATTACTACATCTACACAATATCTTGTCTGTAAACTGCCAAAAAGGAAATTAAAACAAGTCCAAAAATCAAAAAGTAGATCAAAGATCGTGACGTATACGAAAAAAGCTACATAAAAAACGAAAAGCACAAAGAGACTACCTCTCATACATATATACACACGCGCACACACACTCACACACATATGTATATATATATATATAGCTAAACATATATACACATAGAGGCATATACTTATGTTTATACACCCATACATTTGTACACACCCTCAGCACGCGTGCAAGCGAGACAGCAATAGGTAGCTGATAAACAAAAATACGGCAACATGTAGTCCGCTTGTAGCTTGATTTTGGCCCGATCGTCGGGTAGCGTGACCCTTACGGCCCTGTGCGCCTGGCCGCATTTATAAAAAACTTCCGAGTAAAATTGAAAATCGAAAGTGAGTTTAGTTTTTGTGTATTTTGGGCGCGAACGTAGCGAACGCGCCTCTTGCTGACTCACATAAATCATAAAGCCGGCCAAGCACATAGGAAATTGTACGGCGGCCGGTGATCAGGGCTGCAGGAAAACACGTCAAGTGCCCAAACACATATCTGTGAACGCTAGATCAGTAAAAAGAAACTCTAAGGTTCGTTGAACTCGCGACAATGAAGAAACAGAAAACAGAAACAGAAGCGAAAACAGCTTACGGCAGGGGCAAGGGCAAGGGCAAGAGCAACAGCTAAAGGAAAAGGCAAGGGCTCTAGGCGAGGGTGAGTATGCACGGCGATCAGATACCTTGTTATATATCTGGATATTTTTAATTTATATGTATATTCGTATATATGTATATATATACAATATTTACATATGAATAAATATAGGCAAAGGCAAAGCTCTAGCATAATCTAGAATACAGTGCTTGACCATCATAGGCTTACAAGTAGAGCTGGAAAATCCATCGAGGGCTCTATCAATAGTGTGGATGGAGCTCGTGAAGTGCGATAGATCGATGGAAATTTTTTTATTTCGATCTATCGAAGTTGTTGCAAGGTGGTAGCGTATAAGGTACAATAACAATAAATGGCAATCTTTTTATACCCTGAACCCATTTTCAATGGGAAATCAGGGTATAATGGTTTTGTTGAAATGTATGTAACAGGCAGAAGGAGGCGTGGCAGACCCCATAAAGTATATATATTCTTGATCAGGGCGACGAGATGAGTCGATTTGGCCCTGTCCGTCTGTCTGTCCGTCCGTCTCTCCGTCTGTCCGTATGTATGAACGCGTCGATTTCAGAAGGTATAAAAACTAGAGACTTCAATTTTTTTTTTTAATGTCCGTAATTACAGCGCGGATATCGAGTTTATCACTAAAAATCGATAAATCATCCCGATCTTTTTTATCGATAAAAAACCTTATCGAAAATCAGCTATAAAATTATATCTCCTACATCTTTGGAGCTACAGTCTCCAAATTTTGAATGTATATTTATATGCATTTTATACAATTTCGGTTTTTGTTGAAATTTACCCCCCACCCCTAATTAACCCCCTCACCTTCACCTTTGTAAAAGGCGTATTTCAAATACTAGACTTGTGCTTTAGCCAGTGCACGCATATTATGGTTATAATTACGATCTAAAAGTTTCATGAAGATCGTATGTCCACAAAAAAAGTTATTAAACAATTAAGTTCTCATAGTAAGCGCACACTGCGGCCCATGCGTGTTTATGCGTGGGTGCTTGTGTGTGTATGGGTTTGTGTGTGTGCGTGTTTCTTGTGTAAGCAGAAATACGCAAAAAATTATTGAAATAGCTATTGCTCGAAGGGTTCAGGGGATCTCGTAGTCGAGCAGTCTCGACTAGAGCTTTCTTACTTGTTATACCCTGAACCCATTTTCAATGGGAAATCAGGGTATAATGGTTTTGTTGAAATGTATGTAACAGGCAGAAGGAGGCGTGGCAGACCCCACAAAGTATATATATTCTTGATCAGGGCGACGAGCTGAGTTGATTTGGCCCTGTCCGTCTGTCTGTCCGTCTGTCCGTCCGTCCGTCTGTCCGTCTGTCCGTATGTATGAACGCGTCGATTTCAGAAGATATAAGAGCTAGAGACTTCAAATTTTTTTTAAAAGGTTCGTAATTACAGCGCGCATATCAAGTTTATCATTAAAAATCGATAACTCATCCCGATTTTTTTTATCGATAAAAAACCTTATCGAAAACCAGTTATAAAATTATATCTTCTACACCTTTATTGCTAGAGTCTCCAAATTTTTAATGTATGCTTATATGCAATTTATACAATTTCGGTTTTTGTTAAAATTTACCCCCACCCTTAAATTCACCCCCTCACCCTCACTTTTGTAAAAAGCGTATTTCAAATACTAGAGACTTGTGCTTTGGCAATTACATGCATATCCATGTCATAATCATAATCTGAAAGTTTCATGAAGATCGTACGTCCACAAAAAAGTTATTAAGCAATTAAGTTCTCATAGTAAGCGCTCACTGCCGCCCATGCGTGTTTATGCTTGTGTGTGTATATGTATGTAATTGTTTGTGTATGTGTGTGTGTGTGTATGTGTGTATGTATGTGTGTGTATGTATGCCTGTGTGTGCGTGCGTGCGTGCGTGTGTGTGTGTGTGTGTGCGTGTTTCTTGTGTAAGCTGAAAGACGCGAAAAATTATTGAAATAGCTATTACTCCAAGGGTTCAGGGGATCTCGTAGTCGAGTAGTCTCGACTAGAGCTTTCTTACTTGTTTTATTAATTGTAATTGTTTAGCTTTCAACAGGTAGGTACATAATATACAAAAGCAATGAACAAGTTCTCTCTCGTAAGTATTTTACACGAATATAATTGTAAGCCCTTATGAATGTTAAAATAATATTGATGAATACCAGCAAGTCCTGCCGAATGGGAAAGAACATTTGGAAAAATAGGAGCGATTGCTTCGGACCTAAACTTAAAGTCAACTAGAGTCAACACTTCGGTATTCATGAACAAAAACCAATGGTTTACTAATCAAAAGACTTATTTTTGACTTATTCTGTCAGTATCCACCAAGTAAACTAGTTTTTTCCATCGAGTGGTGCCACCATCGATGGATTCCCAGCTCTACTTACAGGGTATACAAAATCAACTAATGACAGTCATATATATATATATATTTTTTTTTTAAGTTTTATTATTTATTATTAAGTTCAATTGCCTATTATTTTGTTCAACCCGAGATTTACGAGATATATTATATTATATCAAATAATATACAAATATATAGATTCTAAATACACATAACATATAAAATATATTTAAATTATTTTTTTTTGCTTAGATAAAGCCAAGGATTTGTAATTTTAAACATAGAAAAAGTCCTTTTTGTTAAATATTATATAATATATATAGTATTTAGTAATTGTGTAGCCATGTGTTTTTAGACTAGGGACGATGCCGCCATTAAGAAGATTAAGCTACATAATGTCTGTTTGTATGTAGTTCAGGCGGGGCAGGAACCGGTTGCTGTTTGGGCAAAGACAAAGCAATTGCTTGGCTTGTTGCGTGTTGTTGGATTGTCCCCAAGTGGGGAACTGTTGCCGGCTCGTTGTTTCATCGCATCGCGACGCGTCTGTCAGCTCATTTCTGGTTAACCTTGAATGCTAATTGTTGTTTCACGTTGATTTTTATGGCACTCGCGGGCTCTGTACGCGGTACGTGTTGTTGTCGCTGTTGTTGTTGTATTCATATCAACATAAAAATTTCATGCTGCCCACAGACAGACAGACGTCGAGCTGCCTGCACGCAAAAGCTGTGCGCCGGTTCCAAATAGTACGAAAAAACTAATCACATACGCCATGTTGTACGCCGGCGCTCGTCTAGCCGGGCCGCACTTTGCGTAAATTTGCGTAAACAAAAACTATTTACTTAGCAGGGCAGCAACTAGAAGCGTGACACGTCGAATGCCAGCAAAGTGAGCAGCAGAGTTCCGCTGAGTATCTGCCAGCACACATTTGTGGCATAGAGCCTAGAGAGCGCACGAGTGGCTGCAACTATTTAGAAACCGTTGCTGTTCTATTTTGGCCAGGCCAACAGAAGGTTTACCAAGTGCTCTTCGAGCCAAGTCACAACTGAAATAAACAAAACGAAAAATAAATGGAGCCTTGAATCGCATAGCGATCAGACTGGAAAACCTTGGAAAACCAAAAAAAAAAAAAAAAAAAAAACACGAACCATAATCGTTGAACTACCGCATACTCATATTATGAGCAAGGCTACAGAGAGTGTGAGTGTGTGAATATATGTATGTATGACTATAGCTACATAGGTATACAAATATGTATGTGTATAGAAAGAAATAAATAAAACATACAAATAAACTAGAATATACAGAAAAAACTGGCACAAAAGCATGAGAATGAGAATGTATGAAATCAAGGGGGGAAAATAAAAAACAAAAGCTGTGTCATAGATCTAGAAATGTACTATTCATACTATTAAAAAAATTTTATATATTACCATAATTGAAATATAAGATAAGATAATTATTAAATAATATAGAATATTTATGTAAATTATAATATTATAAACCAAATATACATATATACATATATATACATATACATATATATATTTTTTTATTTAAATTAAAATGTTGGAAATATAATATATTATATATAAGTATAATTTTAAAATATTATATTTAGAATAAATATTAATTGCAGAAAAGTTTTTTTTTTTTTTTTAAATCTACTAGTTACTAGTTTAAGTTTATAATAATACTAATACTAGTTAAAGTTTATAATAATAAAAAATGTATTCCATAATTATGTAACGTAATTAATTATTTTATTATGTAATTGTAATTGTAACCCTTTATTATTGTATCATTTACTAAAAATGTTTCACGAATTTCCTTTAATCGGCTTAACGATATTTAAATTTACTCGGCTGTTATTAATCTTTCCCTCAATTGTTAAAGTTTTCAATATCAAACCAAAACAAAAGTCAGCAACAGCACCAAATGAGGTCAGCGAACAGAAAGACGGAGCAAGTGTGTGCGAAAGAGATGGAGTGAGAGAATGACAGAGAGCGATACGCACAAAACACAAACTATATATATATATGTATCAAGTCGAGGATCGTTCAGCTGAATGAATATGCTCGCCTGGTACTTTGTGCCTGTATATTATCGATCATGTTTTAAAAGCGAAAGTGAAGCAGTGTGACGACAGCCTGGGCAAGGGTAAGGGTAAGGGTAAGGGCAGCGCAGGGGCGGGGCATGGCAACAGCGTACATAAATATATGTATATAAATTTACTCGGGGTATGATAATTGTATGCAACACTACTGGCCCTCAATCTCGTATCGCCGTTGTTGATATAAAAAAGCTTCACGTTTATTTTTTTTCGCCTCTGCTTTTGCTGTTGCTACTGCTGCTGCTGTCGCTGGTGCTGCTGCTGCGGCTAGCTGCTCGCCTGTTCCATAAACAAAGCAAGCTATCGATTTCTACATAAAAAACGAAAGTAATGGCTACATACATTGGCCTGGCCCTGGCTGCCAACTGGAGGCCGCGGTCGGGGCTGCGGTCGGGGCCGCGGCCGGGCCCTGGCATACAGCGTATAACCCAGTTTTGGGCAAGGGCAAGCGCGTCGCATTGACCCCGGACGCGAAGTTCAATGAAACGCAGGTAAATGCCCCAGAATGGTGTCACGTTCAGGGACCGCCCCTGACCCAGCGACAGCAGCAGCGACAACGACAGCCGCAGCACAGCGATCGACGCTACGATTGAAAGAAAAATCAGACGCCTGTTGCGTGTAGCAGGCGCGCAGTCGCTGGCAGCAGCTGCCACTCGCATTTACAGTTGCTTTTTCGGCAGTTCAATGAACTGCACACGCTCGAAATTTTCGGAGATCGTTGACCGCACAGCGGAACGCAACAGCAGAGTGAGCGAGAGAGAGAGAGCGTAAGAGCAACGAACTGAGCACGCGTAGCGGCAGCGGCAGAGGCAGAGGCAGAGGCAGAGGCAGTGGTGGCGGCAGCAACGTTAGCTGACATCAGCGCGATCGCTTACACTTGTTGCGCACCGGAGCGAACGAGCGCGTGAACGGCTGTGAGTGCAAGTGGGAGCGAGAGAAGGCGACGCGAACGACAGCATTGGCTGACGCTTGAAGGCTAGAGAGCCGATTGGGTTAATATGAGCACACAAAAAAAGCTAATGCAAAGTAAGTGATGGATAAATCGAAGACACAAAATATGTAAATTAAAAATACATATTAAATATGAGATTTACGGAATTATTTATATATTAAACTCAACTTTTGGGAAATTTATATTATATTTATTTGAACGACCATATACAAATAAATTATATTTATTTATGATAAATGATACTTTTTTAAATGATGTTTATGTATTTAATTTTAATAATACAAAATATGTTATATATATATTCTAACTACATAAATATATTCTACTGGCCTCTCAAAATATTTTTATAATTTTATATATTATTATTTATTAATAATCATATAGGATCAATAAACATGTATGATCAATATATAAGAAAACTTCAGAACATTCTCAAACAAGCTTATTTAATTTATTAAACACGTATTATTATAACACTATAATGATTTTATTTAGTTTAATAATATATTAAATTTTGCTTATATTTTAAGTACTTCTTTTATTGGACTTAAAGAAACTAATTTTATTATGGTTATAACAGTTCGCACAAATTCTGTTATTAATTATAAAATTTTATAAACTTGCAAACTTGCTATATAATAAGTACCAACAAGTACATCATCAAATTCCACGCTCACATTTATTTAACACTTATTCCAAAATAAACGCATTTCTAGGGTTAATTTAACAGTCGCTTATCGCGCGGCCCTATAAAGGCGACTGAGCAACAAACAACCATCCAACTTAATATATTTTTTCTTTTCTGCCCGTTATAAAACATTAATTTTTTTGTTTAATTCGAAATCATAAACTTTTTGTAACAAGCGCACAGCAAACGCTTGAAAGTCGTTTGCTCAAATGCACTTCACACGCGCTGCACAACAACCACATGGAAATGGAAATTGGAAATGGAAGTAGAAGTGGAAATGGAAATGACGGCACGGGAGGTATACGGGCAGAAGTGAGGCGGCCAAGCGAGCGAGCACAGCCCACACACAAGGTTGCCTGATAAGCGAGCCAACGGCACACAGCTGTGCGGCAAACAATCAAATTGATATGAAATGTGATGCGGGTGTATATATTAATTTATATATATATATGCATATACATATGTTCACAATATAAATATTGCTTCAGCCAAGTGCATCTAAAATAACAATATGTAAATAACCAATTACATACGAGACGAGACGATTGATCACTTGAGACGATTTCAATGTTTAATTCACATTAAAATGTTCGTAAGCAAATGCAAAATTTACTGTAATGCGCTTTCGATTTCAATGGGTGCTCTGTAGCGAATTCCATGAGCACCATTTATCCAAATGCCCAGGCGTTCAGTTTTCTAGTGGACGTATCTATATCTGTCTCGACTCGACTCGACTGTCATATTAAGTTTTTTCTCTTTCATTTGGATAAAACGTGATTTCTCTGAGCACTCCACCATACATATACATATATTATAATTATTTCAACACTCAAAGAAAAATGTTAGTTAATTGATTATTCTAATATGAAATATTGAAATATATCTATATATCAATATGTAATTAAAAATGCAAAAATACTTATAATATTATTTAATTATTTATTTTTAATTTTCCTATTTGTTACTGGGACTAAGAATAACTTATTTATTAAATTACAAATAAAGAAAAATACATGAATATGTATAAATTTTATATTCAGTTGTGTCTGATAAAAATATATTTATTAAAAAAAAAAATTTTTTTTTTCATAATTATGTTCTTTTTTTTTAGCATCAATATTTATTAGCTAAAATATTTCTTTTGTTTATTTTATAACATAGAGCTTTAATTCCCCGTTTTGTTCAGTGTATATTGAATTATTTAAACAAATGTGTCCAAAGCTAAGCAAAGAATTTCAAATCAACATATAAACGAATTAAACCCTCACAACAAAAGCGATAAAGGCGCGAGTGTGTGTGCTAAGAACATGCACACACATGCATACATACATACAAAAGCAATTATACAAGTGTCTGCTGATGTGTATATATATTTGCGTGTGTGTGTGTGTGTGTACAATGATTGGGCCAACTACGGCATTATCAGTCAGCCGTCGTTGTCTCTCTCTCGCTCTGTCTCTCTCCTACTCGCTCTCTCAGAGACGCGTTGCTATCAAAAGCTGTACGCCTATTCGAATTAGTACAAAATAATACCGTATTTCCTAGAGTTTTACGGAATTACCGTTACGCCGTAATAGCATAGCAAACACAATGCTATGCTTAGGGCAAAGGCAAAACGAGACAGAGAGAGTGAGAGAGAAGGGGAGAGATCAAGAAAGAGAGTGGGCCAAATTGGTCAACTTTTAGTACAGCCTTCATTTCTGTGTCCCGGGCCGCAATTTATGGTAAACAAGAAGACGCAGCTTTTATAGCTCGCAGATCAATCTTCTTCGGCTGGGCAGCATTTGTTATTGGTGACGGCGCTCTTTATAAATATTTTTATTTTGTTTATAAAATTTAACAGTGGAGAGCGTAAAAAAGTTTAAAACATTTTAAATAGTTTGCTAATTGAACAGGCGAGCAGCAATAGCGACGCAGTCGTTACGCATTTTGGTTTTCGGTTTTCGTTTTCGATTTGTTGGATTTCTGTCTCTCTGGTTTCTTCTTCTTGCTGCTTGTTTTTCGGCAGCAACAGCGACATCGATCGAATCGCTTTGTGATTCACAAAAACCATTCGAAAGTGGGTCGAATGCGGGCGAAGCCAGATACAAAGGGAGACAGAGAGAAAGAGAAAGAAAGAAAGGCAGAGAGCGGCAGAGAAAGCAGCAGCAGTAAACATATATTTAGAGATGTGAGCGTGTCACGAAGCAAGAGAAAGATCATTGTCAGAGTTTGTAATAAGGAGAATATTGTATGGGATCAATAAGTAATATATGAGCTGTATGTAAGAGGTTTGCATATAAAAAATATAATGTTTAAATGACTAAAAACATAGAGTATATTCAAAGAACTAATCATATGATATATATATATATAATGTGTAAGATAAGTTAAGCAAACTATTTATTTAAAATATAATACAATATATAATCACACATCTGATTAGTTCCATGAGAACGTATATTTATATATACATATATATATTTCATTTTCGGCATATATATTTATATTTAGTCACAGTTACACAAACACTCATTGGCGGGATAATAATAATTTAGGCTGATATTATGTGGACCGAATTGCTCAAATATCCAAGTCATTAAGTGTGCCATATTAACAATGAGTCCACTTATAGCATCGCTGCGGTTAACGCTTCCAATAACGATACCCGCTTGGGTGTACCGATTCGGATCGCTAGGCATAGGACAGAAGAGCGGAGCGCCCGAGTTCAGGCTGAACGTCTTTTGCTCACTCGCATCGATGACACACATAAGACTCTCATCGAGTGTGGAATTCGGACGCAAGTATGCGCTAGGCAGACGCTCTTTGCACTTTGATCTGGGTTGAATTTGAAATTTCAACAAATGAGGTGTACCGCTCTCACGACTCCAGGTCATTGTCATGCAGGTGCTGTAATCGAATGTTGTACCCAGAACGGGCAGACAGAGAGTTCGAATGTTCGGCTGAAAGACGAAGTCCAAGTCGGCAATGAGTAGGGCCACATTATTGCCCAGTCCACCGTCGTAATTCTTGTGCCTTATTATTTATTCCACTTCATTAGTTTGATGCGAATATTTCTCAGTGATGCTCGTAATATTCCATTCGCCCGCATGCACATAAAGAGTGTCGCTCTCCAGATCAATCAATATGCTGGCAGCCGTTAGCTCAAACTTTGGTGTAATCAGAGATCCAGATCCCAGAAAGATCTCATTATTTGATATGATAACAGTCCAGGGGAAGCTCTCCAGGGGAAGACCTCCATCTCATTCAGCTTATTGTCAACGTTTGCCTTCTCCTTCGGATATCCATACCCACAGCCCGTATATTCTGGCACGGTGTCGTCATGCTGTTGCAAATATTTATTTATTTTTGTTGATTATGCAATCGACTATTCACATTACCTTTCGCTTATAATTGGTACTTGTTGGTGTCTTAGTTTCTTCACAGTTTATTCCGATTGGAAATAGATTACTTTCAAAATAATCAAAGCTTTACTAAGATCTAAACAAAACATATTTGATTATTTCTTTAACCCTAAGCTCAACAGGTTTCCTGCTCTTTACTCTAAAATATTCAGCGATTAGGCACTGCAAGAGTTTGAAAGCATACTACAATACAAAGCAATAAGGCTTAGTAATACAATATAAATATTGTGTATATAATATAAATGATTTATGTGGATTAAGTGCCATTTGCATGCAAATGCTGCCCAGCATATACTCTAGAGAATTGTACCGAGAGTTATATATATATATATATATATATTTCTTTTATTGTTTATTTTGCAATGTGGCTAGACAAAATAAGAAGAATATATTATATTATTTTAAATGATTCCCTTAAAAATCTGATAAAAATTTGTTAATCAATATAAATAATTAATAAATTATTTTCACTTAATTACAGGCTATTCATCAGCTTGTCAAGCAAACAATAATTGTACATTGCTCATAACTCAAACTTAAAATGAAGTAGTTGAATTTTGAAAATATTTTATGAATACCATATAGTTAACTTTAGATAAAGACTGTTTGAAAAGTATTTCTACTTAATATTTTACTTTTTGGTAAGCTTTATCGTAGCTCGAGCAAATCAGTATGGATTATATACTAATATAGTCGCATCTAATAATATGTATTACATAAGTCTACGTTCATTGGTAACTCCAATCTGCAAATATACATCTAATATAAACTTATCAATTAGATGGTCTACCCAACAATAAAAATTCCATTTAGTCATTATTAACACAAGAATAATTACATCTTTAAATATGCCTTCAAGTGGTTCCTCGCATAACATTACGTATTAAACATTATGACGCCCTTAATTAGCTTTATGGTCTATTCTTGTTTAATACCTGTGGACATTCTTTACAGCTGGTCAGACTAGCGAAATATCTGTTGCCGGTGCTGTCAAGGAAACTGAACAGCAAATTCCTGCCTCAAACAGTGCCCATTCACGTGCAGCTTGTTGGCGATGCTTGAGGGCCAGTTGACATGGCGACAGGTGTGAGCAGCGGCCGTGTGCATGGGGCGTAGGTCAGGCTGAATGGCTGCTTGGCTGACTGCCTTGCTGTCTGCCTGTTGCACTTTTGCACATAATCATGTCACATAAAGTGCACGACAGCGCGCAGGATATGAGCAAGAAAGAGCAGCAGTTGAAGTTGAAGCAGAGGCAGCGGGCAGCGAGCGGCAGCAACAGCAACAGCAGCTAGCACCCGCATCTTTTGTTCATGGCTTTGGCCAGGTGACATGTGTCGCTTAACTTTAGATGGCTGCGCGGCCACTGGTACTTGTTTCCCCTTTCGAGCTTTTCATTGCACTGCCTGTTGGCGCTCAAAGAGAGTGTTTTAGCTTTTCAGTAGTTGGTCCACCGAGCATTGTTTACCAATTTCAAACTGTATACGAATTTTTAATTAAATTTACTCTCATTTAATATTCATAGTTTTTGATCAAAAATGCCTTTGTTACTAATATAAACAATTTGAATTTAATTTAATAAAGTTTGAAAAAGTTTTTGCTCAAATTAACTTTAGTTAGCTTTATATGATTACTAACAAATTTTCATGGAAAATTAAGCACAAAAACATTAATAAGAAATATACAACTTTTTTTTTTAATTTTAATTAAAGCTTAACTCACTTTGCTTCGGTTTACAACTAATTTCGTAGTTTTAAAATTTTTCATACCTTTGGTGTGGTCGTGAAAAGTTTTGGAATAGTTGTTCATTCCTAAATTTAAATATTTGTATAAATATTCATTTATTACTGTCCATTTCTATTTATAAAACAAGCTGCAATAAATAAATATTAATTAAAATATATAAAATAAAATAGAAAAATATAAATAATATAATAATAATAATAAATAATCTAATAATAGTAATAATCTAATCATAAATAATCTAATTTTAATTTTAAAAAATTGTTAAATCTAATTTTTTATTTATATCTTAATCACTTTTATTTCTTTAGATCTGTCTGCATCTGCATCTATATTTATTGTTTTTTAACCTAAATTCGTTGTACTAAACGTACTTGAATTTTTATCTAAATATTGCTTATTCCTCATCAAACAGACAGAGTATTGTGCAGTCGATTGCATTTGAGTGCAAAATGTTGACTTGCTTCGGTTTGCTTTTTATGCTCTGTTTGTTCTGCTTGTTGTGTGTTGTTTGTTGTGGGTTGACATTTTTTGCTGCTGCCTGTGCTCATACAAAGGATATGAGGAAGCGATTGTCGGTCGGCTGGCACCTGGACACGATGGGTGTTAAAATAACAGGCAGCGAACATATTGACTTTTAAAATAAGCATTATGGCGGTAAATTTTTATGAAAACCTTCAGCCTGTCACAGCCGTTTCCCCAGCCATTTTCCGGCACAGTTTGTGCCCGTTTGGCTCGTTGTCAGACAGCTGAGTGATTTATATGTATTGTTTAATATTATTATGGCTGGCAGTTTGCAGGTAGCACGTGTCAGCTGGTAGCTGGCAACTGGCAACTGGCAACTGGCAGCTGGCAGGTGGCAACTGACGGCAGCAACAGTAGCACATTTGCTGCTCGCAGCAATCGCTCAGCCGCTCGTTCCGCCCGTCGCCTTCTCTGTGCAAAATGCGAAAAATTGAGCACATTACAAGCAGCCCAGAATATCCTGGCTCATGTGCCGCATCCGTGTCCGTGTCCGTGTCCCTGTTCATGTCCATGTCCGTGTCCGTGTGTTTGTCTGTGCTTGTATCTGTGTCCATGTCCATGTCCATGTGGTCTGCAATAATTGTTAAAGTGTGCGGTCTGTGAAAGATGCGAGTGATGTACCGATCTGACCCTCAACAGGCGCAGCTCAGCCTTTGAGAGCCCGTTGAGTGGCCATTGGGAAAGTTGATGTGGATGTGGATGTTGATGTTGCAACAAGCGGGACTTCAGTTAAGTCTTTAGCTTGGACAGCAGATAATGGAATATTTAATTATGGCGCTTTCAATACGACCAGTCGCTATCAGAGCTGTAGACAAATTGTTAATATATCCATAATATATGCGCTGTACAGGAAGATGTGGAAAAGTCGAAGTGCAGGTAAATTTAATAATAAATTGAATAATGACAATGAAGTTGGCTAGCAAATTATTTATGATTACATGTATTATATTATATATTTTATTTCCTTACTTTGACAATATAAAAAAATAAATAAATAAATAAAAATATATATAGATATATATATATGGATAAGAAAAAAACGAAACATATGAATTGAAATATTTAAAAAATAATTTAAATACATTAAAAATATATTAAATAAAATATTAAGAAAAAAATGAATATATGTGTATATATACAATATTATTAATGTATCTAAATTAAAATTAAATATATTTTAATATATTTAGGTACTTATTTACTATAACAATAAAATATATTAAAATATAAGCAATAGATTTACTGACTTAATTTTAAATTTAAGTTTAATTCATTAAAATAAATGGATAACAATATAATATAATAATACAATATGCTCAATTTATTTTATACGTTACGCTTCAAGATTGTTAAATAAAAATATAAATAGTTTCTAGTTTCTCAAGTTAATTGCATTAAATACACATACATATATATGTATTTGAATACACACACACAGCCACTTTGACAGTTCCATAGATAACAAATTTAGCTCACACCTTCAACACTCGAATATCGAACCCTAATCACACTTAGCTCTTGCTCTGCTTTAACTCGGCCCAATTACAGGCCGCATAATTTGCTCATTAAATTTATGCGACTGAATAAACAAGAACAAACTCAAGCCAACAACAACCACAATAACAACAACAAAAGTAAACACCAATAAAAGTTGACATTTTTAACGTGCTTAATTAAATTGCAAATCGGTAGCGAAATTTACATTTTGCTGGCAAATTTTGTAACAATTCATTTGATTACGATTTTTATTAAATTTGTTTGTTTTTATAAATATGTATTAAAAATAAAATTACAGCTTTTGAAGCTGGTCAAGTTCAGGCTTTACAATGATTTTTTTCTTTTGTACATTTGCAATTGTTGTCAAAGTATAAAAAAAATATATAAAAAAAATAAATAAAAAAAAATATATATATATTCAATAAAAATCAGAAGCCAGCAAAGTTGATTAAAAAATGCCCAACAAATAATACAAATAAAAATATGTATATACATATATATAACTGTGTGTGTGTGTTTATAAACACATACTTAAATGTTGATATATGTATTATAATTAATTTCAATTTTACATTACAGTCGCGCCACGCCCAACGGCCTTGATTGATTGCAATTTAAATGTATTTTATTTGCTTTTTGTTTTTCTTTTTTCGGTCTGCGGTAAATATTAAGCGCAAGTCTAAAAGTATGCAGCATTTTCGTCGTCGTATTCAAATACGTAAAACAAATATGAATATCGAAGAAAAAAAGGAGAAATTACGGAAAAAAAATGTGTATGTTTATGTTACTTCTGTTATTTTGCATCAAACTGCGCTGAGCCGTGTGCACAGGTGCTCAACGTGCGGCGCTTAATTACCTTTTGAAAGGGTTGCTGGCATGGGCCAGCAGGAGGCAGGTTTATTTTTACAGCATAAATCGCGGCTTAACCACAGATTTTGTGCGCACAAATTCATATTTAATTTCACATCCATAAATGACTCTTGCATAAGCGCCCGATAGAGCAGGTAAGCTCGTGTGAGTACGCAGAGCTAATGTGAGCGATACCTGCAGTAGGAAGTGCTATTAAAACTGTCAGCATTATTATTGAATAATGCATAAATACTAATTACAGTTATTTGACGTCTTTCTTATTATGGTGAATAACAATGAACAACAATTATTTATATTGTTTTCCATTTGAATAATTTGATATTATTGTGAAAAGTGCTCTCTATTCAATTTTAGTACACAATAATAATATTCTTCATTTTTACATGCATTCTGTGCGTCTGTTCAATATAGCGAATGTAATAATAAAAATTTATTTATTAGTTTTTTAATTTGAATATTAACTTTTTTCTAAAAAAAATGTAAAAATTCTTTTTAATTTCATTTTTAATATCTTTTATTTTATTTTTAATTTTAATTTTTTTTTTACTTTGATAAATATTAATTCTCTCTTATTTATGTTTTATTTTTTTATTTATTTATTAATTTATTTATTTTTTTTTTTTGAATTGACTTATAGAAATGCAAAAACTTTAAGAATATTCGACACACATGTTAAGCAATATAATATATAATTGTATAATGTATAATATATACAAAATGTAAATATAAACAAATAACTTTTCGTTGAGAGAAACTCTCGTTATTTATGCTTATCGATTGGCCGAAACTGCTGTAGGTGCCTGGCGATAATTCGGCATTGTTTATGGCTGTTGACGCTAGATGGCGCTCGACACGTTGTCCACAAATTAAAAGCCCCGGCGAAAGGCGTTGATTAGGCCCGATAAAATTCATTAACTAAACACACAGTGGCCTGAGTAGTCGCCTAGGCAAGCACGATTCAAGCATTTTAATAATGCAGACAACACAATTTGTGGTCTGCAGGAGAGATGCGAGCTGAATAGGCAGGGGGCCTAGGGACGGTACTAGCAGCAGCTAAATGAGATGTAATTGAGACGCTGCGGCTGGGATTTTTGCGTGTTTTGCGGCCTTAATTGGAAATACGAGTGCGGTTAGTAAATTGTTTTGAAGAGTGTGCAAACTTCTTCAAGTCAATATTATAAAGTAACTATGCATAGGCTGTGCGTTCAGTGTCGTGTGTTTGAGCTTTCGTTAGCAGCTCAGCCCAAGTTGGAAATTTAGTTTTTGAAATGAAATTTAAGTATCAAAGCAAACACTCAGCTCTCAAAATAATTAAAAGTATTGCACGAAATTTGGCAAAAGGTAAGTTGCAGGCGCACTAATACTAAGAGTATTAAATCTCGCAAACTAACTTGAGCTTCCCCTGCAGCACTGACTAAATCATTCTTTTATCTGGGCACCCCAACACTTTGTCCCGCACAGCAGTTGGCCCTGGTCAGCTGCTTCCATCCGCACTACAGCATCTCGTATTGGTCTCATTGTCATCTGTGTGCGTGTCGTAATGCTGGACACATTTCTGTATGTGCTCTATGAGTTCCTCAAGTACGTTTTCCCGATACGCATCCTCAATGAACTCGACGATCTGGTATTGCCCAGCGAGACGGAGTATAGTGTCTGGCATGATATCTAAGGCCGCCGCATTTTCTTTAATCTCTGTCTCGTTTAATATTTATTCTGTCTATTTGATATGGCAACTAATTGATTGATGATGATGTTGCTGTGCGGCAAGAGTTTCCAATAAAAAGCATTCCTGAGCCTAAAGACCCCCGCGACGAAAATGCTTGTTACTAGGGCAACTTGAGCCGTGGCTCGATTCGCTACACTTTTTCGCTCAATTGTCACATAATTTTCGCATAAATTATCAAATAATTTAAAGCCCACCCCTCCCACACCATTTTCCCCACGGAGTGGCGATGCAATCCGAGAATTGCTTAGGTAACCAACCAGCGCGAGCAATGAGCATCAAATCAAATTTATTGCCTTGGCTTATGCTCAAGTATCAGAGGGAGCTCAGTTGGTGGGCTGGTGGGTCGGTGGGTCGATGTGGCGTGGTGGGGTTAGGGGCTTACTATCAGGCAATTGAGTGAGTGAGAGCGTTGAGTTGGCTGTAATTGCGTATTAAAATTATACACCAGGGACCATTTGTTTAATGAAATGTTGCGATGTCTGTAAACTAATTAGCTCGCCCCAGTCAAGTATATTACTATTTATGTAACGTAACGAAACTCCCGCAACTAGTTAATGATCATAATGATGATGATGATGATCATAATGAGAATGAGAGCGGGTAGTTGAGCTTCTCATTTGCCGCCTGATGGGTTGTATGCGGTAAATGTGCTTAACATGAGTCGTAACAGCCAGCTAAAGCATATCAAATACCTGCTCGCGGCATAACTATGGGAACGACTGCAAAAAAATCGTAGATTTCTGTTTATGTAAGTAATTGCAAAATGGGAATGAATACAGCAAAATGAGAATGAATACAGCAATTGCAAAAGTAAATAAAATGCTCATTGCATTATCAACAACTTTTGAATCTCAGTGTTACCAGCTTGATCTGGCCCATTTAAAATTGTGTTCTAGCCTATTGATAATGATCATGGGATGGAATAGCGAGGAATTCAGGCAGGGTAAGAAGTCTTTATGAGAATTATAGAAGATTATAACAGCTACAGAAGAGCATTTCAGTTGTCTATATGTATGCAGCAGTATTTATTTGATATTTATATTTGAGTAAAGCGAAGCTAGAATGCTTAAAGGAACAGCAAGTGTTCTCATTGGTCACTTCAAGCTCGACTGCAGCGATTCCCTACCTGACGTCGGGCTCAACATTTGAGAGCGACTTCGTGTTTGAGTGAGAGTCGCCCTATATAAAGGGCAGCAGCTGCAGCATTTCTTCAGTGTTTCTGTTGGAGGTCAGTAGTGCAGTTCAGTAAAGTGAAAGGAAGAGTGTGTGTATATGTAATGATCGGTCAGCTAAGCATTAAGAAAGAAAGATGAACACTTTGAAGAAATACTTAGAAGAAACACTGAGAAGAAAGACAGAGAGGAAGCACTGAGAGGAAGCACTTAGAGGAAATACTTAGACGAAATACTTAGAGGAAATGCCGACTTCTTACTTAGAGGAAGAAATACTGAGAGGAAACGCTGAGAGTAAATATTAAGAGAAATGATTTAGAAGAAATATTTAAAGGAAATAGAAAAAATACTTGGGGGATAATCAAAAGAAATAAAAGCCTTTGATTCTAGCTAGAAAACTAAAACATATTAAGCCGAAGGACCCTCTTGCCAGTGCTTAATTTTTAGGTTAAAAGAAATAAAATGAATTGGGTCATGGTCATGTATTGCAAAAACGAATTAACAAAGAAAATTATGATTTTGGGCAAATCACTTTAATTTATTACTCAATAATTATTATCTTACTGCTAGAAATTATATGATACTGCACAGAAATTATATTATACAGCAACAGTGTGCAAATATGCTATACAGATATTATACCACATATAGCAACAGTATCCATTTCCATCGTAGTTCCAGGCGGCGTCGTCTTAACCAACTGCTGTCAGCTCAGCAAGCAATCGTCAATTGTCAAAGGCAATTTGTTTGGCTTGTCGTATGCTGGCTCTCTCGTGACACCTACTCACACACACAAACCCTACACACACACACACAGTATTTGCAGCCTTGGCGCTTTGTTCTACTTTCTGCTTGTCTTTTTCGCTCTTTGGCTTTTTCTGATACAATTTGACTTTTGGCAGCGAGTATTGAGCGAACATTGAACTAATCTATTTGTGTTTGCTTAACTTTGCAGCGATTAAGTTGATTCGCTGTCGTGTGTTGCTCTCCTCCTCTTCTTCTTCTCCTTTTTCTGTTGTTGTTTCCTGCGTATTACGTGACGTGTTGTCATTGGCGCCCCAGCAAATTGTTTATTTTTTTTTTTTCTTTTTTTCTCCTCTTTCCTTTCTTGTTTATTTAGCCCTGTGAGCTTTGACATAGGCGTTGCGCATAACTGTAACTGACAGCCAAGTCACCTCGGCTAACTGCTCGCGCGATAATCGTATAAAGCGCAAGAATCTCTGCATAGCTATACATCTCCTTATATATCTATGTATATATATATTTATATATATGTTGCCTTAAGTAGCCCGGTCAATTATGAGACAATTTCATGCTACTTCTGGGCATCCATTAATGCCGTAAATTGGACTGAACAGCAGCAGCAGCAGCAGCTTTATCTATACGTGCTCAGCTAATAACTTCTAGTTGCGTGGACAGCGACCCAATTCGACATTGTGAGCTTTAATTAATACGCCTGACCGAGCAATGCCCCCAGTTCCAACTATCTTTAGCTGCTCTTCTATGCTCAGATTAAACGCTTACTTATCTAGATTACTATGTGTGCGTGTGTGTATGTATGTGTGTGTGTGTGTGTGTGTGTGTGTGCCCTTCCTCTTCGTTGGCATCGAGTCGAGATTTGTTAATTATACACGTTATAATTAATGTGAAGCTCAGTTTCTCTATAGACTATGGCCAATTCATATCGTTCCCTTTCCATATCTCTCTATTACATCGTCCGCTTTCTAGCTAATTGTCAATAAATTTGCGTTCTCAAAATATCATTTTCAAGTAGCGAACATCTCCAGCTTCAATGCTGCATCATACCCCAATTAAGCTGTCATGCTGGCTGTCAGTTGTGCTTAATGCTTAAATGAAATCTAATCACGTTCTAATTTCAGTTAAGTTTGACAGCAATTTGTGTGCGACGACCAAAAACGAGACGGAATGAGAGAAACAGAGAGAGAGAGAGAGAGAGAGAGAGAGATAAGAGGTCACCCACTTGGCCCTTGCAATCCATTTGCCGCCCTGTTTGTCGCTTTGCTTGTATTTCATTTCCGGACATTTAAGTGTGAAGCTGTTTAGTTCTTTTCAACTTGGCCAAAAGCCAGCTCTAAATTTGCATTCATTTGAAGACATTGCGAGAGCGCACGCGACAGAGATACTAGAAATGGGTCCTACTTCAGCTCAAGTGAGCAGGAAATGTTAAGCAGCTAATGAAACGCGGAACGAATGCATTTTTGAAGGCAGTTTTTCAAATTGGCCAACAAGGGCATTTATAATGGCATTTATAATGCAGCTAAGATAACTTTATATGATTTAACAGAGCCAAAGTGACTCATTAAACTAATCTTACAGCTTATATGGAGCACTTTAATTTTATTAAAATGTTGGTATATATAAGTGTTTTACATTTTTTTTTTTTTGAGTTATTTAGGAGTACAGGCCACTCTAGTTCTTTTTTACTTAAACATAATATAATATAAATATTAAGAAGTACGAGGGGGAAAAGTTATATAAAAAACCCCTACATCAAATACTTAAACTATAAATATATTGCTTAACACATGAATAAAACTTTTTTGCTTAAATATATAATTATATACATATATATTAAAATGAATGATTATATATTTATAATTAAACATTTTAAAAACTCGGCAGTTAACAGCAAAAAAAAAAAAAAAAAAAAAAAAAAAAAAAAAAAAAAATATATATATATATATATATATATATATATATATATATAAACAATAATAATAATAATAAAAATAATAAATTTATTTATTATTAATTAATTTAATTTTGATTTATTAAAAATTGTAAAAATTAGTTAGTTAACAGCAAAAAACTAATAATGAAAAATAAATAATTAAATACTTATCATTAAAAATTCTAAACACTCGGCAGTTAACAGCAAAAAAATAAATAATTTAAAATAAACTATTATTATTTAAAATTCGAACAACTTGATAGTTAACGGCAAATAAACACTTCCCAATTATAATCAGGAACCTTCTGCTTAAGTCATAACTTCAATTTATAAATAAAAATAAAAACCCTTAAATCTTATAGTTAACAACAAATAAACACTGCCCAACAAATGTCTGATAAGTTTTGTGAATTAAGCGAAAAACTTTGTTTAATTTTCAATTAAACAAACAGTTTTCCCGAAAACGCAGCTAATTAGTGCGCCAATTGAATGGATCAGCGAGAGTTGAATGCAAAAACTTTGTTGTTGTTTTTGCAGCTGCGAAATAGTTGCCAACTGCATCAATGCAAAGCTCCAAGGACCTGCCCAGCCCCACCCCACTATCGCTCTCCTTCTCTATGCCGCAGGGTGAAGCTACCTCCAAAATGTTACGCTCAAATGCTGAAATGCGCACAAATTAAGCAATTAGAGCCAGTTAGTGGAGTTCTGCAGGCCAAAGAAATGAGATTAACGGAAATGCGTCTGGTGTTTGGCTCAGCCCGGAGGACATTCGAACGATCTAATTGCCACGCACACACTTACAATCTCACAAATATCACATCGCACTTAGTGGCAGCAATTGCGGCATATAAATTGAATTTATGCGCCCATTTCAATTTTTTCCGACTGCTTTTTGGCACATTGCTTATTGATTATTTTTACTAATTTATGTTGCTAATAAAATTGTCAATTTGTATGCGTGCAGTGTGGCTCTAACTTTGTCTCATCCTCTCTATCTCTGTCTCCCCTTTCGCTGAGGCGTGGCTGACAAAACCATTAGACTTAAGTGTCTGACTGAGGGTCCCGGTCCTGCCGGGATACGCTCAGCTCTGCTCGATTCCTGCCCAGAGGGCACAATGCCAACGGCTTTCGCAAATTGACGCTGCAGGACATTTCTAGTAATGATGATATTTTTTTCTCTCACTCGTCTCCCTCTCCGCCTCCCGCCCTATCACTCTTGTACTCTGGCTGTCTCTCTTCCTCTTCTGCTTCAAGTGAAAAGCAGTGAAGCGTTGGCTATTCGCCTGAATTTTTTTGTGCGTGCAGCTTATTAGGCCGCATTGAAGTTTCGGCAGTGCCTTAAGGATTGCGTCTCTGGATTTTCTGGCAATTGGTTAAAGGCGTTACGCAGTCATTGGCACAGATTCCGCTTGCCAAAAAGCTAAAAATGTGAGCTTAGACAGCAACTGAATTGTATTATTCTTAAGCTTCCAACTCTACTTTTATGGGAAACTGTGTTTTTAGACTTCGAGTTTTTTTTTTAAATGTATTTTTTTTTTTTATGTATTTACTTAACTTTAATTGGAAATAGACTTTAAGATAAATTCTTTTACGGAATAAGTGAATTAAAATTTATGAAAATGAAATAAATAAAATTATTTTACTAATTGATACCGAATAAGTGAATTAAAATTTATAATTTAAGTGGTTTTAAAGTTTCTGGCTAATATGAAACTCAAAATTAAGCAGTATTTTTTTAAGTAATGTAAAAAAGATTTAACTAAATAAATATATAACTATAGTTATATATGTTGAGATAATAATAATATTCTATATATTTATAAGTTTATTATTATTATTAATATATTTTTTTATATATTATATTATTCTTGATTGTTCAAATAAAAATAGTCGTACTAATATCTCCCATCCTGTTTAATAAATATTGTTGATATTGCATAGGAAATACTATATATATAATCAGTACTCTACATTCATTTTGGTTCTCTCACAAAAATCTTGTATTTCTTCATTCTACATTCATCTCTCCATTCACTTTACTTCCCTCGCAAAAATATATATTTTATTTCTACTCTGTAATTTCTTGAAATACTTTTCAACTCAAGCCCGCAAATCCTGATTAGCTCAACTGCAGCAGGCAGCCCGCTGGCAAGCAAACTATTTTCAATGCTTCGACAACCCTCGCATGAGCAAAGTATTTACTAAACCTCCTCCTGTCATACCTACCCTGCTCCTAGCAGGAGGGGGATGCAGTAAGCACCCATTGGCACTTAGAGCAAACCTTTTGGCCATTACAACAACATGGCTTTAAAGCTTTTACACCATTTTGCCATGGCGTTACCGCCGTTTAATGATGAAGACATTTTTCTTGCTCAAAAATTGTATTTACAACATCATTTGAGCTTAAATATATGGACGGGCGAGTTGGCAGTTGGGTTTGCCTATTGAAGGCACCTTAAAAACCCCATTCAAAGTGCGCCACTCAAGTGGCACTTCGGCTCTTTTTTCCTTCGCATTTCCCTTTTATAGTGCCGTCGCAGCGCATGGAACACAAATTTTATGCCGCTTTATGGCAACTTTAGTGGTCAATGCAGCAGCAGCAACAACAACAACAACAACAACAACCACATAGCTCAAGTAGCGCCCATAAAAAATGGCTGACGGACAGACAGGCTGACGAGCTCAAGTCCCTGGCTTTCCTTTTGCCCACCCTCGTTCATCCGCCACTCGGCTTGTTAAATTATGTAAAAATGTAATTTTCATAAAGAAGCAGGCAACAAGGAGTTAAGCGGCAATGCGTAGGGCGGCAGTGTGGGGGCGTGACTGTAAATGATATTACACGCGCTCCAAGTGTTTGTCCGCCTTTTGAAGTCGCCTGCAAATTGAATCAAAATAAAATTTTCTGTCTTAGCTACCTTCACCGCATTTCTTGACCCTTTTCGCTCCGTCAACACTTGGATGGACATTCGAAAGATTAGATAGCGTAGTAGAGGTTGAACGAAACGCAAAATGATGTTTGCATTTTCATGTATTGACAAGTTGAAAAGTTTTAAGATTTTAAATAGTTAAATATTGAAAACATTTTAAAGAGTTGATAAAGGCCAATGAAAAAATATATTTGATTTGCATATTATAAAGCATTCGAATATGAGAATAAAAAGGTTTTGATAAACTGTAGAATGAAATATATAATGTAAAGATTATCAAAAAAAAAAAAAAAAAAAAAAAAATAATAATAATAATAATAATAATAAATAAATAAACAATATAATATTTATAATAAATAATAAAAATAAAATAAAAATATAATATTATGTATTAATAAATAAATAAAAATGCCTTAGGAGGGAGGGAGGAGGACCTTATATTTAGTATTAGTATTATTATTTAGTAAATCTAAAATATATGTTTATATTGTATTTCTTTTGTATATTTATTATTATGTATATTGTATTATATTCTCTTCGAATAATTATTTAGTAGCTCTGAAATATATAATTATATACATATACATATATATGAGTTAAATCTGTATAAGGAGACTGGAGTTCCAGTCAGACATACAAAAGCAGAATATTACCATCAGAGCCTATATGGCTTTATATTGTATATATATATATATACATATGTATCTCAATTTCTCATAGCCAATAATCCAAGAGGCAGCCCAAATTGAACTGGGCAGTCGAGAAACGAACAAATAGTAAAGTTTACATTTCAATTTAGCGCAGACTACTTTCATTGCTTTACCGAAACCCCAACTCGATTGTCATTAATTTCTAGCTAATTGTAAGAAGTGCCATTCCCCAAGTGCCATGCCGCATTCCTGAAACCTCAATAGCATTTGGGTGGGTGGGCCAGAAAGTGGCTGGCTAGCTGGCTGATTGGAAGAGTGCCATTAGCTTTTATTGGAGCACATGTTCGACGTATAGCAGTTGTACATACACACACACACACACAGACACACACACGCACAAAGAAAGATTCAGCACACACACACACACACACACACACACACATACACACTCTGAAGTAGCTTTGTCACAAAAATTGCCCATGTTAAGGGCGTGCGTGTGTCTGTGGGGTTTGACCTTATTGCTTTTAGCTGAAGCCTCCTGTTGTTTGTTTGTTTGACTGATTTGCTGTTGTTTATTTTGATTTCCGGTTCAAATACGTTTGCAACGTCAGAGCCTTCACGGCCCTTACAAAGTAGTTGGCGCTGCTTTCGATTTCAGCATTGATTGTGTTGTCGTTGCTACGCCCACACACCAGACGCCTCTTGAGTTGCCACAACTAGTTTTTTTTCCTGCTCCTGCTGCTGCTGCTACGCCTCCTCCTTCTCCTGCTCCTGCTGATGCTGCTGCTATAGTTTCTGCGAGAGCAGCAGATTAGTATTGACAAACAGCAGGCAGCAGGCGGCCAAACAGGAACAACCTGGCGACAGTTAGGTAATCCAATAAACACCTACACACACACACACACACATACACACGTCCGCGCACACATAGTTAACCTGTGCCTGTGATCCTTTGTTTGGTCAGGCAGTTCGTAATGCGAGACAAGTTTGTCTTTTATTTACTTTCCTTTTTTTTGTTCAACTTCGTAGTACATTAAAGTTTATATCTTGCTCGTGCTTTTTTTTTTATCATTTCTCACTGCGACAATTGACCTCAATAAGCAATTCTTTAATAACTGATTGTCCCATTTGAATTCAATTGAAATTTCATTCAAATTTCACAGCAATATTATTTTGCATAAAATATATCAATATAATAATGAATTTATGTATTTATTTTATTTTATTTCTGTTTTGTTTTGTTTTGCTTTTTGGCTTGTGTTTTCGCTGTCATTAATGTTGTGTAAAGTCATAATTCTCGATTTATGCTGCAAGCATTAAGCAGCTGCAATATAATATATAAATACATATATTATTTTGTGCTGTTGCCATTAAAGGGCATGGGATGAGCCCTTCGAAGCGGACATGAAACAACTTTTAGCGCTTTTTATTATGCTGTATTTTCTGTAATGCGTTTATTATTTCATTTTAAGATTAAGCTTTAAAGTACGTAATTTATGAATAGTGGAAAGGTAATATAGCCTGTTTAACTTGATTTTTATTTTAAAGCCCTCAAATATATTCAAAATTAATTTCAAAACTTTTCAATATTAAACTACATTTGAATTATTCTTAATTTTCCCCCTCTTTGATATTATCTACGATAACTCCTATATATATAGAGAGTTCAGTTTTATGTCTTTTAATGAAACTTTAACTTATGCAGCAACTGCATAAACTAATGACAATTTATGCTTAAAGAAGAGTCAAGTATATATATACTCGCATATTTAAATTCATCAACTTGCAATAGTTTTAAAACATTGCATGCTCTCATTTGCAGCATCTGCCCCCCTTTTAGTCCTCCTCCTCTCTTTCTCTCTCTTTCTGTCTGATTCTCATTTTCTTTGTAAGTCGTGCATAAAGCATAAAATTTAAATATTTTGCTGGCGCGACATTAAAATTTTAATGCAACTGCTGCAGAAATCTTCAATTTAATATAGAATATATTATTTTTCTTGTAGCCAGAGATATAAATTATATAGAATATATAAAAATTCATTATATAATGTTATATATACTTAATATTAATAAAATATATGCTAAATATAAGAGATTTGAAATATACAAATAAACTTTTTGCCGTACATTGAGATTGTAAAAATAAAACAATAAATTTATATGTATATATTAAAGTATATTTTTATTTTTTATTTAATTTGATATATATATATATATATATATATATATATATATATATATATATATATATATATATATAAAATGCTGATGCCAAATGCTGGACAGAATAAAATTCTTTTATTAAGGCCACATTTGAAAACGTAATTATAAGCAATTATAAAAACGTCTATTTCACACATGCCAAAAACAGCAGAGAGCCAACAGGAAGTTCTATAAAATAATATATAGTATATATTTATATATGAAATAAGAGGCGAAATAAAAATATTGAAGCACAAACTTTTTGGCAGCAAACTTCTGCAAGCAATTAAATATATTTGTCACTTCGCAATGCCTGACAAGCAAGAGTTGAACTTATCAAAAAAAGAGAGAAGAAACCCTCTAGAAAAATGAAACCACAATGGGTGCAGCAAGGGGCGGGCCCAGCTGCAGTTGGCAGTGGGTGGGGCTGGGCCAAGGCGTTGCATGTTTTGCTTGTCAAACATTAAACTGTGCGGCATGTCGCAAATGTTTGGCTTGGCTTCCTTGCCAGAATCTTTTCGGGGGGTATGGGCGGAGGTGCTTAAATGCAGGGGGCGTGACCATGAGGCTGGCTGGATAAAGCAGCGCAACCTCAACATCAAGTTGGCCAAAAACGCCTGGCGCCTGTGACAAGTTTGAGTAAAAGTTTTGCCGGCGCTGCCAAACTATAAAAAGCCACTGTTTTTGAGCACTTGTTAACTGCACTGGCGCCACGAAGAACGTCTACCATATCCTTGAGGCCCCTACCCCTACTCCCTCCCCACTTGACTTTCTTTGTAAAGCTTTAATCATGTAAGGCATACTAATAGTTAAATATATACAATTTCATTGCATATAAATATATGGAAATATACGTATGTATGGCCTGGCCATACCCAACGCTGCATATGCAATGGCTATTTTCTTTCAACTCAATTTCAGCTGTCATCGGAATTTATATTTAAAGCATTGAATGTGGCTTTTAACGGCCACCCTTTACCTTAGCAATATATGTATGATATGAACGACTTGTGTATGTGTTAATGTACATTTATTGTTTTAAGAGCAAATTTTATAGATCAAATAAATATTTTATTATGTATATATTGAAGTTGTCTAAATTAATTTATTAATTTATTAATGCTTTTTTTTTTGGTTTTGTAATTTAATAATTTATCAATTAAATTATATATATATATTTTCTTTTTTTTCTTATAAAATTTAAAAAATTTATTAAATTTAAAATTCATTTATATATTATATAAAATTCAAACCAACTTATAAAGTAAAGCATTGACCATAGATGCCTTTGGCTTGGAGAATTTATTAATTGTTATAGTATGAATTGCTGTATAATATAAATAAATATGTTCCCGTTATCTTTTATAGAAAGTCTAACTGATCTTTCTGTTTCTATGAAGATATCTATGAAAAATCGTATATCATTTCATAGTTTATTAGTATTTCTTATGAATTTGTAGTTTTCAAAGTATTTAAAATTATTGTGTTTATTTTATAATTTATTTAAGCAAAGCAGCAAAAGCATAACTCGCAGTCGCGCATCTAGTTTCAAAAGCAAAATGCATTTCGCAATAATGCAAATAATTATGAAAAGTGACATAATTATGATAAATGGCGTTATTTAAAAAACCAAACGAATGATTAACTGTACCTATAATTGCATAATCAACTTTACTTACGTTGCGCTTTAATTTGCTTTATTTTGAGGATGAAAGGAAGCGAATATTAAATATGATGATGCAAATGTTGATTAAAGTCGTAATCCTTGAATAAAATTTGAGGCAATTGAAAATCGAACATCAGCAAAACATGGAGTAAACAATTCGGCAACATTTTCTAAAGAAAGAGAGAGAGAGAGAGCGAGAAAAGGGCTCATTTTTGGCGTCCGATCAGCTTCTCTACAGGGACACTCTGTATGCAGCCAAGTGGAATCAATTAATCTCTTTCCGTAAACATTTGCCAGCAGCCCGAGCAGCAACAAACATGAGGAGCAGCCTTTCATTTTTGTTTTTTGTTTTTGGGTCGTCTAAGCAGTCTCGAAAATATGAGACTCCAGCTGGGCAGAGCTGGGCGAAATTGAAGGCGGGGTAGGCGAGATATGGCAATGCCGCACCCAACCGAGTTGCCACTTGGCGCTGAGTGAAATGTTTCAGAAAGTGCAGCTTGCAGCTATGAAAAATGATAAATTTCATTTTGTAGCGACAGTAACCCGAACCCAAACAGCTACACCCGGCTCCCCTCTCCTGCTCCCCTCCTGGGCGCATGCCTTTGTATAGCCACTTTCTTTGCTGCCTTTGCTTTTGCCTTTACCAGTGCTCCTTTATTATTTATCAAGCTTATTACGCAAGCAGTCAGGCAGATAGAGAGAGAGACAGAGAGAGTTAGAGAGAGAGAGAGAGAGAGGGAGAGGGAGTGAGAAGGAGAGAGAGAGAGCAAACTAACAACCTTCAACTGCAACTGTGCAGCAACAACAAATTTTTTGGACTACGCTCGTCCTCGACTCTCGTTCGCCTTAGCCAGCTCTTTTGCCGCCTGGTTTGATATTGAAAAATTATTGCTTTTTATGAAATAGTGTCATAAATTATTCGTAATACATTAACAATTATTTAGTAGTTGTTTTTCGTCGGACTCGTTCGCATCGTTACAACTACTCAAATGCGTGATATATTGCCAGCTACTTACTCAAGCGACTTTCCAAGAGACAAAATACGACCAGGGAGAGACGACACGCAGACACATAAATTAATTTCAGTTCGTAATCAATTACCTAAAACGACAAAAACAAAAAAGTGTTTCTATATATAGCGAGAGTGTAAATATAAAGGGAATTAGTTTTGGGTTGAAGAGCTTAAATCAGGCAAAAAATATATTAATGTCTCTTAAAAAGAAAAAATTATTATGAGAAGATTGTTTAGTAAATGTTATTAAATAAAAACTATGAGTTTACTTTACTTAACATTGGTTTACATAAGACATATTTATATAAATTTAAAATAAAATTCGTTCCTGGAAAATCGAATAATCTAATAATAATCTAATCTAATAATTGTCGAATAGTTTTTCTTTTCATTGCATAGCTTTTCTTAAGCAAGTTTACATGAAAATTTATGCGATTAATAATTATGTTAAATATTAAACTAATAATAACTATTAAATGTGTTGAATAAATAAATAATGCATACGAAATTAATATTAATTTGAAATTAATTTTTTCCATGTTAAGTATTTGAGCAAAACAATATCTAAACATAATTCATATTGGTTGGAAATATAATATTGATTAAGATTATATTGTTTAGTTATTTGTGGTTAAATTCAACCCATTTATCATCTCAAGAGCGTATTGAAAATTATATTAAATTGACGACAAATTGGTGAAAAGAGTAAATACCGCAAGATGCCAAGGATTTCGTAGAAATAACTTGTCTCGACTCTGCAGCGGACGCTTTATTGATTTATCACATTTTGGCGTTTCAGTTATAATTGGATTTTAGGTGGTAGCTCCCATTTGCGCAGGAGTCAAATGCAGAGACGTCGACATCTTGACGAGATTTATGACTGCCGTCTGCGATAGCCGCCGAGCACACAGCGACTCTTAAATTCCGACAATAAACTGAGAATCGCTGTGCAAATTATGTGTTTAGCTGTGAATGTTTAATTAGAATTTGCGCCAAGCTGATGGATTTTATATTTGGGCTAGCGGTTGAGTATGATTAATGCCTGGCGATTGTCCGCCGGCTTGAGTAGTGTTTAAATTTATTAATTATGGGTAATTAATTTGCGTGTAATGTGGATTATAGGAAATAGAAAGGGGCGCTTGACAATTTTGGCTTGAGTGGCTACAACAACAGTGGGGCAAGAGTAAATAATTAAGAGAATTAAAAAAAAAAAAAAAAAATAGATGATACTTAATATATACATTTTTAATATTCAAGGTACAAGAAAAATTAAATTATTTGATTAAATTATTGAGTAAAAAAAATGATAATAATAAGACATAGTTTTAAATAAATATATATATATATATATATATATATATATATATATATATATATATTTAAAACTATGTCTTATTATTATTATTTTTTTTTTTAGTATATATATTTTTTTTTTTTTTTATTTTTTTTTATTTTTACTTATTTATTTTAATAAATTTAGTATTTTTTTTAACGTGTTTTCTGTTTAAAAAATACTTGTAATAGTTTAACAAAAATGTTTTTTAAAGGCAAATCGATTTAAGAGACTCCTATAAATATAGGTGTTAAAAAATAAGAAAAATATAAGATATATACAAAAAAAAAAAAAAAAAAATTAAATTACTAACAAAATACCACTTCTTAAAGCCACTAAATAAACCAACCATAGCACCCGAAATATTATATTAAAAAATTTTACGAAAAACTGTGCGCAAAACTACAGTAAATATATTTCATTTTGTAAACATGTATATACATATGTATGTATAAAAATTCTTCCGTCTCTTTAGCTGCATTTTCCATTGCCAACATGGAACGTGCCCAGCTTTCAATTATTTTGTTGTATGTACTTTTTTTAAATTTTTTTAATAAGTTCCATTGTCCCACTGTGCACCCTCCCAAATATCGTTGGCCGCTGGGGTGTCAAATTTGCGACAGGTTTCAATTAAAATGCCAAACAACAGCAACATGCCAAGCCATAAAAGATAGCTATATACCCATCCACTAAATATATATATATATATATATATGTATATATATACATATACTGTGTGTATATTGTAGGCATCCAGTATATATATTTACATACTAAAAACTGACGAAACAGGCTGGCAAAATAGCCGGCGGCAATTGCGTGCAGCCGAATGGAACATTTTAAGCAAATTATTTGTAATCATCCCGTTGGCACCTAAATAAACAAACAAACAAACAACAACGAGCGACCATTTTTTGGGCGCCTTGGTTTTTGGTCAACCAAACAAAATGCGCTGGATTTTCAGGGCTCGTTTGCCATTAAGTCTGCCATTCTCTCTATCTGTGTGTTGTGTGTGTGTGTGTGTGTGTGTGTGTATTGGTGTGTTGCTGGGCTGGTTGTGCGCGTGGCGAGTATTTTATTTTAGCCAAACAGACGAGCGCTCAAAAATGTTAACAAAACATCAACAAAATTGTCTAATAACAAAGCGAAATGCTTATGTAGATAAGGAAAGGGACGGACGCACTATGCGAATATCCGCATGTGTATGGGTGTATGTCTGTGTGAGTTGGCCCGCACAAGACTGTCAGAAACTTTAAAATGTAAACATTTTCCGTTAGTTTGCTTAATAATTTATTAACTTGTTGTGCGAAACACCTGTTTAAAATGAAGCTGAGGTTAGCCTAGATTACATATAAGTTGGGCCTAGACAAAGACTCTTGTGCGGAGGACCACAAAGCCACAATTGGCTTTCAATGCTGACAGGGGCTGACTGTTACGAAACTTCTCTTGATTAACGGGTAAAGTGCTGTGGTTTTTCGTAAGGTTGTATGAAATTTTACCTTGCTGTTATTGAATAAATATTTGATTTTATTTTCTATACGGAGGTATTATGAATTTTGGAATATATGATATAATATTATATGTAAATTGAATAGCTTAGTAATAAGCTAAGTGCTGTACAATGATAACGGTCGAAATTTGATTTTAGTATATTAATCCAACTCTCAGCGTTGAATTATATACCAGGAAATTTAAATAGTTTAATTCCAATCAATAATATTTGCAGAACATAATTAATGAAACGAATTAATATATCAAATAAAATGTAATATTAAATTAATTTTAATTTCAGACTTTTTTTCTGAGGCTCGAGAGTGTCTCAAACTTTTGATTATATCAAAAGAGAATTAAAATATAATTAATTTCTGCAACTAACATATATAAGCTCACATATACATAAGTACATTTCCGTATATAAATTTTTCTACACAACAAATTCCCAAACTTTATTGAACTTCAAGAACTTCAAGCAAAACTTCTACTTTGGCTGATACAGAAACAGAGCTTAAACACAATTTATTCTTGGGAGTTATAAATATATATTCCCATATATATGTATATCTGTGAGCATATCTATTTATATGTATATACATTTTTCTATAAATAAGTCCATAGATCTCTTGTCGTACGACAATTACGCGCTTATCAGCAGACATTTTCAAGCAAACACGCACACAAGCACAAGCTCACACACACACACACACACTAAAGCATAGACACCGGCACATTTGCTTAGCTAAGCAAACAGAAAGGCAACATCTACGCTACATACTAACCCACACACATACATACATACATTGACAACCACACAACCACCCACCCACCCACACATTTAGTTACTCCACAATGCGGAAGCACTTGAACTGCTGCTGGGGAAAGGGTGAAGAGTGTTAAGGGGTGTTAGCAAAGGCTCTTCGACATCCGGTTGCACATATGTTTATAATGGCTTTTTATAACTGCCACCAACTATGCCCGGAGCGAGAAAGAGAGGGAGCTAGAGAGTGAGAGAGCAGTTGGAAGAGTGAGTGGATAGACTGGAGGCCATTGTCATCCAAGTGGTGCTTTGTTTGCTGATACTACTAACAAAAAAAAAAAAAAAAAAAGTGAATAGAATGTAGGGTATAGGAAGTGGCGATACTTGCAAAATTCTTATGTGTTATCTTCTTCAATAACAAAAACAAGCGCTCAAAAATATTTGCGGAATTCTTAAGAGAAAAAATGTATATCAATTTTAAGGAGAAAATATAAACCCATAATAATATATGATACAAATTAATTTTATATACATACAAAAGAGTTTTTGGAAAATTGTATGTAATAATGATACAGAATATATGATACGAATTGATTTTACACACAAATATTTTTAAAGAATTTTTGAAAAATTTTAAATTCTAAAAATGAATATATTTATTAAATATATTACCTACATATTGAAATATTTTAAATAAAATATGAAATAGAGCTTCACTTAGAGAAAGAGAGAGATTTAAAAAAAATTAAAATTATTAAAGTTTTTAGTTAACTTAAAAATGTATTACTAACATACTTTGTAAATAATTTATAATATTTATATTTA
Source organism: Drosophila mojavensis (assembly GCF_018153725.1). Lineage (NCBI taxonomy): Eukaryota > Metazoa > Arthropoda > Insecta > Diptera > Drosophilidae > Drosophila > Drosophila mojavensis. Next base: position 9,279,712 of record NW_025318858.1, read on the forward strand.
TTTTTCTTGAAAATAAATAAAATTTTATTACGGTTGAGATGAACACAAGTAATTAAAATCGAAAAAAAAACTCGAACTATAAGACTGGAACAATTTGTAAGAATTTACTTATTCAAAACATATTTTGTTTTATTTATAGATCGCGAGTTATTATTTATCTGCTTAGCTCTTTGTTTCATTTTGTCATCTTCAATCCACAAGCCCTCATACTTTTCTGTAGAGCATTCAATATTCATCTTGTGGCTTTTACTTTCCCCCATCTTTTTTCGTTTTCTGCCTGATTGTGTTGTTGTTCATTTTTATTGTTCTGTCCCGTGTCTCCGAGTGCTTTAATTGCGCCTTTACTGCAGTGTTGTTAGCACACACATGGTTTTCCTGATTTCAGCCAGCCACACCAGCCAGCCTTATTCTATTATGGCCGCCTGCTTTAACGGCATTTCGCGATAGGGAACAGGGACAGGAAGTCAATGACTTTGTCGCTTTGCTGAGCCGCTGCCTCCTGCTGCTACTCCTGCTGCTGCTACTGCTGCTGCTGAGCCGTTTATATAAATAGAGCTGTTAGCACTAGTTTTTAGTGGGCACAACATGAAAGCCATTGTTGTTGTTGTTATTGTTGTTGTTGCTGTTGTTTTAATTATGCGACTTTTGCCACTTGGTCGAAAACACGCAAGCCCTAACGGAACCTGAACCGGCGCATTAAGTCATTAACTTTTATTAGCTACATAGCGCAGACGGCCCCATATGCATATGTGTGTGTGTGTGTGATTGTGTGTGCGCTGTCCTTGTTAGGGTTAATCATTAGGGCTAATTGTTTAAATTAAAGCGCACTGTCGTAAGGCATTTAAATTTCTTCACTTACGTGCGAAGCAATTGGAAAAGAGAGAATGAGCGAAACATAACATAAATCATTGTTGGCATTTTTAAATTGGCTTTTGCGCCGACACATTCCGCTGGCCAGGATTAAGAACAGGACAGTTCGAGCAGTCCAGGCGACATGCCGTGCAGCGTGAGCCTTGAGAGCGAAAGAGGAGAGAGAGAGAGAGAGGGAGTGAGAGAGAAAGAGAGAAAGAAACGTGGAGTGTGCCCGGTTCGCCCCTTTCAGCACGTAAAATTGCTGGCAACAGACCATTTGCCGGCAACTCTCTCTCACTCTTTCTCTCCCTCTCCCCCTCTCTCTCTTTGGTAGCAAAGATTCATTCCGGCGCATAAATATATGGAACGTACTGCAGGCCAACGGAAATTTAACAAAAATTGAGTCAATTTGAATAAGCCCTGGGCGTGAGCAGGATAAGGAACACGCGCAGCAGCAACAACAACAAGAGCAGCGACATGTAATAACAATGAACGCAAAAGGGAAATGCAAAATGTAAAGTGAAATAAGAGAAAACAAGTTAAAATGACCGTCTGTATATAAAACAACAAAAACAACAACACCTCTAGCTTCAAAATAGAAGTTTTGCACTATTTCAAATGGAAATTCCAGAAATTTTCAACTATTGAATGGAATCTGGCACAAAATATGAATATTGACAATTGACTAAAGTCAAGTAAGGCATTTGATTTAATACTTTGTATTTAGGAGAACGAGAGTAGTGAAAATATTGAAAATAGTAGATATTAGCGCACTCTTCTCATTTTCCCTGTTTGATTTGTTTAAAAAAAAATTACTTTGAATGTAGGTCGTTTTTTTTTTTTTTTGTTTTGTTTTGTTTTGAATCTCCCGGAGAAATGAGCGAGTTGCAGCCCTTACTAAGTATATTTTATTTGCAGATATATTAATTACACTTGAAGTCTCCTTTATGAATAATTTTTACCAATAGTCTCCTCTGTTTATCCTGTCTTTCTAATAGTTGTAATAATATGTCTTAACTAATAGTTGTAATAATATTTTTATAACACGTTTAATTTTTGTGTAATTTTTTTTATATTTGTACACTATATTTTGGGAAACTAGAAGATATTGGCTTTAAGACTATATGAGAAACAAAAAATGAAAAGCCTGTTACACTTTCTCTGTTCTGATTTCCCTACAATATTTCCACAAAAATTCGATTTTCCCAATTCATGTAAATTACGAAATAATTTAAATTGACAACTTCCATCGATTGTTCCTGCTTTACTGAAAACCCAAATATTGAAATTGAAATAAAACTCAATCAACTATTTTAGCGCTTTCCTACCTCATCCCTTCAATGGCTTGCCACACACACACACACACACACACAGAAAACTTTTGGAATGTTTTGCCAATACATTTCGATAACTTTCGGCAAATACCCGACGCAGTTGTCGAAAGGATGCAAAACGCAATTGCTGTCAATTGTAGCGTGGAAATTCGCATGCAATAGAAAATTATGAGAAATGCGCCGCGAGGCCGCCAAAGGCGAGAAAAACTTTCGTTGTATGACACAACAGCAGCTACAGCCACGTCGACTGTTTTTTTTTTTTTTTTTTTTTTAAGAGTTGAGAGAGGGGCGGAGGGTGAGTCAAACTTTGCGCCACGTCCAATGCGCCCCATCAGAGCCAGTGTTGAGCTGTCTAATGCATTGATTGATGAGCATGTCATGAACTTATGACATTGATAGTTATAAATTATTATTATTTCGACATTGTGCTTTTTCCACAAACAAATGCTGAAAAGTTTTTCATCTGCTACAGCTTCTTCAATTTCTTCCGCTGCTTTGCTTTTGTCTTTTCTCTTTCTCTCTCTCTCTCTCTCTCTCCCTCTCTGTCTCTCTGTCTCTCTGTTTTCTTTTCCGGCTGGTATTTCATCGTTTTTATTTGTGTCCAGCTGCATAAAACATTTGACAACTAATTGACATTTAAAGTGTGCCCGGGGTGCAAAGCGTTGTTGGTCGAACGAATGCCCAATGGATCAAAGCAAAAGTATTGTTCGAAAGGTGTATGCTAGACTGGTAAATACCCTGGACAAGGATCTTAAATGTTCCTTAGGCAGTCGATATCAATATCAATAACTAATCGATATCAATAACTAATCATAATCTATCATTGCCAGCCCTTGCCCTCATTTGATGTTTATCGGTAATAAATAAAATATTCTTTTCAACAACTAAATTTTTCAATAGATGTAAACAATCTTCTTAAACATCCCTCTTAAACATCTTCAGCAAGTAGTAAGCATTGAAATAGCCTCTCTTGGTCTCGTCACCGATTCATCTCTCTTCATCGCCTTGACTTGTCGTCGGGCCACACAATGCCCAAGAATAGATAGATAGATCCACAATTCACAATGCAAAGCTGGAACCATTTGAATAGGATGCTTTCTTCTCGTTATTGTAGTTGTTGTTGTTTTTTATTGTTATCAATAAGCCATGGAATGCTGGGAAAGGGGAAGGCTACAGACTGTGAATGGGGCATACAAAACAAAAGTCAACTCATTAAACAGAAGGCAACGATGCCAGCACAACACCATGATGATGATGTTGAGGACGATGATGATGTTGTTGTGGACTGTGATGCAAACAACAAATATCGTCATAATGGTTGAGCATTTCTAAGATTAGAAAAGTCACGAGCATAAAACTATAGCCAATTTGAGCAACTGAGTAATTTATTGATTTGCAGAAATGAGTAAATGAGAAGAATGCATGACGAGAGTTGTTATGCATGTTCGAAATAGCTAATAATAATTAGTTGAGCATCAATCTCAATTAGCATAGATTCATTAGCAAGAGCTGAGCAAATCAAAAGTGCTGAAATTGACACCATTTAGAGAGTGATATGAAAAGGAAAGAGTGATATGAGATATATCTATCTCACTCTCTCTCTCTCTCCCTCTAAAATATTTTTGATTTACAAGTTGTTTACCCATTGACTTTATCTATCCAAGTCACGCAATCTATATTTTAGATGATAATATGATAATAGATAATATAAAATTTTCCTTTTAAGACTTTCCATATCGCGCTTTAGCCATGTTGGCCATGCATAAGCATTAAGATTTTATAGTCCTGGCTAACCGCCATGTTCGACCACCCACTATTAAATGAACAAACACATTTTTCCTGTTTTCGACATTTGTTTGTTTTTCCGGATTTTCTCTCGCTTTGCTTTGTTTGTGTGTGGCCAATTTTTTATTTTTATTTTTACTTTGGGTTGTCCAAGTCCAATATTTTTTGGCCGCGGCCACTTTTGGGCCGCTGTTTTGTTGTTTATCATTTTGGCATCTTCATTGCTGTCATTAAGCGCGCATTACCCCAGACCTTACCTTGCCTTGCCTTGCCTTGCCTCAACTGCTGCCAGCAACAGCCATCAGCCACCAGCCACCTGGCACTTGCCGCAGTACCTGACGTTTTTATAAATGTTTGAAAAATACACACCCAGCCAAAGTGAGAGAATGAGGTATATATGTATATATATAGAGTCCTAGTCTCTGCTGGCTCTACAATATTTATAAAGAGAAATTTGATAAATGCTTCTTGGGGGTTTATTTAATGTGCGCCAAGTGCGTTCAGTGTGCAAAATAATAATAAAAAGAAACCAAAGACTCCAGCCACAAACAAACAACTGAATATACATACTTACATATCTATATATATGAATATATGTATGTTAGAAATGTGAACAGAAAAACTGTTAGGGGTATGCCATATTTTATAATGGAATCCTTGCGCTGACTGCCCGCAAAAGTTGGCCAATTTTTAAAGTGATTTTAATGTGCGGTAGATTTTCATGCTCCGTTTTGGCTTTGAGTTATTGACAAAGTTTTCAATACAGTGGCTGCGTGCTAAAAGTAAGCAATAAAAATGTAAATTTCCTAAGAACAAAATAAAATAAATATAAAAATATTAAGAAATGTTAAGATAAAAAAAACTTTTTCTATGTGCAAAAATAAAATACAAAAAAATAAAAAGAATAATATCAAAAAAAATAAATAAGGCAAATAAATTATATATAAATTATGAAATAAGAATGTTTAAGTTTATGAAAATAAATTACGGATCATATACTGAAAATAATATATAAATAAATAAAAAATTCAAGTAAAAAATAAATTGAAATCGAAAAAAATTATAAAAAAAAAATAAATACCAAAAATTATCAATTAAAGTGAGCATTTTTAAAATCGTATATTAAGAATACATAAATAAAAAAAAATAAAAAAATAAAATATGAAATAAATAAGAGTAAATAAACATGTTAATAAAATACAATTTAGATCCAAATTATAAATAATACATATCATCTTTGAGTTGTTTATACAAAAATTAATAACGTTGAAAAAAAAAAAAAATAAATAAAAAAAAAAAAATTAAAGTTGACTACAGTATTTACTTTAGCTTTTGAATTTCTCAGAGTGATAAAACGAAAACCTACTTTTAGCCTAAAAATCGAAAATCATCTGCTAATTAATGGTAAAACACTGATATATACCTTGGATTTCCCCTCTGAATAATCGCTTCAAATGTATTCAACTAAAGAACATATGAAATTAGCATTATTCAAAAGCTTTGCGGATGAGTGCGAATATGAATACGTAATGCCCGGCACACTTTTGTTAATATATACACACATATATTTATACATAAATATATCAAAATAATCATCAGCTGGTTACCAAAAACACGAGTCGACAAAAAAAATAAAAAACATGCACAGACACATCCATCACACATACAAGTTTATACACATCCATACATATCTACATATGTATATATGTTAAATGTATATTAATTTCGGTGCCGTCACGTCTGCTGCCTGTTGATGACGATTATGATGAGTTTCTGATGATGATGAAGATGATGACGTAAATCTGTTGCAGACGCGACCGCACAACTGACGCCAACTCCGTAGGGCGCGTTTAATTCAACAGTGGAAAAGTTTTCTTCCTTTTTTTACTCACTTTCCACTTGGAATATATTTTCAGCAAATTTTCTGCATATTCATCAACAATTTTTTGATTTCTTTTAGTTTTTTGTTTGCGTCCCGGGCTGATATCAATTTCGACTTGTTCCTTGTTTATACATAAATACATTTCTTTTTTTTTTTTGTATTTCATATAGTTAATAATTTTTAGTGTTTTGTTGTGTGGTTGGATGACGCATATTAATCAAGATATTATGGCTAGGTATTCCATGCGATGCTTTCTTGTTTTTATTATAATTTCTGATACGGCAAACTACTTAAAAGTTGTCAGATTATGTATGTGGCTTTTTTTATGACTCGAATTGATTTTTAATTCAATGCGATAAACTTGAAATGCAACTCAGCAAAAAAATAATAAACTTTATGGCAACTTGTTTTGGCCATATTATATTATTTTTTTTTTTTTTTTTGCATAAATGCCAACTCAAATGAATCTTTATTCAGCAGTAAATTTATGTATTTCTTTTTTTTTTTGTAAAAATTTTTATATTTTATTAAGAAGCTTACTGCTACCATATTGGCAACTTAATCTACTTTTACATTAAAAATAATAACAAAAAATCTAAGATCTAGACTTAGAATACATATATATGTGTGTACATATATATATGTATATATTATTACTATTATTATTATATTCATTTATTTTTGTTTATTCTAATATTCTATTTATATATATATGTATTATCCTTTTGGGTAGATCTGTTGGGTGGCACTTTTTGAGGCGTCTCTTCCTCGGCTTGGCAGTTAGCCGTGTGGCTAATATATTTGTGTGGCTGTCAAGACGCTTAAGGTATCTTGCCGAACGTATAGTGATAGCTGCGTATCAGCAGTAAATAAGTCACGAAATTCAATCGAAAGCCAATAAAAGTTAGAGACAAACAATATACGATTCTCTAAATTCAATAAATATTTATCAATTTAATTCTTCTCATATTTTTCCATTTTCATATTTTGTGAAACTTTTTTAATTTTAATAAATTTAAAATTTCTTTTTACCCATGCCTTGGGTTATATTAAATTGCTTTTGGAAAATATCAATTTTATTTCGTAAGCTGTACTAAATACCCAACCTTGAGCTCTAAAGAAACTCCAGTGAGTTAAGCATAGCTCCATAAAGGGATATAAATAATTTTTAGGACTTTTATGTTTTCTTCTCCTTTTTTTGTGTGTGTGTGTGTGTTGTTTTTTAAGTTGAGCTGGTCGGATTATTTTCCTTAAGCTTTTAGCTGCTTAGACCAAAAATCTAAAAAAAAAGAAAATCAACACAACAAAGCGGGAGACGAAAGCCAAACAATAGCCATACCTTAAACATAGGTGAGGTGAGCAGCAGAGCAAAAGGAGGAAGCTTGGACTGAGTACATATGTGTGTGTGTGTGTGGCTGTGTGTGTGTTCGTGTATGTGTATAAATTGAAAAGCAAACCACAAAATGTGGACTTACAAAGCTTCATAACTACAACGGGTATTCAAAAACAACAACAACAACAACAACAATGTTGGTTTGCTTGCTGTAAAAGGCTAAAGCATATAGTGCACATAATGGCCAACAACTAAAACAACTATAATACGAGCAACAACAACAACAGAAGCCCAAACAACGCTGGGTTGTTGGATATGCAAATACAATAATTATTTTAAATTGCAAGCAAAAATATTTGCGCATTTGTAATTGGCGGCAGGCAGCAACGTTTGCTGAGTGCATAAAAAAATATAGCAGCAACTACAACAACAACAATAACAACAACAACAAGAGAAATGTACTAGTTTCCCATATTTTCAACAAATTCTTTTTTCCTGCTGTGCGCTGAAAAGTGTGCTAGGAAAATACGGGCCACTCCCCCAACGCCCGCAAACAGCCGGCGCCATTGTCTGGCCGCATTAGCACTTGGACCAACGCACCGACAACAACAACAACAACAACAACAACAACAGCAGCTGCAACCCAAAACACAACAAAACATTTCACTTCCTGCGCCGGTGAGAACTTAATGAAAAAAAAAAAAGGAGAGTGTGATAGAGGAGCAGAAAAAACAACAAAACTTGAACAAAAGACAAGCGACAAAGAAACACTGTGCAACGCAGGCAGGTGGCAACGCAGGCAGGTGACTACGGCTCAAGCTGCTCGGGGTATATTTTGCTTGAGAACGATGATGCATTCAACAGCTTGGAAGTAATATAGACCCCGAACAAAAACACAGCCCAACACAATCAACAATTGACCAAAAACGAAGGAAATAACAGAAAAACTCAGCTGAAGTGAAGGGGCGACGAAAATATGAGTAAAAAATGTAGAAAAAGAAAATCAACTTGAAACTGAAGTGTAGAGAAAAATACCCTAGTTAAAGCAAATAGGCACGCATATAACTTAAATATACATATATTTTTAAGAATTAAGAAATTTAATTTAAATAAAGTTGAATTCTCACATCAAAGTTTTTGGATAAATTATGATTATTATTATTATTATATTTTAAAATTATTTTTATTTATTTGTATTTTTTTTTTATTTTTTTATTATTATTTTCTTTTATATCCCAATTAATTACGAAAGCCAATTATAGCTCAGAAAAAAATAAATATTTATTAAAGATATTTATCAAATACCCATTCATAGCTGGTTATTTATACACAAAGTCATTCTACCCTTTGCAGCAACATAGCTCATAGGGTATAGAAAGCTCATCGTTTCTGCGTCTGCAACTAAAATCCTTTTGAGCACAAAATATGAGTGCTTGATTCGCACTAATGCAGCTCCTTGAATCAATTATCACAGCCAAAGGACACTTAATTGGTTGTCTGCGTGCTTTATCCTCTCGTTTACGTATTTATGTTTGTTCTTTAAATCAATTGGCGCAAGTGGCAAAGTTTTTAGCTCTTAATGTTTCCATCAATCAGTAAGATGGGGCCAGCTACTTTTGGGTCCTTTCTATGCCCCATTATATTGAATACCATCAATAACAATAATTTTCATAAATATGATAAGGCATAAATCACAAAGTAGCAGAAGCAGGACCTCGCTGCACCCAGCTAGCTCTATGATGGTGGTCTGTCACTTGGTCATGCGAGGCACGCACGCCTCAGCGAATAATGCGGCTGCCGTGGATTGTGAGCAGAGAGCCAGAGCCAGGGCCAGGGCAGCTAAGCAGAGAGCTTCCTGCAGACCAGACCAGACCAAGCCAGACCAGGCCAGACACAAGCAGACCCGGACAGACAGGACAGGCGGCACTCACAGGACGTCGGAGACGCAGACGTAGCACATAGAACACGCAGGACGTCTGGTGACGCCGTCACGCGGCGCTGTCATAGCGTAATAAAAATAAAAATCTAATTAGTATGCCGTTGACAGTTTAATCGTGATTACGCTGGCAAAAATTCCAAAAACCCAAGCACAGAAAAAAACAGCAAGAAGTGTACGACAAAGTGTAGGGGAAAGCGTGGGGGAGGGGGAAAATACTGGAAGTTGATGAGGAGACAGAGTTTTGGGAGGCAAAGAGAATCGTCAACATGCCAACAGTTGATTTTTGTTGTTCGGGCTTTCGGAACGTTGTGCCTGGCATTTCCGGCAGTCGTCGCCAACGTTGCGTGCCTGCCACAACAACAAGATGTGTGTGTGTGTGTGTGTATGAGTGTGTGCGTGTTACTGTGTGTCAAAAGTTTAGTGCTGGGCAACAAGCGCAAAGGCGCCTAAATGAGCCACCACAGCCAGTAAAAGACTAAGCGAAATAGCCCCAACAAAAATAATAAGCCAAACCAGACGAGGGGCGAACCGCCAGTATTTGGAGGAGATGAACAAAGTACATAGATAAAAAAATTTAATAAAATGTATGACATCAATAATTAAAATTGGTAAATAATTTTAAAGCAAGGCAATAGAATAAGAAAACAAAAATCAAATAAAAAGACCCAAAAGAGAAAAAAAAGTATAAGAAAAAAGTAAATAAATAATAATAAAAATAAATATATATTAAATAATAAATATTAAAAATAAATATAAGTAGTTTTTATAATTCATAAACATTTAAATCTGTTCAACAAAATGTTTTAAAATGAAATAAAATATAATAAAATGATAATTGAATTTTTATTTAAAATGTAATAATAAAAAATAAAAATAAACAATACATTAAACGATAAAATTAATTGCTTATCAAAATCTAAAAATCAACAAAAAATAAATTTTAAAAAAATTCTAAAAAATTCATTAAAATATCAATTTAAAAAAATTAAATATAAATTGCAAGTGCCAAAAATTTAAAGGTTGAATAAATAATAAATATTAAATCTAAATATGGAGAATACAAAATTAATTAGACTTAATAAAAAGTCTTTGAATTAAATTGGAGTTACAAATCTATAAAATTTTAATATTTATTCAATCATTTAAAATAATTGTAAATATTTTATCTAAAAAAAAAAAAAAAAAATACCTTAATAAAAATAGATGAAAGCTAAAAGTTTTTTTTTAATGAAAGAGTACATAGATTATTTATTTTTAGCATTATTTAAAAACAAATATTTAAATCTGAATCTTTGCCAAACTAAGAATGACAAATAGACTTGATAACATTAAGGCATCTGGTTGCATATGTGACATATAGTATTAAATTTTCTAGTGCTATTTAAAAATTCGTAAAATGTATTCAATCCATGACACGTTCAAAATATTTTATTTCTCTTTTATTTTATTTTATTTTATTTTTTTTTTTTAGAAATTTGCACAAGTTGTGAATGTAACCTCGCGTATAATTTTTGTGTGTGCCACATACGCGTGACGTAGCTTACACTTCTACACCCCCACACACACATACACACACACACTCATGCCATAACACCCACCAACCAGCGGCCCGATCTTAGTTGGCCATTGAAATGCGTGCCTAGTGAAGGATACGCGCGACGTGATTGAAATTTTGAAACAGGCTACGTTGTTAGGCTTTACTGTGTGCAAGTAGTGTGTGTGCGTGTGTATGTGTGTGTATTACGGCTGTCTAAAAAATATGACCAACTTGCTGGCACGTCGCATGGCCGCATGTCTGTCAAAGACGCAACAGAGTCAAAATCAAGCTGTTGTATTATGGCATTGGCCCAGACCGGAAACGGAAGTCGCTTTGATGAATTGCCTACCAGTAAAAAAAAGAAAAAACAAGCAACACGGCCAACCCCCAGTAAGCAACACCCTCGATGCACTTGTGTCGTGCCAAAAACATTCACAGAGGCGACATTCAAGTTGAGCGTTGTTAAGCAACGCTTTAAGAAAAACTTGCATAAAGACTTCTATACATATATAAATAAAAGAAAGTTAGTCGTTAGGCAGCGTAGCGGAAATGTAAAACGTTATTAAAGTCACCCGGAAATGCAGACAAAGCGACAGCGCGCTGCAACAAGCATTTTGCCTAAAGTGTCAGACGGCGTCGAGCGGCAGAAGCTGAAAAACTGAACTGAAATGAACTCAAGTGAAATGCGCCAGTCGAGGAGCGCGGAGGCGTGGCAACTGGAATATCCCATTGCATTAAATTACAATTTTCTGACCAAAAAAAAAAAGTATGCAGGAAAATAATAATAAAAAGTTTTTATGAATAGCAAACACTGACAAAAGGGGCTTAAAAAAAAAAACGCTTATTCAGCTGAACAATGGCATTGCGCAGTGTTGGAAAATCATAAAAGCCCGCAGAAAGCAATCGAAATCGAGCAAAATATGAAAAATCAAATGGCGAGTGCGCGAATTACCTGAGCATTACAATAAGCCAACAATCGAATAGAATTTGAGTAGCTAAATTGTGAGCAGTATAAATTAATTGAACTAAAATGTGATGTGAAAGCATGTGTTATTAGCAGATAAATATTCATCTGGGAATTTTCTCCACCATTTTTTTTAAATTTTTATTTTTTTTTTTATAAAAAGTTGAATGTTAATTAGAGAATTAGTAATTCTCATTTTCATTTAGCAACACTGATTAATTTGCGGCTTTTCATAGTTGCCAGCGTTTGTTTTTTGGAGTGTTGCATATACCAAAACGTTGAGGTTGTTTATGACATTTACTGTGGTTACTGCAGTTTCCAGTGGCGGATGTGGCAAATTGTGCAGCAGCACCACCACCAACAGCAGCAATCTAGATAGACCACAATATTACGAAACCACAAATATGTGACCCAGAGAACCAATTAGTGCATATGAATTTGCACAGTTAATTGCTTAGAGCGGAGAGAGACAGAAAGAGAATAAAAGAGAGAGACGGAGAGAGAGAGCTGAATGCTCAGCTCGTTAACTCACCTGGCAGAGTTGTTAGGCAGGCCACGCAGATGATGAATACCTGACAGAGTTTCATTGCTCTCCAATGCGATTAACGGATTAAACGTTTATTATTTATTTATGTATTTATAAGTTGTTGAACTAGTTTTTGTTTTAGTTTTTGCTGTTACTCTTTATATATATATATATATGTATACATGTTATCCCGTTATTAGCCGCAACGATTTGCAGCCATATATGCGCACAATATCCGTTTGTTAAAACCGCAGAAATCAATTTTTACATTTGCAATCTCTTGTTTTTGTTTTCCACCCCCTCTATTTTTTTTTCTATCGGGCTTTTAGCCCGTTTTCTCTCTGCCCACAATCGCAATTTCCTTTTTTCCCTTTGATTATTTTCTCTCTTTTTTTCCAGTCGGTTTTCTATTTTGCGGTCGCATTTAATGCATATTTTCATATGAGTTTTGACATTGCCTTTGCTGGATTCTGTTTTGCGTTTTACTTCAATTTTTGCCAATTTTGTATACGTTTTTTTCTTATTTTTTCAACCACAATTAGCCATCTACAGCACAGTGGCTCGTGTACGTGTTCGTACGGGGTTTGGCTGGTGTAAATACGTTTGAGGTTAGCTGAATTGTGAATTCTGCATTGAGCTCGATTTGGTTATTTACATTTTTCATATCCTTTTTACCGGTTTTGCATATTCATTTCCGGTCTGCACTAGCTTCCTCTATATGCCGTTAAGCGGAAGGACTTTCCTTCTTCTCCTTTTGTATGATTTTCCTCATATGATTTCACTCTTCTCAGCTGCCAATCACATCAGATCATGTGAGCATAGCCAGGGACAATCAGAGTTTTCATCAGCTGAAAGCATTTGAGAATTAAATATTTTAAATAGAGCATAAAAAAATAATATATTTTGATAATAGTTTGTATGATAAATATAAATGGGTATAAAATATAAAAAAAATTTTAATATTAAAATTATGTAAATTCGTTCTTTTATTAATTATTATTATTATTTTTATTTATTATATTTTTATTTCATAAGTTAAAAATTAAAATTAGTCAATATTTCTTAATATTTTTTTACTATACAATTATAAATTATTTTTTAAATTTAAATATAAGATTTATTATTAATGTATTTTATGTTGCTACTATTTTTACTATTTTTTTCAAAAATAATTATTAATATTTCAGTAATTATTATTATATATGATTTTCCATTCTTTTCTTTCAAAAATAAAAGTAAATAAATTAATGCAAGAAAAGAAAAAAATGATATCAGGAATTTTTATTACTAATATATATGTATTTATTACAGATAATAAGAGTTCAGATCATAAAAAATCGTTTAATTTTCCTTTAAAATTCACAATGTTTACAAATATTAAATATTAAAACACATTTTGCACATATAATTCAATGGAAATTCATTTGGAGCCATAAAAATTTATGACATCCATTCCACATTCAGTCTGTCTAATAAATCCAATCATCTCAACCAGTCAAACTCATAAATCCTCATAAATCATTGGTAGAGTCTTTAAGCTGCACAGTCTTAGCATAACCCGGGCCAAAATAAGAGCAGATCAAAAAGAGCAGAGGAAGAACACGCTGCACACATTTTCCGACCGATTTCCAAAACCCAAATGTTGCCCATTAGCAAACCAAAATACGCAATGCACAGGCAAAGCTCCTGCCGAATTGTTAAACTTCAACTCCATCATTCGCAGTCACGGAGTCGAGCCTTAAAGTCACGCCCCTTGGGCTGGATTTGTAGTGGGGTGAGTGGGCAACTCCCTCTTGGCTGACTTTACATTTCAAATTGGCAAAATCGAAGCCATGAAATTGTACAACACGATTCTCGCATATCGTACATGACACCATTTGCCCAATGATATGGCAACGGCTTTTCGCTCTCAGTTCTGTTCACTTCAATTCAGTTCAGTTCGGTTCAGCTCCACCCCCAACCATACCTAAGGGGGATTGGGGCCAGGACTGGCTGGCTTCTTAGCACATGCCGTCATGCCCAAAAATTCACTTATGGAAATCGAAGAATCTCGTTCGCCAGCTTTTGTTTCCAGGCAGCGACAGTTCGCGACCCAACTGCAAACTAAACTCATATGAAGTATCAGCATTCGGTATTCAATGTAAATCCTTTAAGCTCCAAATGCGCTTGAGAATACACCGTGAATACACACAACCACACACACACACACACAGGCCCACACCCTAAGTATTTGTGCTTCTGATTGAAAAGTGAAAAGTGACTGTGTGAATGCTTCTGCCAGCAGATTCCCAGCTGCTACTCTGTGTGTTAGACTTCCTTTTCCTTTATATATATTTTTGGTGTGTGTTTTATAGCTCCTTGAGTTATTAGCCATATAAGTACTAGTATTATTTAGAACGGTTGATTTATTCATATTTTTATTTGTACTTTATTTGCTTGAGCAGAGTTTTTAAAGTCAAGTTCGCTTCCCTTTGTGTATTTATTTATTTTTTAAATTTTATTTTATCTCTTTTGCTCTCAAGTCGTAAGCACCAAGAAACAAGATGTTGGTTCAATTATAACTTCTAGCTATTATAAGAATCCAAAGAATATTTCACGCGTGGTTTATTATTTCTTACTTGTCCGAGAAAGATTTTTTTTTTATTATTTATTTTATTTGTATTATAATGATAATATTTACAAAAATCTTTTTTGTGATTTCTTTCCATTAATATAGTTATATTTATATATTATTATTATTTTTATAATTAATATTTATTATGGTTTAAGTAAAATCTTTAATATAAAATATAGATATACAAATAGTAAAAATAGAAAAAATTAGAAAAATATATATTAGAGAAATTTAACATATAACATATACACATATATGTATTTATGTATACAAATCTCCTTTATTTTTTTAAACTAATTCTCTACACAAATCGTAAGGCATATTTAGGAGTTGATATCAGTTTACTTTTTTGCTCTCACTAGAATAATATTTCGGCAATATGTGTCTATTTTTGTCTCTCTCGCGCTCTCTCTCTATCTCGTTTGCTTCCTTCACTCTCTCTTTCATATTCATCAGTCACAAAATTTACAAATTTCACAACATAAAGCTTATTTTCTTATATACAGAGCTCAGACCAGTGCGAAGCAAAGTGCTTAAATTTTTTTTTCTTCCATCCGCTTTTTTTTTTTTTGTAATGCCAAAAAAGAAGCAACAAAAATAAAACAACAGCAAAATAAGAGCTCAAAATTTATTTGCAAACATTTATTATAGTTACTTTGTTTTATTCTCGTAGAGTACTTTTGCTTGTTAGCCACAGGAGACGGGGCGAGGGGCTTCTACGTTTGCTGCTGCATTGTTTTATAGTCATTCAGTGTTGTTGTTGTTGTCGTCTGGGTAATGAAACGCACCGCAAAGTTGATAAAAAGACGACCACAACGAAATACGAAAAACAGAAGCAAACGAATGGCCAAGGGACAGTGGAGGGGAAGTGGGGCCAGAGCCCTTATTCCTGATCGTTTCGGATGGGGGGAGGGGGCGAGCGAAACAAATTAGTTTAGAGATAAGCAGGTTACAAAATATGCCAAAGCATACTTTCTGGCGGGCCATCAAACAAAGTGCCGCTCTTGATTAGCCCGAAGAGGCTTCACTTTTATGTGCAGCAGGGAGCAGGTTTGCTGGACTTTGGGAGGAGGGCGAGGCGAGAGCGGTAGAGGCGGGAGCCAGGCGAGGCGTCAGCTTGTGGGCAAACACAATCAAGCGGCAGAGACGCTCCGTGAAAATGTTGAGCAGCTGTCGATGGAAAATGCAGCGCAAATAGCACAAAACAAACACAACAAGCGACTTGCCAACGATTGCGAGAGAGAGTGAGAGAGAGAGGGAGGGTGGGAGAGAGTGAGAGCGAGATAGAGTGTTACAGCGAGCTAGCGGCGTGTCTGTAATGCGCCTTTGCCCGAGTGCACTGTAAATACCAAAGCAATTTCCACTGTAAAATTAACAAGCGCCAAACCGCAACAGACGTGCCTGCTCGACGGGGCAGCTAGTTGGGGAGGGGGAAGGGCGTTGGCCGGGTTTGGTCTCTGTGGTTAAGGTATTGGCATCTTCAGGCAGCCAACGAGTATACGAGTGTGTGTGTGTGTGTGTGTGTGTGAGTTAGTTACATGGCAGCATTTGGCAGCAAATGCTCAGCTCTGATGCAAGGCGCAAAATACATAATGAATTTTCTCACCCTTTTCTTAACCAAGTCGAACCACGCCTCTTCCCTGACACGTTTGGCTTGTTTATTTGCCATTTTTTCAGCCGTTTTTGTTTGGCCACTCACATACACACATACACAGAGTGTGCAATTAAGCTGCCTTGGCTATTATGCAATTGAACGAGCCGACTGTTTAAACAGTTTTTCCCCCACACACACACTCACATATGTGTACACACTCACATGCATAGACTCACACACAGACAACCTCAAGCCAAATTGTGCAAGCTTTGAGCTTTTGTGTGTTATTCTTGGTGTGCTGGCTATGCGGGCTCTGCCTTAACTAATGCTGCTGGTGCTCTTTATCAGCTCTTAGAGAGCTCGCATTGAGGATTTGGCTTTGTGATTCTGAAGCGGTATTTATTTAACGTTGAGCACTGTGAAAGAGCTTAATCGTCTAGCATTATATTTCGATGGTTCAAAATAATATATAAGCATCAACCTTTATCTGAATGTATATATGTAAATATTTTTATTGCACTATGAAAATTATTTCAACTTTAAATTACAAAACTTTAGAGCGCCATTAATAGCAATAAAATATTACTTAAAAATAAAACAAAATATTTCATATTATTTTTTTTACAGCTCATTTTTTAAATTCACATTTCTTCATTAAAAATAAAATTATTAATAAATTTGACTAATAAAATTATTGATATATATGTTCACGTTTAGTCCTATATAAAATTTAAAAATGTTCAAAGATAATTGTTCGGCAAGAATAAAATATAGAGAATAGAATAAAATAAAAAAATAAGTGTATAATTGAAGAAAAAATATATTAACAATTAAATAAATTAGTGTATAATTGAAAAAATAAAAATAAAAATATATATACATGTATATAATTATTTAAAAATCTGAATAGCGTGAAGACGGCTGTTTAAGCTTAATTTTGTTTCATTTAAGGTACATAAATATATATATATTTTTGTTTAAAACAAACTTATTTTATAAATTAGTATGTTACTTTATTAGCTCATTTAAATAATTAAAATATGATGAAATTAACAAATCGAAGTATTTTTCGCAAGCTTAAGGCCATATGATGTCTGGGTCTAAAATAAGAACAAGTATAAGCACTGCAAGCAGTTCAGTAAATTTATTTTCAATGGTACCATTTGCATATATATTTATATTTCCCGATTAAGACTTTTATTTAAAATATCTAAAAACTTTCCAAATAATTTAGCAATTGTGATCAAACCTTAAGCCGATCAAATAGGTTTATAGCCAGACCTCACCTGCCGCTAGATCTTTGAACATATTTAAGCCCTGAACTAAATAATAAAAGAGCTAGAAAATGTCAACAACTGTCGCCAGCTGTTGAAAAATCCATTTGAAATTAACAACGCTCGAGTTGCAAGAAAATGCAAAATGTTCGACTTGTTGAGGGTTATGTGAGTGTGCGAGAGTGTGCGAGTGTGTGTGTGTGTGTGTGTGTGTGTGTGTGTGTGTGTGTGTGTGTGTGTGTGTGTGTGTGTGTGTGTGTGTGTGAGTGTGTGTGTGTGTGTGTGTGTGAGGCACATAAACCAAGCTTTTAACTGGCCAGCAGGCACATACACCCACCCACACACACACACATGCACATCAGTTGGGAAACCAATTTCCACAGCGAAGGACCTAAAATGAAACGCGTTTCAATAAATTCGTAAAATAAAATGTGCCAATAAATTGAGCAGAAGCAGCGCGCTGAAAACTAAACTAAAATCAAATTGAATTAAAATTCAAAGCGCTTAATATAGCAGCAGAGAGAGAGAGACAGAGAGAGAGAGAAAGAGAGCGAGTGCGTGGGTGACAGAGCTAGCGAGGGGCGGGGCAATGGAGAGCGTGTGGCTGATGGCAGCCTTCAAGTTGTCGCATTTTTCAATAAACTAAACAATTTACGAAAATTGAAGTTTATCTCAATTGTGCAGCTGTTGTTGACAACATTCTGTCCAGCAGCTAACAAAGCACACACAGAGCCCCTCTCGCACTCCCCCATTCCCCCTTTCCACCTCTCTCACGCTCTCTTATGCTCTTTTGCCAGCTCGCACACAGAACTCAATTTGGCAATAAACTGAGCTACTGCACACTGCCTCCCAAACATATTCGCCCTCTGTCCACAATTCCACAGTTCAACTCGAGGGTTTTGGATAAAGCAGAGGGAAGTAACGGGATATCTAGGGAGTGGAATGGAATGGAATGGAATGGAATGGAATGGAATATGCTAAGAGGGATGGTGAGAGAGGGTTCTAGAAGTTGGCACAAATGCGCTTAGTTGCTTTATTGGTCAAGCTGTTGTGCGTGGATAAAAACCCTTTTAGTGCACAATTGCTATAAATTTGCTGTGGCCATTATATGAGGGGCAGAGCAATCGAGAGAGGGGGAGCATAGGAGCCGTAGATGTGGAGGGGTTTAGTTTTCAGCAGGGGTAAGTCGTTCAACGAAATGCTTCCATTGTCATGTGTGCAATTCTCCTTCACTCGTCCCCTACCTCGCCCCCGGCACCGTCACCCACACAGCATAGTCGATTGACGAACGAAGCTTATTTTAATCTCATTTGACAGTTCTGGCAAAAAGGCTACGAAACAGCTGTTGTTGCCTCCTGCTGCTGCTTCATTTACTTCTTCTTCTTCTTCTGCTGCTGCTGCTGCTGCTTTGAGTTTGACAAATGAACAATGCGAAAGGGTTTTTTCCATTGGCAAACTAACCGCCCTTCCACACCCAACATTTGGTTGCCCACCCATATCATATAATTTCACCATGATTAACTTTGAAATTTGCATTTAGTTTAGCTCTTGAGTTTTCTACGACCATTTTGTTGACCCACCGCATACGCAAATCCTTTGTCCTGCTGTTACTTATTGCTGCTACTCTTCTCTCTCTTCTTCTTCTTCCGCTTCTTCGTCTTCGTCTTTTTTGGTCAATTCTCTTGGGTTAATTTTGTAATTTTCGCACATGGCCTTTTATATGGTTCAACATAAAGATTATGGTCCTTGGGCTTTTGGGGCTTATTTGGTTTTTGGTTTTTGCCTAAACTTTATGCGCTCTCTCTCATGTTTAATTGGAATGGATTGTGTGCTGGGTCAATGGGCCAGCGGGAGTGGGCAGCTGGGCAACATTCCAGTTTTCCACACACTTTTCCAAATTATGTCAAATTGGTTTAAATTAACTACCAAGAGTGTGAACGCATTGAAAGAGTTTTTCGGTACATCTCACAATGGCCTTCAGCACTTTGCATCAACTTTTGCCCTAGGGCAGCAAATGAAATTTTCGGCCACTTTTCACATTGAATGATTATAATCAACTTAATGTTTATGAAAATGAATTGGATAATTGAATGAGCCGACAGCTTGTTTAACTCTCTCATAATCTATTTAGAAAGTTTTTATTATGCTTGCGGCACAAAGGCAATTGTATGTTTGAAGGAAATGGCAAATTGAAGGAAACAAATTGAGAAAATGTTTCAAATAATGTAAATAAGAGAAGGATTAGATATGATATCGATGTAACTTATATCTTGTGAAAGGTCTGAATGATTGGGAAAATTACAATTTCAAAATTAAATAAAAATTTCATCTAAATAATCTGTGTAAATAATACAAATTGTATTATTAAACCATATAAATATGATAAATATTTAAATTTATATAGTTATGTTATACAGATATTTTAAAAATAGAATATACATATTCTATATAAATGATGTAAACTTCACAATACTATATACTATAAGCTGAAATTTTATTTGTAAATATTTCTATAATCATATGTAGAAATAGCTCTCGCTCATCTCTTCATTTCACTCTATTCTCAATCTTTCTCTTTCTTACATCACTTTTAGGGCTTTAACATATACCTGCGATAGTTGATGCTTAGCTAGTCAAACACATACATATTAACACACCCACACACGAACACACACAACCGTGCAGCATCTCATAGCCAGCTACCCACATTCGCGTTCAATTTCCCAACTGAATCGAAGCCGTTGATATTTTTGCAAATAATTCGCACGATTTTCTATGCGAAATGCGCCCTGGTAACCCATATGCCCCATTTGAGGCGAGGGCACGAACGGCTTAGGCGGGGAGTTGAATATTGGGGTTCGGCTTGTCGAAACTTTGCGCATAAAATAACACAAGATAAATTGTTAATGTGTCTGTGGGGAAGCGATTAGCGGTAAACGTAGCGAGCTTATTTCGACTTTTCAGACGGCGCCTGAGAGTTTTGCTACGGCAGCGGTCAATGCGGCGTATGCGTAATTTGAATAATATTTTTCTAGCCCGAGTGAAATTCTAGATAAATGCAATTCAGTTGCCCACTTTTGTCGGTTCTTTTTATTTGGGCCAGTAACACAATCTTTCAGCCATTCTTTATCTGCTAACTTACTTGATAGTGAACTAAGTGGGATAATTGATTCACATAAAATTATGATTATTTACGCAGGCCTTACATTGAGAATATTTCCCAACAGAATAAGGACAATCATGTATATAAATACATATGTATAAACTCACTTATGTATATATGATGTATAATTATATATTTATAAATTTTTTCATATGCGACTCACATATGTATTCACAAAGTATCTCAGCTACCGTCAGTCAGTCAGTCAGTCAATCAGCCAATTCGTTAAACTCAACTGCCACAGGCAATTTATTTGGCTTTATATTGCCAGGCATTTTTATTGCACCACTCTCTTTCACTCTTTCTCTCTCTCTCTCTCTCTCTCTCTCTCTCTCTCTCATCTCTTTCCTCTCCAAGCATTCAAGTGCTCTCTGGCACAGCTTTACTTCAGGTCTTGCAATTGGCTAGGTGAAGCACACACGCACACATGCACACACACACACACTCTGGTTGCCTGGAGTCTGGTTTATTCAGGTGTGCAATTGGCAAATGCTGCTGCTGCTGCTGCTGGGGTAAATTGCAGCTGCAGCTCATGATAAATCGTTATTTATAATTTGTATTGTTATCGTACGATTTTCCCTTAAACCATTTTCCATGCCAATGGAAATTGTTAGCAAAGTGGCCATCAATGAAAATACCGAATGGCCAGCTCAAATGATGCTGCTGCTGCTGCTTCTGCAGTTACCTTCTTGATAGCTTCTTAAGTGAGTCTCCAGAAGCTGCTTCAGTGGCCTTAACTTCGTTTTATATATCTCAAGAAATTTATTATGCTCACAGATTGTTGTCTAGGCTTTAAAATCCAAGTTCGAAAGGTATATTGAAACTTTTCCTGATTTTATTTTGTGAAAAACGGATATTCTTTTATGTATACAAACTGTAGCTAAATTTCTATTCGACCACTTAAACAAACATTTCTGCACAATTATTGTGTAAAATGTTGCTAAAAATGAAATACAGCCACAATAATTTGGTGCAAAGCTCTTTAGAAATTAACCAAATTTGTAGGGCCAACAGTTTGTGTAAGCAAGACTCAGCTGAATCCACAGCCCCTGCACCACTTCAGCTGGCACTCAAATTACAGTAAATACCAAAACCGACTAAATAATTATTAGCTACGTAAATTTCAAAAAACCAAAAATGTACAAATTTACGAACCTGTCCAGAGGGTAGGCCAGAGGGGGGGCCCTTAGCTTAGCGTGCGGCTAGCTAACCTAATTTGAAGAGCAAACCTAATATATGCATAATTAAATATTTCACTCCCACACACACACACACACACACACACACACGCACACTATTCTCTGAGGCTAAAACTTTTATAGAGTTTTCATATGAGAAGTTACATAATTTTGATAGTCGAAAATTCCTGCATGGTTATTAATGAAAAATGTTTTTGCGGCTGCCAAAAACCGAAAAAGCTCAGCCAACTAAAGCTTCAACTTTATCTGGCAGCTACTTAAAGCGAAGCTGCAGCTGGAGGTCAGCCTCGTTTAGCTGCGGCATAAATAAATGCAACTGTCAGAGCCAGTCGAAAGCAACAGTAACTATAAAAACAACAACAACAACAAGAACAACAGCAAAGGGAGAGAATAAGCTGAATGCTAAAAGTCTGAAAGCTGCTGGCCAACTGTCAGCGTCGAGTGCAAGTGACAAGTCGGCAACTCTAAAAAAAAAAAACGAGGGTGAAAGCCGGATGCGTCTTCAAGGCAATGGAGGTCAAACTCAAGTGAGTGTGTGTGTGTCAGCCAATGTGAGTGCATTAGAGTGTGTGCGCCTAGGTAAATATGGAGTTAGGAGTGTGCCAACGTTTAATGATACCCTGTAATCTCTGAAAATATTTACATCTGTTTTATATAAATAAAATAAAATAAAACGAAAAAATAAAAATAAAATAAAATATATACAAATATGTTTTTATTTTCATTTTAAAATTGGATTACCTCTTCATTGATACAAAAGAAAAAATAATAATAAAAATAATAAATAAATCAAATAAAAAATAGTATAAAGTAAAAAATTTTTTAATTTATTTACTATCATTATTATTGACACTTTTATAAAATTCTACAATTTTTTTTTTTTTTTTTAAGTGTGAACAAAATAATTAATTTAAATTAAAATGTAATATTTTTTATGTTTAATTTTTTGTTAACAGATTTAAACATTGTTAAATGACTCAGTACAAATAATAAAAAATATTTATGTATTTAATTAACATTTTGTTTATTCAAATAAAATGTTGTACACAAAGTAATGGAAGGCAAAAAAAAAAAAAAAAAAAAAAAAAAAAATAATAATAATAATAATAATAATAATAATAATAATAATAATAATAATAATAATAATAATAATAATAATAATAATTTTTTATTAATGCCTACTTATAGAATATTTTAATTTTATTATACTTTCGAAACACCCCAATTCCTTTTTTATTTTTATTTTGACCTCTGAAATATTCAACCAAAATCCAAATCAATTCTACGTTAAACCCACTCATTATCATCGCAAAAGACTTTTAGCCAACTGCAGGGCATCTTCTAGTCCATCAGATCTCAATTAGCACACTCCTTTGTGCTTAGGTCTTTAGTGGCAGCGCTGGTTGGCTTTTTATGCCAGCGACTCGCGTTTTGGGCTCGTTCGTTCGTTCGTTCATTCGCGTTGAACATATTGTGCATGCCGCTGCCACAGACTGTTGCATAGTTCTGTGCACTCGACTGCGCCTGAGTGACTGCGCCTCAAGTCCCCGCCTTTGAGAACCCACTTCCTTTGGCTCACCACCACCGCCAGCACCGACCCCGCCCATCTGTGCACAAAGAAATTACCTAGCCAAAGTTGCGTAGCGAATCAGGCGTAAAGCAGACAAAGAAAAGTAGCTTCAAGTTGCCTGACAGATATTATTATTTATGTTGCTCTCTGGGTCGCCATTCACTCTACCTCTCTCACTCTCTCTCTCTCGCTTATCCGATTCGGAACATACTTTCCCTCTCTCTCTCTCTGTCTTTCTCTTTTTCTTTGCATGGTTGAGTGCGCTTTTAAGTAGAAAAACGCGAAATGGAAACGCTCATTACTCATGCGAGTGCAGCGCGGGCCAAAGGCAAAAGTTTTTGAAGTAAACTAGCAGCCAGTGTTGGGAAAGTCGCAAAAGTATGCACAAAACTGCATAATAAGTTAACTGCTATAATAGCAGTTAATATATATGTATTTGTATATATGTCGAGCTATCGAAACTTGAAGTGTCCAGTGTTGCAAAAAGCAAATAAATCATTCTTGCAAGTAATTTGAATATATTAAAATCAAATATTTGGAGATATTTCTCTCAAATTATCTTACAGCAAATTTTGTAATTCATTGCAAAACATATTAATTTAAATTTCTGCAGCTTTAAGAGCTCTACTCAAAATTTTAATATTATTCATATGGGCTTTTGGGGTTCGAGAGCCGATGAAAACTATTTAAGTCTGCCAGTGACAGGCCCTGGGGCAAATCAAATAAATCACATGCTCGCGTCTAATTAAACTTAAGCTGCGACCCTTAACACTTGAGCTTTTACCATTGTTTTCTGTCCTTTCGTCCTAGCGTTCGCTCGTCCTCTCGTCCTCTCGTCCTTTCGTCCTTCTGGCCTATTGCCCTCGCTGGGCCGTGCCGTGTTGTATGCCGCGTGCTCCCGCACACACATCAAGTGATTTGCATAAGGCGTTTACTTGGATACACCAACGCCTACAAATGCCAAAGATCAACCGGGGAGCCATTCCAGGCTACATGTCGTACCCAACACCCGGGGCGCCGACGACATTCGAATGTGTCTATGCATATGAGCGCAACTCTCTGCTCTCCGCCCCAAAACGCACACCCACAACCGCACACTCATACATATGTACTTCTTCTGCTCCTTCTGCTTCTCCTACTTCTTCCTCTCTTTCGCTTCCTTTCCAAACTAGCGGCAACTGTGTCACGCGCACTTTTGCGTCATGTGTGCCAATTAAAGCCATGCCACGCCCCTGCCAGTAGCGACCAAAAAAGAGCAATAGCAAGGAAGGCTTTTGAGCTCGACTAGAAGAATTTAGCTTATGCCCTCACTTGCTTTTGCTGTAAAACTAACTTGAGCTTATTGCTGATATGCATTAATCAAGCAACAAGATTTAAAATTTGAATTGTTCCGATAGATTTGTTTTAGATAATTGGTGTTTGCATTACTTGGTAAAAAATATATTTCGTATGAGCTTAAATGTGCTTTAAAAGCTCTTAAAAATCTTAAATTTCTTTTGTACTACCATTAAAGTATATCGTGGGATACCATATACCAAAGTAAACCAAAAATCTATTTAGGAACAGCGAACTGATTTAAACAGAATTGTTCTGAGAAAAGCTTCTACTGACGAAACTTTAAGTTCTTTTTCTACTTGCAATTTTTTAAATATTATTTAAAGTGTTAGCTGCTTTCGGAATTTGTTTTAGTTAGCTAGAGGATGTGACAGCTATTAAGTTGCTTTATTATATTTTATGCTAATATCTATTAATATATATATATTGAAGTCTCCCTCTTTATAATGATTTAAAAAAAAATATATATATGTAATAAAATAGATCAAAAAAGAATTAAAAATAATATAAGTAATTAAAAAATAAGTAAATACATAAAATAAATTAAAAAATAAAGCAAATAACATATAATAAATATATAAATGAAATAAATGAAGGAATAATTTAAAAAATAAAAATAAATTATATTAAAGAAATATTATAAGCTATGAGTTATTCAAACAAGTCAACAACAAGTCAACTCTTCATCTCATAGAGTATAGGGTATTTAAATATAAGTAGCTTTGCTTGCTGCTGCTGCTCCAGCTTTCTGCTGCGACTAACTGTAGTCAACTTTTGCGCCCTGCTTGTTGTGCGCGTTATTAGCTGTCGTTTATTTTACACAAGTCGTGCTAGGCGGGGCGAGGCAGCTGGAAAGGGCGAGAAGGCGGTGCCAGGAAGTAGGGGTTTAGCTAGAGTTTGAAGCTAGTCCCGCTGCTTCAAAGTTCTTGTGCTGAGCAAATTTCTCATGTCGTCGTTTGCAATGCGGACCAGCAACAGCAGTCGGCTAACTACTAGCTCCACATCCCAAGCACCTTTTCCTCTCTTATTGGCTGCATATGCCTGGCAGTCACTGTGTTGCCTCTCGAAATGCTCTCGCTGGGCTGCAGACATTTCGGTCCTTAAACATTTAAAGTCATTAGTTGCTGCAGATCCTTAAGCAGCTGAACTCGCGTGCCCTGCTTGAGTACAGGAAGTGCAGCAGACTTTTAAATATAAGCAAGCTCGCCCAAAAAAAGCATACACACACACGCACTCTCACAAAAAATAAAGAAAGTAAAGCCAATGTCAGACAGAGTAAATTTCATGGGGGCAAGTGCAAAAAGATTGTCGTAAGGCGAAAATTGCTAAAGAAAAACAAACAAACAAATGGCAAATATTTTTCTAATGTCTGATGGCAGCTGCCGAGGCACGAAAGACAGAAAGACAGAAAGAGAGATAGAGAGAGAGAGAGAGGCAGAGAGAAAAAGTGCTACAGACCGAGAGAGTTTGTGAGAAAAAGCGACGCTAATGAACTATGAAAATAGCATATGCCATAGCAAAACAGAATACAGCAAGCAAAGTAAAGTCTGTTGCGTGACCCAAGCTGGAAAACAATGGATAGAAAGTTCAATATTGAACTTAAATATTGTAAGCGTGAGAGCTTTGAAAGAAGATCGAGGAGTTTTGAATAATATAGGAAATTTTAGCCTGAATGAGCTCTTGAAAATTATGAATTTATAGGAGTTGAAGTATATGAGTTGATCATAGTCAATTTTTATGGGCTATCCAGTTAAGTTGTATATTTAAATTGAGTTGAGCTGAATTTTGGAGTCATTAACTAATTAACTCGCTTAGTTAATTGCCCCATTTAAGTGATGAGTTCATGTAAGGCATATTATTTTTAGCTGATCATGATGATGCCTTGATCGATATATATATAATAATAAATTATATTATTATAATATTTAAATAAAATAATAACTTAGAACTCAAAGTAAAATGATGCAAAAATTGCTGAAACGATCAAATTGATTCTTTTCAGCTTATTAAATAAATTAGTTAAAAATCTGTTTTTTTTTCTTTTTTTTTTCTATATCTATTCTATGTCATGTATACTAATGCAGTTTATTTTGAAATCTATATTGTAGAATGATCCCACAGTGCAGCTTTATTAATTGTGAAAACAAAAACAAGGGGCAACAGGGGAGGCGAAAGAAAAGTGAGTTATTCGTGGGCTTCCGCTTGCAGCAGCAGCTGCTGCTATTGCAGCTCTTTCGTATATGAAATGAGACAAGTGACAGCAGCTGCCACAAGGGGCAAGGAGCAAATGCTAATGCAACGAGTTACGCAGCTGTATATCTGCCTGTGTATATGTATGTGTGTGTGTTTGTGTGTATGGCAAGTGGCAGTGCAATCGCAATCGTTTGGCTGAGTCGCTTGGTCAAGTAACTCGATTCTGTGGCTGGTTGGCCCTTGGACTGTTTTGTAATTTATATGCGCGTGTCGATGTTGTCTCTGTCTTCCCCGTTATCCTTGTCCTCCTTGTCGTCCTTGCTGTCGTCGTCGCACTGGCTGCAGCTTGCTTGTAGTGTAGCAACCGCAACGAACGAAATCTGACAGGAAGCATTTTTGTGACAAGCGCACAAGTTTCACGCTTCAATGTGCAGCAGAATGACAGCCCACGGGAAGGGTGTCCAAGAGTTGCCAGGAGGGCGCGAGAGAGGGAGAGAGGGGTGGGAAAGCATCTCAGTGTCTGTGTCAAGGGGCAAGCGTCAACAGCAAATGAAAATGGTTGAGTGACCTATGGCACAAGGGGTTTGGGTGGAGCTGATAGAAAATGAAAAGCACAATATGTTTGGGATTTGTTTTCTCTAGTTTTACTCTATTTATTTATAAATTTTGTATTTTTTTATTTTACCAGCAGCGGGTTGCAAGTGGCGAGAGCTTGACATTGATGGACGCAATGGCCACCTGATAAAGTGAAGCAGCAACGATAGAGACAGAGACTCAGAAGGAGAGAGAGAGAGAGAGAGAGAGAGAGAGAAAATCTGATAAAAGAGGTCAACTAAATTGAAGCAGTTGACCTAAGTGGCTTATGATGAAATGAGAGAGCAACAAAGCAAAATTTAACCTCAGGATAAACTCTGTGTAATGCTAAGCCAAATATGAAAAAGGACAACCGTAAAGAGAGAGGGAGAGACAGTAAGCAGCAGCTTATCTAAATAAGATTGACATAAGTTGTTTCGTATGGAAAATTTTATATTTACTCAAATTTTGCTATTCAAAAATGTTTTTGAAATATTTAATGTTAAGAAAATAACTAGTCTAATATTTTAGTAAAACAACGACCATTTCCCATGAATGTAAATGCCTTTCTAAAGAGGCAATAGAACAATTTTAAGTTTCTATTTACACCTAAGCAACTTTTACTACTAAATATAAAAAGAATAATCAAAACCTAAAAAAAAAAACAATATCTGAAAGATATGAAATCTTTAAGAAGGGTAAGGCTGCATATTAGACTGCTACTGTATAACCTACGCCCCTCCTTCGAAAGGTAACAAAAAGCAGCTGCTTAGTCTGCCTGCTGAGGGAAAGTATCAACAAATATTAAACACATGTTTGCCTTCATCAGACATTAAACAACTTTTTCAACACAAGAATTCCTTCTGCTCGACTACGACATAAACATATTAAGAGCACACGCGGCGCTCATTGTAAAAGTTTGCTGTTTAAAGAGAGAGAGAAAGCCTCAAATGGGCTTTCTTTTTTCTTACCTTAACTGAGGTACAACAAAACTTTTAACCATTTTAAGCTGGCGACAATTCTTGGTTACTTGACTTTTTTTTTTTTTTTTTTTTGTCTACCCTGCTTTCCGTTCCAGTTTACGTTCAGCAGCAGAAGCAGCTTCTGCTGCAGGACGGCGGCGTCTCCTGCTGCTCCTGCTGCCGTGTTTGTTATTATTATTCAGTTACGCGCTGTTTATACAGGCGAGATATTCATACATTCATGAATGTATATATATGTATACAGCTACATATATACATGTATATGTATATCTATATAATGCACGTACTCGTATCTTCTTTTGGCTCCAGCCCAACACACACGACGCTCGGCGAGAATTTGCATAAACACCAACTACAACAACACCAACTACAACAACAACAACATATATCTGCTGGGAAGCATCCGTAGATAGCGCAACGCGACTTGGTTTACTTTTAAATTTGTATTATATGCATTTATATATATAAATATATGTAAAAAAAAAAAAAAAAAAAAAAAAAACCCATATGTAATTTTTTTTTTGTGCTCCTGCATTCTTGTACATGTTTATAAAATTGTCTAAATTCCCACAAGTTGATTTAAACTTTCTTCCTTCTTTGCTCTGTAAGCGCCACCAAAAGTTGTGCCTTCATTTCATTCTTTGTGACTACGATGCAAATATACCCTATAATTTGTTCGCTTCAAAGAGAGTTGAAAGAGCAGCAGAGAAAAATTGATGTAAGTCAATGTTATAATAAATTTCTACATATTTTAAAAATATATTTGCATCAATTTGCTTTTACTAAAATCCTAATGTTAATTTCATTCACAGAGCATGCAGCAGTCGTTGCTGTTTGCATTTACACTTCAGCAATTTCGGTTGTTTCTATGGGGAGTCGCTGCGAGTCGTAGTCGGTTCGCCTTTGGTTGGTGCCACGTCGCGTATACGTTATGCTTTTTACACAATTGTTATTATTGTTGCTCGGCGGATTTCTTTGCGAAGCTGTATTTGTATTTTCCTTTTTTTGCACACGTGTATCACATATATACATATAAATATACATATATATATTTTTTTAGTCTAGGGCATTGCAATACCGCCAGGAAATGCTAAAAATGCACTCAGGTATTGAGCGTGTGTGTATGTGAGAGAGGATGTGTTATGTTGCTTGTTTATTTATGCAACTGTGCCAAAGGATTGGGTTTTGGTTTTGGTTAAGGTAAAACACGATAAGAGCATGTTTTATGTAATACTCCCATATCATCGTATCGAATATCTGAAATGGAAAGCGAAGTGATGAGAGCGAGAGCTAGAGCGTAAAGGCAACCATCGACAAATTGCCGGAGACAATTGAGCTGAGAGCTGCAAGAGCCGAAAGACTGTAAATAAGCCCACCAAAATGAGCGAAATGAGACAAAGAGTGCATGGAAATTTAGAAAGTTGAAGATGTGAAGTGGAAATAGAGAAAACTAAGGCAACTGCTGCAATGATGATGTGAATATAGTGGAGAGAGGGCTTCTTGAGGGCAAGCAAGATCTTTTTCTTATTTTGTGCAGCATTATTTTTGTTTAGCTGGAAGTCTTTAATATTGAATGAAATATAGTGAATTGGTAGAGCTATGAACTATATAGAGGGGTGCTATATATCAGAAGAGTGAACTGAAATTAATTAAAATTAATAATTAATTAAAGCTGTTCACTAGGCTGCATTAACTATAAGTCAAAGATTTTAAAGCGTCAAATAAACATAAATTTATATAAAAAAAAAAAAAAAAAAAAAAAGTTGAAGGACAAATATTATTTGTATAGAAAGAATTTTCATTATTTTTAATTTTATTTATTTATTTTTATATAATATTTTAATAATAGCTTGAATTTCATTACAATAAATTACTTTCGATTAATATTGAATAGTAACCCCAATAAAAAACATTTTCCTGTAGTCACGCAGCAAATTCAGACATGAGACTCGACTGGCAACAAGTGCGAAAGAGATAGCATGATGAAAAATTACTTTCGCATTTGCCTCTTTTTATATTTCTCTTCTCAGTCCATACAGAGCACATATAATCCACTTATATCTAATTTATTTATCTACTTAACATCCATTGTTTAGTGCCTCACACACACACACACACACACACATACACTTTTACTATCTTTGCCAGACTCGCAAAATTAACATTCACTTGTGCACACCCACACACACACTCACACATTCTCACTCGCATTCGTTGCTTTAACCAGCCAAGCACTTGGCTCAAGTGTTTGCTCACTTTGCGGGCCGCAACCTCTTAACCTGCCCGCAACACCTCCCCGCGCACCGCGCACCGTCCGTTGCGACCTTATCACTTGGCCTCTCTTCTTTTTGCATTTTGCCCTATGCTTGGTTAACGTTATAGCATGCGCCTCTTTTTCGTGTTTTCCTCAGCTTTTTTCACTCGCTTTCTCTTTATTTTTCTCTTTTTTTTGTTTTTGTTTTTGTTTTTTTTTTTTTGGTTTGCTTTTGTTTTGGTGTCGTGCTAAGCCTGCTCTGGCATATGTTTCCCACGCCCTTTGCCAGTGTGTTGCGCTTGTTGTCTTTTCTCTGCTCTCTCGCTCTTTTTTTTCTGCACTCCCCTCCCTCTCCCTACTGCAGCCGTCACCCTTTGTGTCTGTGTGGCGCCTTTCACTCACTCACTTTATTTGCGCGCATGCATCATAAGGGTTTAATGGATTTGTTGCTGGCCTCAAGAGATGCTTCTAGTGTGCTATCATCTCTTAGCGAACGTCGCGTCCACAATTCACACGCCCACATTTTGTTTTTCCCACATAAACACACAGACAGACACACACACACACACACGCACATACACACACACACTCAATGATTATCATATTACGCACAGCCTTTGCCCCTGCTTATGGTGTTTATGACTTTATTTTGGCTACCTAGTCGAGCAGTTAATACATTTTTATAGACTTGCCAAACTACTGCCACGCCCGTTTTGTCTCTCACTCACACACACACACACGCACACACAGTGAGAGAAGCACTTTACAGGTCTGTCATTCTATTAGCTTTTCGCGTGCTTTGTCATTGCCGTTAATAGACTTACTTTTCCTCTTACACTTTTATGGAATGTTTCGTTACTTTTTTGCGCCTTGGTCTTAGAGCTTTCAGTTTTGTGGCTGTTGTTGCCGGCGCCATTAAGACGTCGACACTCTGTTGTTGTTGTTATTGTTGTTGTTGTAATTGCTCAGCTGCGCATGAGACTCAGGTGCGAGTGCTGGCTATAAAAAGCGACAGAAAAAAAGATAAGCAACGCTGCGTATACGTAATACATAAATCAAACAGCGACGACGTCTATTCAAAAAATCTTTAAGGTGACTGTTACTGCGGTGAATTGTTAGGAATTCAGGTAGCTTTGGTAATATTTAAGGAAAATCTGAACGGCTTGAATGCCAAAAACTGACTAAAGTATGTCAAACATCATAGCCAACAAGAAAAACATTCAAATCATTTCTCATTTATTCACATAACATTCCTTTCCAATTATTCACAAAAAATGTAACAAGCTTTATGTACATATAAATTCTAAGGCAAGATAGCTTTTGCTTTATTAAAATTACATGTTCTCAATTATAAAAAAAATAAATAAATAAATAAATAAAAAAAAAAAAATAAAAAATATATATATGCCCTAAACTTTAATAAACATTTTTATAGACAATACCAAACTCTGAAATGGCTGCAAAATGATTTTCAAAATGTTGATTTTCCACTCCATTTTCTGCGCAATTTTGCTTGTGTCAAAAATTGCAGCTTTTCATTTGCGTTTGCTGCAGCAGCAGAGATTTTCTGGGCTCGGGGCTAGGCTTTGGCTGGGTTGAACAACATTCGAGTGCAAGCTGAAGCCAGCTATGTCGTAACCCTGTTAGATGAGAGAGAGAGAGAGAGAGAGAGAGAGAGAGGGATAGATCTAGTGCAAAGTATATGCTATAGTTTGTAGCTGTCTTTAGCACACATCAAAAGCATTATTAACAGGACTACAAGCACAGAAACAACATACACACACACACACACACACAAACACACAGAGTCAGGCGAACGGGGCATAGGATAACAGAAAAGATGCCTGCGAGCAGGCTCAGTAAATCCAAAACATGTGTCCTTACTGGATGGCTTGGCTTCTGTATGTATGTGTGCGTGTGTTTATGTGTATTTATGAGCCATGGCATACACACACACATTGGCAGCCACATCAACTGCTTTTGGCGTGCATTAAGTGGCCTTAGCCAGCCCACAAGGACATGCTTTTTGTGGTCTTTCAAATATTTAGGTATATATATAAAGAATATATATATAAAGAATATAGCATATGTGTATGTACACATGAGTATGTATGTATTTGCAGCCCATAGTCTATTTTACATTTAAGGTGTCTGCATGGCGCATAAAATTTATATTAGTCTGGCTGCTTCGCTCAGCAAATAAAATAATATTAAAAGCAATTGCTGCCAGTCTGATGCAGAAAATTCTCAAATTTAGTTTCGCGTTTTTCTCTTGCTGGTTTTTATATACATATATATATGTTTTTTTTTCTTCTTCTTCTCGCTTCTATTTGAGTGGCTAAGCAGCTTATAAGAGCAGACCTCATTTAATTGAGTATATTAGCTGAGCGAAAGCAGCTTTAACATAAATGAAAATTACTCAAGAATAAGCTATTAGACATTATTAAATGAATGCGCATATGCACGAGAGCAGTTGAAAATGCTGAAAATGCTTTAACTGAAAATGGTAAAGCTACATATGTGGGAACTTATTTCAAAGAAATATTATAAAAAAGGTCAAAATTTGTATGTGTGTGAAAATTTTAATACAAATATTTATGTTTAAGAGAATGAAAGAAGTAATAATATTGATGAAATTATTACTATTAACATAAGACTATAAGTTATTTATTTAATATAAATATTCTTTGGCAGGATTCGGTAATATATTTTTATTTTTAAATTAATTTTGCAGTTATTAAGTATATATAATTATTATTTATATATATATTTTTTTAATATAGTACTGTAAATATTCACAGCAAAAAAAATGCATTAAAAAAAATTGCATTTTATTTAAAATAACGAAAATAAAATAGATTAAAAAAATACTCAATAATATTGAGTAAAATGTTTTGTATAAATATTATTTTGTAATATTTTTTTGCAGTTCTTAAAAATTTTACTAATTATGAGAAAAATTCTATTTTTATTTTATTTACTTTTTTATGTATTTATTTATTTCATTTTATTCATTTATATATATATACATATATATATATTTTTTTTTTCGTTTTTTAATGTTTTCTTTTAAAGATATACTGCTTCTATATACTCAATTAATCGCTATAGAAATTCCGAATTGATCAATTATACTTTTTCAATAATTAGTTGCTCTTGGTATAGACACTCTCCCTTGTAACAAGGGAGAAAAAGTGCAGCCCCTCTAATTATTTCCAAAGAAACAGAAATTGGGTTAACGAAGTGGCGTCTAGCTACTGGAGCAGACATGCTTAGAATTGGTAACAGATGTCACGGAATGTGGGTTAAATAGAACCCAAAGAGAAACACATACTCAGACCTGTGCATACGCATATTTGCACAGCTAAAAAGTTGGCAACGACTTATGCGAATCAATTCAAATTCAATGCGATTCCTCGCAATTAGCGCAAGGTCTGAGAAATGCCTCGTGCAATTTCCCTCTGCGCAGACAACACTTGGACGACTCGATAACCAAGTCAACTAGTTGCAACTTGAGCCGTTGCTCGTTAGTTGTGCCTCGGCACTTTTGGCCTGATCCGCCGCCGCCTGCTTGTCGAGTGTCGCCTGACACATTCTCAACGCTCGCTTTGTCGGCGACTTTACAAAGATTGCAACGTCGACAAGTTTTGTGGCAGGTGACGAGGCAGGGGCAGGGCGGCAGGACTGCAGGAGCTGTGGCTGTAGCGGTAGCTGGAGGTGCATTCAAATTAAATAGCATTTTGATGAATATTGATTGATTGCTTGCTTGTTGGCAGGCTGGCTGGCTGGATGGCAGGCTGGCTGGCTGGATGGCTGGATGGCTGGCTGGCTGGCTGGCTGACTGACTTGCGCCGCCTTGTGGCAAATTAAAAGCAATTGGCGCTATGGCAAATCGAAAAACTTTTACCCCCAAAAACTTTGGCCTTGTAACTGAGATAGTCGAACTGCAGTTGCAATTTAATTTGCCAATGCACACACATACATGTATCTATGTATATGCATATATATGTAGACAAGAGAGTTATCCAAAAAATTTGTTAATCAACAGTTGTTTGTTTGAAGCGCGGCAGAAACTTCGAATTCGGCAAAGCGAATATTCAATGCGGTTACGAAATGAACTTTCATTCAGACTGATTTAAGTTGCTAAATTTTTGGATTGATTTAAAGCATTAAGTGACGTTGGAAACAAGTTCGATATTAGCTATAAATATATATTAATATTTATAAACTATTAGTTTATATATTATGCAAAAAGATTATGTTGTGGTATGATAACAAAACAATTGCTGAATATATATACATATATTGAATATTAAATATATATTTCATAGTTAAGAAATGTTTAAAAATCTCTGCTGATAAGCAATTGCAATAAACAACTAAAAATACAGTAATAAATAAAAGTTAATTTATATTTAAAAAACTTTTCAAAGATCTCTTTGCTTATACAATTATCTAAGTAATAGAAATAGAGATAAAGTTATATATTCTTATAAAGCGAACCGCTGTAATTTATATAATAATTCAGCATTAAGTAGCGAGCAAGTTCGCTCGAGGACATTACGCAACGGAGTGCTGCGGATTGTGTTGGTGTTGGTGTTGGTGTTCGTTACACTGCGAGTTGCTGCAACCGGAAATGAGTAAACAAGCGTCAAATAGTGAAAACACAACAACGACAACTCCAACTGCAGCTACAACAGGGCGCCAGACCGAGCACGACGACAGTGTCCTTACGAAAAATATAAATAAATGAAACATTAAACAAAACTACGACGACGGTGGCGATGGCGATGGCGATGGCGAGGGCGAGGGTGAGGGCGACGACAACAATGGACAAAGGCCCTTGTGGACTGCTGCAACAGTGAAGTATCGTGGAGTGTGGCGCGTGCATAAGGACTTGAATGCGGACGGCAGCGCAAAGATGGCGAAAAATGAGCGAAGACAACAACCGGATATCCGGCAACTTTATAAGCAGCCAGCAGGCAGCGCCACAAAGGACAATCAGACACCAGCACAAGCAATGCGAACAGCGAACAGCGAACTGCAACCACCGCCACCATCGCCACCATCGCAGCCATCGCAGCCATCGCCACCGACAATGTAGTTTATTTTAACTTTTGATTTCCGCCTTTTTTGGTATGCCGAGTACTTGCTGCAGCCAGCAGCTGCGCACCGCTGACCTGGCAGCCTGGTCAGCTGCAAGCACACTCATTCAGCACAGCGTTCAAGACGCCAGCAGACGAGCGCCGGCATTAAAAATGAATTAAACTTGCGTTACTTCTCAACCTGATATCTCTCAGTTCCTCCGCTCATGCAACGGACTATATAATATGCAACATGGGGCGCTGCAAGCGAGCAGCACGCAATTCAATTTTCACAATGTCTCCGAATGTCAAAGGCAAAATGTAATATATCAAAAAAAACTTTATTATTAAATTAAATTAAATTAAATACTAGTATTAAGTTAAAAGAAATACCTCTATAAAGATTGAAGATGAATTTAAAACATTTATTATTTAATTAATGTATGATTAAATTAAATCAAATATAAGTATTAAAATATGAAAAAATTATGTACATTAATTAAATAATGTTATTATTTCAAATGTCAATGTATTGGAGACTTTATTACCTAATGCAATTAACTACTATTATCGAATTAAAGAAATCCCATATTAAATATTAGTATTAAATGAAAATTAATTACACATAAAATAATGTTCCTTATATTAACTGCATTATTTTATAGTTAAAATAAATTGAATATTATTAATAAAAAATGGCTTTACTGTTTAATTAAGTTTAGCATGTATTCGAGTATATTATTAAATATTATTAAATGAAATGATATAAAATAAGTCCCTCATTAAATATAATAAACTAAATGATAAGAAAAAAAAAAACTACATTATTTTGTCTAAACATACTATTAAAATTAAAAATCATTCAATCAAAGCAGGCTTTCATCTCATCTACAGTCAAAGTAGGCTTTGACCTCATCAACCCAAATTCTATTTCATATGCCCAGCCCCAACTCCAGATTTTATTCAGTACACATTTTGGACCTACACAGACAACACCACAAAAAACAAAAAACAAAAATTTTAAAACATTTGGAAAGTCAACAAAAAAAGTGAAATAAAAAAAATTGAAAAAAAAAAATATAAATACATACACACCAACCAAAACAAAACATTTGACAGATCAACAAAAAAAAAAACAAAACAAAAAAAAATTATATTTCTCGTTTATGTGTTCTTCAAACTCAAATATACATACTGCTCACTCTACTCGACTTTAAGCGCAAAGTGTAACTTTTTATAATTTTATAAAAAAATAATTTAAAAAACGAAAAAAAAAAGAAAAATATAAAAAAAAACACGTTGCTAAATAAAAAAAAATTGTAAAACAAATTAAAAACTAAAAAAAAATATATATATATATGTATGTACCATATATATATGTACTATATACATAAATATAAGACAAGTAACAGACCTTCAATAAGTACCAACACAATATTTTGATGAATGATATCTCCGATTTTGGTTTCCGTGTGCTAATACAATGATATCGGCAGAGAATTTATACCCGGCTTGACATACACACAACTGGATATTACTCGGACTGTAAGTGTAAGATTTATTCTAAAAGTAAACCCATATATATTTGAAATATCTAATGTGCTCCCTCTTTCCTTTTTCAGTGACTAATATATACACGTACAAGTTCAGAAACGCAAACATGGATTTTGATTAGGACGATGGCGAGTTCGTTGCTTATCTTTAATCTACCATCTCACATTTATGCATGAGTTCTTGGCTATTATACGAACGCCTGGGAATCATCTCGATCTATCTTTATTCCAAGGCTTCAATGATTCAATAATGCTACACTGTCATCTGTTTCACTTGTTTACGCTCAGTGGCTTCTTTCGAAAACTGAACTGGAATAGTTTTCTGGTATAAAATTTATTGTTTGTTCGGATGGTGGAGTTGTAAATTCTGGTATCAATTATATAATAAATGACCTTTGGCTCTAAAAAATGCGTTTGAATTTTATTTTATTTGATTTAAGTCCTTAAGAGAAAGATTATTGACATTTAGCTTACAAATTAACTATTATTAAATTAGAAATTCAGTTTGTGCATGTTTTGTGGGGCATTTTATATATATGTAATGCATGTAATATGCAAGCTTATAATTTTTTTCGGTAGCTAATAACATTTGACAATCGATAAAAATCAATAATTATACTTATATTTCTTGAATTCGTTTTTTAGGGATATGAAATGATTATTTAACTTATTTTAAATAAAAGACTATTATTTTGAGAAATTGTTTAAAGAAATACACTTTAAAAGTTGTTCAACAAATAAAATAAAAATTTCCCTTAGGAAAAGAAATCTACCAGACCAGAAAAAACGCAAAATAAGTACAACATCCAATCAAGCAGCATATGAAACCTATAGTCATATTTATTACTGTAAATTTCAACTACATATCAATTTACCCATGAATTTTGAAATATATATATATAGCACTACTAGCTGAGGCCGACTTCATTCACAATCCGTACACGGACGTAAACAATACTCAATACAACATAAAAAAAAATGCTTCCATCATATAATTCGTATGTTAGTAGCCAATCGGTTCAAAATAGTAGGGAATGTCTAAATAACCATGGCAGTGAATCTGTAAGCTCAATATACCCGGTGGAGCAATATATGTTACGGTAAATAAATCAAATAAAATAATCCAACATATCATATCTCAATGAATTCTTCATCAAATATTTAGCACTCAGCTGCTGCTACTAGACTACAAACAGTTCAAGGCCGCACGCACCATACAAAGACATGTTCGTGGCTTTATCGTTCGTCAGCGAATGCAGAGACAGCTGAAAGCAGCCATAGTTATTCAGAGAGCTTGGCGTCGATGTGCGGCGAAGCGACATCTGATTATCTTCGCACAGGAGCGCACTCAAGAGTCAATACAGATCATGTACCACGATTCGTGTGTGAAGATACAGTGCTACTTTCGCGGCTGGTGGTCGCGTAAGTATGTTAACAATATGCTCTTCCTCAAGAACATGCAGCTGCAATGTGTGGAGGAGCTGATCTATGCGTATGCCTTGGAGTTGCACACGATGATGCGAACTGGGCATCTACCAGGATATGTTAGTCTGTGTGTGGAGCCGTAAGTAGAAGTTGATCGATATTTATCAAGCGATCGATATTAATGCATAGTTACGAATGTTTGTCGAATTGTTTTGCTTCTTTTAGGCACACTTCAAAAGTAAATGACCTCCTAACGATATTGACCTATCGATTCTATAATCGATATGTGTGCAATAAATATATGGTAAGGAAATCAGATATGGAGAAACACCGTCGCGATTTCATGGATGCCGCTTTTAGTACTGGTCTGCCATATATGGGCTTCAATCACAATAGTGCATGCAAGCGATGGGCACATCACTATGATATTATGCCCAAAGAGTATGAAAATCGTGAATACGACATTCTACAGATCTTTTTGACACAGAGTCGAATGACCGATTTACAGAAACGATTTCTGGAAAAAGAAAGGGGCAAGTTGAATTCCCCAAACACCATTTAATTACTTTTCATTACCAGTATTTCTCATCTAGCATTAAGGAAAAGTTTTCGATATTGTGAAAAAGAAGCGCTTTTCTGCCGAGATGTCGCAAACAGCATGAGATTCTGGCGCGCCTGTGATGTGTGTAAGGATAAGGTCACGGACAGCCTAATGGGCGACGAATTTAAGTATTATCTATCCGATGTCAAATTTTTTTTGGAGCAAATGCAATTTGTGGCCAACTGCAATTGCTCATTGGATAAGAAACAGCCAGAGGTTCTAAAATGTAACCCGAAATCATATACAAAACCAGTTGTACCTACAAGCCCAAAGCAAGTACTTTAAAAGAACCTATCAAATCGCAGATATTTAATTATTTAATATTTTATTATTACTTCATTTAGGAAGGAGGAAAAGCATGTACACTTAATGACGCAATAAGGCAAAAACATCATAAACTATAGGCATGTATATCGTAAAGTTTAGCGAAACTAATGGATGTAATAAGGTGTAGAGAATATATAGAGTTTAATGATTTATGTTTACGCATTGACAAATAAATTGTGCCAACATATGAATGCTAAATTCACGAATTTTATGGTTATTCTTAATTTGTTTATTTCAATTGGGTTGCGTAGTTTGCAATCTGATAAATTTATCAAGAGATCTACTAATAGAGCTCAAAGAGCTAACATTTGTTGTTATTTATTCACGAACAGCATCACTAAATAAAAGATATACAATCACTTAACAAAAAAATTAAAATTGTCTTACAACTTAGAGCAGTTTTTACTTGACATACGGAATGAATAAATTTATAAAATGTTATAGCAAGAAATTTGAAAAAAAAAAAAAAAATAAATTAAATAAATAAAAGAAATAAAATTGTAAATATTATGATTGCAAAAAATAGTAAGACATAGTTTTAAGAGGTGAAAAACCAATTATTCATATCAATATAAATTACTGAGTACGACAATCAATTTATATCAATTTTAAAGCGACGTTTTATTATCATACGAGATAAAAAAAAAAAAAACAAGTAAGAAGACTCTAGTCGAGACTGCTCGACCAGCAGATACTCTGAACCGTCTAATCTGATATTCTAATCACTCTGCACTTCTTTTCGGCGCGGCAGTGTGGGCAACATAATAAGAATTTATTTGTTGAATAATTTAATTTCTAGACATACAATCTTAATGAAACTTTCAGAGCGTAATCATATGGGGAAAATGTATGTACATTCTAAAGCATTACAACAAAAATTGAAATTATATAAAATGCATATAAGTCTACATCTAAAATTTGGAAGCTCTACCTCTAAAGGTGTAGGAGATATAATTAAATAACTAGCTTTCGATAAGGTTTTTAATCGATAATAAAATATCGGAAATAGTTATCGATATATAGATATATAGAAAAACTTAATATGTGCGTGATATACACGGACCTAGGAAAAAAATTCAAGTCTCTAGCTCTTATATCTTCTGAGATCGACGCGTTCATACATACGGACGGACGGACGGACAGGGCCAAATCGACTTAGCTCGTCGCCCTGATCAGGAATATATATACTTTGTGGAGTCTGCCACGCCTCCTTCTGCCTGTTACATACTTTTAACAAAACCATTATACCCTGATTTCCCATTTTCAATGGGTTCAGGGTATAATCACTCGCATTTCTTATTACACCACAATTACCAACAATTAAATAATAATAAAAATTGCTCTATTGAGAACTAAGACAGCCCCATACTCAAACTTTACATTAACTCTCATATACACTCTCATATGGTCTACTACACATTTCACCTATCATATCAGTTTACCCCAGACTCCTCAGAAATATTTACACAATTTCAACATAAGCACATTCTACTCACAATTCTCACACGATAATAAACAATAAACTGCACTCAATACTCAATAGAATAAAATACACATATAAACATGTTTCCAATGGCAGATGTAGGTTTACTTTCGTATCACTCGGTTAACGGTCGCAAATTAGATAGACAGAAGGATGAATGCAGTCATAAAACCGATTCTTCAGGTTCCCTTTTTTCTATGCAGGAACATATGTTACGGTAAATAAATAAATCAAATCAAAGCATATACAATTCTCAATTCATTCTTCACTAAATATTTAGCACTCAACTGCTATTACTAGACTACAAACAGTTCAAGGCCGCACGCACCATACAAAGACATGTTCGTGGCTTCATTCTTCGTCAGAGAATGCAGAGAGAGCTGAAAGCAGCCATAGTTATTCAGAGGGCTTGGCGTCGATGTGTGGCCAAGCGACATCTGATAATCTTCGCACAGGAGCGCACTCAAGATGCAATACAGATCAAGTACTACAATGCTTCCCTGAAGATTCAAGCCTTCTTCCGCGGCTGGTGGTCGCGCAAGCATATCAATAACATGCTCTTCCTCAAGAACATGCAGCTGCAGTACGTGGAGGAGCTGCTGAATACGTTTGCCCTGAAGTTGCACACGATGATGCGAACTGGGCATCTACCTGGATATGTTAGTCTGTGTGTGGAGCCGTAAGTAGAAGTTGAT
The DNA here is from genome assembly GCF_018153725.1 of Drosophila mojavensis. Lineage (NCBI taxonomy): Eukaryota > Metazoa > Arthropoda > Insecta > Diptera > Drosophilidae > Drosophila > Drosophila mojavensis. The sequence continues at coordinate 9,321,784 of NW_025318858.1, forward strand.
CGATATAGATATATATAGATGTTATTGATATAGTTATTCATTGTTTTCCTTCTTCTTTTAGGAGCAGCTCAAAAGTAAAGGACCTCTTAATGACATTGACCTATCGATTCTACAATCGATATGTGTGCAATAAATATATGACCACCAAGAAGACTAAAGATAAATATTGCCGGGAATTCATGGATGCCGCTTATTGGACTTGGGTACCATATATGGGCTTCAATCACAACGGCGTATGCCATAAATGGGTCAATAACTACGATATGGTGCCCAAGGTCTATGCGCTGCGGGAGTACGACGTGGCCCAGGTCTTTATGTCGCAGGCTCTATTAAGCAATTTGCATAAGAAACAGTTGTTGGCCAAAGAGAAAGGCAAGTAGAATTAGTAATTGTAAACGATTTACAATTTAATACTTTATTTCTTTTATTTCTTTTCATTTATTATCCAGAAGCGAGGAAATCTGTTCGCTATACCGCAACCGATTATCGATTCTGCAGAGATATTGCCAATAGCATGAAATATTGGCGCATCTGCAAAGTGTGTAAGGATAAAGTCACGGACAGCCTAATGGGAGATCAGTTCCAGGAATATCTAAACGAGGTCAAGCTCCACTTGGAGTCTATGCAATTCGGGGGCAACTGCCCCTGCAGTCGTGATAAAAAGCAAGAAGACCATCTAAAATGTATATCACCTTCAGCCGAACCTGCTCTGCACCGCTACAGTAAATACACAAGTATGGGCATTTCAAATACCACCATTAAATTCTCAAATTTAATTAACGATATAGAACAAGAATGAAGACACTGTTATTTAGTAGAAAAATAAAGATGTGATTGCTCTGAATTATTTTCATGTTTGTTAAATGGTAGTTTGAGGGGAAATAGAGGATATCTCTCTCTCCTTGTAGTTGGTTTAGGATATTTAGTTAATTAGTATTGATTTTTCTGAATTATTCACATTTTTCTTATATGGCGGCTGGAGTGGAATAGAGGACATCTCTCTCTCTCTCTCTCTCTCTCTCTCTCTCTCTCTCTTTCTCTGACTCTCCTTATAGTCGATTATTTAAATTTAGGATTCTGAATTAATGGCAATGGCATTATATGAACAACTTGAATTACATTTGTGATCAGAGGGTAGAATTATATAGTTATATCAGTAGAGAACGCCACTTGAATAATAAGGGATACGCAAGCCTTATATTCGGGATCCATATACGACGGACCCATCTGAAAACCCCACAAGGTTGCCCATATTCTTAATATTAAATGGACATTGTACTAAATATTAATATGGAACATTATGCAAGTCCTCCCGTTGCGGCCTCTGGGCCCAGCTATATCTTAATCTTTTTATCGAGCATGATAGTTTCCGTTTTATCGAAATCGAATTTTTGTTTTATTTCAAACAGCAAAACTTGGTAATCAAAGTAGTCTGAGATTCCGACTTCAAAGCATTTCTATTGTTATGCCTGTAGAGAGTTTATATATTCAGTCAGTACACTTTTAGAACAGAAACAATCAACATCCAAATTCAGTCCCTTAAACATATACAAAAAATTCCAGCAAAAATTACAAAACAAAAGTTCCAAGGCAAAAAAAAAAAAAAAAAAAAAAAAGAACACACGCACAAACAATTACAAAAACTGTTTAATTTGTGACTCGTTATTTTTAAGCGAAAAGTGAAATTTTTTTATATTTTTTTTATACAAAATACAAAGCTCACAATGGACATATCGGCGTGCGCCAGAAAAAATCTACAATATGTACTATACATACATCAACAGAGACAAAAACAAGAATATTGCATGATACACATACACATACATTGCTGGGTATTCTAGGGCTGTAAGTAAAATATAAAATATATAAATCGAAACATTATTAAGCACAATCTAATTAAACAGAAGCACATCACCTACATGCGCCAGACATATATTAATTAATACATAAACAGGAATGATACACCTCTGATACACAATCGGTATGAATATTCTCCAAATGAAGTAAACCTTGCAAGACACTTAAAGCACAGTAAGTAAAAGATATACTATATATATAATAATATAATATTATTTTTTATAGTTTTACATACGAATAAAAACAGATAAAGTCATCGCATATATATACAGAAACAGAAAGAAGTAAACAAACGCAATTTCAATGGCTGTAAGCTACATATATGCAAAATATATGCATATATATGTCTATATATTAATAGTTATCTCCATTTGCAGCTATAGAAGCAATGGCACACACACATATCATGGAGCAGAATTCTTCGGTGGGAATGCTAACACCCAAGAAAAGACAACAGGCATTGGATAGATAACTGAAGCTTAAATAAATATATATAGAAAAAAAAAAGAAAAAAAATATAATATAATAAATCTAAATTTTACGTGTACACTTAATATATATTTGTTTATTATTTAATGGGAAAAATATTAAAAAATAAAAGGTATTTATTTGGTTAATAAAATTCATTTTAGTATGAACATAAAAAACAAATAATAAAAATTTCATCGTATAAAAATATTAAAGGCTTAAAATTTTTTTTAATAATTTCTAAACACATTTTTAAGCTGGATACTGTGTAACCAATATTAGCTTGAGGGGCTCATAAGTATTTTGTTTTTTGTTGTTTTTTTATTACATTTTGCGGTAGCTTTACATGACATTCTCTCATCTCTCTTAGTGTTTGCTCACATACTCAACAAACACATATACACACTCACACACACGCATAAATTAGTTCAATCAATATTGGCAGCAAATCAATTTTAATGATATTTGTTGCTTGCAGCCAAAGTCAAGTAGAAAAGAGCTATGAAATTGGCAGCTCGGGTAAATATTTGGCGACTGACGCTAATGAACTTGAGCATACAAGCCCACATAGAGAGAAAGAGAGAGAGAGAGACAGAAAGAGAGAGAGAGGGAGGGAGAGCGAAAGAGTGGGTCTTCAAAGTACTTATGTTCCCGGCAGCAGCAGCTGCTGCTCAAAAGAAAGCTCGAATCGCTGCTTTGATTAAAGAGTTTTGTACAAAAATTTGCTCACTTACAGACTTTGAGCTCGTCTCGTAGTTTTCTTCCTCTTCCCTTCATTTCTTGCCTTTCATTTCACACAGCGAAATGGACGAGCAAAACGTGTTTACACAAAGAATTTTTCTCTATTGATTGTGTGATTGCAATGTGTAGTGTGTGTGTGTGTGTGTGTGTGTGTGTATTTACACATATGCAAGGACATGCTGGAGAAGCACGTTTGGTTTGCCATTGTGGGCACCCAAAGTCAATATCACTTCCTTGATTTGATACTCTACGACTACTCTACTCGGAAAGGGTATTAAAACTGTATCATTGAATTTGTTTAAAGACAAACATTCCATCAAGACAATTTCCTATTTTTATTACAATACAGAATATCCTCTTTCCACCCATTCTTATTATTTGACCTTTGTTAGAGTATTTTGATTTCATCTAACGTGAGGCTAACTTTTATTTTCCTTTATTTATTTCACATCGTTATTTGCAGTGATTCAGTTGAGTTTGTGCGCTGAGTGGGCTACTAGTCGAAAATCTGGGAAAGAGTGTCAAAAAGGGAGAGATGATGATGACAGCGAAGTTATCTCTGCGAGTGCTCTTTGCGAGTGCTCTTTTATAGCTCTTTGTATATGAAGTATCAAGTGTGGCTATAGAAAATAATCTAACAGGCTTTGCTATCTAAACACACGATATTTAGCTGCATTATAATGGATTTATTTGGTTTGCTTTTGCACACAGCTCAAATAATAACTAATATATGAGAATTACAAGTGCAAAATTAAGAAAATTGTTTAATATATAAGATTTTAAAACAGTTTTATATAAAACCTTAAAACATAAAGCAATGTAATATTCTTTAACTATAAATTAAAAATGTATAATTTATAATTTGAAAACAATTTTATATAAAAGAGTATGGAGAATGGAAAATATATTTTATTTAAATATATATTCAATTTAGAATGTATTTAAAAAAATTGTTGTTGAAAAAAGTGAATGTGTAATGCGATATTCATATATACATATATATGTATAACTTTTCTTATATAAGAGCTTTTTAAAATTTAATTATAGTTAAATTTATACATACAAAGTTATTTTTGCATTATAAAACACAAAATGGAGAATTCATATATTTAAAAAAAAAAAAAAAAAGAAAAGATATACTTATAATAGAGACAATATGAATTCATTTAATTAGGCAAATCTTTCATTTGCTAAGCTAAGCCCATGCCTCAAGGCTTCCGATATAACGCTGGAAAATTGCGAGCTCAACGAGGATCTACTAATATATAATTGTATTTATTTATTATAATTTTACCTATGATTAAATGATTTAAATGATAATATACATTTCATACAAATCATGTATACCAAAATTATAGTTTTTATTGCCGAACAGAATATATAATATTTATATTAGCTTTAATATATCTGTTGTTGAATGTTTTTCTATATTTAGACGATTTTGATATCTATGGGGCATTAAAATGTCAGTCATGTTTAGCATGTATGTGTGAGTATGTGTGTTTGTGGGTGTGTGTGTGTGGTATAGTAGCATTAAATAGAAACAGAATTAACCCAAATATGCAAATAAATTTGCCAGCAAAGCAAACAACAGCAACAACAACAACAACAAGAATAGAGCTACACATTAACTTCCGCAGCTCATTAAGTCGCTGTCAGTTGAAGATAGTGTGAGGCTGAAAGAGCGAAAGAGAGAGAGGGAGATAGAGATGAGGCTAACTAAGAGAGACAGGGAAAGTAGGAGAGGGCAAATACTTGTATATAAAAAATTTATGCGACGCCAACTGGACGACAGCACACACACATACACACAAACACAGGCACGCACACACAAACACACTCATACAACTGCAAATCAGGGGCTCGGCAGACAGGCGAAAAGTTCGCTGGCTCTCACAGCAAATAAAACATTTGGCCCCATGTAAATTATGAGGGCCACACAGCGAAAACCCCAAAACCTCGCGCTTGGAATACGTAAATTAGCAGCAACGAAAAATATACAAAAATAAGGAAAGAGAAAAAAAAACCCAAAAAAAAAAAAAACAAAAATAATAATAAAAATATCAGCGCGCCAGAGGTCAACTGTGGGTGAGCAGCATCAGCAGGAACGCCAGGGCGCGTCCCTGTTCCTGCCCTCTCCTGCCCTGTCCTGGTCTGTCCTGCCACGCCTACTGCTCGCGCTCAAAATAAAGGCTAAGCGAAAATTTCGACACATTAAATGAAAATGACGGAATTTTTACTTGCACTGAATTGTTGGCTTACAAAATGTCAATGTGGCTCAATATGAACGACTAGCAAATGCCCTGTACTGAGCTTTATATTAATTTGCCTCTTAATTGAATAATTTATGATATTTATTTATATACTATAATTGCAATTATATTTTAATTTATAGAGTTATTTATTGTTTCCTTATTTTATAGAATAATGAATGTTTTAGTTTTATCATATTTACATTTAAAAAATTAATTTAAATTAATTAAACAGACTCTATCTGATTTGTAACATTCATTCAAATTTCAATTCGAAATTCTATGCCAATTAATAGCAATTAATTTTTTGTTTTCCTTCAATTCCAATATACTCCATTTCCCTATTTCAACAGAGCAGCAGAAGAACTGAAAGGAAGAAAACAAAAAAATAAAAGAAACCCGTACTCATCCTTGGCCTCCAGTTTAATTAGGCCGTCTGCCTCTGTTTTGGCCTATATTTAGGAAAAAAATGCCTTTAAAAATGTTCGTTTAATGCCAATGCCCTCGCTCCCCCAGGTTAAAGGTCGGCTTCTTTTTTTTCGAATTTACGTTTTGGTTTGGGTGTGGCCAAACTAATTAGTGGCCATTTTGTGGGCGTTGCTGTTTAATGAAATTTTAATAGGACTTTAATTGAAATTCAGCACGAGACTCAAGTTCTGCGTTTCAGCAGTGAGCAATTAACAAAAATTACACATGATTTATGCAGCTTATAGTGATATAGTTGATAACGATAGTTAGATAGATAGATATATCTATGACTATACAGATAGATAGATAGGCAGTTATATAGATAGAATGATTGAATGATAGATAGATATAGATAGAAAGATAGATAGAGAGATAGATTGATGATAGATAGATAGATAGATAGATAGATAGATAGATAGATAGATAGATAGATAGATAGATAGATAGATAGATATATAGATAGATAGATAGATAGATAGATAGATAGATAGATATATATATAGATAGTGGATTCGATTGGATTGGATTGAATAGCAGATAGGGCTAACTCAGTAGTAGACAATATTTTAAACAAGTTTTGCTAATAAAACAAAGTTAAAGATTTCGTGAAACTTAAGTACAACTTCAAAGGATTTAACAATCAGTTTTAAAATTGCTTTGGTTAAGTTACTACATTTCATATTTTTCACATTTTCCACTGACATTGAATAAATATTCGTTTGTCTTCAATTCACTGCGAAATAAAATATTTTTGTCGTTGCTTTAGGCCAACTCCAGCAAATGGGAATTTAATTAATATTTTAAATGAACTCTTTATTATCAAATATTATTTGTTTATGCGTTTGAGAGGTAAAAACGAAAATGCTTCAGGCGAAAAGTTCTTAAAAGATATTTTTAGAAATTTAATTTAATAAATATACAACTTGACAGCGAAACTCAAATTGAAAATAAGCAAATTTATTTGATAAAGCTTTACACATTCTTTATCACATTCTTTATCAAATGCCATTTAATTTTATATAAGATCTGATGAAATGTAAATATGTACAAATACATCGGTATTTTAAAAGATTCAAAATAAGTTAAAATGGTTAAAATTTTAATCAAATTTTCAAATGAAATAATAAATATGGAATTAAATAATTGATGTATTTATTGATACGAAGGAATTCATTAAGATCCGTAAAGTTTGATAGTTTTTAGTAAGAAAATTTATTAATGCAGCTTAGCTATATGATATTTAACTGTTTTAAAATATAACTCCTAACCATAAATTGCTTAGCTCTGCCTTTCGATTTACCTCTCCATTTTATACATAGATCTTAGTTTAAAGAATAGAATTTATTTAAAAGTTCTTACAAATGTGATATATAATTGGTTGTGTCTATAGAGTTTAGTATATAACTTATTTAATCACTTACTTGACTGCATCCATAGAATTGGGTGCAAGGAGTCGGTTGAGTAATTAAAATCGAATTCTTGTTGCTGTGTTGGCATTCGTTTAATTTACCGTTCCTGTTGCACATTCCTTGTGGCTGCACACAAAGACACTCGCGGCACACACACCCGCTCATACACACAGTTACTCACACACACAGAACCGACAATAATTAAACACACGCGTCGCGTAATGACAAAACAGAGCGCTTAACGAAATGTCGAACGCAGCTGCCGAAATTTATGGAAAAAACTGCAGTTACAGCAGCAGCGGAAGAGGAGGAAAAACAAGAACCAGTAGAAGATGAAGCCGTCGCCTGTGCCTTGGATTCAGTTTCGCTAGTCTCAATTTCGCACAGTAATAATTGTTGTTGTTGCTTTTGCGTATATTTTGTTACTGCTGTTGTTGTTGTTGTTAGCTTCGACGGCTTCGTGTGCGCTGCTATTGCCTGCTGTTGCCCGCTTGGGGCAGAGATCCAGTTCGTAGCGCGTTATCAATGGAACTGCTCAACTGCTGATTTTTCTCGTCATCGTCGCTAGCATCGCCCCAGAAAGTACGTTTATGTTTTTTCCACTCGCGATTCGTCGTCACGATGCTCTCTCGGCCATTCGGCTCGGTGTCGTGTGGTCGTCGTGGCTTTTGGACGGGTGAGTGGAACTTAACGAAAGGAGTGCCGTTGTCGTTGGGGAATTATACTTTTCGCACTGTAAACGAGTGATAAAGAGAGAGAGAGAGAGTGAGTAGAGAGCGCATTGGATAAGGGATATTTTAACAGCGAAAATGTTACTGTTAACTGTGTAAGGTATGTTAACTACCTTTTTAAATATAATGACTGGATTAAAATATATTAAGCAAAAAATAAATTTGTTTATTTTGAAATTTTAATTTCTAAAATTAAATTAAAAGCAAAAAATATTATAGGTATTATTATTTTTTTTTTTCCATAAAATTTGTATCAATTAATATTTTATTTTTATTAAGCTGGGTAAATAGAGTTTCTTCTCCAATTATAATGATGTAATAATAAATATCAATAGAAAATTATTTCTAATAATAACATTCATCAGAAATAATAATAATATTCAATAATATTTGAAGTATGTTCATAATGTAAACATTACAGGCAATTCGCAGTCTACAACTGTCCCAAAATAAAATACTGGTAAATTGTTTGGTCTTTTAGCAGTATCCCTAAAAGGATTCTTTTAAAAGCGTAACTTTTTTTCATGTTAACAGAAATGTCAATGACTTAACAGAATGTAAAAATATATTAACCAGGCTAATAAATTTGGTTTTTTGAAACACAGCAAAAAAAGTCAGCTAATATCATAATATATGTAAAACATATATATTTATGTAATATATAATTATAATATTATTTCTGTGGTTACTTTCAACTCATGTAAATATTTAGCTTCAATTATATATGCAATTGAAGATAATCTAACACAATATCTTTAAAGTTATTTTAAGCTGCCCATTCAAGTTAATTTAAAAACACATTCATGGATTTAACGACTTCATATAATGCACAAAAATCAGCTTTAATATGCTTAATACAATTATGAGAATCGCTGAGAGGGGAGCAATACATACATATATATTTGGCAATTTCCCACCTTCGCAGCTTGCATACAAATTAAAGCATAATTTATAAGTGAATGTGTTTATGAGCATGTGTGTGTGCGTGTGTGCCTTGTGCACGTGAGTTTGGATGAGATATTCCCGTATTTTAACCTGACGACTGTCATAAAAATTGTGTTTTTATTGTCGACGCGACGGCAAAGCCTCCAAATGAAAAATGCATTTTGAATTGCCTGCTTTGACGCCTGTTGAATGAGTAGCTTAGAGGGGCAAGCGTTTGATGGGGAAAGTGGGCGTGGAGGCGGACGCCTGTAGGTGTTTGCTTAAATTAGTTGAACGCACGTGTGTGTGCATTTTTAAGTTGTTTTGCTCACTTAAACGGAGCAGGGGGAAAATCGTCATGCGGTAAATGGAAAACTTCTCCCGTACGCCTCTTTTTCTATAAGTCAATTGAAATTTATTACGCACACACGCACACGCACACATTGACTTCTGCCACGCCCCTTGAGCTACGATATCTACTTAGGTGCCCCACCTGCTTTTGCGTACATGTTGTTTCCCTATAATAATTTACAAAGCATTTTACGCTTCGCTTCGCCTGCCATCTGCATTAGCCGCAAAGTCAGTTAGCCAAAGCACATTGGGGCAGTGCGGCAAGGTGGGTGGGGCGGTGTGATGGGGGGAGGGATGTGGTGAATGTCTGCATTATGTAAATACATAAAAAGTCAACGCGTCCCTGATCTATGGCCCATTCACTCGGGCTGCTCTACTAAGCGACTCCTTAGCCAGCTTGACTAATGGCCCAATATGATGGACAGCAACATTTTTGTATTTCAAGGTTTTTATGCAGAGTCATAGATTAGAGATCTGAGATAAAGATTTGAGAAGGATTTTCTAATATGAATATGAGTTAAACAACATTTTTATATAAGTGTTCCTGTTTAATCCTAATATATTTGATACTTTAACTCTAATATAATAAAAATATTCTAATAGGAATTTAATATTATATTGTATATATTTATATATTTATATATCTATATGTTTATATATAAATTTAATAAACATATATATAATATAGTATGCCCATCTAGGCATATATATTTAATGATTGCTTTCCAGCTTTTCCAATTTAATTTTACACTTAATTCATACAAGAAAGTCCAATAAGACTCGAATCTAATTGGATCAAGTGGATATATTTTCATAAATTTATACATAAATAAACATATGTATTTAGTTGTGACATTTATCTTCAAGCAAAAAAAAAAAAAGCCATTGAGCTAGAACTTATTTATGTGCTCGTCTCTGAGGCGACACAAAAACAATTTCCAACACATAAGAAAAGCAATGCATCATTTTTATGCCGAAAAGTTTACAACAGCCGCAGCCGCAGTCGCAGTCGCACCCACAGCCACAGCCGATTAATGTGCCCAGAGGCCGTAAGAGAATGCGAGCGCGAGCGAGACAGAGGCATATAGAGAGAGGCGCACTCAGTTAGAGTTTGCACGCACACACACACACACAAATACGCACGCACGCACACACCGACAGAGCTTACAACAGAGAGCACCCCAAAGGATATTAACAATAATCTAACCAAATTAACCCAAAGCACTAAAGTGTAAGTGACATTAAGTTAATTTTCGAGCTGAAGGCGAGAGACCAGAGCAGAAGCAGCCTGAGAAATAAGAGCGAGAGAGCACAACAGCGAACAGAGCAAAGGAATAAAAAAAGTTGGGGTTTTATTTCACTTGCTGTTGCTGTTGTTGTCGGTTGGCTGCAACTGTGCAAAATTTCCCACGAGATCAATCAGCCACAGGCACAGCAGCAGCGGCAGCAGCAGCTTGGCTCTGTCCGCCATCTTTGTTGTTGTTGTTGTCGTCGTTGTTGTTATTGCTGTTGCCGTTATTACTACTTTTTGCAACTTTTTTCTTTTCTTTTGTATAGCTTGGCCGAACGTCTGCTTTTGTTTCTTCTTCTCCTTTCTTTTGTTGTTGTTGTTTGTGTGTGCTTTGTCTATGCTGCTCATAGAGCGGCGGCTTTTTTTTTTGCTGCTGCTCAGCTCTGCGCTTTGGTGCTTTTCGTTGGCTCTTTTTGTTTTACACCTTTTGGCATTGGCCTTTCGCAGCGAGCGAGCGTAGCTAATGAAGCGTCGTTGATGATGCCATGGCGGCGAGTCCTGGCAGTGGTGGGCAGGGGCAGAGGGCAAATAGGTTTTATTCAGTGGCGTGTGGTTTTAGACGGTGTCAAAAAAAGGGGGTGGCCAGCGTGGGTTAGTATTTACTTGCACCTGCACAGCTGTGGGGTTGCGCAAAGTGAGTTGAGAAATTCTGTGGCAAACAAAAATATGAAACAGGAAAGTCATGCAAGCCAAAGTAAGTAAACCACGCAAAAAAAAAAAAAAAAAAATTAAAAAGGCCCGATAGCTTAAAAGCTTTTTAAAATGCAAAGCTTATTGGATACAGTTTTTACTTAGCATATTTTGATATTATATTGAAAAATTCCAACCGGCCGATAAACATAGTCCCCTTGAAATAAATTCTAAATGCCGCCCATGTTTGTTTTAAGAAAAGCTTCTCCTCTCTGTACTTACAACTGTCTCGCTCTAACACTCTTATGCTTAGACAGTAAATGTGGATCAAGTTCAACTGAACGCCTTTTACTTATACATACTTTTACTTATACTATGTGTACGTATGCGTGTAAAAAATCGTTTAAAACAACATTAAAGGGTACAATATGTTACCTTTTACTTTATGCAACTCCATAGGATTAGTTCGTTAACAAAATTATATAAATAACAAACAAAATTGAAAGTTTGAGTGAAACGCAAAACAGGTTCAAAAATTAACACACACACGCGCTAGCTACTGCACCACTTGCAGAAGGGAAAAACAAATTTATATGTCTCACTCGCTCGCACTATTATTTCCGCGATGCTGAGCGAAAAATACATTCCAACAGCGACTTAGGATGAAAGCCATAAAGCGAAAGAATTATAGTTGGAAGTGCACACTGTGTTGCAGCTGATTTGCAAGCAAATATAAATATTGATTAATCTATGCAATAAGTGTAAAGGCAGCACTACACAACACACAGTTCTATGCAATATAAATTAACAGACACAAATTAATTGAATTAAATATGCACAGAATCTAAATCGTCGCTCAATACTTGAAGGCTGCAGTGAAGAAATACATAGCTCTCCCGCTAACGCACATTGACACTGCTCTCATTATGCGAGCTGAGCTAAGAATAACGGGATCAAAAGCAATCATATGAAGTCATGTACTCACTTGGAAAGTAAATTATGATCCACAAGTCTCTCACAGTGGAAATTATATTCCACACTCATTCCATGCTCTCCATAGTGAGTGCTTTCGGTCTCTTTGGTTCTGCAGCAGATCGTTGCATACTTATTCTACGCTTGCATGTAACGTATGGAGAGAGAGAGAGAGAGAGAGAGAGAGAGAGAGGGAGAGTGGGAGAGAGAGAGAGAGAGAGAGAGAGAGAGAGAGAGAGAGAGAGAGAGAGAGAGAGAGAGAGAGAGAGAGAGAGAGAGAGACAGATGTAAGTTTAATATTTATGAGTGACATTGTAATATGTATTATAAAAAGTGAAATGAATAAAGAGTTAAGTCAAATAAAAGAAATTGATATATTAAAATATTTAATTATATTACATGTTGTTTAGTATAAATATAATATATTATTTGCAAATAATTACATCCCTTTTTCTTATATTTAGCAGACGCCTCTGCACACATTAACCGAAACTAAACAGCAGTTTCACTAAAAATAATTATATATAAAAACTGTCATCAGAAAACTTCTGGTGTTCATCTCATTAGAGGCGAAACACTTCAAGGCCAACAACAACAACATTGAGAATTAGAGATAGAGAAAAAACTTAACAACAACTTGTCGCTAATTGTTCTGTGCGTGTGTGCGTAAGAGAGTGTGTATGCTGCTTGTGTGCACGTCTGTTTGTGTGTGTGTGTGTTACTAAATACCTCCCCTGCACAGCACTGGCCACTCGACAATGCCACTTGATTGATTAATGGCTGTCAATGTCAGCGGAGGTGACAAGTGGCCAACAAGTCAGAGCGAGATAGGGCAAGAGAGAGAGAGAGAGAGAGAGAGAGAGAGAGAGGGGAGTACAAGGAATAGCTCGAGTCTGACTAAATGATGTGCCAAATTGGACAGCTCGGCTGCAGACAGACGCTGGGCCGTTACAATGTGCCAAAAAGTATGCAATAAAATGTCAAAATGCCACACGGCAAATGACATGAAAATTGTTGCCAGTTTTTCCTTATTTTTTGTTTTGTCTGCAGTTACAATCATTTTTTTCCCCGTTTTGCGGAAATATTTAATTTTCAGCCTCAGCTGGAAGGCAGCGGAAAGGAGAAGAGCTGTCTCTGTCAGCAGTAGGCGTGGCATTTGATGGGCTATTTGGCTATTTGGGCTAGTTTGGTAGCCACAGGTAAGAGTTGAATTTCTTGCACAACTTGCACTTCCGTCTACTTTTGCATATCCGTTGCAAAAAGAAAAGCGCAGCAGCAGCAGCAGCAGCAACGGCAAATGGAACTGAAGGCAAACGTTGTAAGAAGCCGAAAATGGACTCCATTGCGGATATCCGCAAAGCAATTTTAATGCAATTTTTATGCGCTCGTTTTGACTTCCTATTTGCCCTGGCTACAATATTTTTTATTAGTTTCTTTTTATTTTTTATACGATGGTTATTTTATTTTATTTTATTTCATTTTCTCCTTTTTTTTTTTATCCCGCAGTTTGTTGCAGGAAATGTGCCCGAGTGTGTCCTGTCCGAGCGGATGTAAGAGGTAACAGCTAAGTACAGTGAACGCTCGACCAGTTGAGTAAGCTGATAGCGGACAGAAAATTTGAGAAAATTGTATTTTATGTGCAATATACAGTTGAAAATGTAAGGAAGAAAAAAATTAAATTATAAAAACCAAATAAAATATAACCTAAAAGTATTCTTAGTTAAAAGTTTTGTATCAATTGACCTTTTAAGGTATGAAGTGTGTAAAAGATATGCTGAAGCTATAAAAATTAATTAATTTTTTTTTACAGTTTAATTATTATAGTTATAGTATAGTTATAATACTTAAACTATAAACTAAATTTTTTAGATATTTATATACTAAATTTGTTGAAAAAAAATTATTTTATTATTAAAAATTATTTAAACTATATACTAAAATTTGTTAAATACATACTGCGTTGGAATTATAAAAGTTCTTGATAAAAAATGCATTATAAATAAATTATGTAATTATTAAAAATAAAAAATAATATTTAATCCGGAACAAAAAATATAAATTCAAAATCTTATAAATAACATGAAAATAATATTCATATGAAATAATTTTGAAAATGTTAATGTAAACTAAATATATAATTAATTGAAGTATGTGAATTAAAAGTATTAAATTCCAGCATAATTTCGAATAGTACAAGGAGTTAAAAATGTAATAACGTTTTGCACTTTTTTTTTTTTTTTGAATTTATTTATTATTTTCCATTAGAGTCCTTAAAAATTAAATTTCGTATTTTCATATGCCAACATAATTTATATCGGCTCGAATAGCTATACCCTTTTGAAGTTTCTTCTGGTCAACATTTGGAGGCTCTAATCGATGTTCAAAAAATAAATAAAATAAATAAGTTACTTAATTTAACTGGGCTTTTGTCTTGCAGCTGGCAAAAGTTTTGCAGAAGCCGAAAAGGAGTTTGTGAAAATTTGAGCATAAAACCATTTTACATGATGCTAACCACAGCAGCAATGTTGGAAAACTACGAAAAGCAGCAGCGGCAGCAGCAGCAGCAGCTGCACCACTCAACCAACCACGGCCACCCACAGCGGACCGCCCACTCCAACGAACGCAACCAAGAAAATTCTATATAAAGGCACAAAAGACGTCAGCAATGTCTACAACAGCAGCAACACCAACAACAACAACAACAACAGCAACAATAGCAACTGAAGCGCCAACAACAAAGGACATCAATAAACAGTGCAAAAGACACTCGCCAGAGCCTGAGCCTGAGCCAGAGGCAGAGAAGATGGGGCACAGAACAACAGAGGACATGGGAGTCGCAGGAGTCGCAGGACTCGAGTCTTGGGTGCGGCCCATAAAGCTTCCGGCCAGAGACTTTGCTGCTGCTGCTTCTTCTTATTCTTTTTTTATATCGAGCTAACGGGTTAAAAAAAACCGGGGAGCTGTACGAAAACATACGTCAACGATGCTTTATTGAGTGAAACAAACACAGGGCGCTAGCTACGTCCCCCCCTCCCTGAAGCAACCCCTAGCTAGGACATTTCCCTAGCCCCATCCCTGCGCTTAACCCATTTGTTGTTGCTGGTTTTTGGGGCCAGTGTCAAACAATTTTAAAGTTGTGCGGTTACTTAAGCAGCGAGCCTAACTGTTATTGCCCCTACCCCCAGCCCTGGCCCTGGTTCAACTACCCCCGCGCGCCATTTCGCCACAACGCGCAGACAAACAAAGCGCCCCGAGCGGGATTTTAAAAAGCACTTACGAAAAGCTACCAAGCATGGGACTTACGCTTAGGCAGCTGCCTTGCGATGCGGCCCGTCAGGGGGTAGCTACCCCCAGCTGCCTGCTGGCAAATTTGCAAAATATTGACAGGCGCAATGGCGGGCAGAGCGAACGTCTTGGCCGGGCATAATTTAATAAATCAATATTTTATTAGCTGCCATGTGGAAGCAGCCTGACAATATGTGAGAGAAACACAAAAGAGATTGAGAGAGATAGAGAGAGAGAGGGTGATACAGGGTGGTATGGGCGATTGCCTTGAGGTGTTGCTGGGCCGTTTGTTGCTGACGCCAACAGGTAGGTGACGAAATTTATAAGCAGCTGTTGCGATTGGTGCGCAAAAACGTGTAAGCCTTTGTTTGCCACAGATAAATTGATAACGAAAATAATCGATAAAATAAGGTATCGATATTTAGCAAATATATAGTGGCTATCGAAAGAAAATTTGTAGGGAAATGTATTTATAATATTACAAGACATACGATATGATATAATATGAAAAGGAGATATTCAGAAGATATTCAGTAAGCGATAAGCTTAGTAAAAACGAAAAAAGAACTATGGACAAATAATAATAGTGTGAATAACTTGGATAGATGAAATTTAATTTTGTAAAATGTTAATTTAATTTTAATGAAAGCTGCATATTTAAAGCACATTCCAAAAATGTTATGTGTAGGACCTCAACTATGCAAGAAGTAGAGCGATAGAGAGTGTGTGAAAGGGAGAGATATGCAGAGAAGAGCACCAATGGAAGGAAATAGAAGGAAATAAAGAGATAGGGAGCAAGAGAGAGAGAGAGAGAGTGTGTGACAGAGTGTGTGTGAGAGAGAGAAAAAGTAGAAACAGAAGGCAGGAGACAGAACGAAATAGATAGAAAGAGAGAAAAAGAGTGCGAGAATGCGAGGCAGAAAAAGTTTGAGGCAGGGAGAGGGAGAACAGGAATTAACGAGAAATAGAGAACAAAATGAGAGAGCGGGAGAGATAAAGAGAAGAAGAAACAAAACTTATAGAAGAGAGAGAGGTACCCAATTTAAAACTACATTGAGAGGTGAAGCAAAACGTATATGGAGAGCGATAAAGTTTTACTGAGGGGTTTGCTGAGGTATTAGGTGCGAGAAATATAGAGAGAGGTATATAGATTAGGTTCCACATAACTAATCTCCAGAGCAGAGTGCAATGCCAACTATGCACATTGAAAGACTTGAGATCCTTCTCTCTTTACATCGTCATCCCATTACATAGCTATTGTAGTTTCCATTTGCTCTAATCTATATGCTTCGCTTCGATATCTTTCGCCTTTTATTTCTATCTGGCGTAGCCCAGATCCCAGGCAAATGAAACACATGTCCAACTGCAGTTGACAGGCGAGCAGAGAGCCAGCAGCAACAGTCGAGCGGGTCAATAGGACAGGACAGAGGACAGGACACGACGGAGGACAGGCTTATCCATGTCTCTAGTATATACTGCGTGGAGAGCCTTTCAAACGAGATGAGGACGAGGAGGACGAGGGTGCTGAGGACGCTGATGCCTGCAGCAAACGCATTGCAAATGGACCAAAGAGAAAAAAATATTTTTCACAATTTACTTGATGTTGTTGCTGTTGTTGGCGTCGCTTAACGCACTCAGCAAAGTTGCTGCCGCTGCTGCTGTTGTTGTTGTTGCTGCTGCTGTTGTTGTTGCTGCTGCTTCTTTCATTGCTTTTTTCTTTATGACGCTAATGTCCTTAATTCGTCAGTGTTAACCTAATTTCAGGCAGTCGAGCCGAGTCGCCTCGACTCGAGCAGTCAGTCGCTAGGCGAGGCAACAAAGTTCGACGACAGGAGGCGGGAGGCGGGGCGCAGGAGGCAGGAGGCAAATAGAAAGAATTATGCCAAGAAAGTTTTCTATTTTGTCGCAGCGGCAAAAGTTTTGCGGCCAATGCGACGACACACACACACACACACACATGCACACAAACAGACATACGCACACACGATATATCCTGGGCATGTCCTTTGTGTTTGTGTCTGCGCCTGCAAGTCTCTGAGCTCTGCGCATTCCCAAAGGCTATATAAATCATAATAATTTTGCAATGTAGCAAATGGCTAAAGGAGCGGCAGCATTCTCCATGTCGCATATCCTTGTGGCATGTCCTTTATTTGCTACGTGTTGATGTCCTTTTGATGGCACTTCTTCTGGCCAGCCTCAGCTCCGCTCCCGCTCAGCTCCCGCCCAGCTACAGCTACAGCAAAGGCCTCCTGGGCAAATGACTGGCCACAAGACAAGCAAAGCAAACGCCGCAGCGAGCCACGATCCATCCACACGAAAGCCCCACCGCCCCACCGCTTCGCCATCGTCCTTTTCATCCGGCTCACTTGGTGCGTGCGTGCGTTTGCGTGTGTGTGCGTGCCGCCTTGTATTTGTAATTCGTGGCAGCATGTCCAGCATAAAAATATACTTAAGTGATTTCTCTTGATTCACTTACATAGATTTGGGTTACATTTCTATTTCTATTTTTATTTCTATTTCTTTTTCTGTTTGTGCCCCCATCGGCAAATAAATAATTTTTATGTTTGAATGTCCTGGCCAACGTTGCCATCCTTGCGTCCTTCATTTAATTTAGCTTAAAAGCGCCAAAAGTTAAGCTGTAATCATTTAAATGATTTATTCAGCTTGATTTTCATATCACGGCTCGCCGCTTGTCAGCTAGTCGACCCACCCATCCTGCCAGTCAGCCAGCCTGGCTGTTGGCAAATCCATACCACAGCTCCATCCACATTTACATTTTCGGTTTTCCCTTGGGGTCAGGCCATAGATTGGGGACATTCTCAATCATAATTTGTTGGTGTCACAATGATAATAACAGATTTATATTGCGCATACGTTGTAAAAGGTGCATTTTTATGTTCATTTCTTGGGGTCTGCTTTCCCCTTACCCTGCTGCTTCTCCTTCTTCCTCTTCTTGGCTCTTTGGCTACGAATTTCATGTAAATTTTGGAATATTCGCCAAGAGCTTTTGGAATACCAAATATAATTTCTAGTTCAATGAGAAGTTAGCTCGAGCGATTGCAGGAAATAGAAAAAGAGTGCAAATATATGAATTTTTATTTAGAAACGATTAAAAAAACTTCATGAATGTTAGTTAAGATATCATACTGAATCTGAGTTCTGAATCTAGTTACATATATATATGTTTATTTTCGAATGGCTGTTTCTCTCTGCTTTAGCGTAATTTCTATGGAACGAAATAATTTTGTTATTTTTAATAATATTAAATATATATATATTTTTTTGCATTTTAATATATTTTACTTAAAATTCTCACATAATATTTATATTTATTTTTATATTATTTATTTATATATAAAATATTTTTTCATATGTTCACTTCTTACATATGTTTTTTATTTTTTGTATGTGTATTTATTTTGTTATTATTATTTGTTTATTTATTTTTTTTTAATTTGGCTAAACCATATTTTAAGCATAGCTCGACAGTATTGAGAGCGATCCAGTTTTAAGATATATATGATATATAAAGGGTTGTTTCGATACATTAAGTGTTATTTATATTTTTATAATTAATTGTTCAATATATTTTGGGCTTCCCACAATTTATCCATATAGATGATTACATTTTTAATAATAACTTTTTTTAAAGTCTCATAAAAATCTGGAAAAATATAAATTAATGTGTATTTATTTCTTAAAAGGTGAGATAAGCGTGAGTCAACTTAGGTAAAAACTAAAACTATAATTGTATAGCCTATAAAAGAACAGAAAATTATTACAACCTAATGGGGGTATTTAATAATAATATATAATAATATATATATAATAATATATAATGTGATATTGAACTCAAGCAACTGATCGGAGAACAGTCAGAGCGAAATAAACGATCTCGAACGAGCTCCCTGAAGAATCCATGCATTCAATTGCAGTCTGAGTTTTTGCTTCATATTCACACTTATCGAGAAATCTTTATTCTTTATGTGTAGTTTTTATTCATAGAATTAAAGCAGAATTCATTCAAGTAGTAGCACGATATATCTATCATCTCCCACTCGCCTCTATCCCATCCGCATCTAGATCACTTTTGCCTCACAATTTAACCCTTTCTCCATCAAACACTAAACAAATACCAAATATGCTTTCAACCACTGCACACGCTTGCAATTTATTGAACGAACTCTCTAAGCTGTTCTCTAATTAATTGCGAAATGTATATAAAGCTGACTGCGCTATGCCAATATTCGAAATATGCAAATAAACTGATCGAAAAGGGGAAACAAAGGCAAAACCCAAAAAACTTTGGCAAACAAAAACGATTTATCCTTGACCTCAGTTCGGCAAAGCGACGTCGTCATTAGATGATTTTTGCGCTGCATAACAATTTTTAATTGTTATTTACTCTATTGTTCGTATTGTTGCTGCAAGAGACCCTGAGGCAGTTGCATCAACAGCAGCAGCAGCAGCAGCAGCAGCAGAGGCAGAGGCAGAGGCAGCGCTAATGACCAACTTTTGCCAAGCAACAAGCGCAACAAAAAAATCCGTAGCATACATTTTGGGGCACTGTGTTCTATTCGCTGCTGTTGCAGCAGTTGCAACTGTTGTTGTTGTTGTTGCTGCTGCTGCTGCTCCTGCTGCTGCTAGTAGTCGTCGAAACACTCAAAACCCATTAGGCAACACTTTATGCTTAGTTTGAAGTTTGAGGGCACAGCAAATACGCAAAAAAGAAAACAGAAATCGTAAAACAAAAAAAAAATATATGAAAGAAAAAGCTGATTGTAAATCCTGAATATTCAATGCTCTTCATCAGATTTCTCGTATATATGCAGATATAGAGTTTTTATTGACTATATAAAAATATATTTAATAATATAAGATTAAAGCTAAACTAAATATTAAATAATGGCAACTAAAGTCATAATATGATTTAAAAAAAAAAAAAAAAAAAAGCAAAAAAATCATGAGTTAATTAAAAATTGAAAAATTACATTTTAAAAGAGGTAAAGTATATTATATAAATTATACTATGTTTAACATAACTATATTTTGTATAATGCTATTATTTATTTAAATTGGGAGTTTGAACTAATTTTTGGCTTGACTCTTTCTATTAGCAAGTTTTTCTATTCAAAAAAAAAAAAAAAAAAAAAAAAAAAAAAAATACCAAAAAAAAAGTAAATAATAACTAAATAAAAAAAAAAAAAAAAAAATAAATAAAATAAAATAAACAACTTTTTAGTAATATTATAAAATAGCACAGGAAACATATTAAAAGCATATTTAACTTATATCTTGCAAATAGCTAAGAAATATATTTGAATGTATTATTTCACTTAGAAACATTCCAAAGATCAGCCTTCATATGGTACTCAATGATGAGTTAAGAGTAATATATGAAACATGTAGGAAATTTCATTTAAAAAATATATTCTCCAAGGCTTCAAGCTTCTTGCCAAATTTTGAATACCCTTTACAAGTGATTTAAGCAAGCAAACAAAATCCAAAATATATATGCATGTATATATGTACATATATTTGAAACGTGGTGACTGCCAACTGTATTTAGCATATTAGCAGCAATCAGCGAGCAAGAGAGAGAGAGAGAGAGAGAGAGAGAGAGAGAAGACGATATGAAAAACGAGTGAGAGAGAGATAAGTTGGGCTAAAGTTGTGTATTTGCAGCACTCTATAAAAACGTTGCCATAGTTGTACAACCGACACATACATCCATACACACACACACACACACACATGCCGAAAGCATGCTGTCTACTTAACAGTCGTTGCCGCAGGAGGCCTTCGAGGGGGGCGTGGCAGCGTCATTTAAAATGCAATTGGCGCGCAGCAGGGGCCGCGTACACAATGCAAATGAGTGCCACGCCCCTCAAGGCCTACGCACGCACGCCCAAAGTTATTCTCAAGTTGCAAAGAGAGCTGCTGGGAAAGGCTAGGGGAGGGGGATTAGTGAGGATTGAATGGGATGCGGGCGGGGTGGGGGGCGTAGGTGCACGGATGCAGATCTTGTTCTGGCAGCTGCCGTAGGCGTTGCGTTTACATTGAAAATTACCCCACTTACTGTGTTGACGAAACAGCTGATGAGCGATGGGACGCTGCGAGCAATGGGGACAATAGCTAGAAAGAGGGGTGAGTAACTGGGGGGCATTGCATTGGTGCAGTCAGGGGCAACACACAGCAGCTCAAATGTCTTCAAGACACAATTATTTGAGTACAATACAAGGTATTGGGATATTATTTAAAAAATACATGAAACTAAAATATATACAAATATAAAACATTAAATTATTATTATTAAGGAAGTAATTAAAAAAATATATATATTATTATTTTATTACACTTTATTGACTATAAATAAAATATTTTTTTAAAAATTTATAAATTTTAATTGTTTTAATAAAAACATTTGTAATAGATAATAATATATATAAAAACATAAGAGAAATTTATATTAATTAATATATATTTATATTTTTATTTTTTTTATTTATATATTTTTATATTTATACATTGAAAAATCATAATTGTAAAATCATAATTTAACTTAATTTTAATTTTTAATTAAATTGCTGATATATTTATTTTCAAAAGTGATTTATGAAACTTAAAATTGTCTTTATTAATTTTATTTATTTGATATGAAATTATTATTATTTTTATTTAATTGTTTTTAATCTACTCTTATTAATTTTCAATTTTAAAATCAACTTTTCACTTTTATAATAAGGCTCCAGCTTATTAAATATTTATTGCAATTTTTACAGCTGCTTAACAGGTAATCAGATTTTTAAACGCATATTAATACAATTTGCTCCACTGTGCCAGCGCACTGCGTCCATTGTGCAGTTGGTTTAAGTGGTGCAACCGCAGCGCAATGCTTTTGTGGCCGTTGCCTGCCATGTGTGTGTGCGTGTTAGTGCGTGTGTGTTTGTGTGTGTGTGTGTGTGTGGCGCACGCATATTAACATAAATCGAATGTGACGCAAAGGACACCGACGAAATGGCGTGAAGACCCTGACGACACCGCCAACGACGATGACGACGACGAGTCCTTTGACACTCGCAAATCACTCAGCGGCATGATAGATGGATGATCCACCAAACAGTCTGCCCCACACGCACACACACGCACACACACGAATAAGGGGAGAAGGCAATGCAAGGGTTGATTCGCTGGCAAAGGGTCGGGACCCGCAGCGTCATTTAACGCAATAGCGCCAACTATAAATTTTAAATTAATTTTGAAGTGGAGTACAACAACAACAGCAGAAACAACAACAACAATAGCAACAACAACAGCAGCAAGCGTTGAAGGCTGCACATCAACGTCTGATGGCAGCTCTTACAAGGCAGGGGCTTAGCCGTAAAGGGACGACAACCAATACACACACACATACACAGACACACACACATACACAGACACACACACGCACACACACACACATACTCACTCCGTGACACACGCATTTTATTGCGCGTCAGTCAGCCTCCAACTGACAGCAAAGGGCAACTGGTTTTTGGCTGCCTCTGCCTCTGCCCCTGCCTCTGCTACCTTTGCCCCTGCCTGTGCTGCTGCTGCTGCTGCTGCTGCCACCGTGTTGCTGTCTCGCCTCTGTTCTTTAACGCTTTGTTGTCTGTCATTACAAGTGCATAAATTATTGTAACCACATTTGGCTGGCGTCAGTTCCCATTGACGACGCTGACGACGATTGCGATTCTGCAATGCATTTGCCACAAGCTGGGGCAAGGCGGGAGTTATGGCTGGCTTTGGAGTTGGCTTTGGCTCTGGCTCTGGCTTTGGCTTGGAGTATCAACAGCATGTCCTGCAGCTGCAACAGTTGCCAGTTGCGCTGCAGTTCTCGCCTGATGACATGACAAAATATTTTCCCAGGCGTCTTTGTGTGAGGCGCGCGCTGGGGAAGCCCTTTACCTACAGTTGCTTTTGACTTTGATGCCAAAGCCACACCCACACACACACACACATGGTCTATCACGCCCCTACACGCCCACTATGGCCATGTTGCCTTATGACCTTTATGCAATTGCATTCTGCGTCATCGTCGTTGTCGTTGTCAGCAGCTGCCATGTGCGAGTGTGTGTGTGTGTGTGTGTGTGTTTGTTTGTCTACTCACTCTTTCTTGCTTTCTTTTGTTTTTCAGCTGTCTCATGCTGTGAGCTTTTCCTGCTGCTCCTCTGTTTTTTTTTTGTGCATTTCATTGTGGATTCTATCATTTTCTACTCGCATGCTTCAGCGATTTTTGGAATTTTCAATTTGTTCAGACATTTTTCGGAGCGCTCAGCGCAATAGAAAGAGATGCGGCACACATGCTGTAACAGAGACACATACAGAGTGAGAGAGAGAGATAGATGGCGGGTTGTCTGTAAAGGAATTTTATTCATGCAGTTGCGCTCATATTAGTGCATAATTTTGCAAGAAATAAGTAATAAAAGTTTCTTATTTTTTTAATTTTTTGATTGAAAGAGTTGAGAAAGATCGAGAGAGAAAGAGACAGATATATATAGGGAGGGCAGAGATAAGCAGGGATACAGCGAGTAATATGGAAATCTAAGTAGTGGCAAGGAGACTGAGAGTGATAGAACGAGAGACAGAATGGAGAGTGTGGAAGAAAGATAGAAGTATAAATGAAGAATAAGGAGAAAAAATAATAGTGAGAGTGAGAGACAGAATAGAGAGAGTAGAACAAAGACAGGAGTAATAATGCGAATGAGAAGGAAATTAAGAAACAGAGCCGATATGAGGATAGCGAGAAGGACGAGGATATTAATCATGTCAGAGTATCTATTCCAAGCAAAATGAAAAAAATTAAGGTGAGAAATTCTATTTTACTGTTATTATTATTATGATATGTATTATATTAGTGTAGAATCCTTGTTACTAATAATAATGAATCAAACTTATAAATAAGTAATATTAAAAATATAAGCCTATTACAATTCTGCATTTAGTATAATTAACAAAGTATTTTAATACTTACCAGACACAGAACAAGAAGAAGAAGACGCAGAGCACTGCCCCACACAACTGATCACCAGGTGGTCCCCAAATCCAACTGAAGAAACTAAGCAATAGACCTCATTTTATATGTAGGTAGGGCGACCCACACTCACAACGTAAGCCGATCGTGCTCGGGTTTGAGTTTGAGTTCGAGCTCGACTCGAAGATAAACATTCGTTGTTTCTCGTGTAATTTAACTAATTTTAATAGCATACTCGAGTATACCCGAAGAAACAAGAGCTGCACTCACGTATACAACTGAAATGCTCTCCTTCAGCTTTGCTGCTTCTATACTTCTATTCTATTTCTATTATTTCTCCCTTATAATTGATGTTAGAGGTCCAATCCTAAATTTAGCTGGGAGAACAGCCAAATTGATAATTAAATTTACATCGGATCAGCTTATTGCTTCTCAACAATCATATATATAATATATGGACTCTGTCAGGCCTTTATTTATCTATTATATATGCTTATTATATAATTTTATTTATATTCATTATAATATATGTGTTTTCATTAAGAAAAAATGTAAAAACATATTACAATAAATTCTAAATATTTATTTATATTTTATTATGCAAACTAAATATTTATTTATATAATTTTGAAGTTTTAAATTCTTTTATGAGCCATTTTGATTTCAAATTTTATAAATTGTTTAAAAACTTTCTATCAAACTTCGTGTATAAATTTATTAAATTTTCAACAATTGCTAATCTGTTTTTAATTTTTAATTTTTTACAAAAATTTTTGGCCAACTTGGCCAAATTGACAGATTCTTTAATATTTTATATTAATGTGTGCATGAGGCAATCCACTTGGACACTTTAATTCCCCATGTATTAGAGCCCATCTATACCGCAATGAAACCTAATTTCGATATGCCAAAATTTGTTTGACTTATTAACCAAAACTTTGGCCAACAATTTATTGCTAGCCGCGCGCACACACACACATACACACACACACACATAGAAATTTGGCAATTTTTATTTTAAGACAAAACTTTTGACATTCAATATAGCCAAAGTTATATTCGTATCAGCCACGCCCTGTCACGCCCACCCCTATCCCGCTCTCTCTCTCTCTCTCTCTCTCTCTCTCTCTCTGCTACAGCTGACCTCTGTCAATAATAAAACGCTTGATAAATGCTTAGAGAATATATCTATATATATATATATATTTTACATGCGAATTAACGCAATAAATTTGATTCAAGATTCACAGATTCAAACCAGAAAATAAAGAAGCCAACGCATGAAGCGAACATGAACGCAACAACAACGACAACAACAACAACAACAACAATAAACTGAGTAAATCGTTGGCCAAACAGAAGCAAACTTTGATTGCGAAACACATTTGTGATTTATTTGAGCGCACATTTAACAAATTGCCTTCACTGAAATATGTACATACATACATACATATATAAGGAGTGTGCAGTGTATGTATATAGCATATAAATGTGTATTTATTTATGCGTGGGGCTACTTAAGCCATTAACCAAACGCTACAGTTGCCCAATCCCCGCCCCCATCCCTCGCTTCTGCCCTCGAGCAAGATGCTCGGCTCAAATAACTTGATTAAAAAACCGCAAAAACCTATCGAGTGCCCAATCCGTTGACCACATATACACACAAGAAGGCTCACTGGGCATGTGGGTGAGTGTTAGAGAGGCTGAGCCGACGAAGGGATGACGGGATGCCGAGATGTTGGGCATGGGGTTGGAGTCCAGTGGAGCCCAGTTGTTATGGCCGCCGCAATCCGATTCAATGTGTAATTTAACACGAAATGGGAAGCGATTGGCTGTATATGTGTGCGTCAGTCAATGTGTGTGTGTGTGTGTCAGTGTGTATTTGCTCGCGTAGCTACTTCAAACTGATGAAGGCAGTTGCTGACCAACACTGAACCACACCTGTGGGCGATTCGCTTGCTGCGCCTGATGTAAGCTCTCTCTCCAACACTCCATATATGTGTATGTGTGTGTGTGTGTGTGTGGGCGGGTCTGTGTGCATGTATGGTCTGGCCAAACACTTTCTGGACAGTTTATTGATGTTGTTGGGATTAATGTGGCAAAATGCCATAATCCACTGGGATTTGCCTTAGTTTACTAACAAATGCAAGCAGCAGATCGAGTTAGATATTGAAAATATCCAAAGAGTTTTGTATATTGAATACTATTTGGGTTTAGATTGTGATCGATATAGACTTGAATATATTTAGATACATATATATATATATGTAAGAAATGTAAATTCTAATATTAATCTTTAGTCATATACGAATTTTTGATGGAGATATTTTTATTATTACTTATGAGAGTTTCACTTTTACAGCCATACAAACATTCTGTGGGGCTTTGGGGTTCAAGTTTATGTTACGTTAGGTTTAGGTAAATCTATTTAACAACGGGTAGAGCAGCCATCTATATTGAATTGGCTTTATATCAATTTTAACAGTAAGATTCTAGCAGGATCTCTGATCTCTAGCTAGACTTGTAAATACAGGATCCAGTTTAAATATTAAAAATATCAATTAAATATATCATCTAAATATTATGTTAAATTCTACAAAATCAATTTCCATAGTATAAAATATTATGATTAAGTAGAATAGGATAATGTGACCTATACTTTTAAATTTTAAAACAATAAAACACATCAATTTTGTGTACCGTAAATTGAATAAAAATAAAGTGTCCCATATAAATAGATATCATCTAAATATATTAATTAATTATAGTTTTTAAATTCATATTCATTACGTCTGGTAAAGAAATAAACTGCATAAAAATCATTTCCTTCTCTTTTTAATTAAGTTATAATCTCTCTTCATAAATTAACCCACACTTCGTTTACTCATTTAGCTCAGCTCTACAAAAAGCAGTTTTTTTTTCCTGCAACTTGAAGCCTCTGATTCAATTTTGTTTGTTGCTGCTGCATATTAATACGAAACAGTTCAGCAGCAGACGGTGTTATAAAAAGGATCATCACATTTTATGCAGACCTTTTCGATTAAAATGTGTAGCATACTTCTCAGCGCACAAACATTTACATGCAGCATGTGGCCATAAATAGAGCGAGTGGTGAGCCATTCCCCCCGAGCTCCCACCTCTCCCGGAGAGCACACACACAAATAATTAAGTTTTTGCTCTAACTTTTTTCAACTCTTTGTCACCCGCTCCACAATCTCTCTCTCTCTCTCTCTCTCTCACGCAACTTGACAATGGGCAAAAACTTTTGCATTTCATGCACTGCATTCATTCACATTTTGTTCCACTCTCTGGCCACCTATCTCCCTCTCTCGCTCTCATTCTCTCTCTCTATCTATCTCTATCTGTTGTCTCTCAGAGCTGCATAAAATGTTTGTAAGTGACGTTGAAATTGAGACACTTGTCGCTTAATTGTTTTTCGAGTTTTGCTAGCCAAAAAAAAAAAAAAGAAAAGAAACGGAAAATAAAAAAAAAAGTACAGAACTGAATCCGGAATAAAACTTGTAATAAAATAATAATAAAAAACATTAAGCGAATATGTTGGCCTGAGTTTCCATTTCCATATCGGCCCCTGCCCCACCTATCCCCTCCTCCAATCACTCCCTACAGTTTTTGCTGCCAGTTGAGAGAAATTGCACTTGGCAAGCGAATTCTACGCGTGCCTGGGACACTGAAAGGGTGTTTGGGATTTGCTTATGCATGCTTTTGGCCTGGTTTGCTTCTCGGCTCTGTGTTTTCTCTTTCTCTTCTTGTATTCTTTTTTTCCTTGGGCGTTGCTGTAGATTATTTTAAGTAATTATCAAGCGATTTGCACAACGACTCAAGTGCTCTCAACTCAAGAGCTGCTCTCATGTGGGCAGCCAGCACGGGGCGTGGCGCAGTCTCTGCATTAATTAAACATGCAAAACTCGCCTGTTAAGTGGAAATTAGCAAGCTATTTGCTTAATGCTCAATGTGACAATTGCAACGTTTTGGGACACACAAATTATGGCAAAAGTGAAGTAAGAAATTAGTTTTGCTGATTTTCTCTTTTTCAATTTTTTGTTTTTGTTTTGGGAAATGCAACTGGAATAACAAAAGCTTAGTTATATATATGGGGAACATTGCTTGAATAAATAATTAAAAAAAAAAATGTATATTTGGGGTTTCATTTTTAAATGATATAATATACATATATATATTTTTATTTTTTATTCCAGATTAAAGAAAATTTTCGTGTGTGCCCAAATTCTAAGTAATTTATTTTATTTATTTATTTATTTATTTTCTTGTGTACATGTTTATATATTTAAAAAATATTTGATATTAAAACTTGAGAAGTTCTACAATAGTCTATATAATATTTAAATTTTTATAAGGCGTCAACAAATTTGAGTTTAGCGTCGATTTTATGATTTTGTTTTATGATATTCTGAATTTATATTTCGATTAATTTTAGTTCTAATTTATTTAAAATAATGTATATACATATATATAAACCATACTATTTTATATGTATATTAAAGTAATATGTAATATAAATGTATTTTTTTTTCTTCTTTATTTTTCCTTTTTTTGTAAGTCATCAATATAACATATATAAACGCTGATTTACTTATTTTCACACGCTCCACTTGTCAAATAAACCCAAAGCAATTTGAAAGGGTTAATGAACCATTAAGTATATCTGCAATATGTGACCCAAATGTGCCTTTTGACTAATTTCATTATGACAGTTATAAAGAAAACTCATGCGTCTCACACACACTCACATAGTGATAGATACGTGCTGTGGCATACTCGCTTTACGCAATACATTAAGGGACAAGGAACTGCCATCGGCATTGACTGTATCCTGTAGACAGTGACGACAACTTTGTGATATGTGAAATTGCGGCCTGGGCAAACATTTTATAATTTTGGTGCACGGCGCATAACATAAGTCAGCAGCAGCTGCAGCAGTAGCTACAGGCAGCGAGAGGCAGAGTGAGAGAGAGAGGGAGAGTGAAAGAGAGAGCTCTAAAGTGGCAGCACTTTGAGCTGCCATGTAAGCGGGCCCTGCAACATGTCAGGACACTGGGCACAACAGTCAGCCGCATCAGACAAGTCTGTCACTCAGCATGCTAGTCGCTTTACCCCCTCATCCCTCGCTCCTCTCTCTCTCTCTCTCTCTCTCTCTCTCTCACTCGATGACTGTTTCTCTAACTGTGACACTCGGACCGACCGCAAATGATTTTGCAGTTGACAGTTGTCTGTTGCCATTTGGGGAATTTAGTGTTAATTATGGTTGTAATAAACTATACAGCGTAAAGCCAGACACATGCCAGGCCATATCGAATGCCATTCCCTTTTCTGAATGGACTTCAAAATTGGAGAATTTGTCGCAACCATTCAAATAAGGCAGCATGATGTAAATTATGCCCTGTAGCTAATGTAATAGGGAATGCCTATAATAAGAGTCGAATTGACTATGCAAGTGTGATGTCATTTTTGATAAATGTTCTTAATATAATTATAAATAATTTGTATTAATTTGCTCAGGATTTTAAGAATATTTAGGTATTGAAATATTTAATTGGTTTTGATAGGTAATTAAAAATTATTTATATTTTTATATATATATAAAAGAAAAATAAAAAAAACAAAAAAATAAAAACAAAAAAACAAATATTAATTCCGATTAATATTATATAAACAAATAAAATTTAATTATATACAGTCGACTCGTTATTTCGAAATTCAAGGGACTCTTAAAATATTTCGAACTATCGAATGTTTGAAATATTAAATGGTTCGAAATTTTAAGAGAAAATAAATAAAGCTTCGAATTATCAAGGGTTTTTATTTAACGTAATGTACAAATGCTCAAATTAATTAAGCTTTATAAAGAACGCATTTATACAGGTTTGCTTCGAAGCACATTTCTTCTGCTTAGACTTTTCAATAATTTTGTTAAAGACAAAAAGTGCCTGATATGCTTTGTAAGTTATCCAATGAGGCTCTTGCTACCTTAACTGACACCGTTGCCAAAGGCTCTGATGTATCGTCTTCATCTTCATCGATGCTCTTTTCATTCGTATCTGTCGCAGATAAAATTTCATCATCGATTAGGGATCCTGAAATATCCACTTGAACATAGTCTTTTGCAACTTCGCTTTTCTTCTCACCTCCTTCTACTTTTCCAATCAGTTTGTTCTTTTCAGCAATCGTCAAACTTTTATACTTTTTAGGACTCATTTAATTAAAAATTTTAATATGTATACTAACGAAGCGATTCGTGCGGAAGCGAGCATCAAAATGTGCCTATGTTTTATGCGTAACACGCAACCACGCACAGTAAAGTTAGTTTCAGGGGAATCCCAAAATTCAAATTCAAAGTTCTTACTTCGAATTGTCGAGTGTTTAACCATATGAGTACGAATTACTGCGACTTAGCAATGATTTTTTAGTTTGAATTACTGAGTGCATAAAAATGTATGGACTTAATTCGAAATATAAAGAGATTTTGTAGGGGACTCGTGATAACTTTGAATTAATAAGAGGTTCGAAATACCGCAGGTTTGAAATAACAAGAGTCGACTGTATTTATATATTGTTAATATCTACATCAGATTAATATATTTTTTTTTTATGTGAGCAGGGGAAATATATATTAAAAAATATATTTTTAAATTATTTTCCAATATAAATATAAATATGTAAATATAAAAATAGAATTTTTTTTTCCATTTATTTTCCATTTTATTTCGCTTTGATTGTGCAAAGAAGCCTTAGGCATAAGAAATGGTAATATCTATGGCATCTTCCAGTCTGGTATGCTTTTCTATCACATTCCGAGTTGTTAATTAACTTATATGTAAATTACAAATAGCAGCTATTGAGAATATCAAAGCATTTCCAGTTGCCCTTCGCATGTAATGTTAATGAGTGAAATTTTGAGGCAAGCCAACTTGTATGGAACGCAAGGAGTTTTTCAATTATTTTTAAATGATTTTTTGACGAACAATTACATGTGGCAGAAGTTAATTAACATGTACATATGAAAAAGCACAATGAATCAGAGGAAATAATTTGTTAAATGTTTTCTCATTACTTTGAATATTGTTCAAATATTTTTAATTAGTGAATTTATGTATAAAAAATTTATATTTTAAAAAATAATTTAAGTATTCGAAAACAAATGTTAAGATTATTAAAATGTATATAATAATATTACTTAACAAAATTTAATATTTATTAAAAATTAATTGTTTTTCCGTAAGGTCGGAAACTATATATATATATATATATATATATATATATATATAATTTTCCCATAACTGTCTGCATAGTCTTTTCTATCTTTTTCTATTCCCTTTTCCTTGTATTCTTATTATCACATATTTACCCCTTTCTGTCTGCATTCCATTCTCCCTCTGCTTCTCCATCTCCTTCTGCTTCTACTTCTCTTCATGTCTATCCCAGCCTATTCATATTCCTATCCTATCACGCAATAGCTAATAGCCATTACACATTTACTCACTTTTCTAAATGCTCCACTCCATTATCTTCTCTAACCAGTTTTTCCTGATTCTTCATCTTCTCCTTCGGCCTTTAGGCCAACAATTATCACACAAAGCTCTAACAATTAACAATAGCTTTCGATTGCTTTACTACATAGTCTGGGAATGCGCTCTTATTCCACATTTAATGAGCAATAGCAATCAATAAATGTCTGGCAATGGACTGAACTACATTATCAATTGCAAATGTGTGTGTGTGTGTGTGTGTGTGAGTGTATACCAGGACAACGGACAAATGTTTTGCATCGTAATTATCAATTTCAAGTGCAGTCATCGTAGCTTTTGTTTGCAGCAATCATAAACGTCAGACAGTTTGTGAGTTTCCTTCGGCTTGCTGCTTGCAGCCTATTTGAAGTCCTGTTGCCACATCCTTGCCACATCTCCAGCTGCTTCTTAGCAGCTTGATGACTCAACCGGCTCCTGCTGCTGCTGCTGCTGTCTATTTGCGGTTACGTAACTCAAACTCAATTGCAATCTAAGCGTGTGTGTTGTCTGTGTGCACAGCACATGAAATTGGGCAATCCTTAGTTACCATTTCCTAGTCCCTTACTCACTCTCGCCCTCTCTCTGCCTCTCTCTCTCTCTCGCTCTCTCTCTCTCTCTCTTTCTCTTATACTTTGTCCACTTGTGCTGCTCAAGGAGCTCTGCGTAGCTGTCCCAGTTGCATTATTATTGATTTAGGAAACGTGAGTCATGGTATCCCCATTCCGTTTATACCCTTGTCATATCGTTATGCAATGCAGATTTGTGCCTTTAATTAGGACTGAATCGTGTTTACAAATGCTAGACTCGTAAATACATATACATACGTGTGCATATAGGACTAAGCACACACACACATACAAATATCTATGTGCTCTCAAAGACAAGCAATTAATGGAACGTCTTAGTTTCGGTTGGCTGTTGAGATGTAAACACAACCTGAATAACTGAGGCCATTTAAGAAAATTAGTTTTTGTAAAATAATTTAACTATTAAATGGAGAATACAAAAAAATGAAAGTTTTTATGGAACAATAATATAAATTATATAAAGTTAAATAAAATATCAATTACAAATTCTCTCCCTTAACTTTATGAGGTCAAACACGCCTCCTTTTGCCAGTTACATACATTTTATTAAAATCCATTGACCATGATATATATAAAAAAAAATATATATATATATCAATTATCAACACAATAATCAAGACGTTTCCAGTTATTAAAAAAATAGATAATCTCTACGATTATAATGTCTAATATTAGGTCTATGTATAAAACATTTATTAAAATTTTATTTCCTTGTAAAATATTTACAATTATTATTTTTCTTTTATTTACCAACATATTATTATTTATTAAATACAAGAAAATGATTTCCGATAGTCTAAGTAAATATTATATCATTTTATAATTGTTTAGTATAAATACGAAATAGTCATTCGTAATTCCTTTTATGTTTTCATATGAATATTTAATCCAGAAAAATAGACTAATTAAAAAAAAAATACTTTATTTCACAAATGATAAGGCAGTATTTTTAAGCTCGTACTGTACAGCTTTTACAACTGGTTATTTTTCACATCTTTTTTTTTTTTTTTTTTTTTTTTTAAACATAGTTTTATTGCAGCTTTTGTCTTAAACTCTGTAGCGCATTTATAAGGATACCTACGTTTACTAATTTAGGTCACTTCTCGGGTCCAGGGGGTGTAATCTTTTGGCTTATAAAATGCTCCACTTTAAGCTAAAAGTTTATATAAGTAATCCTCAATCATGTGAGCATTCATTGTAAACATTTTGCCAGACTTTGTAAAGATTTTTTCTCTGCTTGGGTTTTATGCTTAGCAGACTACCTTGAAAATACTTGCCAGTTACAATCTTGGTATATATAGATATAAAGTACAATATATTCGCCACTTTTGCTCCCTCTCTTTCTGTCTCTCTCTCTCTCTCTCTCTCTCTCTATCGCTCTGTCTCTTTCTTTCGTTTTTACTCTCTCAGTTTGTTTGCTAAATGCAAAGTTTTCAATATGCAACGGTTTGTCGCTATCTCAGTTCAGTTTCCCTGTATCTTTCTCTCTCTCTCTCTATCTCTCTCTATCCCACTCTCTCTGTTGTTTTGCTGTGGCCAGGTGTTTTATGGAGAAAAATATTTTCATACATAAAAGTTTTACGACAACAGCGACTACAACAACAACAACAACAACAACAACAGGAACAACTAGAATAGTTACATTGTCTACTTGGGCGCATTTTGTGACTTATGTGCTAGTTGCTTAAAGTAGAAGTATACGCAATGTTGCAAAGTTTCGTTTTTTGGCATTAAGTGGGCCTTGTAAATTGCTGCATTTTGCAGCACTGTAGACCACTTTATTTCAGAGCTATTCACTTTAACTAAGTGAAAAATGATGTGTGCCTGAAGCCAAGGAAAAAGTCAATTGTGAAAGCAAGCTTAATATATTTAGTGTTAAGTATTACGTATTATGCAACACAGGTTAAAAATAGTATTTTAAAAAATTTATGCAAATACAAATATTTATATTGCGTCGGCTAATGAAAGACAGATACCAAAATAAGTGAAGTAGTTTTATCTAAAAATCAAATATATTTTCCAATACTGATTGTTACAGCTTTTATAAGAATATGCCATAAATATATAAAATAGTATCAAATTTTCAAGACAAACCATTGGCGACTAAAAAAAATGTATTAGAATATATGAAATAGTAGAGTATATATAAAATAGTAGAATAGTCAATATTCGTTTTAAAACACTGAATTTTTTACAGCTGTTTTTAAACAAATATTAAATTTTGTTTAACAGCTAATAAGACGTCCGTATAATTGTTCATGATGCTACAGGAGGTTACTTGGAAATAATTATTTAAAAAAAAAAACAACGAACTTAGCGCTCAGAGTCGAAAGCATTTTACAACACTACGAGCTAATGTACTTTACAGCTATTCATTTACCCCACGAATTAGACATGCAAATTTCACACTAAGTGTAAGAAAGAGGCAGAGCGAGAGCGTAGGTATGTCTGAGCGAGCGCATATTGCAGTTGCTGTTCTCTTTGGTGCATTTTGCAGCACTTTCAAAAAATGCTCTTTAATTTAATGGCTATTCATTTAACAAATTGCACACCAAAAAGATGACAGTTCAGTCCAGTTCAGCTCAGCATTGTTCCGCCCATATACACCCCACCCCCTGCTGCCCCGCACCTTATGTTGCTCTCCTTTTTTCTGGCTATGGCGCCTCTCGCTTGTTAACTGAAACTAAACAGTACAAACACGACTGTCAACAACTGTAACGTTTACCGCATGTTACCGCTGCGCAACGTCCTGTGCTGCATGACAGGACATGTTGTGGCTTCTCGGGCTACCACACACACACACACGGGCATGGTAAGAGTATGCGAGAGATAGAGAGAGAAAGGGCACAGCAGCTTTTGCTTGGTTTTGTATGTTTGTTCCATGTGAGTGATAATGCATGTGTCCATATGGGACGCTCCTATCTGGGTTTGTCGTCGGTCAGCAGGCTCGGCTACGCCCTAGCTTCAATACCCTTCCCCCTCTCTGCCCGCCTTCTCAGCTGTCTAATTGTGGAAATGCATTTTGTATGCGCTGCATTCGTAACTGGGCCTTCGAATT
Source organism: Drosophila mojavensis (assembly GCF_018153725.1). Taxonomy (NCBI): domain Eukaryota; kingdom Metazoa; phylum Arthropoda; class Insecta; order Diptera; family Drosophilidae; genus Drosophila; species Drosophila mojavensis. The sequence continues at coordinate 9,357,365 of NW_025318858.1, forward strand.
GGCCTATTGCTAAATAGAACTCGAAGAATTTTGTATTTTTGTCTGTTTTTGTTTTTGTTTTTTTTTTTTTTTTTTTTTTGATTTCGGGTTTACTGCACGTGTCGTGCATATTTTTGGACTGCAATGGAATTTCATTGTTATCATTGAAGCATTCAAAATTGAGCTAGCTTATTTGAGGTGGCTGAAGACATGAATGTATGAAATATATGAAGGAAAATTAATTTATACTAAACTCTAGGCATTCTTATTGCATTAGTTAATAATTCGATTAAACTGAGGTCATAGTTCAATATACTTTAGACTTTTATTATTTTTTTGGTATTTTTGAAAACACTTAATAATACTAATTAAAAATAAAATAATGTTCACCCTACCAACTTTGCACAATCTTTCGCACACCCAAACTTCTACCAAGTTGACCTCTAGCAATTCAATTGCTGCCCCAAAAATGTGCCCAAAAGATAACTTCATATATCATGTGTTAAATGCCTTGGGTTACACCTCTCCGACTGCTAGTTGAACCATTAAATACATAAATTAGACTTTATATGCAACTCAACAATTTCTCTCTATCTCTCTCTCTCTCTCTCTCTCTCTCTCTCTCTCTCTCTCTCTCTCTCTCTCTCTCTGCCACTCACCTCTCATTCTCCCTCTCGTTTCCTTTCAGTGTGTTTGTCAGTTCTGCCGCATTGAGCACGCAATTTATGAGCGCCCAAATTTCATTTGGCACTAAAAAAAAATTTTTTTTTTAAATATTTCTATATATGAGAGAAGAGAAGATAAAAATATAACCTAGAGCATTACAAAAAATATAAGTCATATATGTTTTGGCAAATTTCTGGACGATTATCAAAAACGTACGCCATCTGAGTATGTGGGGCAATTTTTTTTTTGCTTTCCTCTCACAATTCATATTATTTTTGTCTGACTTTATAGAGCTGCATCAATAAATTCAATAATTTATGAGCGAACAATTTGTTGCAGTTGCTGCGATAACAGCTGCTAACAAATATTTAAATAAATGAAATAAAATGCCTTAATTTAAAGTTGAAATGAATGCAAAATAAAAAAAATTACAAAAAATGTTTGTAAAGTTGAATAATTGTCTGACTGCTGCTGCTGCTGCAGAAAAACGAAAAAAATGAAAACAAGTTCGACGAACGACGGGCAGACACAGACCCTCAGCCACGCCCCCTCAAAAGGGCATGCAAACTGTATTATCACCTCAAATATGTGTAATAAACTCCCCAGGGTTCCTGGCAGTGGCACAAAGCACAAAACACACACACACACACATGCAACTATACAAACATGACACAAAAAAAGAGAGAGAGAGAGAAATAAATAAAGAAAGGAGAGCCTTAAAAAACGCAGACGACTCTGTGTGGCATATGGCAACTGGGTAGCTGCCCGTGCCCCCGCCAATCCCTGAGCTCTCGAGTCCAAAGTCCCCTTTCGCTCGGGCCTAAACAGACTGCAACAAAAGGCGCTGCCAATGAAGTTATCAGCGTGTGCCAGACGGAGCTTGGGGAGCAGCCAAAAGCCAAGTAAACATTGAGACAAATAAATAAATTACATTTAAAGGGCCAACCAAAGGCAGCAGCAGCAGCCTGAAGCAGCTGATAGAGAGCAGTAGCATTCTAAGAGTTGAATGGCAGATAAATACGTGAAGTCTATATCAGAGATTTGAATACCGTGTTATATAACAGCAATTAACTGCTGCACATTAGCTGGGCCACGAAGAATAGAAGGGAGAATGTGGCCGGAGCTGCTCGTAGTCATAAAGTCATTCTTACTAGACTTACCCAGAGCAGGTATATCATTGGTGTATTGCACGTGCTTAGGCTTTCTCACTCTCTCTCTCTCTCTCTCGCTCTCTCCCTCTAAGCTTATGCTTTGCAAAAGTAAGCAGAGTAAAACTAAAGTGAACAATGAATGCCTTGAACTATTAAGACAGATGAGAAATATCGATAGCTCAACAATAGAGATAATAAAAAAAAAAAAAAAAAAAAAAAAAAAAAACAATTTCGTTATAAATTATATTCTGTTGAATTTTTATTTTATTTTATTTTATTTTTTATTTGTCTTAAATAATACTTGCATATACAAAAATATACACATTAAATATTCCTATTAAATGAACTATAATAAAATTCAAAATGATATATGACATAGGTAATTAAATCAAAAGAATGATAACTTTTTACTTTAGTTTCATTAAAACCATTTTCAATAATAAACCAAATAAAGTTCAATAATACATATTTATTTTTCATAATTATGTAACAGAAAAGATGCCAAAGAAAGGCCAGTAATTTAATATTTTTACAGTTGCATAAAAAGTAATATAAAAAGACATAATAACACAATATTACATGATATATATATATATATATATATATATATATATATATATATATATATATATATATAAACTTAATATAAATAATGTAAGCAAAATACATAAAATTACAGTAGAATTCCGACAATTCGAAATATCTTTGTTTTTCGATTTACACAGAAATTTAAATTATCGAGAATTATTGAAAACAAATTTCTTTCAAGCGGAAAGGATACAAATTTGTTCGATTTATCAGGAATTTTAACGGGGTACGAGTTGTCGACGCTCGACTGTTATTATATAAGTAATGGATAAAATAATATCATTGGGTAAATAGCTCAAGTTTTATTTTTGTAATGAGCGTACATTGATATACGTGTTTTATATTCATAAATAATATTATATTTTCAGTAAATTATTTTATTGATTAAAATTATTTAATTGAATTTTAACTTTTTAAATTTTAACTTTTTAAAAACAAAACCAATTGAAATTCAAATTTCATTTACTAAGTTAACATTTCATTTATAAATATATGATAAACTCCCGTAAGCCTTGACTTTTTTGTCCAAAAACTAGACTTGAAATTTCGATTCGACACTCGAAAAAACATTTCAATGAACATTTTAGAATTCAAGTATGTCCAAGCCGACAACAATTAAGGATGCCCTGGCGCGCTGGGAGGATCGCACCAAGATGGAGGCCGTAACGGCCCTGGATATTGGCCTGCAATTCCAGTATCCACCCATTGAGAAAATGGATGCGACTCTGAGTACCTTGGTGGAGTGCCAGAAGCTCAGTCTCTCCTCGAATATGATTGAGAAAATTGCTGGCATATCGGGAATGAAGAATTTACGTGTGCTCAGCCTCTCGCGCAATTATCTCAAAAATCTGAATGGCATCGAGGCGCTGGCCGAGACGCTGGAAGAGCTATGGGTTAGCTACAACAATATCGAGAAAATCAAACAGATCGAGCTGATGAAGGCCCTCAAGGTGTTCTACATATCGCACAATCTGGTCAAGGATTGGGCTGAGTTTGCGCGCATTGGCGTGCCGCCGAATCTATCGGACATAACTTTCATTGGCAATCCATTGAACGAGAACATGGATCCGGCTGCATTTGTAGCTGAGGCCATACGCCGTTTGCCCAATCTCAAGAAACTGGATGGCGAGCCCGTCATACGTTAGTTGGGATGTTTTTTCATTAATTTTCATTTTGTTGCATGCACACACAAAGAAGGCGAAAAATAAAAGCAGCAAACCACAGCAGCAGCAGCAGCAGCAGTAGAAGCAGTAGGAGCAGCAACATCACCTGCCACGCCCACACTGTGAACAATGAGCTATGGCAGGTGAGCTATTAGGTATTTGTCTGCTGTAGCAGGCATTGATTTCTGCCCTCTGTTTACGTGTGTGCGTGTGTTTGCTAGAACATTTTCTTTTCAATTCAATATTGCCATTTCTTTTGCATTGCTGAGCACTGAAGTTGCACGAGTGAAAGAGAGAGAGAGAGAGTGAGTGAGTGAAAGAGACGACGTCGGCACAGTTTGAGCATTTTCCAATTTTCATTGCGGTTCTGCTGATGAGCGCCATTGTTTTGCTGTGAGTATTGCCCCATACGGAGCCGGAGCAGGAGTCGGAGCCGCAGCCAGAGCCTCAGCTATGTTGTAGGTGAAAGGTTTTCGCCTTTGTTCTTGCCCATCTTGCTCAACTCGAACCCCATTCACAACTTTTCGTACAAGACAAGCAGAGATCCAATTTTTGTCTAGCATTGTTTGCATATTTTTAGCCTAGTCCAATGTAATGAGCACAGATTTTTGCATACACAAGGAAGGCGTGCCATGTTAACCGAAACACACACAAAAAAATCACACACACACATACAAAAAGTGTTCTCCTTTTGCCTGGCAAATGTCTACCTGTCGTTCACTGGTATTTAGCTGCAAGGGGTAGAGTGCATTACGACCCGAAGTCAATGAGGATTTGTTTAAAATATCCACTTTGTACTCGTACTCTAAAATACACATATACGCCAACAGGGAAACAATTTTAGCAGGCACTGTATGATGGGAACTTTTAAAACAATTTTTGAAGAATTTTAAATTTGCAAATCTTTAAATATTTGTACCTAAATATCTCTTTGCTACATATTTACATATTTATTTATTATTATTTTAATACACAATTGCTCCTGCTTTAAAATCAATATTTAGTGAACAGAAAAGAAGAGAAAAAAAAAAAAAAAACGAATCAATTCAAATCCAAAACAAATTTTTCTGTAAACACATAAAGAAAACATTAAATTTTCTGCTGTCTGATAATTTATGCCATTTCTTGTTTATTTTCATTCATTCTCCTTTTTTTATTTGTGTGTCGGCTGGCAGTGCTTTTATGTTTTTATTAAACGTTATTATCTATTGTACAGATTCACATGGCTATATAAAAGTATTTTAGTTTCGGTTTTGTTTGCCAAGTTGTCTGCTCTTTGCCAACAGCCCTTGGTTTGACCCACCCTTCCGCTGTCTGTGTTTCTTTGATTATTTATGCGCCAAAAACAAATAAAATTCTGGCTTATTGGCCATAGGCAGACAGTCTGAACGATCTGCAGATAGACGCTTGTTCAATGAAGCTGAAGTTTGGCAATTTTCTTTTTTTTTTATTACAAATCTGTCTAAAATATTTTTACTCCTTGCATGCAAACTAATTTCAGGCTATATTCTAAGGAATTAATAGAAATTCATATTTGTATATATGCATGTATAATAGACGGAGCGAAGTATATATACCCCAGCCTTTTTCTCCGGGAAAACTTTGAAATAGGGGAAAAAAATATTTATTTCTATGAATCAATATATTAGTTTATTAATAAAAATAAAAAAATAAAATAAAGTAAAAGAATATATAGATAATAAGCAGAACTATGTAAATTTGAATAAAAAATAAAATATGTTAAGCAAAAATATATACTTACTCGCTGAACAATAAATATACATGTAGAAAATTAAAATAAAATATTCAAAACAATTCTTTTCATTTTTCGTTTTTAAGCTGAATTCCTAAATTTATTACTCAAATTGCTTAGCAAAATATTCATATATATATATAAAATGCTGCTGCAGAGAGTTTATTTGCTTAGCTAAATAAACTGCTATGGAAAATATCTCAATTTATTTATTTATTACATTATTGTTAAGTAAATATTGTTTTCAGCTAGTCAAAATAAATTTGTTTGCAAGCAAAATTTTTGAGAAAAAATAAAGATAGATCTGGTATTTTTGGATATTTATTTTTTTAACACATCCTTTTAGTTTGTTACCTTTAAGCTCTGTTTCATTTGCGGCTGCCTGCTCTTATCATAGCTGCGGCATAAATCACGCGTTTAGCTGCCAAGTGGTTTTTAGAGCCCCGTTTTAGCCGCTTTTGCGTTTAACTGTCGTTTGGGCCACTTTCATGTGGACTGAGCTGCCAGCCAGCTTGGCTAGCCTGAATAGCCTGGGTAGCCTGGATAGCTGGGTCAGAGCGGGCAGCATGGCCAGCAAAGTGGCCGAAGCCAACTGGACAAGCTGCCGGCCAACATGTTTAGAATATATGGCAACACTTTGGCAACACCAGCACAACCCTTGACCACAGCATGTGCAGACATGGACATGGAAAAATAATAAAAACAAAAAGCAAAATAGTAAGCGTAAAACAAAACGAAAGAAGAAGCAAGCACAAACACAGACGATTGCGGGACCACAGCGCAAAAACCACTTCAGCTTGCATTGGGTGCACGCTCGCACGGCAAGTGTTTGTCGGGGCCTTGCCGTTGTCACGGCCAGAGAGTTGCCAGAGTATTGCCAGCAACAGCAACAACAGCAGCAACAACAACAGCAAGAGCACCAATGTTACAAGAGCTTCCAGCCGGCCACTACAAACTTGTAGTATACAATTTCTATAAGCCTTTACATACAATTTGGCATTTGGCATTTGGCATTTTTTAGATTTGTGCCACAATAATTTGTGCAGCTGCTCCTTGGTGTTAGGTGTGCCTGATAAGAGTTGACACTGCAGCAGCAAAAGGTGTTATTGACACGCTTTTGAGAGTCTATTGATTTTACAAGGGGCTGATATAGTTTAGATAAATGATATACTATAAATTGCTATTGAGGTATAGAGTATAATGGCATTGATATCGGTTAGGGATGTCCTATATACGAAAATAATACAAAGATTAACTTTAGAGTACACTATGCAAATTTATTTTGTTTATACATATTTATCAATAATATACATATATTAGTTAAATGAAAAGTCTGGTATGCATCTAACTAAAAATTCATTAAATATACCCAAATTTTAATCAATTACATACTGAATTACATACACAGCTTCAATAATTGTAATAAAAAAATAAAATAATAAATAAAATAAATTGAAAAAAAAAAAAAAAAAAAAATTATTCATCTTTATGCCTATTTTTATAAAAATTGTATCCAATGTATTTTATACATAAATATCTTTATAATAGACAATATTACAACAATATTATTACAGGTTATTCAATGTTTTGACCAGATTTTTTTTTTTTTCAAAGGTATTAGTGTTATTTTATGTATAATGATTTCTTTATTTATTAAATATATATGAATGGTGTTTATGTACGTTATATTACTTTAAATTCATTAAAAGTCTTTAGATTTTCTTTAACATAATGCTATTATGTAAATAGAACAAAAAATAATAATTCATTTAAAAAAATAATAAAAACATCTGTTCCATACAATAAATTTGTTAATTTTATATATTTATTTTTACCATAATTTTTTATTTATTTATTTTTATTTTACTGTTTCCATAATTTTTTATTTATTTATTTATATTTTATTTTTATTTTTTTAAATTTATTTAATTAGTTTTTTTTTTTTTTTTTTAATTTGTTTTTTGTTTTTGTTTTTTTTTTTTTTTTTTTGTTTGTTTTTTTTTTTTTTTTTTTTTTTTTTTTTTTGTTTTACAGAGCACTCTGAAGTCGTTTCCTATTATTTCGAGCATCTTCAGTTGGCCTTCTGAGGTCAAGAGAAACATCGTTTGAAGTTTTGAGCGTATCGCTAGCTAAGTTTTTGGCAGTGGCCGTATCTTTAAGATGCTTTAAGCTCAAACGAGCTAACACGAGTAACAAGCGGCACACATCTTGTGCCTGTCAAAGGCGCATAAATCTATTCAAAGACTTTACGAAAAATCCAGACAAATGCCAGAGATTACAAAAAGATTTTGGCCGCATGATGCATGAGCCTCAACCGAGCGCGTGTGACTGCCTCTCTATCTCCCCTCTCGCTCACTCTCACTCTCTCTATTTATCTGTCTGACTGTTTGCCCCACATACAAATGTAAGCAACAACACACACGTACACACACAGACACACATACACGCAAAACAATTAAAGCCTGATTAATAGTTGCAGGCGGGTCCAAATTCACATTTCTCGCTACCTTTCGCCAAAGTCTTGGCCCAGAGCTTCACTCCTCTCTCTCTCTTACTCTTACTCTTTCTCTTCCACTTACAGCAATTCGCTCCGTCTCGCTCTAGCTGAATTATGACTTTTGCTGGCTTCATTTGGGCTGTTTAGCATACTTTTGGGCGCAGCTATTGTGGGCTCCTTGGGAATGTGTATGTGAGTGTGCATGTCTGTGTCTGTTTGTGTGTGTGTGTGTGTCTGTATTTGTGTGTGTTGGCATTTACGCCCGCGCATAAGTCAAATTGTTGTTAATTTCGCAATGTTAACCCCTTAAAGCATAACGCAGCAGAGACATTACATAAATTCATTTGGCAAGCGGCTTTGCCCCAACGGTTTTCATAATATAAATCATTAAATTTTAATGCTTCCCAGGAGATCAATGAACATGACCGCAAATTATACTGAAGCGTGCTTTCAGCCGCATAAAAGATTTCGCTCTTCTGTACTTTTTTTTTTTTTTTTTTTACATACATATATATAAATATATATATATTTTTGCGCTCGCGTTTGAATATATACATATGTATATATATATTGCATGCATATATACTTTTATACATATGTATATTTAAATGCATTTATGTAGAGAATACACATATGCAAAGTGTTTGGTTTGAAGTTGCGTTTTATGAGTGTTGGCGCCTCGTTGGGCTTTGGCGGTATCGGGAGGGGAGGGCTTTAAGCGAGAGCTTGTTTAATGCAACTGCATGCCACAAAGTGTGTCTGTGCGCGGGCGTACATATGTGTGTGTGTGTGTGTGTGCATTTGTGTGTGTGTGTGTGCATTTGTGTTTGTGTATTTTGGTTGTTCGTCTGCAACGGTTCGAAATAAAAGCACATCAAACTCTTTAAATGCAATTGTAAACTCAAGCAGAATTTTATTGTAGTTTAATGTAGCTTAATACAACATTAGATAAGTTTAGTTTAGTGATATTTGTAAATATATATTTGTAAGTCCTTCTGGGTACATCAGAAGGTTAGGTTCTATATAAATAATCTAATTGTGTTGTTAAGGTATTATACTTGCATTGTACATATTCAGCGCTTAAAATAAATATAAATAAAAAAAAAAGCTTAATACAAAATAAATAATAAATTTAGCCTACTATATAGCCTATGCTACAATAGATATAGTTTTTAGTAATCCTTAGACATACTTAAATTTTCTATTTGAGCTGTCTTAATATATTAAATTGAGAGCGTAAAATCCGACCCCGAAAGGCCAATGCAAAGTGCTCTAATCTTTTCTCCCACGAGCAACTCACTGCAATTACAAAGTCGGTTTGACATACAACTGCATTGGCAATGCCATCTCTCACTCATTTCATTCATTTTCTCTCGCTTGATTGTTGTGCGTCTGAGTGCCCTCACTCAGACCAGCTCAATAAGCTGAATTAGTTTCGCATTCAATTTTCTTCGCTTTAATTTGAATGTGCTTTTTTTTAGCTATTCATGCAGCACCTCTAATGTATATAACTAAGACCCAATACAGCTTTCATATATTCTTAAAATTTTCTGAAAATATTCAGCAATATATGTAACTTTACTCTTGAAGAAATTCTTTCTCAAAATTTATAAGCATGCCAAGAAATGTTTTATGAAATGTATTTCAGCTCAAATATTGTAAAATAATTAAGCTAAATTAGGGGAAATTCCGACTTCCGCTTTATCACAATTTCTCGTACATGGCACACACATTCAAGTTTCAACATAAACAGTCAACACAAACACACTTGGCGCAATGTTTTAATAATCAACAAGAAGTTGCATATCCTTTGCATAAAATGCAGCATAAACTTGCACTTCCGGTTGGCCTTAAGGCGTGCAGCACACACACACACGCGCACTCACACATACATATAGACACGTATAACTGGAAGGGCGCACACAATGCCCAACACATACTCGCAGTAAATCAAAAAAGTTTTCTAGTGCCAAATAGGGGCGTGTCGCACTTGTAGATATTTCAACGGCTTCGGCAGTCGGACCCATTCGACAGCCGTGCCACGCCCACCCTGCCAAAAGGGAGGAGCATTCGCTGGCTGGCTTCAGTCGGCCACTTCTACACGTATTTGACATGAAATCATAAACAAGTTGTGCAAACTTTTCGCCATCTGCGCAACGCCAAGCATTCTGCAGCACAGGAAGTCACATAATCAGAGACACTAAAAAAAGATTTGTATAAATTAAAATATTCGCAGCGAGGCGACGCTTCTCGCATAGATTATGAATGCGACGAAGAGTTGAAGCTCGAGACGGAATGCAGTTGAAGAGAACTATTGTTATGATGCTAGGCGAAGGAGAGAAGTAAGAATAGGTATAGAAATATGAAGAGATATAGGGAGAGAAATAGAGAGAGAAAGACAGTGAGATGGAGAGAGAGAGAAAGGGTGAGACTTGAAGACAAGGAAAAATATAGGAAGAGAAGGATAGGGAGAGAGAGAGAGCGACTTGAAGACAAGGAGATGGAGAGATAGAGGGATAAGAGAGAAGAAGAAGAGAGTCAAGTCAGAAGTGAGGTAAAAGAGAGACAAACACATTAATAGGAAAAAGACACGGAAGAGAATAATAAAATAATAAATGCTGGCAGAGAAAAAGAGATAATGGCGATGTAGAAAGAGAAAGTGAGAGAGGGAGAGAGAGAGAGAGAGTGCGGGAAATCGCAATGAACAAATAAATTTGCGTTTTACTTATTCTTACTCAATCTGAATCTATATTAATTATAGCTCAATAATTACAGGGTATTCATAGGGATTCTCATTCTTCAATCTACAAACCATACCTCTTTTACAGGGTATTTCTGTGGCCACTCAAACACTTATCAACTCGCATGTTATTTTTGCTTGGCAATTATTTACTTCTTATTAAGCGTGAAGATCATATGTTGTTGTTGTTCTTTGAGCTGCTGCCGCTGCCGCTGCCGCTGTTGTTGTTGCTGTTGCTGTTGCCATCCTCATAAGCAGTTTTTCGCATTTAAATATTAAAATTTTGTTTTTCTGCCGAAAGGAGGAGCGTTCATCGTCTCAGCTGCCTGCCTCAGCTTTTACATTTGCTGCATAATAATAAACTTCCGTCTTGCTGTTGGCCTACATGGCGTATGTTTAATTTCCGGCATTGCGTATACGCAGCGCCCATGCCTCCAGTCTCAGGACCTGCCCATGCCCATGCCCATGGCTAGGGCCATCTAGACTACATTTAAATCTGGCAACAATAATTAATGCGCTCTCTGATTAATTGCGCTGCGACTGCGACGACAACAACAACAACAACAGCAGCAGCAGCGACTGTCGTCGAGCTAATAAATTTGAGAACTGAAGAAGCTTGAAATTAATTTGTTTGGGTTCGCTCAATTTTTTGTCTTTTGCTGTGGGAAAAAGGCTTAGACAATATTTGTGTTTGACTCTGCCTGCCGCAAAGTAAATACGGCTCAAGAGTAAGAAGAAGCAGATGTTGAGCTGGCTAAAGATGAACCAGCATCAGCTGGCTGGCAAACTCACTTAGCTCCCCGACACGCTTGCCACACAAATCTTTTGGAATAACAATCTTTTTGGGGGCTATCAAATTCAATTATGCATAGGGCAGGCACACACATATCTCTATCTTTCTCTCTCACTCTATCTCTCTTACACACATATGCACAGCTGTGCGCCATTTTGTTGGCTCGTTCGCCTTGCGGCTGGCCTTTGTGATTAGTGGGCAAGTTGCTTGATTTGCTTGTCTTGGCGTTTATGGCACGACTCACATAGCACAAAATATGTCCAGAATTCGCTCGCCTGAGCTGCACTTGATTTGCTTAGACGTTCACTTATGTAAGTGCAAGCGCACTGGCTCAACTTTACTTTGCTTTGTTGTTGCAGTTGGCAGCTCCCTCTCTCCCTCTCTCTCTCTCTCTCCCTCAATACTCTTGCATACTTGATTGCAAAAATAAAGGCTTTGTAGGCTTCCTTGTTCTCTCGTTAAGACTCTGTTGCTTAGGCCATATATAATCTTAGGACTTAGCTCCCAAGCGCTCTCTTGGTCCTTCATATATGTAAAATGAGGACCTGGCAAGGACTGTCCAAACAAGAGTAATACTATTTTCGTTAATTATAGTAAGGCAGCTGTTTATCATATCGATTGTCTGCATCTATTGGAGTGGCTACGAGGTTTTGCCATTTGATAATAAATTGTTATAAATGTGCTGAGCGTGTGGAAATATTTTGAAAATATTTTGAAAATATTTTGTATACAGCAAAACTTAATACATTTTAAATTTATTTTGCATATAAATAATAAAAAATAAAATAAATAATAATAACTAATAAAAAAATAATAAATAATAATAATAAGTAAATAATTTACGTATTTGTGCTCAGCTTACACTTAACAGTTTTAGGCGTAATCTCCAATAAAAAATATTATTTATTTGATTTTTATTTTCTGGACTTTTGTATTTTTATACTCTTCGCACTATTTTATTAACCTCCCTGAACTTTACATAAGCCATATCTAAACATTTTCTATTACATATAAAATATTTTATCTAAAATTATTTTATTTTTTATGAAAATGGGTATTCATGGTATAATGTTTTCTTATTATTTTTTTATTCTATTATTATTTTTAAATTAATTATAATATTTCTCATATTTGTTCTAATCTCCTTTCCTTGGCTTTTTCTATTTCACATATTCTTTTAGCATTATTCTACAATCTCTTTGTTACTTTGCGGCATTTTTCTTAAAAGCTCTAAATTTTATTATCTTTTCTTTTTTAGATACTTTTATTTAGTTAATATATATCTTATGGCCAGCCCCTCTTTTTATGACCCTTTTTATGCGCTTTGTCATCCGATCAGTCGCGCAGAGTGTCCTGCTGCGGTGTTCCCCATTCGCCTGCCTTCAAGTCCCGCAGGACTCGGTCGTCCTTTTGCGCTTCGCTGATGTGTAAATTAATGTCATTTTGTGCGGCTCGTTGAGAGTTTTGGGTCAGTTCTTTTTGTTGTCATTTTACTTGATTTTTTTTCCTACTGTTTTTATTTTATTTTATTTATTTTTGTTTTGGCTCGTCTGCTTTCTTCTCTTTTGGCGCTGTTTTTATTTTGTGTACTGATTGAATTTTTATTATGCCGCGCATATTCAAATTGCTTGCGGTGTGGCAGCAGAGTGCGGGAATGCGGTGAACGGATGTTAAGCGTAATTAAGGTGATTTTATGCATACTTTTTCATTATTATCGTTAGGCCAACTTCCGGTTTGTTGCCCAAATTGATTTAAATTAATTTTTTATGCGCCTCGACCAAAAAGTGAAGCAAAACCAGACCAAAAATGTTTGTGCATTAGCTGCTTGAGCTGCGAGTGTGTGCTGTATGTGTGTGTGTGTGCCACTCTCTCTCTCTCTCTCTGTGTCTGTGTGTGTGTGTTGTATATTTTCATGTTAATTGCGAAAACTTTGCCCATTCGGCAACGATGATGGCAGAAACTATTCAAGTACAATGAGCAGTGCCAATGCCACGCCCACAGAGCAGCATCCCAGTTGTTGTTGTTGCTGTTGTTGGAAATGCTGTGAGCGCACTCGAAAAACAATGAAATAAAATTTGTATACTCAAGTTTTACTGCGCAGACAAACAAGCGAAAATTTTCGTACACCAGAAACTCATTTAGTTGGAATAAAACAAAAGGAGGGCGGGTCACACTCCCACCCACAGTTGGTGTGCCTATAGGTGGAGCAGTGGGCTAGCGCGCTGCAGACGAGACGACGCCGAGGTGTTCGCAGAGGGGCTTGGGCAAAACTTAATAACCTACTAACAAACACACTAATTTGCACTTGAGCCTAATAATGAGTACGCTGACGAGTGTGCTATGCGAATGAATTGCAGATACTAAACAGAAACAGCGCGAGAGAAAGGGAAGAGGAGAGAGTGAGAGAGAGATGGAGAGAGAGTCGAGTGCATGACAGAGCTGGGCAGCTGCTGTATGGAAACGAGCTGCCTTGGCTAGAGCGTGCTCTGGGATCGGGGCTGGGTAAGAGCTAAGAGCCTAACCTCAAGTGGCTGCTCTAGATGAGTTGAGTCTGGAGAGCACTCGAATCTCGGACGCACTGGGCTGCTGTGCCTCTCTGTCTTTGGCTAATTTCTAATTTGAATGGTGATTTATGCAGTTTGAATGGCATTGTTAATGCGGTTTGTCTGTCAGTTAAGACCTGAGCAGACACAGACAACGACACCGAGACAGAGGAGCACATTAAACTTTGCGCTGCTTCAACAAGTGTTACCAGCCACTCAACTCGCCTCAGCTGAAGGCTCAAAAGGTAACTCTTTTTATAATTAAAATAAAGCAGACTAAAGCCCAAAGTCTATAAATGTATGGAGCCGATATTTATCGTTGGCCTCACAGTTGGGCATTAGAAAGGTGGCCAAGGTTAGTTGAAAGGGACTGCTGAGACTGAATATAGGCAATAGATGACGGCGGAATATGCTGTACATATACAGATACATATATTCTCTACTTGAGTTCTATATAAAGACAAACCGACTTCTGTCAAGGAAATATTTTAAAATTTATCAAATTTATTTTTAATATTTTTAATTGTATTTTTCTATCAAGAATTTTATAATTTATAAAATTTGCTTTATTTGTACTATTTTATTATTTTTATTTTTTGTTTTTATTATTTTTTATATCTTATTATATTTATTATTTTAATCATTTTATTTTATTTATATTATTATAATTATTATAGTTGTATTTTACCTTCAAAAATGCTTATAGTTTGTATGCATGTATATTTTATTAATTTAATTATTTTATTTTATTTATATTATTATTATTATTATTATAGCTGTATAAATAGTATTTTACCTTCAAAAAGTTTATAAATTAGTTGTATGTATATACGAATGCTCTTGAACAATATACCCATTCATAATCTAACCTTTTGCAACCTATAGGGTATTCAAGCAAGCCCATAGAATCTCAGTCAGTCGAATCGCATTTCAACCTTGAATGAATGCTATTCAAACTATATTCATGCCTGTGCATATATATACATATTTCATATACACACACATATATATATATATTTTTGATATACATTTATATGTATGTATATATATAATTTCGCATTGAGGGTGCGGCAGATTGCTTGGATTTTAAGCTTACCTCAAAATTAAATGATATACAGCTGAGCGACGTTGAAGGTTAATCTCTGACTCTGCCCGACTCAGCTACTACAGCTGCATTAAATATCCTTTTCCCCATATAAAACAAAAATTATGAAAGCAAGAAAATAAAGAGGAAAAAAAACAGAAACAACAAAAATTCTAACTCAAACCAACGTTTCCAAGCCGAGAGCTTGAATGTATATTATAAACGTAAGCCGTCAGGAATTAGTTGCATTTTCATCATTTTCATTTTCATTTAAGTTTTTTTTCTTTGGATTTTTGAAATGAAATGAAAGCGAAATGTGTTTTGTGGTTGGTTGAAAATGAAAAGGATAAAGGATACTCGCACAGGTTCCTTTTTGTGCTGCCGCAAGATTTTCATGGATAAATGAGATGGTTTTTGTGGTCATGCGCTGAAGGCGAAACTGAGACACAAAAACCAAGAGGCTCAACAGCCCGGCAGTCCGACAGCAGACCAAATGGCATGAAACTGGCAGCTGCTATGCTAAATTAGAAATTTTATGCCACAATCTACACAAGAATTCAAACAAAACTTAACCGCTCAGGATTCTTGATTCACATCGCCCCCAGAAATATTTGTGCGCACATTTAACTGGACATGAATGTTGGCAAAGGTAAAGGCAATTCGGACAGCTTCTTAAGTTGACAACTCATTTAAATAAATTCGAAAGTAAATAATAAAAATAAATATATAATAAAAATATGAAATGGTATATGTTTATATGTATATGTCATGTTTCAAGATCTAAGAACATTTTAAAAATTTAAATTAAATAAAATGAAAGATGCGAGATAATGATAAAGGTTTCAGCTTTGTATATTTGAAGCTTAGCGTTATTTGAGCTATATATAAAAAATATTCAAATTGCTGTTTCGAGCTAAGCTGAACTAGCCTCACTCGCCTCTATGTCTCTCTGATAGATCAGTGTATGTATAAATGCATTATGTGAACCTTTATGAGCTATAAACTTTACAAGTCGTTGACGCCAAACAGGTGAACATTCCTTATTTCCATGGATATGATAGACAATTCTTTACATTTGAGAATTTTAACTTCTTATGTGTTGTTTAATATTTAAAAATTGTTTGTTTCTTTGTGTTATATACGAGCCATAAATATTTATATCATACTCTGTATTTATTTGTTACTCACATATTTTTACATTTTTGTAAGAAAATACCCTGTATTTATTTGTTACTCATATATTTTTACATTTTTGTAAGAAAATATTTTTTCTATCATATTTTATTAAATTGAAATATTATTTTTATTTATTTATTTTTTTTTTTTATTTATATCTAAATTTTTTATACTTTTTATTAATATATAATTAATTCAATAATTAATATCGCATGAAATATGACCATACTAAACTAATTTTTATATAATTTTTACAGTTATATAAAATAAATATCAAAAACTTAGTTTTTATAATATATAAACAACAAACATGAATAAGGCAGATATGCAAGCCAATTAAAAATTGTACTTAAATATAAAAACATTTTATTTTGTCATAATTTTTATGCCGTTCACTGTCTTGTCTAAAATGCATTTCAAAAATTGATATACCTTAGTTTACTTAACGTTACGCTCAGATGCAATTACAAAATTATTTTAAATATACAAAATCAACTTGTTTATATACATATATGTATATACTTTAGTTATTCAAATTATATTTATTCTTTTCGCTTTAATTTATAGTTTCAAAAGCAAAAGAAACTGTCGCTTCTTCTGTTGCATGCAAATGAAACTTTAAACACAATTGTTGAGCAACAATTGCAATGGCAACTAGAGACATGAGATATATTAGTTACAAAAGTGCTCAAAAACAAAAGGTAAACAATATAATTTAGCTTCATGTTAAGTTTTTTGACTCATTTGAGTCTACAGCAAGCATCTTTTTTTTTTTTTTTTTTTTTTGTGTCTAGCCAGATAGCTTTCCAATTGGATATTCCATAGCTGTGGCTGCCCCGCAAATGACAGGATGCGTTACACCGCATGGAGTGCCGGCCCCTGCTCGTATGATCTCCATTTGCTCATTCCATTTGCTCTTGTATTTTGCACTGCAATTTAACAAATCGATTTGTTTTGCGTTCAGCGCCGTCATTCGATTTTTATGGCTTTCAAAAAGCCAACAGAGCAAATGACCCCGTTACGACGCTTGCCACGCCCCCAAAGTCCACGATGCTCTGCCCCTGCCCCAGACTCCATCTTCATGGTGGAGTGCAATGCAATAAAATGCGCAGACGACAGGCGGCCTATAGTGCAGAGTGCGGGCCATAAAAAAAAGAGAAGCTAAACGGCCATAATAAAGCCGGCGTTGGCAATAAAAATGCGATATGAATGTTTATCTATTGTAGGTGAAATTTAAAATACACTGAAATGCGATAGGAATATCATTTTCTAAGCACTTAAAAATGAAATACGATAGAGTATTAGTCGAATTAAAAGTGATTTAATTGGGCTTTGGGTTTTATTTGGATTGAAACTGAAAACTGCGAAATATTTGATATATTTGATGAAATGGCTTAGTGATTTGAAATTAGGCAGACAATTGAAACCTTAATCACATTTTGAATGGGTGTTTTTAGGGTTCTAATGAACAAATAATATAATATTCAAAACTCTTTGACTTAACTATATGTTAGCTTCATTTAAAATTATATTATATTTTATAATGTTTTATTATATAACAAACCATGCATATATTTTAAATTAAGCCGTATTTTCTTATATTTTTGTCCGTTTGTTAACACATTTTTTTATATGTTGTTAAAATCTTAAATTAATTTTTATCCTTGAAATATAATATAATTTCATACCAAATAAATTTATTACAATTTTTCAGATATAATAGAATATTATTTTTTTAAATTTAATTTTTTCTCATTTTTATTTACCTGCTACAAAAAAACATAAAGCCAACCACCCACTCCACAGGTTAGGCTATTACAAATTATCCGCCATGTTTGCTTGCGGTATCCTTTTCACGGCTTTGATGGCTAAAATTCACTTGTTGGCCAAAGCATTGCGTTCAATTGAAAGCGGTCGTGAATGGGAGGGGAAGCGAGCTAAACAGGGGTAAAAGAAGTTCAAGAGAAGCGCGAAGCGTGAAGAGACATGTCGCAAATTTGTGTGCGTGTGTGTGTGTGTGTGTGTGGGTGAATGAGCATTATTGTGTGTGTCTATGTGCGTGCGTGTGTGTGTGTGCCTTCCGTAACGAAACGAAGCATTGCATACTTTTTGGCGTCACCAGACACGTACGTTGAAAAGTTTGCCGGCTCTCATTTTGGCTGCAGATCAAAAGGCATTAATGCGAGAGTGTGTTTGAGGAGTGTGTGGGGCTGTGGGCACATAGACGGGTAGGGGGCTGCCTTGCCGCTTGAGGTGCTGCTTGAAGCGGGCGTCAAGGGTTCCGGGGCTGTTTGCACATTAGCGTCAGCCATTTTAAGCTAATTTCGCATGTGAAACAGGTAGAAACAGTTCCAGTTTGCAGCCAACGACACGCGCAATTATTGCCCGGCCATTTTCGTGATTGCAACCAAAACAGTTTCTGTGTGTGAATATATGTATGTATATGCATGTGTGTATATATATTTGCAGGTATATGTGCGTGTGTGTGTGTTTGTGTGTGTGTGTGTGTGCGGTAGTTTCGAACGTGGCTAGCATTTAGTTCGTTTGATCTAAACGCGGTGCCAATCAAACAAATTGAATTGAAATCGATTTTCGTGGTAATGCTTAAGTTGTGCAATTGCAAAATCATGTAGAGAATATTCAGCATTCAAAGTCTGCGTTTGAGATAGCTGCAGAATTAGCTCACGATATACTGATTAAATGATGTATATAAGATCTCAATTTAAAGCTCAAATATTATCAAAGAAATTAAGTATATAAAAATGGAAGAACTGCTTAAATTATATATATATATATATATAATTATATATATATATATAATTATATATATATATATATATATATATATATATATATATATATTTATTTATTAATATTAATAATTATTATTATGTAATAAAATAATTTAAGCAGTTCTTCCATTTTTATATACGTAATTTCTTTGATATATTTTTTTTTATAATGTATTAAAATTAAAAAAAAAAAAAATAAATTTGATATGATAGTCAGATTTAAAATCTTAATTTCAAAATTTTTATATTTATAAAAATCATTAATAAGTAAAAAGTTGGATTAAAATACATGAACAAAAATATAATCAAATTGTTAATTTAATTCAAAAGATTTTTTTTAAATATTCAGTTATTATTTTTCATTATTCTATTTTAATGTAATGTTGAAGCCAAAATTTTTTCTGTAGATAAATTTAATAAAATTAAATGCAATGTAAATATAAATAAAATTTTTTAATTTTAGACAAAAATTTATTGTATTGAATTTTTCATTAATTTATATTCCGGTTGTTGATTTAGATATATTAAATGTTATAAATAATTATAAAGAATTTGAAACGTTTAAATTAACAACGTACATATGTAAGTATTTAAGTATGAAATTACAGTTAAATTCAATTGAATTATTTTTATATTTGATATTGTTTTAACAATTTGAAGTTTTTTAAGTGACAAAATATTTGCACAATTTTTTATTTTTAAAAACCAAGCGTAGATATTATGATTAATTTATAAAAGTACATTTTGTTTATTTTTGCATATATGAC
The DNA here is from genome assembly GCF_018153725.1 of Drosophila mojavensis. Taxonomy (NCBI): domain Eukaryota; kingdom Metazoa; phylum Arthropoda; class Insecta; order Diptera; family Drosophilidae; genus Drosophila; species Drosophila mojavensis. The sequence continues at coordinate 9,377,057 of NW_025318858.1, forward strand.
TTTTTTATTTTATTTAATTATTTATTTTATTTTTTTCAATATTTTAAATGTCTCAAATTATTGACTTACAACGCTTCAGGCAAGAGCAGCTTTTATATAACAACACAAATTCATATTAATATTAATGAGTATTCAGGTTTATTTATATATAAGTAGATGCACATACACATAGCACATTTCCAACTCGTTAACCTCAGCTCTAATCACACTTGTCCTTCCCGCAATTCCCATTGGGCGCATTCTTGTCGAAGTGTAGGTTGATAGATAGGAACTATGACAACTGTTCCACATGACAGCTAACTGTCGCTTGGCCCAAATACACTGCAAATTAATCAACAGTCGAAACGAAGCCAAGCAAATTAGTTGAAAGCAAATGCAAATGTAGATGAAAAGTTGAGCATGAGCCGAGTCTGAATCTCTGAAGCTGAAGCTGAGCTGCGCCCGCCCAGTGGCACAGTTTGCATTCTGTTGAGGCTGACAGGCTGACAACTGACAGCTGACTTGCCTAATTAGAAGGCAAGTGTAATAAAAATATTACACATACGCCATGTATGTCAGATGCACACACATTTTTTTTCTAATTTCGCTGTGCGACAAACTTTGCCTGTTGCGGCCAACCTGCCCCCGTCTGCTCCTGCCCACCATGCTCGTTCTTCTAGCTGATTCTGTTGCATTTCAATTGACATAACAAACTGAAAAACTTGCTGTTGTTGTTGTTGTTGTTGTAATGCACATTCAAAACGAGCACACGCATATGGTAAGAATTGAGGGCGCATTAATGCACAAATCCTGGGCGCGAACGAATGTTAATTTAGACAGATCCGACCATACGACCGACCGACCAAAAACCGCCACCCGCGCACCACGCACCCCACCCCTCGCTGTACGGCCTCTCGCTGACCCGACCCTTCTTTAACCATTTTCCATAGAAATTTAGACTCGAAATGTGCATGCAACTGAGGCCTGGCTGGCAACCGCAGTATCTCTCAAAAGCCCTCGCGCGCATAAAAGCGAAAGCGGCTGCCGACTTTAGTCAGCGCCAGAGTCCGGGTCCGGGTCCGGGTTTGGGTCTGGGTCCTCATCAGTGCTGTGAAAATGCGCTGTAACTCTTTTCAAATAATAATTAACAATTTATTCCCCAAACAGAATACACACAGTGAATGTACATACACATACACACACACACACACGCACACACACACACACACACACACACACACATTATAACACCCCCGCTAACAGGCAATCTGAATGCGAATGACGTGCTGTCAACGTTAGTCATATCATTAGAGGCAACGTGTTGCTGACTTTTTGGGGTTTCGACGGCTCAACTGGAGAATCAACTCATACACTGCAAGAAACCAGGCGTATGCAAAGCAGATTTGAGAGATGCATTAAATCAAGAGATCTTTGAGTAATAACTTGAATTTTTTTCTTAATAAGCAAATAATTTATTTCAAATTTGTAATCAACATTTATTGCAATTCATTAGAATCTTATAAATTACCAGTTATTTATATACAATATTTTAATTGCAAAAGTCAATATGAAATGATTATATTTAAATTTAACACAAGTCAAAAATACCTATAATTAATCAAATTTTTTATATTATATAAATAATTATATTTAAAAGAAATTAAAAATATGTAGAAAATATAATTATTTATATATATAAAAAAAATTTGAAAGAATATATGAAAGGAAATATTTATTTTTGTATAAAATATGTTAAAAACATCTATAAAATATGTAGTAATTTATATAAATAAGAAAAGTTGAAAGTATGTATGAAATGAAAATGAAAATTATATAACTAAATATATATTATATATTTACACAAATTTAAGTTGAAAAGAAACCATTTTCTCTATTATATATTTTATATAATCTCTTATAATTATTTATTTAATCGAGACTTTCATTAAAAGCTATCAACTTTTGACAGCTACTCAGCCCTATCCCAGACTTTCATTGTTGAGCTGCCAAGTCGACAGAGCTACGTATACAATTGATTTGTCAAGCATGCTTAATGCCAAAATATTTACTTTTGTTTTTTTTTTTTTTTTTATTTATTTCAATTTTTTTCAATTTTAATGCAGCTTTTGTCGTTAAATCTATAGCGCATTAATATAATTACTTTTACACTATTTACTTTATGTTACACAAAATAATTAGCAATAAATATTTATTCACTCATATTGGCTTTTCTTCATATTTCCCACTCAATTTATTACCCATATACAATTGTCACTGATTTCAAATTTAAAGTAACATCTACTTTTTGCACAGTGTAAGTTTTAGAATAAATATTAGCAGTAGCTTTTGCCGCTGCCGTTGCCTTCGCTGTTGCTGCTATTGCTGATGCGCTGCCACTCGAGTTCATCTCGTTTTTCGCTGGGCTCGACTCGAATGCATTTGTGTGCAGGCGCTCGAAAGTATGCAACTATATTTGTGTTTTTGCGGTTTGCTTTTATATTTGTGCAGCGCGCGCACATACTCACACACACAGACAAACACACTCGCCTACACTCACACAAGCAGATGCATGTTCAGAACATTCCACAGCATGTCAAGCGGAAGTGAGTGTCTTTCATTTTTGTTTGCCCTGTCCCCACAGTTGGAGCATAATTCTTGCTCAGCTACCTCAATGCTCGTGTCCTTTCCTTTACCCTCCCGCTGTCCCCCTCCTCTATCCCGCTCGGCTTCTGCTGGTTGTCTTTTATTTTGCTGGCACTCATCGCTGGTCGCTTACTGTTAATTAAAAATGGGCGCCTGCGAGCAGCAGCTATGGCGAATGAGCGTGAGCATGGGCGTGGGCGTGCCCATGGGCGTAGCAGAAGATGCTGAGGAAGCAACAACAGCACTGAGATATCCAGGCGAACGCATCGTATGAGCATTTTAATTAGTTTGCATAATTATGTGCGCCTCATGCGCCTGCTCCACCCGCCCCCGCAATCCCTCATCCCCCAAACCCCTTCAGCTCGTGCGGCTTCCCTTTGACAGTTACACACACATAAATTTACAACAATTTCTTTAAGCTTTAACAACCGTCTGATACAAACCGAGTGCGTGAGTATTTGTGTGTGTCTGTCCTTCCGCTTTTTGCGTCCAAGGACATTGCGTTTTATGCATGCGTCTTCTCCATGTTGCAACTTCTTCATCTTCCTGCTGGCACGGGCCATGCATTTTATTGTTGAGTTTATTGATGTTTGTCATATAATTTCGACTTCCCACACTCCCTTCCATTGCATTTCCCCCTTTTTATTGCAGCTTTATGCGCACAGCTTCTCTCTCTCCCTCTCTCTGTCTCTCTCTCTTTCTCTCTCTCGCACTACTTTTCCTCAACTTGCCTTGCTGCATGCGTGCTCAATGGGGCATATGCATAACCTCGCTGCTTCGATACTTTCTTACAATTTTAGTAGCACAGCTCCCGCTCAGGCGCCTTACCCCCTCTCTCTATACTAAAGCCTTGGCAGCTGCAAGCCTCAGCAGCAAATGCAACAAATTGAATTTGAATAACGCGCCATAAAAAACGTTTTGCAATGCGAAACGTTGCGATTTGTCTGCCTCGCCGCTTGCCACATTACAAAGATGTAGATTATAAGAATGTTGGCGACTTTATAAGCGAAGGCGAACAACACTGAGATTTAAACAGGTATTGCAAATATTAAAATGAATAAATATTAAATATTTGGAAAAAAAAAAATTAATATTTATATCTTAAGGAACAGTAAATCGACAACTTTGAATCTTACCAGGCTCAGCCCGAGTCAGAAGCAGAAGCTGAGAGTAAGGTCGAGCCTGCTTCGGCTTCCGCTGAGTCAAAGGTAAAGGCAAGAATAGAGTCTGATGCTGAGCCAGAGTTAGAGACTACAGCTTAGGGACTATTTTGAACAAACAGTCTCGAATTCTAACACTTCTCGTTGCAATCCAAGCTTAGTTTATTATTCTTTTTATTTATTTATTTTTTTTTTTAATTTTTTTTTTTTTTGCGAATGAGCATTATATAATCCAAACACTGCAGTCATAAATAAGGGCATTTTATAGTCGCTAAATGTAACTAGTGAACATACGCCCACATTTTTATTATTCTACTGCTTTTATATGCAAACACATAATTTGTCAATATTATAAATTTAATGGCCATTTTTTTTACTAGCTAGATGACAACAAAGAGCTGATAAATATGTCTAAAACTCCCACATATGCCGCGCCACATAACACATGGCTTGTCAAGGGCCAACGACAACAGCAGCATTTGACAGCATATTAAATTTTCAAAGATTAAAAATAAAAAAAAATTAAAAAAACAAAAAAATCACAATGTTCAATACACACGAATGTAAAGAGAAAAAGTTATAGAGTGAAAAAATTAGATATTTACAATTTCAAATAGATAACGCTATGCAATCTGTTTTAATTATGCACAGCTCGATATGCCTGCGTGTGTATATATATTTATCGCAGGCAGTGTTAATAGAGCGCGCTGCAAATCTGTTTGTCTGTGTGCCACATAATTAATAGAGCATAAACAATGAAAATGGCGAAAAAACACGCGCAAAAAGAGTGGCACGCTTTAACATATCAATTGAGAGTGGATTAAAAACTAAGCAACAATTTGCATGATAAAATAATGTGTAATCAATATTTCAGCATTGTTAAGATTAATTGCAAAGCTCCCTGGAAATGACAGTGAATTCATTGTGTGGACGAATTGAATACTGAGAGGGTATTTACATATAAAAATATTTATGGATAAAATTATTATGAAAAAAAAAAAAAATTTATATATATATAAAATTAAAAAAAAATAAATAAAAAAAAAATACAAATATATATAATTAAATTTTAAAACATATTTCTAATTTAAGGACTAAATCTAAGAAATGATTTTTATTTATTTATTTTTTTTTGTATATATTATTATTAAATAGATCAGCTACCCCCCATTATCCAAAAATTATAGAAATATGCTGTAAATATGAAATTATAAAACCTCTCTAAGAATAAATAGCAAAAGCCGTGCTATTATTTATCCTGTTGCTTTAGTTTTTTATATAGGATACTTTGTGATTCTCAAAGATCTCTGCATTTGCTTAAAACACTAAACATATTATGTATATCATATAAAATATACTATATAATACTATATATTTAATCAGATAGATATATTATAGCTTAATGCAGTAATAATTATATTTTCGGTAATATTTTTATGCCCTGAACCCATTTTCAATGGGAAATCAGGGTATAATGGTTTTGTTGAAATGTATGTAACGGGCAGAAGGAGGCGTGGCAGACCCCACAAAGTATATGTATTCTTGATCGAGCTGAGTCGATTAGGCCCTGTCCGTCTGTCTGTCCGTCCGCCTGTCCGTATGTATGAACGCGTCGATTTCAGAAGATATAAGAGCTAGAGACTTCAAAATGTTTTTTGGAATGTGCGCATATTATGGTTCTAATTATGAAGGCTTCAGGGGATCTCGTAGTCGAGCACACTCGACTTGTTATACTAATCTTAATCAATTGAATAGCGAACTTGAACTTAACTTGAAAAATTAAAAATATTACTGAGCTGTATTTAGCTACCATCTATCTACTATCTTATTTCAGTCACATAGAAGAAACATGCAAGTAATAATTGAAATTTTTTCTATTGCTGGAAATTGAAAACTCTTCAATATGCATCTCAGCAAATAGCTACCTATTCAAGACTGTTGCATGCATATCCAGTCATCAATATCCATTCACTCTGCTAGTTGGTCAAAAATATCCAACAGCAAAAGAAAAGTTCATACTGAACTCACTCACAGCATTTGCCCACAATTTACAATCGAATTTCTCTCAAATATTTGCATTTTTAGCATTTCAATTTACAGCTGTTGCGAAACTATCACCGGACGTATGATAAATATTTGCTGTTGAAACATATTCACAATTTTCCTTTGCATATCTAATTCAATTCCACTCAGAATACACCCACACACACACACACATAAAATTCTTTTCATTAGATGCCAATCGACAAATTCACACAATCAACGAGCATTTTTGGTTACTTCGAGTTGATTATCAATTGTCAGGTGAATCGTCAATCGATTCCGCCTGGACAGAGACCGGCACTCGCTTTAGCACTGTGAATATGAATGATGCACAAGACATATTGAATGTGCCACAATGCGAACGAAATGAAAAATAATCAAAAATATATTACACAATAAAAAAAAAAATATAAAGTTGAAATAGAAATAGAAATAGATAAAGTGCAAAGAGAAAAGTTTGCCGCAAAACAATTTCTTCACATTTTTCTACTCGATTGCTGTCAATATTAAATGTATTGTCATTGCAACAATATTACTCAGTATATATACATACATACATATAGATATTTTGTGAGCAACTGGGCGTGGCATGTGCGTGCTTCACAGCTAAGCCAGCCAGTCGCCTTTGATCCCGATGACGTTGTCAATGTTGTTGATGCGCAATTTCTGTACAACATTTTTCGAACATCATCAATTTTTCTACTTTATTCATATATATATATATATATATATTTTTTTTTTTTATAGATATATTGTTGTCAACTGCTGCTGTTGCTTTTGTTATCATGGCCATCTATTTGTCAATTTTGCTGTAAGTATGTGCAAACACCCCAACACTCACAAGTACACACAAATTTGTCAATAGCTCAATGATGATAAAGGCATTTCATAGCTGTAGACAATACATTTTGATATAATAAAAGAGCAAAAATTTGTTATATACCTGAAAAAGATTGATGAAATTTGCTGTTGCTGAGTGTAAAATATTCCAATGGCATAATCCAATAAGAAATAAATAAATAAAAATTAAGCTTTAACAATGATTTAATTTGGAATCAAAATTAATGGCAATCATTTTATTTTCGCTTCTTTGAAATTTGAATTTGAATATAATATTGTATGTATGTAATACATACATACCTGAATGCATTATTATCTGTTACAAAATAAACTCGCTGAAGTGACACAAACATATCACATTCTCCTATGAACCAAATGTATAAGTCATGGCAATAAGAGCAAATGTTAATATATAAATAACACACAGTATTAAATATTTTAGCTTTGATCTCTTGAGCAAGCAAAAGGAATTTCTGCAATAAAGCAATGTCAAGCCAAAAAAAAAAAAAAAAATAAATAAAAATAAAAATAAAAATGAAAGACATATTATTTTACAAAATTATTAAATTCAATTTATAATTTTATTAAATTGAATTAATTTATTTAAATGGCTTTTATAGTTAATCTTGACTTATATGAAACCTATACAAACACATTTTTTGTAGTTTTTTTTTTCAGCCTCTTTACATACAATTCATGTCTTTAATATATTAATATTAATATATTCAATATATTTAGAGCAAAAACTAAAATTTTAGGAGAGGCGTTTTTATATATTATTGTAAGAATTCATTCATATAAATTTGTTTGTAAATTATTTAAGAACATTCTCTTTACTCTAAAATTTATTAATATTTTTAATATTATACTCTAATTAATAATAACTGTAATTATTAATTTTATGATTTTGTATTTAATCGAAATACTCACGCTAGGAAAATGGCCATAGTTAAAATGCAACTGGAACTAGATTTCAGTTATTTACATATTAAATTCAAAATACATATTACTATATAACTTAAAGTATCTAAATAAACTATAAACTGCTCTTATAGAACTTCTGTAACAAGCGGCCTTGATAGAAATTGCGTCCTAAGCAGCTCTTCTCTGTGACATATTTGAATAATTCAATTAAAAATATTAATTAACCATATCTGGTCTCAGTTAGCTAGTTAAACCTGCTATCCATATATGGGTATGCCTAGGTAACAGTAGCTTCGTTTCCATGGCCATGCCAACGCCCACGCCCACGCCCAAGTCGACGCCACTTCAAGTTGGTTAAAAACTTGCAGCGCGCATAAAAGTATGCAACATGTTTGCAGTTTTGTTGCAAGTGCTGCGACGATGTCGACGCGCAGAGAAGTTGCTCGTTTTAAGTTTCACTTTCGGGCCCAAGTGAATTTATGCGAATGTGTATATGTGTGCGAGGGCGTGTGTATGTGCGCGTGTGTATGCGTGTGCTGCCTTAAGGTGCACATAACAGTTAAGTAATGGTTAAAAACTTTGTCGGCTGCGTGGCAAGCGCGCCTTCCCACCAGGTAGACTTAATGTAGCACGCATATAACAAGCTATGCGATATAGAAAACTTACACGCACACACACACACACACGTACTTGCACTCTCGCCCAGCAATGTGCAAGCTGTGCATTTTGTGGGCGTGGCCTAAGCTGCTCGTTGCGCAACTTTATTAGTGGGAGCCACCTTTTGGCTTTGCTTAAAGCCCTGGGACTGAATGTTTCACCGAGTTGCGGCCCGACTTTTCTCTTCTTGATTATGAAAGCCCTCCGCCACATAACTGTAATCAATTTTCTTGCCACGGCCAGCAATTTAAATATTTAATGCTGCACGCTGCGAACTTTGCCAAGTTCTCTTCCTCGTCGTCTCCATTTTTATTTTTTATTTTTATCTTTTTCAACTACTTGTAATTAGCCAAAAAACTAAGCACTTAATTCTTTGGTCGACATAACAAAAAGTGAAAAGAAAATAAAGAACAAAAAAGCTATAGTCGAAAAATTTAATGAATGCAATTTGTAATAAAACGCATAAGAAACGAAAAGTCGAAAAGTTTTTTACTTACTTCATTAATGAGCTAATAAAAAAAAAAAAATTATAAAATAAAAATGGAGAGTCAAACTATTTGAAAGTGGAGCGCGAGCTGCGTAGCCGGCTAATAAAATAAATGTTCTGCACTTTCGGACACTACCAAACTTCGCTTTTTAAATAAAATAGGGTGTGAATAAATGAAGTGCCGACGAGACAGCACCCTACAGTACCCTACCAGTAGTAAATTCCATCGTGTAGAAAATGATTGAAAGGCCTATTATTTTTTTTTTTTTTATTTATTTTTTTTTTATGTATATTCCATTAGCTATACCATTGATGACATTTTGATTACTGCATAAAGTCTAGGTTATATTATTTTACACAGTTGATCAAGATTAGGCTTCCAAACTACTTTTTACAGGGTATACTTGCTTAAAGAAACTACTACTCATTTGCCTTTGACATACTGGAAGTTAACTTCTTCCTTTTTTGGCTAAAAAAAAAAAAAAAAAAAAATGTCGTGCGTGCTGCGAGAGCCAGCAAAAATAAATAATAGCGACGCAACTGGCAAACTTCTTTTCTAAGCAAAAGGTAACTAAAAAAATATATAAATAAATAATATATATTTAAAGATATGCTTAAAAAATGTGCGAGATGCTTATATTTTTGAGTTCGTTTTTTGTGCTCTGCTCTTAAAAAAAAAAAAACAACAAAAGTTACATATAAATAATATATATATATAAGTAACTATATATAACATAAAGAAAGTTGCAAAGGAAACAACTTTTGTTATAAAGCGTGTCCTGTGGCAAATTCTTCCTTTTCGCTCCGACCCAAACATACAGAAACAGAAAGAGAGGGTCAGCGAGCTAGAGAGAGAGAGAGAGGGAGAGAGAGCCGCGCCCCCTTTTTTTTTTTTTTTTTTTTTTGTTTTTGCATGGCTTCATCTTGGCATTTTCTTTCTATCTTCTTTTACTTTTTTTTTTTTGTATTACTTTTCATTCCTTTCCGCTTTCAGCGAATTAAATGGCATGAAATTAAAAGTTACTACGAGAATTTTTGTGCTGCATTTGCAGGAAAACGTGCGAAATTATAAGCACAAAAGGCGTAAAGGGGGCGTGTCATAGAGGGGACAGAAAAATGTTAAAAACGAAGCTGAAAAGGAAGCGCCAACATGCGAAAAAATGATAAAATATGAAGGGATATAGGGAATGCGAGGGCCGAGCAAGAGCGAGTTGTGTTGGAGCAAAAGGAAAAAAATAAAATAAAATAAAAATACAACAGTCAAATCTGCTTAACTGTCCTCGCCAAATGTAAGCCTTTCATTTGCCTTCCTTTGGCATAGCCATTCAGTGCTTGATGCTTGGCAGAATTCTTTTAAGTAACTGCTCTTTGTTTACTTGTAGCTCAACTGCCCTCTGTTAATATATATCTTTGTATACATACCTATTCCTAACCTTGTTGGCCGAAGTAGGAAAACAACAACAAATTGTGCTGCAAAATAAATTTATGACTTATTATTGTCGAGTAATGGCCAGCAATGGACTTTGGATTTAGGAATTGCAAAATTGTTTGGGGATTTGCCGAGGAACTCAGCCATTAAAGCTGACTGAAAATAGGAAAAACACAATGAAGAAACAAAATGCTTTGTTGGGCTTAAATTTATTTAAGTTGGTCGAAATTTGTGGTATTTAAATTAGATTGTGCTTTACTTAAAATCATTTTATTTATCGAAGGTTTCAAATGCTTAAAATAAATACAGATATTAGTTTGAATTGTTTTTATAATAAGTATAGTTATAATAAATAATAACTTTAAATATTCAAATGCTTGTGTAGCTCTGAATTTTTATATGAAATCATTGATACGAATTTCCTATTCAAATTAGGTGAGCAGCTTAAAAAGATTTCATCACAAGTAATATTTGCTCTTAAATTAATATCAATTGAATGTATATTCAGCTGTTTATTACTTAACTTAAGTCAGCGACTGCCAGTCAAATTTATCCATACTTCAACAACATTGACAGCTCCACAACCAGCCCCAACTCCCACGAACTTGCCCAGCCACTTTAAAAGAGCTCTAGGCTAACATTTGAAACTCCATTGACCGATTAACACCGCGCATATTGAGCCGAATCAGTCAAATTTGAACATTATGCTTGAAGCACCGATAGCACTTCAACATGCTGTCAATCCATTCGCAATATGATGCCAAATACAATGAGAAACAATGTAATATCAGAAATTGGTATGGGCTCTAGTGCAATAGCTTCATCTATTGTGGCTACTAGATATATGAGTGTTAAATATATGAATTATATATAAACTTTACTTATTACTAATATTTTATTATTATTTATATATAGATTTTATTTTATTTATTTAATAGTTTACAAGTACAATAAATTTAAAATTTTATATTTTAGTTAAAATCAGCTTTTTGTATTATTATGACTAACAATTATTTTCCACATTATATACTTTATATCTGTAATTTATAAACACATGTTCCTTATAAATAAAATTAATAAAATTAAACTTTTAATTTTAAATATTTTACTTATAAAATAAAATAAAAATAAAATTTTTTACATTATTAATAAATTCTTAATATATATATATATATATATATATTATAATAATTTATTTTTATTTTTATTTTTAGATAATACCTTAAAATCTCAAATAATTATATTCTTTATAAATTCGTAGTTGAATTCAACTATATTTATATTTAATAAAATAATATGTCACCCATATAAAAAATGTAACGCTTTAATCCACAACGATTTCCCTTTAAATATTCTCCATAATATTTTTCAAATTGTATTTGGGGCAAATGCAACATTTTATTGTCACGCGTTATGCCATTGTTTGGCAACTTCTTTTTAATCTGCCATTTTTTTGGATTTTGGTATTGTGTTTGTTTTTTGCCCCATCCCAAATCCTTTGGCAACTAAACGCTCCATGTAATATCCTGCATGATGTTCTTTTATTGTTTATTTTTTATCTATTGCGCGGGCCGAAAAATACATTTTTTTCAATCATTTACTGATAGATTTTTCGTTGTGGTTCTATTGCCGGATACTGGTCGAATGAGCTTGGACAGAGGTAGGCGTGAGGCGTGGCACACACACGCTCACTAGCTCACATCTATAGTTCAAAGTGTTGTAAATATTTGCTTTACAACGTTGTTTGCACTTGGTGAAATTTGCAACCATTTTTTATGCTCCAAAACTGACGTTCGTTCGAAATGCGTTTGAGTTGTGGCGCCGGGTTAGGGGTAAGAGATAATAGGGTTCGGGGATCGGGGTCAGGGGCTTTGATGCTCCGCTTGAATATAGGTCTGGCAACTGTTATTGAACTGGTTGGACGTCACGGGGGCTTGTTTATTTATTTTCGGCTGCATTTTGACGTGGATTTAGTGCGAGCTATTCTGTTAGCCATCTCACTAACATTTGATGAGCCTCGAACTGTCTATTTTCAGCTACTCTGTATGTATCCTAAGGGCGCTTGGAGGGTATAGTTGATATGGGAAGTGAAGCTGCTGCATCATAAGGAAAAGAGAGTATGAAGCGTAAGTGAACGATCCAAGAAAAGAAATTATTGTTTTAATAAAAAAGTTTACGTAAGAAAATGTTGCATAAAATATAAATTTTTCATTTCCTAAATATATATTAAATATTACATGAACATAAATATATTTTTAATCTATTTTAAGTTTTTAATTGTACATATAAAAATAATATAAAAATAGGAAATATTTAAAATAAATATATAATTTATTATTTTTTTAAAGGAAGAATTGTTTAAAATTAGCATTAAAACATTAATAGCAAAACTTAATAAATTGCAATTAAAATCAATAATTCAGATGTAAATAAAGAGGTATTATCACGTAAAATTATTTAGAAATTAAAAATAAAGAAATGAAGTTAATGTAAAACAGGGATGTAATATGTTTTTCTTTTTTTTTTTTAATTTTCTTTTTATTATTATTCCTATTCTTGTTGTTATTATTATTTTTAGCTATAAAAAAGGCCTGGCAAGAGTTTGATTTGTTGTATTTTTTTTATTTATTTTTTTTTTATTATTATTATATTTATTATTATTATTATTATTTTTTTTTTAACTCCATTTGAAATTGTCAATGGCATTATATAATTTTTTTCTTGGTTATATTTCTACAATACATTATTATTGTTAAATTAATTTATTTTTTAAATTAAATTTGATTTTATAACACATATTTTTTATCTTATTATAATTTTTATTTTATTTGAATGTATGCAATAAATTTCTACATTTACAATTTACAGAACATTTCCTAGCCGTGCATTATAAAACAAATCGAGAAATCATTCGCAACTATCTTTTTAAAATTCATTTATTTGATTGGCGAACATTTCAAAAGTAATTGAACTCAAATGCATACAGCATGGTAATGTTGTAAAGGTTAAAGCTGGCCCCCGACTAAAGTGTGCAGAGCCGGGCTAGCCACGCCCACCTTGGGCTGAGCTCGTCAAAAACCCCTTGCTCACTGCTAATGGTTGCTGGGGCAATTTGATAATGCGCTGAGTCCACACAGTTTAATTGAGTTGGGGGTGCAGCAGCACAGATGGCAAGCACCGAGCTGGCTAAGCGAGTGAGTGAGTGAGTAGGTAGACTGTCTTAGTGCCCTGGCCAAGAGCTGTCAGGCGAGCAAGGCTAAGGCAACGTTTGCCTGCGCCTAATTGCATTTACGCTAATCCAATAGATTAAGACGCAGCTGGGCTCGTCGACTGTAGCCAGTTGCCTGTTGCCTGTTGCAGCCCAGCTTGTTGACTGTTGCCTTTTGCTGCTGCCTCCACTACAGCTGCTGATGCTGTAATGCAATGCAAAACAATAACAAAATTATGCTACCAGCAGCTGACAAGCTGCCACTCGCATTGAACTTCAAAAGGAGCGAAAACTAAATGAAAATCCTGTCCGTCTTGATATTTGTCTTAACAGTTTCCAGCAAAGTTTTCGTCCGTTGTTTTCTTTTTTCTCTTCTTTTTTATTATTCATACATTTTTGCTTTTAATTTTCTCATTTAATTAGCGTCATGCATAAATTATTAAATGCATATCATCTGGGCTGACTGGCCGCCCATTTTCACCACTCAGCTTCATTCACGGCGCTCGTATTCTCACATTTTGGCCAACTAATTATATGTTGACATGACATTTATTTGACTTGCATAAATTAGCCAATTAGTTGAGTGCCGCAAATGAAGTTGGCTCACAGCTCTCCGCCAGGTGTGTGTAAGTCAAGTATATGAGTGTGTGAGTGTCTGCATATGTGTGTGTAAGTCATAAGTTATACGCTCAAGTCCTAAAGCAGCTTTGACGGAGTTCTACGTTCTGGGGCATAGCCAAAGTTCAAGTTTGTTTTGAATAATTTGCGCGGCTTGAGTTTAGAAGAAGATATATGTATGTATGTATATATATAAAGCTATGTGTACTTGCCACTCCCAATCAGGCAAAGCTTTCTATTTACTATGCCTGCGGAGTTGCACATATTCAACTATTCAGTCTAAATTGCTGTAGATAAAGCAGCTACTTTAAAATTATTAAATTAAATATATAATTAAAAAACCCTAACTGCCAGCTAGAGCAGCTAGGGGATTCACTATAAGTTTATGGCTTATGGTTCAAACAACAATTGATTCTATCGGCCGATTTATCAGTTAATGCTATTTGTTGTTAAGCATTTTTATATTGAAGAATAAATTAAAATCTAAAAACAACATATCAAAAATAATAAATAAATAAAATAAAAAATTCAACAATAAAAAATAAATATAAATAAAATAAATATACATATATAAGTATAATTGCTTAGCTTAAGGGATTCGAGTCATTTAAGTAATTTGGAATATCAGTTTACATTTTATCATTATCGAAATTTAAGCTGCATAATAATAATAAATAAGTAAATATAATTGATTAGTTTTAGTATATTGTCATTTAAATAATTTATTTAAATTTTATTCAATATTTTATATTGAATTTAGATATTAAACAATATTAAATATAAAAAAAATAAAAAAATAAATATAATTTATTAGTTTTAAAAAAATATGCCATTTAAATAGTTGTATTAGTTTTTCATTTACATAACTTAAAATTTTATTACTATCTGAAATTAAGCTACATAATATTTTAATGTAAAAAAATAAATATATATATATATATATATATATATATATATAGAACTATAAATATATAAGAACATTAAGGCACTTAAATAATTTATTGAAATGTTATTCAACTAAGTTTTATTTCTTATTACTATGTAAAATAGAGCTACTTAATGCCATTGTTTCCTTAAATAATTATTATTATTATTTTTTTTTTTTCTATTCTATGTATCTGTATTCTATATACACCAAACACTTCAAACATTTTTCAATAGGCATACACGCCTAAGTTATACCCACTTGGCCCCCACCTATATTATAGCCCATCTCCTCCACTAGGCCTTTTCACATTGCCTGCTTGGCTTGGCTGGCTGTCAACCGTCTGTCATGGCCTGACAAACAAGCTGGCAGTCTTTAACTGATGCGACGCCTACACACGCACACCCACACCCAGACCAACACCCACATCCACACATCTGCACCCACGCACACCCTCGCTCACACATATAAGTCGTTAGCTGGGGCGTTAGCTGGCAAGGTGGATGGCAGCAAACATTTTGGACACAAGTGCAACGCGGCGTATACGCAATGTAGCTGCCACGGCTGAGTGCAATAGCTAAGCGCACAGCCACGCCCACACAATTGCCAGACGACGCTTGTCATCATTAGATTAGAGTGCACACACACACACACACACATACTGAGACAAAAATTAAACTGTTGGGCAACTGCGTTTTGCTTGTCAGGATGTGCGTTAAATTGTAAAACAACACAAAACGATTGGTCTACTGTGGGTGTGGGTGTGGGTGTGGCTGGGGCGGGCTAGGGCTATGGCAGACAGTGTGCAGAGCTGATGGCTCACCTCCTCCCACCCCCTCTGCATCTCACCCTCTCTGTGTTGCTTTTGCTGTCATGCTGTGGCCGGCTTTCGTTTATTTTTGCGTATTAGACGCTGCTATTTTGTGCTTATTGTTTCCCAGCGTCCAACAACAGAGCACAGAACAGCACAGAGCAGAACTGAACGGAGCTGAGAGCAGACCAGTCTCACCACCTGCCCCTCTGTGATGCCTTTGCCAGTGCTCCTCTAAATATGCCACGCCCACCATGCGCCTTGGTGGCAATCCTCAAATTGTTAGCCCTGTTATTTTTCGGTTGTTTGGGCTCTTGGTTGTGTTCGCATTGTCAGCTCATTTGTAATTTTTGCGCAACGATTTCAAATTAAGCAACCGGAAATGAGCTGACATTTTGCCAGTGTTCTGTTGTTGTTGTTGCTGTTGCTGTTATTCTGGCATTGGTTTAACGACGCTTCGAGCTGCATTTAAAGCTGCTCAAAAGCACATTTGCTCTGTTTACATATTGTCCATTATGACAATATTAATATTTACATTCTGCCAGCCATTGTCCTGTCATAGAAACATATCCTTATGCATATGCTACTGTGCGTGTGAATGTCTGTGTTTTTACTGCACACATCTTCACTTCTCTTCTTGTCGCTTGTATTTTGTATTTTCTTGTTTATTATTGCTTCATTCCATGTGGCCTACTCTTTGCACCCACCATCGGCCCCTTGCCGCAATGTGTCAATATGCTTGCCATAATTATGCATCCATCTTTGGATCCTGCATACTTTAAGTTGCTTTCCTTATTGTTCTCAGCATTTCTTGATTAGGCATCTTCTCTCAAGTTTAAGTCGTTTACAAGCCAAGTTATTACTAATTTGTTTATTTACTTTGGTGTCGAGGATTATTAGAATTGATATGTGGATGCTTAAAATGTAATAAAGAGCTAATATGCAACTCAAATGAATTGACGCACTCATACGCAAATACCTAGTTTTGAATTTAGACAAATACCCAATTAAATTTAATCCAAACTCAATCATCTTCAAAGAGCAATCGATTTAAATTGGAAGCAATTTTCCGACAATTCGTAAGAATTGAACTGTAATAAACACACTCTAAGATAATAATTGATTTAATTAATTAATTGATCAATTTAAACGAGCAACAATTGAGTGAAAATTGCATACAAACGTGCTTATTTAAGAATTAAAAAAAAAAAAATGTAATATATATATATATATTATACATATATTATATTTGAGTTGAAAATAAAAAAGTTACACAATAAAATCTAACATAATTTGATTTGGAAATAATTTAATATGATATATTTAATCATTTTATATCTTATGTAATATAGTAGTAAATTAATGATAAATTAATACAGCTCGATAATAAATAATATAGTCAAATTATTTATAACTATAATATATTTAAAGTTTATTTTCTCTTTATTTGGTTTAACCATCATTTTTTCAAAAATGTAATTAACATGCACTCTCGCTGTTAACTTAACAGCTGCTTACACATAAAATTTCCCCAAAAGAAGCACAAATTCGAACTAGAGAGCTTTCGCCAATTTACACTACACAAACCTGACTGCTCTCTCGCACACAGTCACACAGAGTCAGCTGTTGGGACGCTCACCAAGCTATAAGAAATACCAGCACACACGAAGCGCGAGCTGAGTGGCGGCCGACAGTGAAGAGCCATCGGCAACGGCTTTCGTTAAGTGCCGAAGTGAGCGGGCGAGCGTGCGAGCGAACATCGCCAGGCTTCGTGAGAGCAGCACGAAGAGCAGCAATAGGGCGAGACAACAGCGTTGGCAACAGCGGCCCGCTGCCGGCGACTGAGACAGGCAGAGGACGACAGCTTCCTGCTGCTGCTGCTTCAGTTACGTTGATAATGTCAAAACGTTTGGTTCGCTGTGCTGCTGCTGCTCATGCTGTTGCTGCTGTCGCCGCCGCCGATGCTGCTGCTGCTGCCGCTGCTGCTACCAACGACGACGTCGTCAATACGCTAGGACAACAACACGAAAATAACATCAAAACAACAACAACAACAAAACAAACCGATGCACTGGTCGCTCCAGCAGCATAAATAAATAACAATAAACGAACCACAAGCACAACAATTGATAAACAATGCATAAAAAATAATTTATACACCAATAAAGTTTAACAACAAAATGCAGCCAATGGCAAAGTGTCAGAAATTTTGAGAATTAATATTTCACTAGAGATTTGTGTGCCAAAAAGCGAAACATTTTATGTTTTTTTTTCCCACAACTTTTGTGTGTTTTCGGAGCAAACACAGTTCTCATTGGTTATTCTTTACATTTTTTGCGTTGCGCGTAAAATGATGAAAAATATGTGAAAAATGCGCTACAACAACATTTGAGGCACTCACGTAGGTGAAACACGGTCCGGTCTCGCTCTCAATAACGTTCTGGCTCTGGATGCCGGTTCCCGGTCTCAAACCACAATCTCAAAGTTCAAATCCCACAACGACGTCAACGCTGTGTTTAACCCGTGTGTGCGAGTTTACAAGTGTGTGTGTGTATGTGCGGACTGTGTGTGTATTTTTATACAAGACTTCAACGTTGTGTAACACTGTAACGTGCTAAATTTATTAATTTATTGCCACTGACTGCAAATAAACAAAAGCAACAACAACAACTACAAAGAGCAACATAACATCTACAATTTGTTATGCCCCAAAGGTGAGCCACAATCAGAATAAGTTTCTTTTCCTCTTTTTTTTTTATTTGCTTTTGCTTTCTAGTTGGAATAGCATTGAACAAAAAGCAAATGAAAGCTTCAGGAAATAGTAACTGATTCGTAAATGATTCGAGCAAAACTGCACAACTTCTTGAAGTTTCCTAAGCTTCATTTAGTGCTGCGTTAGTTGAACTTTTTATTTAAAGAAGAAATGGGCAAGAAATAAAAGTTTATTTGATGTATATTTTTATTCCGAGAAAGAGTTTGCGGAATTAAAAAACTTTATATTTATTATTTGATCTTAACTAAATTAATTTTTCTTATCTTATTTTTTTAAATTTACATTTATAAGAGGGTGTATGTTAAAAAGTTTACTTTACTGAAGTTATGGAAATCTTATTAAAATGAAATGCAAAAGTTGTTCAAAATCTATGTACCTAGAAAAGACTTTGAGAATGAGCTCAGAAATCAATCAATCAATCAATGCTAAAGCACATACAAAATCCTTTGAAATTTATAAATTATGATATGCAAAATAAAAATTTCCAAATAGTAATTAATGTGAATTTGAAAAATGTATTTATAAATTATAAATAATATTAGTTAAACAGTTTAATTCACAAGTTTTCAAGCAATAATTAACTTTTCAAAATCGTGCTAATTCCTAAATAAAATTCACCGTTTCTTAAGAATCATAAAATATCTGTATATAAAATTAGTAAGTCCTTTCAAAATTTGTCAATCGATTATGGTGAATTCAATATTATTCCTAATGGAATAAAATAATTACGTTGCAGCTAAATACCAGCTCCTGGAGATCTCTGTGTGTCTGTGTGCGTGTCAAAGTGCTTAAATTAGATGCCAGAAACAGTGCGTATGAGTGATAAACAATGAGTGTGATTAATCTAAGCTGAATTGATTTGCAGTCCGAAATAGAGACCAACTTGTCGTATGCGTAATATGCAAGAAATTAATTTGATTAAATAATCATGCACAATCATTTGACAATTTCAGGCAAATTGAAATCATTTGTAGTAGAAAGAGAAATCAGACAATGATTATAGAATAATGTGTAGATGGACATTTGGACTTGGAGATTTATAGAGTGCTGTAGAATACAGTAAGATGGAGAAGTAATATGTGGTAGATATATAAATATGTATTTATATAAATTTTAGCTAAGAAGTGATGGAATGAAAATAATAATTAAATTTCTGAAGTAATTGTTTATTATACATTTAAAAATAAGTATTAAAACTAACATGACATGAAATAAAATTAAATTTGCATAATAAAAATACTCGAATTATTCTAAATATTTTTATGTTTTTTCTTTATTTATATTTATATTTATTATTTGTTTTTAGGATATTTTTACAACTTTTCTTTATTATTCAAACTTGTTTCAAAATATTTTATAATTTTGTTGACCTCTTATCAAATTGTGAGTAACGCTGCAATTTAATTTTTATATAATATTTTTATTCATTTTTAATAAAAACTTGTCAGCTTCCTCCATAGTGTGATTCAATCGATGCTTGGATTTTTAATCCATTCCTCTGCAAATGCCAGAAAGATCTTACAGGCCTCTTTACAGGCCGCCAGACTCTCGTAGACCTTTGGAAAACAAATGTCGCCAGGTCGCAGAGGCTCACAGGCGCCGTCGCCATAAATGAACTTCATTACGTTTTTATCATAGTCATGACAGACAGCTGGACGTGCATCATCGACTTCCGTAAAGCAGAAGCATTCATTGCACTCATAGTGGCCAAACACTTGAAATTTTCCAAAAACAAAATAAAACCAAAATTTGAATTATTTCTATTTATTGCAGTAATTTTGTATTGTAATTCACCCCTGGGCAAAGCAAACAGCAGCAACACTCTGAACATATTCAAATAGGCAACTGAGCGAGCGTAAGAGATGCCAATTACAACTGCATATAATCCAATTAGTTATGCATATAATAGAAGCTTAAATGTTTGTGTTACAGAGAATTTAGTTAGAAAAGTTCCCTGTTGAACTGCAGGTGTTTCAAATCTCGTACTATTGCGATAAATAGAAAAATTAGACAAATTATTAGTTGTTAACTATTAAAATTCAAATTTTACATATCAAACACTTGTCATGGGAATGAAATCAATATGACAGCTTAACTAAAAGCATGGAGACTATTTAAATAGTGCTTTTCAGAGCTAAAAGTCTTCAAGCTGAAAGTCGTAAAGAAATCTGTATATGCATAAAGGAAAAGGCAAGCATTTTCTCAGATGAATGTAATGTAATAACAGTTTGTTTGAGCAAAAAAAAAAAAAAATAATAATAATAATAATGAAAAATACATTTTAAATTGATATTAAAATGCACAAGCAAGACAAAGGCTTATCATTTATAATAAAGTTTGTATTAGTTTCAGGCATTTTATTTACATCAAATATTAGTAAATCAATTTAAAAGCTAGATAAAGCACAGCTTTACCTTTATTAAATTTCATTTCATCTGTAAACTTACCGTGCTGATATGTTAGTTATATAGCTAACACGTTGTTTCTTTCGAAAAAATTACATTGCATAAAATGCACCGACTGAAGCTCCTGACCCAGTTTAAACTACAAAATATTTTTCTGTCCATTTGAAAAAGAAAACAAATGCGTTTACAGTTCATTTGATATCCTATATATATACCTATATATATATATATATATATATGCGTGTTTATACATATATATCAAATTTTTTTACACATATATTTATATAATTTGAATAGCCGCTCTTTGCTTTCGCATAGTTTTTTCCTATTATCCTCCCAGTGTTTGCTTTTCATTTTATTTTATTTTATTTTATTTATTTATTTATTTATTTATTTTTTGTATTTCGGGGTTAACCTGAAAATAATCAATTTATGCTTCAACAGCGTTTGGAATTGTTTTTGCTCGTTATATGTATAGCTTTCTATTATGCTCGAAACAAAGTTCATAGACTGAAAAATTTTTTACTTTACAATATTGGCACAGGGCTGCCAAAACGCCGTAAAAATAAAACTAGAAAATTTATCCGAATCTAAATTACCATGACACAATATACAAATTTATTGAACTCAAAAGAAATTGTTGTCAAAATGCTGATTGAACTTCACGAAGAAACCAAACGCTGCAATTTCGTTCCGCCCGGATCTAATAGTACGGACCGCAGCAGCCCCACTCCCAGCAGCAGGCGCACCTGTTGGCCACAAAATAAAATGGCGGATAGCAGCCGCACTGGCAGCACCCGCACCGATCCAGGCTGGGCAGCACTGGGCCACAGGGGCTGCTTGTCAGGCGATAGGAGACCATGCCGCAGGGCTTTTGGCCGCAGCTGCACGATCCGCTGGGACAGCAGCAGTTGCCACATGGCCCGCATGGTCCGCATAGTCCGCATGGTCCGCAGCAGCTGCCACAGGATCCACACGGACCACCCGAACCACACGGACCACATGACCCGCAAGGTCCACAAGGTCCGCAGCCAGGTCTGCATGTGTTGGGGCAAGGCATTAATAGGTATTCTTCTATATGCTTCTCTCTATCCCTCGATCTCTACACTTTTTGCTAATAAGCCACGCAAAAAATGTGCCAAATAGGCCAAGCAGTTGTGGCAACTGCCTTTGGTATTATTTAGCACCTTTTTTGGTCTCGATTGGCAAAACACTTGGATTTTGGGTACGATATTATTATTTTTTTTTCCAGCAATTCGAAAATTTATAGATATGACACCAGACACCTGACACTTGACACCAGGTTAACTTGAGCAAGACTTTCACCTGCCGCAGCCGCAGAGGTAGACGACAAACCTTAATAGCTGTCATCCGAAACCTCAAAAGCTGCAGGCAGTCAGCTAGGCAACCTCAAAAGCTGCTGCATTCGCTAGCAAACTGTTAAATTTGATTTAAATTTCTATTTGCCTTGCGGTCGCCTATTTGGCTGTGTCAAGACAACTGCCACGCCCTTAACTACTGTATCCACACCAGCCCTCCTAGGCCAACGGCAACCACACGAGTGGGTCGTGCGAGCCGCATTCAAAGGTGCCCAACTCGGTTTTGGGGCATGCCGCTGCGGTTGGTTGGGTCAGTGGGGCTAATGTAATTGATTGTCTGGGCTCGGCTGAGCACCACCTGAAAGTGCACTGCACGAGTGTAGTGCGAAAAAGAAGAAAAGAAGAAATGTAACATAGATTGTCTAGTGGTGGTTCTGAGTGCAGGTGCATGTGTGTGTGTGTGTGTGTGTGTTAGGGATTTTTGCATGCCAACTGCGTGCAGACTGCACAGTGGTTGCTAATCGATTTATTCAGAGCAGATTTTCATTGCTTCTAATATGAAGACGTATAGATAAGCGGCTAAAGGAGTCTTTAGATATAATATAATATCTATATTATTTTAATTAATATTAAAATTTTTTATATGCATCACAGTATTTTAGTTTAGTTCTAGAAACCATTTGTTTTTTTATTTTTATTTATTTATTTTTATTTATATTAAAGGAATATAAATGTTTAAACAATTCATTTTCTCAATTTTTATTTTTTATTTTTTAAATTCATTTAAATATTTACGTATTTTTAATAGTTAAATTTTTTTAAAGAAATTCATTAAAAATCATATTTTTTATATTGTTTTATTTGAATTAAATGTGATAGATATATAGTTTTACCTTTAAACTTTTAAATTTTAATAAAACAAAAAACAAAACAAAATTCAATAAAATAAATACAAAAAATAAATGAAATACAAATATAGCATGCCTCAAAATCATTTACATAAACCCAAAAAAAAAAATAAAAAAAAAAAAAAACTGCATCAAAAGAACTTGTGAGATTCCAAAGGCAATCAATCAATATCTCACAAGCTTCTTGAGCGCAAATCAACACTAAATAATCCTCAAATTTCTGCTCAATAATCTATAATTGCAACCACTGTGCGTATGGCTGTAGCTGTTGGATTAATTTCACTTTAGCTGCCACTGTTTTTAGCATATTTTTCCGTTTTTTTCCTCCGAGATTTTCGTGGATTTCAACAGGACTTGGCAAGATTTACGAAATGGTCTGTCCCAGCCTGTCCGGCCCTTTGCTGGCCCGGCCTGCCTGCTTCAGTGCTCGCTCGGCCGGATCGGCCTGCTCTCGACCTGTCGCTGAGATTTCAATTGTCCAAGTTGGCGGCGCTGGACATGTCAACAGCTGTCAGTCGGAGTTACGCTGCCGGCAACGGCAACGAGCTCTGTCTATGAAAATGGATGCTCATTCGTATTCCCCATTCGGTGCGGGCAACACCAAAACTTTAGCTAGACTCAAATTTTTTTCGGCACACGCTTTAGCTCCGTGTTCGTTAGCTTTTCAAACAAAATTTCCGAAAACGAAAAAAAATCGTCAGCTCTTAAGTTTCACAGCTTAAAATAATAACACGCGAGAATATCAACCAGACCAACGAGACTCCAGCAATTACAGAGATGTGCGGCGGTTGGGCGTGTGCTTCATATGCGATTGCCTGCAACACTCATCGTTTGTCCAATGTGCGGTATACGGGCCGCTGCTTTGCGCCCACGCCCTGCGGCATCTGTGACAATTGCTCCGCATGCGGCTGTGGCGGCGGCTGCTGCGGTGGCGGTTGCTGCGGTGGTTGCGGCTGGTAACAAATGTACAAGCTAACGCCAGAACTAACATGGACGGCTAGCCGCCAACTGATAACTGGGTAAGAAGATGCTCAACTCCTTTAGAGTGTGAATGAGAATACTACACATTCAATGCCCACACAGATGCTGTAAAAATTTGAACAAAGCTGGCCTTGAATTTATTGGAATATGATTCAAGTCAACAAAATGTTGTCAGGCCTACAAAAATGAGCAGTCTGGTCTTGTGTTGTGGGCCGAACGCTCACTTCAAAATTTTTAAGTTTCAAGAGTAAGCATATATAAATATATACATATAAAAAAAAGTGTTTATTCATAACACTTCCTTCACCCAGCTAGAACAAAAATCTATTGACCAGGATGTGTGGCGGCTGGGCTTGTGCCTCGTACTGTCTGGCATGTAATAATCCGCCCTTGTCCACTTTGCGGTTTACGGGTCGTGATTTTATACCCACGCCGTGTGGCCCGCACGACAAATGCTATGCCAAGGACACGAGCTGCAGTCGAGGCAATTGCATGCGTCACCAGAAGATCACAATTGAAGTGACGCCATGCATGGACCTGGCCACATTAACTAAGTCGAAGTCCGACCACTTCCAGCACGCCAAGGAAAATTGGCAAATGGTGTACGACAAAGTGAAGTGTACGTCGGAACTAGCTGCCAAAAAGGATTGATCAAACACACGCCACACATCCCAAGCAATAAACAATAGATTTCAATGTTTTATTATAGAATATAAGTAAAACATTTTAAAGCATGCGTGTTTCACTCTAATTTCAGTATTCTAGGAAAAACAAAGGATAATTTCAGTACAGCTCCATCTATATATTTTTATTCTAAATCTCTGAGATTTCCATGAAAAATTGCATATTTCTGTAATTCTATTTGTATGCATTCTTATAAATATTTGTAAAAATTTTTAAGATGATTCTAGATTTTCTTTATTTTATTTTATTTTATTTTTTTAATTTTATTTTTTAATACTAGTTGCTTTTATGAATTTACTTTATATATCAGTTATTTATATAAAAAAAATTTCACTACACATATTTACAAAATGGACATTTTTTATTAACAAAAAAAATAAATAAAAATGCAATTGTAAAACCTAATCATTTCTGCTTTCGAGCATGAAGAAATTACAACCGCACAAGTTACGTACTATAAAATATATAAAAAACATAGCCAACTTTTTTTTTCTTTTTTTTTTCTATTTATTGACGAAACATTGAACTTGTTAAAGTTTTACAATATGCCAAAAACTTGTTACAAACTTCCGTCGCCCTCTCACGCAAGCACAGGCAATAATTTGATGTGAACGATTCATTCGATTCGGGGTTAGATGGGGCCAGAAGCGGATTAGTAGAATGGTCCAAAACAACCACATTCACCGCAACAGCAGCATCTATTGGGCGGACAGGTCCAAGGACCACACGGCGGGCAAGGGCCGCAGCAGCAATTATTGTAGTTCATGGCAGGCAGAGCTGGACCAACCGGGCCATAGGCCAGAGCATAGGAAACGCTTCCACAGGGACCACAGCACATCTTCCTTCAAAAGAAAATTCAACTGAAACTATATCGGGGAAACAATTAAAGAATATATAAAGCCGGAAAAACAGCTTCGACCTACCCGAATAAAATTGCTTGCGTGAGTAAAACGACCGAAATTTTTAGTTTCGGATCGAAAAAGTTTTTCGATGGTGCTGTTAAGGCGAGAGACGAAAATGGAATAGCTTATGTAGCTAGCACATAGCTCAATCACACATTCCTATAAGGAGTTTCAATTCAATGCCAACCTGATTTCCGCTTAACACAAACCAAAAACTTACTAAAAAAAAAAAGAAAATATATATATATATTCTAAGAGCAAATGCAACGAAATATCGATCAAAAGTTTCACATGTCGAAGACCTTCCTTTTTTCGTTTTTTGCACAAATTTCACACATCAATGATTTAACACCGAGACAAGCGACAAATAAAAAAATTGAGAAAAAACAACAACAAAAGTGGGTAAAAAACATGACAGCAAAGAAATGTGGTAAAGTGTTGGCAGTTGAAATACCCTCTGGAAAATAAATAGAGAAAAAATAAATAGAAAAAGAATACTTAGACTGATAGTGATTGATACTTCTCTTAGAAATATGATATATACATAAATATAATAATTAATTAATGACTTGATTTGATTTGCTTAAATAATAAATTTTCTTAAAAATCTGCTCTTATGCAGAAATAACTTTTTGTCGTTAATCCATGGTTATACATATATATGTGAGCATATTATATATATATTATTTTTTTTTTATATTTATATAAAATGTTTTAAAAATTTATAAAACATTAATTACATATTAACTATTTTCATTTTTGTCATTTTTATATTACATATTTTTTTATATTATATATTATGTATTAGTTATTACATATTATTATATGTTATATGTTTAATATATTTTTTTTTTTTTTTTTTATACTTATATTGTAAAAGTAGATATAGTTTACAGTTACACTTTTCATATTATATTTTTCATATTATATCTTTATTATTATTATTACAAAACCACTCACTTAATTTTTATATATATATATTTTTTACTTATAGCATTCGAAAGCCAAAATACCCTTTTGTTTAGTATAGTGTATAGAAATTGAATTTCTCTAAACGAGAAAATGGCGCAACAGTTTCATCCCATGGCAAAAATAAGAAATCATTGAAACATGTCTGCGAAAAATAAAAGCAAGTAAAAAAGGCAAAGGCGAGCAGAGCAAGCTCTATAAAATGCCGGAGCAAAGTGGATGGCAAAAGGATTTCGCTTACCGTGCGCCTGCAGCTTAGTGAGCCACAGGACCTCGCCCTGAGGCGTCTCTAAAACTGGTTGAAACTGGGGCAAAGTCGAAGTCAACTCACACAGTTGGCTGCCATGAAAGTCTATTAGACTCAACGAAGCAACCTTAACGTCATTTCAGCTCGATGGGAGTTAATGTCTATGTGTGAGTGTCTGTGTGTGTGTGTGTGTGTGTGTGTGTGTGTGTGTGGACACGACAAGCTACCTAACTTGTCTGTGTGTGAGTGTGCGAGTGTCTGTGTGGGTATGTTGTGATTCACAAAAGCTGACAAGCTCATCGATGCCTGAACATTAGCTAAACATAAATTACACAGATGACTGCACAACAATTGAGGCGTTTATTATAATGTGTGTTCACACTTGAAGCTTTCCGTTGCGGAGCATAGGTAAATTAAGAGCGTGAAGGGTATGTGACGAAGTGAACGTGGGATGGAATGGGATGGGATGGAAAAGGATGGGAAAGGGAAAGTGCTACCCCAAAAATTGCAGACTACAGATAAAAAAATATTTTACTTTGCCTTCAATCAAAGAAAACAATATGTCTGGGCGCGTAGATAAGGTAAGGGCAGGTTTAAGTGGAAGAAACAGGCATTGCTATGAGGAGGAGTGGGGTTCGAAGAATGTTAATGTGTGTGTGGGAAAGTATAGTGAAAATATAAAACAATCGAATTTAATTCGAGGAACTAGTAGAGGTATTTAAAAATCAAAATTGGACCCTGCTCTTTTAATATTTAAAAATTAAATTTCACGAACTTTTTCTTTATTATTTAAAAATTCATATTTTTTTTATAATTTTATGACTTTATTTAATTAAGATTGTTTATATCGAAATCGCTTAAATGAATTATACAAATTTACTTTAAATACATTACGTTAATTTCAATGTTTGCAAGGCAGCGCTAATTTAAGACTTATATATAAAGAGAATTTTATGTACTTAGTCGGGAGATCAGCTGGGCTTCTTTACTGTTAATTCTTACGGATTAGTTCATTGATTAACAATGAACAATTTTATAAATATTTATTTACCTATTTTTTCTCAATTTTAAAACATTGTCAATCCTTACTAAATATTATAAATGTACTTATTTTCTAAATTTCTTTGAATCAAATCCCTATTTTGTACCTCTCTCTCTCTCTCTCTCTCTCTCTCTCTCTCTCTCTCTCTCATTCTCACTCTCACTCTTTTGTTGATTTTTTTGGTTTCGCTGCTGTCCGTAGAAAAATGGTTGCCCACTTAAGATAATCTCATTGGTGGCATGCCAAAAAGTTTGCGGCGCGCCGAGTGAAAACACACAAACCATATAAAAATGTCACCAAAGCGAAGAAAAATATACAACAACAAAAAATAATATGAGACCACAAAAAGGTAAATGAAATACCAGCAGAAGCAACAACTGCTGCTACTTCTCTAAAAGAAAAAGGTATTTCGTTTTAAATCAAATAGATGTACAAAAATTTGAGCTCAACTTTTTTCGTATTTGTTGCCTTTTTGCTCCCTCTGGTCGTGTTCTTCAGAAGTGGCCACAGAATCCGCAGCAGCAGCAGGAGCCGCAGGAGCCGCATGAGCCGCAGCATTTTGGACACTTCATTTCATAGCAGAAACATATTGAGCCACTGGTAGTTGAGTGTGCGCCAAGAGATAAGCGCAATTATAGGGATTCAAGTGGATACGACTGATGACCGCACACACACACAAACACAGACACCCACACACATACAGCTGTATAAATTAGGTAAAAATGGTAACTTATGTGACGTTTGGCTTCATCGAGACAAATGATTGGGGCAAAGCTTTAAGTGGACTCTCTCTCTCTCTTTCGCTCTATGGTCGAGTAGTTTAAATCTATATATATATACTACATACATATATATATACCTAGCGCTGCTATTGAAAAGGTATCCTTCCAAAATGCCTCTGAACTTTCTGCCATGTCACATTTGTCTTCAAGTGCTCGTTATGGGCAATTTTTGGCAACTGCCTTTGAGCTTTTGGCTTTTGTTTTCTCACCGCATGCTGTGAGTGTGCGTGTGTGTGTGTGTGGACGTAGTTTGTTGTGTGCGCTGCCTCAGATTCAAGTGCTCTTTGAGTTAGCCAGCGGCCATGTCGAGCCCTGAGCCATGTCAAGCAAATTATAGCCAAGAAGTGAAACGTTGACAAGTGCCCATTGAAAATGAGACACTCAAGCGCTCAATATTGTGGCTGAAATGTTACAGAGGACGGGCTCACGGTCTGTGACTGGATTAAGAAATTTAGGCAGAAAAATCGCCAGAAATGACCAACCCAAAAAAATAAATAAATAAATAAATAAATTAAGGCAATGGAATGAAACACGCGCCGCTTTTATTAAGTGAAAGTTTCAAGCACTTTGACTACGTAAAAAAAAGTTTTAGAGGGAAAAGTTATTGTTGAACTATTTTTAGCTTAAATATATTTGTATGATATGGTCATCCCATTGTATGATATGGTCATCCCATAATTATTTAACTATGGTAAATATTCATCAAATCAATTCAATAAAAATTTCGTATATTTATTGAAATTTTATATTATGATGTTTATACATATATTTTTTGTAAAATGTGTGTTATTATTATAATTTTTTTTCTATTTATTTCGTATTTTATTGAAACTATTATAAGCTGAACTAAATTAATATGATATGAAATATGTATATTATTTTCTATTTATTTTTTATTTTTATTGAAATCTCATAGTATCATGTTATTTAGTTATTAGTTATTATGTTATTTATTAAATCTATATTATTTTCTATTTATTATCTTTCACATATTTGAAGCACCCAGCTCAAAGAGCACTCACAGTTACCTCTAGCCGTAATCCTTTGACCACGTCAAATCCAGTTCATATTAGCTCAAGCGTTTTTCATTTTGATTTTATTTTTGTATTTTTCATTATTATTTTCAGCACTTTGTGATTTATCAGACCATTCTAAAATTATGAAGTATTTTATTTTATTTATTTTTTTATTTTACCTTTACAATATTTTCCATACTGCACGTTGAATTGTCGGCGTTTTCTTCTTCTACTATGCAAATCAAATATATAGCATTCCCTTCGATTTTGTTTTTTTTTTGCTCACAATATATTCGAGGCCCAGAAATATTATTCGTTTATTTGCACAGCCCTCGCCTTGTCGTCTACTTGGCACCGGCGTCGTCTGTCCCACGTCCCAGCGTCCCGCCCCGCTCAGCATCCGTCCACCATTTGCTACTTGGTTAGTTCGTCTAGATTCCATTTGGTTTTCGGGGTCTTTTTTTGTGCGTTTGCCAGACGCGCCACGCTTCTCGCTTCTGCCCTTTGTGCGTGGGTGCGTATGAGTGATATTTTTTTCTATCGTTTTCGTTTTTTTTTTCTGTCTTCTTTTTTTTCGTAAATGCTGGCAAACATAAAACATCAAATGTAAATTGAAAGTCGTTCGTGTGTGAAACTGAATGTGTCATCAGTTGAAGCGTTTATCATTTTTTACAGCTTTTGACTTCGGCTCGCTTTAAGAAGTTCCCGTTTTTCTCTCGCGCTCCCTTAAAAAAAAAAAAGGCGTATCTAAGCTGTTTGCTGTGCTGCTCTTGCTCAAGCATTGACTGTGCAATGTTTTGTAAAATCTTTTATTTCCGCACCAGCCTCCGCATCACATGTGGCAGGAGCAGCAGCAGGAGCCGTAGCTTTCTTTTGCTGTTTGAGTTTGGAGTTTTCTTGCTGCCATGTAAATATGAATCCAAAGTACTTGAGCGTAAACAACAGCGAAATTTCAAGATTCACATATGGCTCATTGAAATTGTAAACAAGAGTACAAAAAGTGAAAGTTGACTCCAGAAATTGGCAAATAGAATTCTACAAATAAGTAAATATGTTGACAACGGCTTTGAAGAAGTTGCATAAATGAAACTCTTTTAGTAGAAAGAATGTTGTATAAAAAATAATTTATGCATTCAGAATATAGCGAAAGTTTAATTCATTTAGCTAATACTCAAATATCTCCATTGAACACTTATAAATTACAAATTTATTTCTAATCTTTAATCTCTTTCATCAAAATCCAAAATTTAAAATGCATTTCGAATAATCGCATTTATGCTTGCCACAGCAGCAAACTTTTGAGTTTATTTTATCAAAAATCTAAAATCGAATATATAAAATATTATATTGAAATTGCTTCTATATTGTCATTTACTAATTAGACGGCGCGCCAGCAATAAATGCAAATGCCAAATTTCATTAATTTGCTGCATTTGCAACATAAACAAACACAAATGAAACAGTGACAGTTTGATAGTTGAAAACTGACAAGCATATACTATATAGTATATGTATATATGTATATTTATATAAATGCGTGTGTCTAGCAATTTGATGTTGTATTTGTTGTTGTTGTCAAGTGTTTACAAATTATTTACAAATTAATTGAAAATTACGCAATTAACAGACGTTCTCTCACTCTACCTCTCTCTAGCACCCACTCAGCTGCTCTCTCACTCTGTCTTTAGTCCTTCCTCTGTCTCACACTCTTTCAATATTTGTTTGTGCTGCAAATGTCAAACTTAAATGCAAACAATAACAAAAATTCTAAAATGCATTGCAGCTGTCAACTGCAGCAGTAAAAGCTGCTGCTGCTGCTGCTATTGCTGCTGCTGCTGCTACAGTGCCTGCTAAAACAGCTCTTGTTGTTGTTGTTGTTGTTGTTATAGCTTCTGGCTGCTGGCTGCTGGCTGCCGTGGCACTAACTTCATGTCAATCCTTTGCGGCTTTGCCAGTCGTTTAATTTGAATTTTAAATGTTACTTTTACGTTTGTTGTTTAGCACATGCCACGCCCACTCGCCCGCCGCCGCCGTTGCTGCCCGCACTCATTTTCCACCTATTTACAATTACCACATTTTATTATCCCCACTTGCACCTCGTTCTGCATCCGCTCCCCTCTCGCTCTCGCACCGTCATTTACATTTAGCCATTTTATTTACACTCCTGTTTATATTTGTCACACTTTTGTCTTTCGCTGTGCCCCTCTGTCCATTGTCCTTCCCCCTTCTGCCACATTTTTAACTGCATTTTTGTGTATTTGTCAAGGCCCTGAACCTTTAACCACAATGTTCTCGCCCCCCTCTCTTTCTCTCTCTCTCTAGCGTTCAGTCTCCTGCTGCCCTGCAAGTAGATTTTGATTGTATTTTTGTTGATTTTGTTGCAATTTTAATTACTTTAATGAAAGTTTTAATTGCAAAATAGCAAAAACTCAGATACAGCGCGTGAAAGAGAGCGCATGAAGAGAGCGAAAGAGAACGCGTTCAGGTTCGTAATGAGATTCTGTGGTCTAAGAAAGGTTGGCAGCTCCGACAGCTACGACAAGGACAACGACAACGACAACGACAGCGCCAGCGACAACTAACTACAACAGCAGAGAAAACACCGAAACATGCCACGCACACAAAATCACTTCAGTTTTCGAAATTGTTAATGAAAGGTATTTTTGAAAAAATGCAATTGATTAATAGAGAAATCTGTATAATGACATTCGTCAGCTAAGAAAAATCTTGAAAAGTCGGAGTGAAATTTGAAATGCTTTAAATTAAAACTCCAGGCAATGAGAATATCTATTGAACAGATTTTGCTGAGACAATCAAGAAGAAATTTACATGAGTGAGAGAGAGAGAGAGAGAGAGAGAGAGAGACAGGGAAAGAGAGAGAGAGAGAGAGAGAGATAGAGAGGGAGAGGGAGAGAAACCTCAAAATAAGCAAGGAACGTTTAGACAACATCAATAAATAATTTTAAATTTATATTGTTTAAAAAAAGTCTGCAACTATTATAGTTGACTGCAAATTCCTTTGAATAAAAAGATGCATTTTTTTTTAAATAAAAATAAAAAAATAATATAAAAAAATATGTATATAAAATATCAAATATAGTTCAAGCGAAAAGAAATATATATACTCTAATGTGCTTCACTTTCATTGGACGCATTTAATATGCAGCTAGTCTAGCCTATCGTACTAGAAGAAAATCAAATTGAATCTATTTTGTATACATCGATGGCAATTCCACTCTGAATGCCTTGAAATGTGCATATGGAATAATCTGGGTAAAAAGCTTAATTTAAATGTTATCCAAATCAATTTGCAAACATATTTGCTATAAATAAAATCCCTCACGTTCAGCCAGATACAGCTGAATGTTCACTCAATATAACATATGCACACATGTAATTGCTGTTAGAGTGTCCTCTGCGTCATCCCGATGCTGAAGCGGGGGGTGGGGTATGGGGGCTTAGGACACAACAACATCAAAAACATTTCACCCAAAGCTTGACCCACAAAGTCAAGCAAGCAAATCAGAACAGAAAAAAAAAAATGGAAATAAAAATAAAAATAAATAAAAAAGCAGCATAGGAAATTGTGGAAAAAACCAATGTCATACATGCCGTACTATCGTTGTCTCTACAAACAGTGACAGAGAGAGAGAGAGTGAGGGAGAGGGAGTGAGAGAGAAATCGTTTAAATAAAATATGCACACAATTGTGAGACCGCAAGGCACTGGGAAATGAAATAAGTGAGCCGTGGCAACCAGGCAAAGAAATAAATACAAACTCATGGATATAAAAACCAAAAACCCCAAACAACAACAACTGCAACAACAACAGCAGCGCCAAGCAACATCAACTGCAAAGTCAATGAACTGCAACAGATAGATGCAAGATGCAACAAAAAAGACGAAGACGCAAAAACCATAAACAACAACTACTACTAAATATATATTTGAGCTGATGCTGCCCCTGCCCCTGCCCCTGCCCCTGCCACGGCTGCTGCTGAAGTTTTGTGTGACTTTGATGACGTCGTTTTGAGTGTTGTTCGGCACTCAGTTGTGCACTGAGCTATTATTTTGTTATTTATATGCATAAAAAAAGAAAATATAGATTTGTTTATGCGCGTGTGTGTGTGTGCGTATGATATGACAGCGGAAATGCACTGAATATGCGATAAGAGCAGCGAAATGAAACGAAAAAGATGTGTAAAGCATTCAAGTCTAACGGAGATTACGCATACGCAGTGTTGCACTGCGATAGACAGGCACAACAAGTGCAGCTGGCGGGGGGCAAGTCTTGTTAGCATTGCTGGTGCAGCTGTTACAATTTGCAATAAATTATGCAATTCGATGTTGTTTTGCTTCTGTTTTTTTTTTTTTTTTTTTTTTTTTTTTTTTTTTTTTTTTAAATAAGCATTACATGATTTTAATACTATTATAGTAAAGTACTATTATAGCAAGCTTTTAATTAAAATGAAATATATATTAATTTTTTTTTAATCATAATTGAAGCTATGTTGTTCTTAACTTTAAACTATTTTTAAAAATCACTTCACTACTTTATTGCAATGATTAGGATTTAAATGGTTTTAACTCTTTATTTTTATGGTTTTCATTAATAATTTTGTTTTCCCAATTCATCATAATGTATTTTTATATAGATTTAATTTATATATATTTATACATTTTCTATATTTATTTTATTTTATTATTATTGATTTATTTATTTAATTTTTTATTTATTTATTTTATATACATACATCAGTATATATATTTAATTCTTTTTGATTACGTAATCCGTAACATAAATATGTAATTTAATTATTACAGATATAAACACATAATGCTCTAACGTATTTGTTTTATTTCTGCAAATAAATTAAAAAATTCAACATAATTTCCATGATACAATCTTTTAATTTCTTAGCAATTCCTAATTGTATTTCTTAATCTCTTTCTTCGTTTCTTTTATTTGCAACCTCTTATTTGGGACTTTTTGTGCAGTTCTTTGTTTGTAGTTTGTCTCGGCACTTAACTGGGTTCATGCTGGGCGGCTCGTTAAATGCATGCGCCGTCGACTTTGGCCATAAAGCGCATTAATGCCGCTTGCATACTTTGCAACTGGCTTCGGCACAAAAAGACGAAGCGCAGCGCGTGTTGAAAGCTACCAAACGAAAGCAAAGCACGAAAAAAAAAGCTCGAAATGTAACGAAACTATAATACACTCACCTAACTTATTTATATATTGATATAAATAAATTTTTTTTTTCAATTTTTTGTTTTTTTAATGCAGTTTGTGGTACTTTTATATACAGAAATATGAGCTGTATGAGTTTATTTTTACCTTCATCAATTACCTCTACTAGAAGCAATAATAAGACCTATAACTGCTAACAAACGGCATGTTACAGCTGATAATATCCTTTGGCGGCGAGTGCAAAAGAAATATGCGGAAAACTGCATTTTTGGCAACAAGCTTTTAATTGCACTTTGTATGTGCTCATTACCTTAAATTGAGAGCGAGGCAGACAGCGACAGCTACTGTCTCTTTTCCGCACTGGCAGCCATTTTAATGCGAAACTTGGCTGGCCAAGCCAGAAAAAAAAAAATAGGAAATAAGAAATTCAGCATTTAAATGCATAAAAAAGTCAATGCAAGAAAAGAACAACAAACAAAGAGTTGAAAGCAAAAGCGAGAGATGGAGTAAAGAGTTCAAATGGCTATATACATCTGTGTGTATATGTA
The DNA here is from genome assembly GCF_018153725.1 of Drosophila mojavensis. NCBI lineage: Eukaryota > Metazoa > Arthropoda > Insecta > Diptera > Drosophilidae > Drosophila > Drosophila mojavensis. Next base: position 9,412,547 of record NW_025318858.1, read on the forward strand.
TATGTTTATGTATGTGTGTCTCTCACGTTTTGTTGTAATTGCGAATGGAAAATTGTTGAAATGGGCATGAGGACGAATGAAAATGATATTGCCAAAAGCGTTTCGGGAAACTTTTTAACGACAAAAACAAGCCGAGTAAGGGGCCGCCTGGGAGGGTGTGGCATAAAGGCAAACACACACACATACACACACCCATATGTGTGTCTGTGTTTATTCCTCTTATTTAAATGTGTAAAGTCTGACAAAAATAATTAAAGTGTGGATTGAAATTTGTTTTTTTTTTTTCTTGTTCTTTTGCAAAAGACAATTAGGAAATGGTACTTGAGCAAGAGAGAGAGAGAGGGAGAGAGGCGTAAGGATATGCATGTGGGCCGTAGATATGCGTAATTTCAATTAATTGCTAGCATAGTGACTACCCCTAATAGCAACTGTCATTTGCAGCTTTTTTCCGCTATTTCTGTAATTTACATTTTTTTTTTAAGTTTCCTTTGCGCTTTTTCCTTTTGTATTTTCCTCTTTTGTGTACCTTTGTTCGCCGCTGGCTGTTAATACTATTATATTTTCATTTGCACGCGGATTAGTGTTGAAATGGAATCGAATTGGGATGTCTGTATGTGTGTGAGTGTGTATGTGTGAGTATGGAGCAGAGTGTGTCGACTGCATGTGTGCATTTGCTTTTGGAGTGATTTTTAATTAAAGTGCAGCGTTAATTGCATTAATCTCAGTGTTTACTTGGGCATTAGGTTTAGCAAAGATAGCTAAAAGAAGAGAAAGAGAGAGACAGATAGAGGGAGAGAGAGAGAGACAGAGAGAGATAGAGAGAATGGGAATGAAAAACAGCATAAGTCTCACCATATAGAATCACTGTAGCATCGATTCAATGAAAACAGAAATGAATGAAGCATTTTTGAAATTAATTCGATGATTCGATACTTTTTGACCAAATTAAAAGCAAAATTGCAACAGCAACTTTTAGCTGTTTGGCCAGTTGCTATTTTTCGTTTTAGCGAAATAAAATACAAATTGAATATAAATAGCTAATGAGCAGTTGAATCAGTGGATTGGATTGGGTATTTTATTGATTGTATATTTTATTTTTATTTGCATTTATCTACTCTACATAAATATTATTCCACTTTAAGCATATAAATGTGGTTTCATTGAGTTTTACTTGACTCAACTCGTCTATAAAAACAGAAAAAACTTAACCCATGCTTAACCTCTATATAATTGCAGTTGGTTTCGCTGACTCGATATAAATCGGAAATATAGACAGCCAGACAACGTTGGCCCACAAAGTGGCTCAAATACAATTGACATTTATTGGCCAATATATATTTATAAGGCTTTCGCCCAAAGGAAGCGCCCGCCGCTACGCCAGACACAATACAACGCGCAACTGAGTGAACTATAAAAAATACATATATACATATACTTATACAAATATATTTATATATATAGTGAAAGAAAAACTAGGTTTATTGTATGGCGATGATGTTGTCAATGCTGCATAAGAACTGGCAGCAGGCTCGCATGCAAATGCTAAGCAGAAGGACGAACAGGACAACAGCCAGCACAATGCCATCATCCTGTGGGCAACGTGGGCGTGCCCAGACAACAAAAACAACAGCAACAACAACAGCAGGCAGCAGCTGCATATGCTGGCTGGCTATGCTGCTACTCTTGCTGTTCGTGCCGGGTAAGTAAATGATAAAAAAAAATCAAAATAAAGAAAAATCGAAAGGAAAATAGAATAAAAAGTCCAAAAATCGAAGTTAATTTCGTAGAAGATTTACGCAAAGTCCGGCAAGAACTTTTTGACAAAATATTTACAAAACTTGCCAACAAACGATGAAAAAGAAAATATAAATATAAATTAATATATATATATATATATATATATCAGCGTATATATAAAGATGAAAAATAAATGACAACAGAGCTGGGCAGAGCTTGACAGAGACCGGCGATAATTAATTTTTAAGCTGCACAAAATGAAGCGCGGACAAGTGACAGGCAAAAGATACAGAATGAACGCAATCACTGTGTGGGTAGCACTCTGGAACGTTCGCCGTTCTATAGTGGGAGAGGAGAGAGATCGGGAAAATCAATCGTTCGTAAAATAAACAAATCTTATTTTTCCGCAAACATTATTTCTCATCAGTAGCAAGTGAAAACAGTAACAACAACAACAACAGCTACAACAATAATCAGCGAATTGAGCGATGACAACAAAATTTTTCATAAATGCGCGCATTCATCTGCATAAAACATTGGAGAGCAGCACACAGGGTAGCTGAGCTTAGCGGGGCAAAGAGTTTGTCAGAGAGAGAGAGAGAGTGGTGATAGTAAGGGAGACAGAGAGAGAAAGAGTAGAAACACTGAGGCAGTGGCTATACAGCATAATAATAATTGACGAGGGCTGTCACATACATAAATGAAACATGATGGGGCAAAAAGAATGTTTTAATAGAGTTTAAATACACATAAAAGATAGGCATTATAAAACTATAACAAAATTAAAAATAAAAAATTAAGTGACTTTTAAAAAAATATTAACAAATAATATAATAATAAATAATAATAATAAATCTATAACAAAATAAGAATATTTAAAATTAAAAAAAAATGTAAATAAATATAATAATAATATATATAAAATATTAACAAATAATATAATAATAAATAATAATAATAAATCTATAACAAAATAAGAATATTTAAAATTAAAAAAAATGTAAATAAATATAATAATAATATATATAAAATATTAAAAATGAAAATAAAAATAAAAATATGAGGAATAAATTTGAAAATGTTTAACACAAAAAAAAGTTCACACTATTGAAAAAAAATATATATTAAAGCACTATACATATAACAACAAATTAAAAGGTCATTTATAAATAGACAAAAAATGGGCATAATATATAAATGAATATAGTAGTACAAAATATATTAAAATTATATTGTATGTTAAATAAAAAAAAAAATGTTGCATAAATCCATAATTATTTATTTAGCATACTCAATGCCACCTAACTGAAACTCTCCATCCCCTTCTAAAAGCAATAGAAAACATGTAACACACCCTCATTTTTATATCTTTAAAAAAAAAAAAAAGAAAAAGACAATTGTTAATTGCATCTATCACAATTCAAGCTATTAACAGCGCAATTTTCTAGACAGTTTTCTCCCTTTTCCTTTGTTGTCTTTGGTTAACCCTCGCGTCTTAATAACAATAAATGCGAAATAGCATAGCAGGCCATTGCGTTGTGCTCAGGGCACTCGATGAAAACCCCAAAAATGATGATGTTGCTAAAAGGGAACTATGAGTTACTCAATATCCAAGCAAACTCTGACTGCCATTTGCTATTTTATTTCTTGCCGTACTTGGTTTTCTATGAATACTGCCAAAAGGCAAGCGGCAAAGAAACGGCAGACAGCTATAGCAGCCACAGCAGCAGAAGTGTAAACAAGCGGAAAAGCAACAACAGCAACAACAACAACAACAATAAAGTCGAAGAACAAGCAATCGCTGTTTCGTGAATATTTCATAATTTTTTGCGTGATAAAGTCGCATTTGCTGGGATTAAATAGGATTTTCTTGCAATTACCCAAGTAGAGTGGAGAATCGCTTTTCCATCCAGCTGGCATTCTTTAAACGGAAACAATTTGAACTTTTGAGCAACTCCAATGGCGAATCCAGCCACAGCTCAATCGATAGTTTTGCAATTTATGTCCATATACAGTACATTGCTTGAAATGTTTGGAGCTCTTTGTGTTGTTGCTGTTGTGTTTTTAACTGCATGCATGAATATGAAAGAATAATAGTAGTTGGGCAGGGAATGTTAGTTCCTTCGTCTGACATGGGGCAGCGTGTGCAGACCGACATAAAGTTGGCTCAACTAAAACATCAACTTAAACGCTTGCTTTTGATGAATATGCATGTATATAAACATTTGCTGTAACCTTTAGAGCTTATGGCAAAGTCTATATACGCTTTTCAATTGTATTCGCATATATTAGAATACAATTAATTAATTATATGATTTTAAATTCACAATAATTATAATTATAATTAAAATACATGTACTCAGCCTTTGAAGACCGAGTGAAACAATTTTTATGTTGTCGTCTAAATATTCAAAAAAAAAAAAATAAATAAATAAATAATAATAAAAAATTAAAATAAATGAATAAATAAATAAAAATAAAAAATTAAAATAAATGAATAAGTAAATAAAAATAAATAAAAATATAAAGTAATATAATGGCTTCTGCCTTAGGTCATTCTTTGACAACATGTGATCAAATTATAAAATGTTCTTTCAAGTACTGAGCATGTTTTCAATTGGGGTCATTTTTATGCTCCGTTTTTAAGCTCAAAGACTCACAATGACTGTAATATATAAATAATATATGCTATCTGTCTAAATCAACTCCAAATCTATCTATATTACCCACTATAAAACAAATTTAGTCTATTTGACTATTTTTAATATTTCATTGACAAATTCGTTTCAATTTGAATCAATTTTTATATAGGGATTTATGTAGACTCCACACTTCGCTCTTAAAATTTACATGTATCAATTTTAATTTTATTTCAAATGTTACTCAGTGCATAACACATTTCAAAGGTTGATTATTGGCACTGTATCAATAATAATTTTAAATTAATTTTTATTTTACTTATGTATTTTTTTTTTATTTTTATTTTTTTTTTCAATTAATAAAATGGAATTTCTCAACAAACTCTTTGCAATTTTAACACATTATTAAGCAGCTGAGTGTGATAGCTCTTAATTAGCTTCTCACTTTAAATGTCACACAATGCATAGCATATTTAAAATACCCTCAATTACACACGAAACTTCGCTCAGCTTTCGTTATTGCCAGTTGCCTTGCCACTTGCCTCTGCTCATCGCTCTCACATCGCACATACGCACTGTTGTGCTGTGCTTTGTTTTACCAGCATCTTAGACTATGTGCGTTATGCATGCACTCGCCCTGCACACACACATACACACACACACGCACTTCATCCACTCGCTGGCCAGTCACTAGCATCGCTCCCACTTTGCATTGCACACGAACTTGCACTTTGCAGCTGCCATTTCCTTTCACTTCTGTCATTTTTTCTTCTTTTTTGTTTATTTGTTTTTTTGCTATTGTAGTTTGGTATGTCCTCAGGTGGATTCTGTGGGTGTTTGTCTTTTGTCTGGCAGACATTTGCCGTTTACTGTTTTGACATGCCAACTTGGTGCAGCTAATGGGGAGCCCCTACGCAGCACACATACACACACACACATAAACACACACACAGTTGACAGCACATTTTGTCATCGTCTTCAGTTATCGTGGGCGCTGGCTGTCAGATTCTGTCTAGTTACCCATTCAATGGATGCATTCCAAGTGGTAGCTCCCAACATATATGTAGATATGCATATATGTAATATGGCCCGGCCTGCAATGCAAATGACTTTGCTTTGGGTATGACAAATTGTAATTAAAGTACAGCTATAGATATATATATATTTGTATAAGTATATGAGTGTCCATTTGTGGGAGAATATGTTATGAATATCGTCTTCGGCTAGTTCCGCTATTCACACAGCTATGTCATAGCTAATTTGAGCTACAATTTGTTGAATTTTTATTGAAAAATGTAAGAGATAGAGTAAGAGAGAAAGAGAGAGAGAGAGAGAAACACATGATGCTTCATAATTAATAAAATTTCGAGCTTTTGTTGAAGTTAAAGTCCCTAGGTCTAAAAGTGTTCAAATTCGGCGGAAAAAACTAAATCAATTTTTCGATTATTCTCGATAAAAAACTTATCTGATGATTTATCGAAGAAATATGATAAACTTGTACTACGTATGATAAACACGCCAAATTTCAAGTCTCTAGCTCTTATAACTTCTGAGATCGACGCACTCATACGAACGGACGGACAGACGAACAGAGCTATATCGATTCAGCTCTTCGTGCTGATCAAGAATATATATACTTTATGGGGTCTGCGATGACCAATGGGATCAGGGTTTAAAAAACAATTAAATTTTGCGTACATATACATATATATGTAAATTATTATGATTTTTAAATTATGCCTCGAATTATATATTTTTTATCTTTTTTATATTTTTAAAAGCTTAGAAATTTTGTTTTTTTTTTATATATATTTATTTATTTAATTTAATAACATTTATTTATTTATTTATTTTTTCATTTAACATTTGTAAGATAACCAATAATCATCTTTGAGCTTGCATATTTTTCAATAAATAAATGCAGATCCAAAAAACTCAATCAACTACAAATTGAACCACTTTATTTATCAGTCAATAATTGATAATGTCACTTTTGAATATTTGTGACTGTCGGGTTTTTTTTTTTATTTTCAACATTTTGGAAAATCCTTTAATGTGTGTGTATCAGTCGTAAGAGGCTTGGCGATGTCAGCTGTGTGCTGAGCTGCACTTAAAATGTTATTTTGATAGTGCCAGAAGGATAAAGTTGAAAAAAAATTGTTGGAAAATTTGCATTTAATTTGCACAATCGAGAAATAATAAAATAAAAACTTGAGTTGCATTAAAATATGAAATGCATTTCCAATGTTTTTTTTTTTTTTTTGTTGTTGTTGTTATTTTTTGTTTTTATTTTATTTTATTTTATTTTTTTTTTTCTTGCTTTAGTTTTGCTTGCTGCTGGAAAGCCTTGGAATGTGCTAGTTGATGAAATATAATAAAATAGCAACACGCAACAGCTGAAAAACGGGCTTAAAGAGTAGTATATCTTCTCTCATTCTCGCTCTTTCTCTCTCCCTCTCTTTCTGTTTCCGTGTGTATGAATATGCGGGTATTTTTTTCGTGCCAACAGCAACAACAATAGCACCAGCAAATAATTGCAACAGCAACAAGATGGTCAATGTACCCGAGTTGTTGTGCTTCTTGTTGTTGTTGTTGTTGCTGCTCGTGTTGTTGCGTTTTATTTTGGTTATGAAATATGAGTCAAGTTTTCAATGCATGCCGGATGCATTCATTACCGTTGACGACTGAGTGCGGTGCGTGTGCGTCAGAGTGGGACAAAAAGAGCGTGGGAGAGTGAGCGAGACGGACAGAGAGAGAGAGCTAGAATGAGCGGTAGTAAGAGTTGGTAAAGGAAGCGACGAAACTGCATGCATACACATGTATGAATGTGTGGGTGCGTTTGTTTGCCACTCCCACTCAGCTTGGGCTATTTTTTTGCATTTACAACAAATGTACTACGACGCACACACAGAAAGAGAGAGAGAGAGCGAGAGAGAGAGAGAGACGCTGGCACACACCAACTTTATGATCTCATGCATATGTATGCGCTTATAAAAGCAAGCTCACAAACACACTCAAAATAAGAAAACAAAAATGCTGGCATGTGAGTTAAGCAATGAAAATGCCATAAAAGACTTAAAACCCAAACAAGTTTTGGATGTTGTGAAAAGTTCATATGAAAAGAGATCCGAAAAAAGAAAGGAGACTATATGAAATATGTAAACGCATTAATACAACATTAGAATAATGCAAAATGTTTAGCAATTTAAATTTTGCATTACAAATTTACGAAACAAAAAGAAAATTTCTTTTCAAATGATTTAAAAATAGTTATTACATAATTATTATCTTTAAAAGTATAATTATTTTATTTTTTATTTTTATTTTATGTATACCTATTTATTTTAAGATTTATTTCTTTTTTTGTTAAATTATTTAATTTAAAAATATTTTTTTTTAATTTTTAAAGCATAAGCCTTTCTTTTTGTTGACATTTCCAGTCATCAAATTGATTTCTAGCTCAGTTCAACTTTTCTATCTCTATCAATGATTAACAAAGCGATAACAACAAATCATTCCTTAATAATCGAGAAAAGTTTCTTGGACTGATTGTTTAGCAATCTTTTACCCTTGTTTATGGCAAACGAAAAAAAGAAAAAGAAAACATACCATAATTTCTAAATCTACATCAAATGTTGACAGTTTTATTAAACAAAAAAATAGAGAGGGAAACCAAAACCAAAACTTCGCAGCTGACATGCGAAATGTGAACAAATGAACAGGAAACGGAAGTTGTATGACAAACGTCTGGAGTGGGAAAGCGAAAAGCAAATTCGAGGCGGGGAAGAAGAATCCGCCCAAGAAACAGAGAACTAAACAACCAAAAAATGTGTAAATTTGTTCGCGTCCGCTTAGTTCAGTCGAGTTCAGAGCAAGTGCCAAATGTCACTCGGCAAGAAAGTGAGACAAAAACCTGCAGGAAAAAAGAAAAATTAGGAGAGACGAAAAAAAAACAAATAAGTAGAGGAAAACCCCAGGAATATGTTTCAAGTTGCCAGAGGTCGCCTGATTGTATTGATGTTGCTTGAAGTAGAAATGAGAAAAGTTTTCGGCCAGCAAAAGAGCAAATCCCCGACAAGGGGTAACACGATAAAGAGGGAGGAAATTCGGTAAGAGCGATAGCGCTTTTTTTTTTTATATATTTGTACCCACTTTGAATTACAGGGGCGATGGCGGTGTGTAGACAGGGCGGGGCTGGAGCAGGCGACCAAAAAAATTTAGTTTAGTAATCAAAGCAAAATGCGTGGGCGAATTTTCGTCGAATTTGTTTGTTTTTCGTGCGCAGGCATAAAGCACATTTCACAGCCGACAAGGGAGCGGAGTGGAGCAGCAAAACTAATGTAATGGAAATTTGAAATTATTGAAAATAAATGAAAACAAATAAATATTCCCTGAGCATTTTTTATTACATGCCAAAGGGAAAGAAGAAGCTCCTTTATCGGAATTTTCGGTTTCCTTTTTGGGGGTGACGAAGCGAAGCGTTCGCCGTTTACCACTTGAGGCTGAATATGCCTCTTGAGTGACGATGGCCATGGGGCAAGAGGAGGGGCAGCAGAGAAGTTGGATTGTAAGATGATATTCGTAAAGTGTGCCGCATGTGTGCTGTCTGCCTTAAAAGAAGTACGTGGGTAGCTAATAAGAGCTCTTTAGAAATATGCTCGGTAAAAGATTTTTAATATAATCCAAGGGCTGAACACTTAAGTCCAATTTTAACAATTCGATGAGGGAAACATTGGGATAATTGAGCTGCGAATGAATTAATGTGGATTTAGGACACATTTTCGGGGACAAAAATACTTTCAAAAAGGTTTGTCTTGTGAGATGTATTATAGAAATTATATTTTTATATATATTTGTAAATTTATTGACACATTTTCCATATATACAGTTTTCAACTTTAAAGGTATATTAAATGAAGCTTTGTATATCTAAAAACTTAATATAAATTAAATAAATCAGTATTTAAAAAAATATATATATATAAATAAACTGATAACTTGACAATAATAATGATTTGATATTATTAAAAATAAAATAATACTTTTAATATTACGAATTCCTAAATTCATATTTTTAATAAAAATAAACCGAAAAAAAATAAATTAATACATTTTTGATTAAAAAATAACAAATAAAACAAACAACAACAAAATCTGAAGAACTTTAAAATAAATAAAATAATATATTTTTAAGTATATAAATATATATTTAATAAAATATATTAGTAAGTTCAAGCTCATAAATATATGTCTTTATTAAAATTAAAATATATAAACAAAGACAAAGATAAACTGTCATTAAAATTATTCAATTATATATATTTATATGTCGAGATCTAGACTCAAACACTCTATATATAAATCTGAATATATGGGAAATCACTTTTACAAAACTTACGTGAATTTCTTTAAAAAAATCCCTAAACTTATTTGATTATCTAAAAAAAATATTAAAATACCTATTCGCCTGAATAATTTCTCTGCCATTAAAGAAGCAAACAAAGCCCGCTTAGCTGATATAAAATATTTTCTTAAAAATATATTTTCATTTGCTGTCTAACATATAATAATTATTATTTAATACAAACCGTTATATATTATTTTATTCCTCAATTACTACTTCTGCCTTAACCAATAAGACCAAGTTTCGTTACGACTTCTTGAAGAGTATCTTAGCATCGAGGTGTCGCAGAGCGTATTTTGACTTGTTTTCTTTGGGATAAGTTGGTCGTCGTCCCGCTTAATGGCGTGTAAGTGTACAAATTGCCTAGATTAGTGCCTAAATTAAAAGTGAAATTGAAATAAATTAAATATTTGCTCACACTCCAAACGTAATCCAAGTTGTCGAGCCTCTTGCCCCGGCATTGTTTTCATTTTCATTTTAATTTTTGCTTCATTTTGTGTTTTTTGGCTTTTTTTTTTCTTGGTTCGCTTTCATTTGCTTTTGGAATTTATGTGCTTGTGCTTTTTGGGGATGGTTTCTTGCCTAGCAGCTCGAGCTGTGGCAGACAAGTGTTTATTATTGGCATGGAAAATCAATTAGCCTAAAGTGGAATGCTTATTATGATGATATGTGCGGGGCTGGGTGTTTTCCTTTGGACAAAGCATGGGCTCTACGCTAAGTAGCTAATTAAATGCCAAAGCATTTTTTACACAGCGCAAAAATTATGCGTTGGCTTTGGCAAATAAATTGCTCGACTGTTGGGGCGGTTCGAATTTTTTGCAGCTCAATGTAAAGCTTCATTAATTAATAGAAATTTTTAGCAGAATATAAAGTCCAGCCAGATGAAGTTGAAATGAATGTAAATGAATTTTTTTAATTGAAAATGAATTTGCAGTTTATGTTCAGCAAAAACACTGTGATTTAATGAGATTTCATATTCTATCGATTTCAATCCGAAATGCCCTTTAAATTCTAGTCTTATATAGTTTACACACGCATACATTCAAACATGATTTTCGTTTATGCAACGTCATAAGATAAGCATTGCGGCTCTGACCGAACCGCAGCCAAGGATAATCTATACACCTGTCCTGGCCGTCGACGTCGCCAATGCATTGGCGTCAGGATAAATGTTTATGTTATGACATCTTTAAATTTTAAGGTGCATTAGTGTAAAGTGCTTTTTTCGCCAAAAGATGTAAAAGAATGACGCTGAAAAATGTGCAGAACGAGTGCAGAAAATGCTCTTAACACTTTCATTTTTGGTCTACTCTGCTGGTGTGTCTCCGTATCTATGTGTGCGTGTAAGTGGGCATGGGTGTGTGTTAGTGTGCATGGTTTTGTGTGTTGCCTTTTAGATTATCCACCGACACTAAAAGAAAAAATAATTTTCTGAAACCAATAAAAAATTGAATTTTATTTAGATTTGTCAATTAGAAAACAACTTTAGACTGAAATAAATAAATTTAATTGGGAAAAGTTATGAAAAGAGTTAGAAAAATTCTAATAAATAAGAAATACTTGTAAGTTTCAGAATAATTTTGAAACCAGTTTTTTGTACTGTTTTAGATAAAAATATATTATGTTTATATATACTTTATATATATATATTTTTTTTTTTTTGCTCGTATTATTATTGACAATTAAGTCAATTCTGTAAACTAATTAATAACCTAAAAATATAACCTATTTGAAATTTAATTTAAAATCAAAAATAATAACATAATTTTTCTTCTGTATTTATAAGTAAACAATTAAAAAAAAATAATACTATTTTTTATTATAATTTTGTTTTTTTTTTTTTTTCAGAATTAAGACAATAATAATATTAGAACAATATATAAATAAAAGTAACTAAAATACTTTGCGAAATAAGAATATAAATATTAATAATGCGTAACCTACTTCAAAATTGCAATGCTTTCTGACAACTTTGTCGCCTGTATTTAACCAGCGCAGGTGTCTAGCTTTGTTGAGGTAGTTTCCTCCTATTTTTTTTTTTTTAATACTTTTTTTTGCAGATGTGCGTGTATGCTTGGGATAAATCTAGCACAACATCCTCCAGCTGTAGTTTCCACTTAGCTCAGCTTCTGCTGCTTCTGCTGCACCACCAACTCTGTTTCTCCACTTCGCCACAAAATGCAATTTATACATTTCCGTTAAGCAAGCGAAATAAATTTTTCACACATATTTCGCTGCATACCCCTGCGTCATCCCCACGTCCCTTGCAACTCATTTGCAGCCTGCTCTTTACAACAAGTTTTTGCTTTTAGTGAATTACATTAACTTGCATATGTGTGCGTCTGAGTGCATGTGTGTGTGTGTGTGTGTGTTTGTCATTTACTTCTTACTTCAGTTTACTTGTTGGAACATTTTCTATCAATAGCTAATTAAAATGTGCCGGAAATTTCATAGGCAAACACAAATATGTGCGAGGCAGCGACAAATCACGATGTTAATTTATGGGCCGCGACTTTTGGCACGCGCCCGAAAGAAAAATATTTAATTTTCCAAATCAATAAACACGCTGATTGCATTGGGGCGACAATTGGCAGATGCCACTCGAGGCAATAAATCTGCAAAAGAAAGAACAAGTGGCAATGCCAAATGGGAGAAGATGACTGACCCTGATATACCCTATACAAGTGCAAAAATATTTAGTAATTTACAAATTTTATTTTAATGAATAGAATTGGTTTAGAAAAATTATAAAGAATAAAAAATAAAAATATTTAAAAGATTTTGTAAAGCTTTATGGTAATCTCTTAGTATGAACTCGTAGATTCTCATTATATCATTGCATATTTTTTCAAAAATATAATCGGAATAATGCTAAAGTATGGCATTAAGAGGTTTGAAAGCTTTAAATTAAAAAAGTAATTTATATAAAAATCAATTTACCCCACATTCCATTCTGCTTCTTCTTCGACCTATGCTACCCACTTCACTGCCATCAGCAATTGCAGGGCATACAAAATTTGCTGCAAATGATGCGCTGGCACTTTGTCTTCGCTTTCCTTTTGGCCGCTCTCTCTCTCTCTCTCTCTCTCTCTCTCTTTCTCTCTCTCTCTTTTTTCGATAGACGGCGCGCAAATCGAATCGCTGCAAAATTCTAGTTATTGACCACACACAGCAACTGACTAAGAAGAAGAAGCAAAAGAAGAAGAGAGAGAATCAACTGTCAATGTCAACTCGCATGACCATGAAGTAAGCGAGAAAAGAAATAATTGAATTCCCCAAACGCCAAAGTGGAATTTTAATTTGCGCCTCTGCCCCACCCACTACCCCCACCAAAACCTTTAGACACCCACAAGACCACGCCCCCTCCCGAGACGGCCGAGCAACCCTCGCTGATTGCTGCTGATCAGTATGCAAAATGTGTGCGTGCCAAAATCAGCGTAAACTTTGCTGAAAACTGAGCACAAAAGGGGCGAAACGGAGGCGTGGCTGGCTTCGCTTGAATATGAATATCGAGAAGCTGGCACATTGTCACACGTACTTTGAGCTTCACTACGAATTGATGTCTGTGAAAATTAGCTGACTGTGTGGACAAATGGCAAGTCAAGGAATTCCAATCCCCCCATACACCCCACTTGCTACAATCTGTACCTTTGCTTCTTCTTGTTCTCTTTTTTGTTAAGAAATTGAAAAACAATTTGGCCGTACCTGAAAGTATGCAATGCAATTTGTATGCACACACAAATGGCTTGCAATGGATTTTATAGCTAATTCACAAATATTTTCAACGGCAAACAACAAAATGACGAATAAAGAGAAAATTAAATCAATTTGGCAACGTGATAACTGATTTTTTGTTTGGCACCTGTTGGCATTTGCGACTTGGAATTTGAGAGAAATTCTAATGAACAATTTTTATTGCGATATGGCAGAGAATTTGTATGAGGATAAAGTGCTTAAAATATAAAAGGCATGGGTTAATATTATATATAAAATATTGATGTGATTAATTTTATCAAAGGTATTAAAAAATAATAAAAAAAAAAATAGATTAATAGTTTTTTAACTATAAAATAATATTTTAAAAAAAATAAAAACAAATGTATTTAAATATAAAAAATATAAAAATAAAATTACTTTAAAAGTAATATAATATATCTATATAAAGTCAAAATTGTTGATTGAATTTGAATTGAATTGAATTACATTTTTTGACTCTATATTTATATCATTTATTTCTGATCAAGCGTGCTCCAAGAGCGAACCGGAATAACTAAAATATCTTTAATAAGATTACCCTCTCATAACTGTGTTTTCATATGTTCCAATATCCCAGTAGACATAAAAATTGCATGAATTTCTCCAATATTCTCTAATTAGTTCGACTGCTGGACAAACTCTTGAAATGCAGAGCTGTGTGTGGCCATTGAGGCTGGCAAACGATTTGCCAATGCCATTGTCTGTGTTTCTGTGGCACATAGACCAATTTGATTCGGCACTTATTGCATTTTGATGAGGATGCTTTCTTTGAGGCAGCTTTTGAGGTGCTTAGCTGAAATTTCTGCTCTACTTTATGGTCATACGCGCCAGACTCTAAACGGCACAATGCAGTATGTGTGTGGGTGTGTGTGACCTGGACACGCTTCGTGTAGCCCATTTACCGTGTGCATTGAGCCGTTAGCTTTCGATTTTGCTCAGCCATTGCGTCAAAATCATGCATAACTGCATTTTTTAATTGCTATGAATGAGGCACTCGGCTCTGCAGTGCAGTGTGGCCAAACGTCAATTAGCTGAACACATATACACACACACAAGCATAGAGCTGGCTGGCTGCTAATGAATGAGCGGCTTAGACTATGACCAAGTCAATGTGAATTTCAGTTTAACTAAAGTTGAGCAGAGTTTGGAAGACATTTGCTGGAATGTATTTGAAATGGAAAATGAGATATAAAATATTTTGCAAAAATTACACTTGAAGCCCCTGAAGTCCTTTAATATCATTTATAATATAATATAATTTATCAAATTCATGTTTGCTGGAAATCTTATCTATGACGCTGGCATGCTGAAAGCCTCATTCAATATTATTGAATATCTCTGAAAGCAAAAATCCTTTAATGCATGTGTAAATATTTGTATATAGGTATATGTATTGTATATGTGGTGATAATGTCAACAGCTTTATGTGCATTAATTGACCAATTGCACTTGCATTTGGCATGCAAATTATTAACCACACTTTCTGCTTCTTCTGGCCCTCATTTTAATTACACATTTGATTTATAACGCACACACACACACACACTTAAATTCGCTTGTGATTTATTGTGCGACCTGTGAATCTTTTCTAATTGTGTAAATATTTGGCTTTGTCTTAGTCAAAGATCATCGATTGGCCATATATCATTTAGTTTGGCTGACAGCTCGTTTTGAGCCCACACTTTTGCTTGGCCCAAAACAGAGCATAAAGGGCGGAGCTGTCAAAGGCACGGCTAAATAGGCGTATGCACATTACGTATACGACTCTTTGTCAACACAAAATTGTACTTTCGATTTCAAAGGGTTTTCTTTTCTTAATTTTCATTTTCATTTTGCTGTTGTTCTTTGTATTAATTGTTGTGACACATTATTTAAGTTGAAGATTTTACTGTACGCTGTCAGAGCCATGTTTGTAAGCTTCGGGCTAAACTTTTCTACGGCCGCTGCGAAGTCCTTTGTCTGACCAAAATTGATTGAACTTAGTGCTTAAAGCCAACTGGATTGGTCAAGCCATAAAGACGTTGTTGTGTGCGTGAGAGAGTGCGCGTGTGTGTGTGTGAGTGTGTGAGTGTGTGTGGAAGTAGTCATTTCATTTCAAATCCCAGCTAGGATTTGTAATGAAGATATATATACACACACACACGTACACACACACACTCACACGCATACGCACACGCACAGCAAATCACTTAGTTTCACATTACAAAGCTATGCTGTAGAAAACGTGGCCAAAGACAACTCCTTCGGCTAGAATGCTTGACTGCCCGCCTGCCCGCCTGCCTGGCTGGTGGCCATGGAACATATAAATTAATGAATTCGATGCTTATCAATAGCAACAACCAACAGCAGCAACAACAACAAAGGATCCTAGAACATGTTACAACAATCTGTGTGTCCATCTATTAGTTCGTTAGCTTTGTTTTTCGGCTTGTCGTGTGATTATGTTGAAGTGACTCGACTTAAGATTTCTGTACAACACATAGACAATCTATGCGTGTGTGTGAGTGTGTGGCTGTGTGTGTGCCTGTTGTGCGTGCTGCTTATATCCAGCTTAAAGTCAACAACAAGTCTGCTAGAGTTCGCCTCTTTCTTCCTTCATCTATTTTTTTCTCCTCTATTTCTACATTTATTATGGCACATTCATTTGATAAAAGATTGGGCCCTCAATCATGCTTTTGTGCTTTGTGGCCGATGCCATATCCTCCTGTGGGCTCCTCATGTTGTTGTTTGTTCTCTCTTCTTTTTTTTTTTTTTTGTTTTTTTTTTTTTTTTTTTTTTTTTTTTTTGTGCTTTGGATTTGTAATTTGTATTTGATAAGCAGCTCTTCAAGTGCCGCCTGTGCGTGGCTTTGGCTGCTTGTCTATGGCATTTGGTAGCTTTTGGTCTTTATTACTGCATTAGACGTATTTGTATAAATCTGATTAGCTCTAGCCAAAGTCGTCTAAGCCGGCATCGGCTAGACCAGACCGGATTAGGCACTGATGTATGTAGCTCAGTAGATGTATACGATAATAATCTTCTAAGAGTGTACGGCTTTAAGAAAAATAGAGCTGCTTTATGTAGAATCATATATGGGAATAGTTTGACTGAAATAATTAAAAAAAAAAGTAACAAAATAAATATTCTTATCACAAAGATAAATACTAATAATAATTTTTAAATAACTCAAATATAAATTAATAAATTAAAATAACTTAAATATAAAGAACTTAATCGATGAGCACATTTGATTCATTAATAAATATAATAATAATATAATAATAAATCTAATATTTTTGTTCAATAAAATCTGTTCCAATTTTGTCTTATCTCTGAATGATAAATTCAAAAAATTTTCAGATAGATTTTAAAATTTTCTGATGATCTCTAATTAATCTATAATTATTATATTTTCTAAATGAAATATCTCTGAAAGATACATTCAAAATTTGTGACTAAATATAAATATTTCTAAGCTGACGATCTTCTGCAATTTTTCTATTATTATAAAATTCTTCTATTATAAGCTAATAAATTTTTTCTTTCTGGTACATCAATAGCTAGCCAATATACCAAATATTCTCATTTCGATTGAGTGCTTTATCTACAATTGCATCAACTCCACTCGCCAGTTTTCACTTTCTCTTCTAATTAGCTATTAATAGAACTATCAATGAGCACTCCAATTAGACCGATTTAAGTTACTAGCCAATTGCAACTCTTTAAGCTCTCCGCTGTCGATGTCGCTGTAGCTGACAATTGCGATTCCAATTGGTTAAATAACATGCCCTCCAATTGGAACGTTGTTAATTGGAATGCTGTTAGCTGCACCTCGATGCGGCTTCATGCCATTTGACAGTACGAACGTTCCCCAAAGTTATTAAGCAAGAGCTCCATGGAGTGCACATCAAATGGAAAGCTATATAAATGCGTAATTTCATTTTTGTTCTATCAGGGCGTTGCAGAGGTTTCTCGCTTTATATATTGTATGTATATATGTCTGTATGTATAATATACAGCGTAGGAGTCCGTATAGAATTTGTGCAGACATTGTTCCATCAAACAAACCAGTTTTCGGTGTTTTTGCAATAACGTGCCACGTATATTCTGTTGCCTGCTGCTGTTAACTGTAAACTGCAAATTGTCGGTTTGCATTTCCTTTGTTTTTTTCTCCCAGCCAAGGTAGTAAACCGGTTCATTTTTTTTTTTTTTTTTTTTTTCTGGCAAGAGTGAGTTGCAATGAGACAGCTGCACAGTTTACTGAACTGTCTGCAAAAGTCGGAACGTTCTTAATTAAGGCATTCTGATAGCCAATGAACAATAAAAGGATTGCAGCTTTGGCAGATGGGTTCAGCTTCTTTTTTTTTTTTTTTTTTTTTTTTTTTGTATGTATACATGCCCTGCGAACAATCGAATGGACTGAAAAGTTGACAAATTAAGGAATTTTTGCTTCTTTTTTTTTCAAGAGAACCGAATTGTGCTCGAGTTTATCAAACTAAATTGATTAATATGGTTGGAAACATTTTTAAAAATTGTAAAAAATATTTGAATTTTATGTAAATTAATAAAATGATATTTCCAGGTTTTATAGTAGTTTAAAATAATATTTTATTTATGTAAATAAATGAATTTATCTTAATAATTTAAAATAATAATTTTAATTTTATGTGAATTAATGATTTTATATTTGATTTACATTCTATAATTTATATATACACATTTTAAAATACTTGATTCATAAATTCTTTTGTATTTTATATAAATAAATATTATTGCTGACTGCAAAATTTTTTAATTATTATACATTTTTTATAGCTTGATATCTGTCCCTTATAACCATTTTATAAATTTCCTTATGCTAATAACGATAATAATACTAGCCAATATCAAAATATTATATCTGCATCTCAATAAAGTATAAGGTAGCTGCATCTTCACTTTATTATTGCAGCTCGATTTTTATTTTCGTTTTTCCACTTTGCATTTTTTCTGGCTTAAATATCAACGGACAGTTTACAGTATGCGCATTGGCCATAAAGTAAATACTATCCTTTGCAGTCTCAAAATATCAATTTATCTTTCAACTTTCAACTCCCACCGAAACTTCGGCTGCAGCTCAGGACGGTTCATGCTTTGCATACGAAATGCAAAGGACGTTCGTTCATCTGTTCGTACGTTGGTTCCTCCATCGTTGTCCTGGGCCAGCAGCATGCAGCACGTAGCTCGGCAATTTTTCAGCCTAGAGTTTTGAGTTCGAGTAGCTGCTGCAATGACGATGCATAAGTAGCAACAATAAATACAATAACAACAATCACAATAACAACAGCAAACAGTTTGGATGATAAAGAAGTGGACGAGATGGGGCATCAGTTTCGGTAGATATGGGAAAAACTGTCTGTGAAATAAAATAAATTACTAAACAATGTTTTGGCCACAGCGAGAAAGGCATAGAGAGAGAGAGAGAGAGAGAGAGAGAGAGCGTATCGCTGCCACCTTGGAGCAGCTGTCATTGCTGCCTCTCTCTCTCGACCAGCATTTTGTGGCTCTTGACGTGCTGGCACTTTTCGGCAGCCCAAGCACTTTAATCCAAATGTGAATTGCACATTGGCTGAGACGACTCCTGACACTCGACAGATAGCAATATATGTGTATGTATCTGGCTGTGTGTGTGTGTGTTTATGCACAACATTTTATATTTTGTTTATGGCACTCAAATGGTATTGTAATGTGCGAGCTTGGCAGTAGAAAGCGAGAAGGAGAAAGATAGAGAGGCGTATACCTTGGGACCATTCGCATATTGATTGCCCCAGTTGATTGTTTTGACATTAACATTATATTCTCGTTTCAATATGGCACAACTACCAAAGTTCTTATCAAACATTCGCTGCGGAACAATCAGTAAATTTCAAATGTTAAATTTATAAATAAATAATAAATAAATATATATTTTTTATAATTTGGCTATTAATAAAAATCTATACATAAATATTAAATACTCTTCTAAAATGTATAATATTTTGCTTTAATTCTTGGAGCACTTTATAATTAATTTAACATTATATAATTTATTATTTATATATTTTTTTATTTATTTTCTATTTCTTACATTTTTTAATAAAGAGTTTACTTTTATTTATCAATTTTCTGAGCTATCTATTTCTATATATTTATATAAAATATGTATATAATATATATATTCGTTTAAATATATTGAAAATAAGCGAAAATTCATTGAGAATCTATCAAACAAAAAAGCAATGATGCTGATGCAGAAGCTGAAGAAGAAGAAGACGACGGCGAAGAAGCAGCAGAAGTAAATCCAACGACTATTTGTTCATGCATTTGACATGTCATCTCCATTGAGCGAGAGGAATACAAAAGAACAGACTTGACTCAGGACAGTTTGTGTGTGTTGGGTTGGGGGCTGAAGCTGTAGACTGAGTAATTCAGTGCATGCCATTCATGAGCGTGGATATATACATATATATTTATGTGTGTGTGTGTATGTGTGTGTATTTGTTAGCGGCCGCCAAAGCGTCGCCAACAGCATCATCAGCGCATGGCGACACCTCATCCCCAGTGAAACCAAAAACCCACCCACTCAACGAGCAAAGTCTGAGGAACTTTTGGTAAAAACTCATTTCCATTGATATGCAATGAACAAGGCAATGAAAAACGCGCGGGTCATTCCCTGTTGATGGTTATTCAGTTCGGTTTTTTTTTCCTTTTGGGTATTTTTTTTTGTTTACTTTATTTGTACAATGGCGATTATTTTAGGTCTTATTTGGAGCGCACCTATAAAAAATGTGATTCATTTATGAAAGGATTGAAAAATAAGTTAAGTTTATATTTTACTCCTTTTTTTTTTTTTTGATAAATTTTTTTTAATAAATAAAATATTGAACAACATACTAAAATACAAATTTATCAGTAATTTTAATATAAAAACAAATATTTTAGTAAATTTTTTATATGAATTTGGCATTTGGAATTGACTCTGAAGTTACCATTATTCGTATAAAAAAAAAATAAATAAATAAATAAAATAATAATAAATAAGGAAGAATTGTTTAAACAAATATAAAGATAAAGTTAACTGGGCATATCATAGTCAGCTTTCTTTAAACAAATTCATCTTAGCTAGTGTAATACTTAACTTGATATTTTATTTTCTTCTTTTTTTTTCACCGCATTTTCAAAAACATTTTTTAAAATCCCCTCAAAACTCAACTATTCAGCTCTGTTTTTTCTCCATTAACACAGGCTTCAAAGTGGGCGACAGTTAGGTAAATGGAGTTACGAAATAACGAATACCAGAAAAAAAGGGCAACACACTGAGTTCGTCATACGCAGTAGTTGCACCTGAGTGACAACAGTTTCTGAAAACTCGCATACAAAAAGCATTCGAAACATATTCATTTGCTTACGTTTTCTCCCCCCTCTCTGGGTCACTGTATAAATATATTCTGCACGTCTTCCATTTAAAGTGTTGTATAGCTGCATTTGATGGCTCGATTTACGGCTCGACGTATGCGAGAAATGGATTGTTGCATAAATTAAAATTGTATTTTGCATGTAAATATTGACAGAAAAAGACATGCGAAATTCACATAAAAAATGTGTATTCCTTTTGGGGGTTTTTAAAGCTTTTAACTCGATGCATACAAGAGATGAATCCCTAAGAAAGTAAAGGCTATTTGAGATATAAAATCAATTGAGATATGAATAAATAAATTGCTGTTTAAATCACACTTAGTCTGAAGCTAAGAGAATTTCTTTAGAATTTTAAATATAAATATAAGATTCCAATTTATGTATGAAGCTAAAACTCTCTGTTTTGCTCTTTTTATTATTTTTTGATAATTGTCGAAAGCATAGAAAACATGACAACAAACAAGTGTCAAACGAGAAATTGCAGATTTTCATTTTTGCATAAGCTTCAAAAAAAAAAAAAAAAAAAAAAAACACACACATGTTCAATGTTGTTGTTGTTGTTATTGTTAGCATTGTCACGGCATTGCCAGCGATTCAATACAAATATGTACAATAATAATAAAATTTGTATGCAAAATAGGCGTTGAGTGTTAAATGCATGCATTGAATGGCTGCATGAGTGTGAGTGTGAGTGTGCGTGTGAGTGCGAATGCGAGTGGCTAGAGGGCCACAGTGGGCATTTACATACACAAATATGCAGGCAGACGCTGTTGTTGTTAACATTGTTGTTGCTGTTCTTGCTGTTGATGCTGCCTGTTGAAAAATTGTAATCAAAAATTGCGCAATAATTTGCATGTTTATTTAATAGTCGAGCGCAACGCAGGCAACCAAAAACTCCAAAAGAACCCCAACGCCTCCTGCCACCAGCCCAACAAAAAATACAATTCACAAAAGGACGACATCGGTGTGCTTGTGCATGCGTGTTAGTATGAATCTCTGTGTGTGTGTGTGTGAATCGCATTTTGCATTGCAGTGACAAACATTTTGTGAATGCGGCGTGCGTTGCTGTGTTTGTTTTTAGCTTTTCGTACATTTCGGGTTACTCACACAGCAGCCGCCGCACAATGCTCATTATTGTGCGCATGTATGTGTGCCTATGTGTGCCTGTGTGTTCAGTATATGTACTTTTAATTTTTTACTTTATACGCTAATGAAATTGTCTGCGGGTTGCGCTCCTCCCATATGACATGATCCCGCTTTGCTAACCTCCTCTGCGAACCCCTCTCCTCTGCTGCTTTGACTGTGTTTAGCATTGCGGCAAAAATTTGCCACACAGATTTTGATGATTGACCCCCCCGAATATTATCAGAGGCTTATATAACGAAATGTTTTGAGGTTTGGCATAAAACCCAATGCCAAATGCACTTAGAGAATCCTATTAGAGTGGCTTTTGATTAAACTATGTTATCTCATATATAACAATTTTGTTTTTAATTTGTTGCCCGTTTCATAGTCACAAAGCATTTGACTTGATAACTAATTAAAAATTGTTCATGGCTCGACTCAAAGCAGAATCGAATTTCGTTTATGTGCAAAAGCCATTCCCAATGATAATCTTGCATAATCCAATGAACTATTTGACATATGCCAAAGCATTGGACTGCATTTTCTAATATTAAGTATCTATATTGAAAATAGGTGGATATTATATCAGAAACTTTTAGCTATGGAGCGTAAGCTTAGCATCATTGCTTACCATTGTGATTCTCACCTGCTTTTGTCTTAATGAGCAGTTTATATTAACATTTACTCGCTCACGATTTAACAAAAAGTCTTCGGTTCTTTTCTTTTCTGTTTTCTGTGGAGAGCCTTGAGTTGATCTATTCGTGTGAATAGAACATCGCTTAGAGATATACGATACGATTGACCTTCGTCCAAAGAGACTTAGTAATTGAGCAACTAGCTCGTCCGATCACAAACGAACTAATTAAAGAACCGACGCTCTCTAAGCATTTTTTTCTCAAAGTGTGAGTGAAGACATCGAGAAACAGTAAATGGTTATTTTTAAAATATTAAAAATATATATATATATATATATATATATATATATATATATATATATATATATTCTTGAAGTCGGAAAGCTAAAACATAAAATAAATAAAAATTTCAATTAACACTGCTTAAAAGTGTTTACAAAAATTCTGCAAAATTTTAGATAATAATTATATTATTTTAAACCTTGCAAAAAAAAAAAAATAATAATAATAAAAAAAAGAAGAAGAAAATTAAATAAAAAAAACCTATCTAGAAAGTATTCTATATTTTCGATCCAAAAATCTGTTTTGTTTTCAGGCATAAAATTCCAATCAATTCAAGCGTATAAAGTTGACACGCGACTGTGCTACAGTGTGTACTCGCAGCACGGCCAACTAACTATGTGTATATACATACATATATAAACATATAACCTTATCGTCATAAATGACTTCACACACATACACCGACAGGGAGCGTAACACACAGATGCCACAATATTTTGACTGTTTTGTAATTTATTTGACATATTTATGGGGTTCATAAATACAGATATATATATAAAAGCGTTTATTTCGATTTGCTATATTTTTCTTCTTTTAGCTTACTTTTTTATTTTTTTTTTTATTTTTTGAAGTTTTATGGCGAAATACAAACAAAAATAGAAGCTGTAGCAGCAACAACACCAACCTTACTGCCACAAACCCAGTTGTAGTTGCTATTTGAAAGTTTGGAATACTTCCAATACGAGAGCTAGCCCTTCACAGCAACAACAACCACAACAACAACATATTGTGTGTGTGTGTGTGTGTGCTGCTCATACGCCGCCTGGTCAAAGTTGCAAAAGCAAAACATAAAACACTTTTTATGTAATGATTTTCACTGTTTTTCTTTGCCCATTCGTTTGTCCACTCCTCTGGCCAGCTGCATGAACTATTGACAGCTGATGATAAAAAATTGTTTGGAAAATAGAGAAAAATTGAGAGACGACGACAACAATTTTTGGGTTCAATGATAGAGGCTACCAAAAATAAAAAATGAACAATAATACAATAAATTTAGTTACATTTATTAAACGAAGAGAGTCTCGTTGAGCAATAGAAAATTTAGTGAGATGCAATTAAATCAAGTCTGTAAGCCATTTATCTTTTTAGGTTAATTCTGTAGATAATATATAATTGGCTAAATTTCACTTTGTAATAAATACAATTTTTTCCCCAATAAATATATACAATTTCTTGAATCCTCGACATACGGCTGTTATATTTTAAAATAATAATATATGAAAATATAATAAATAAAAAATAATAAGTAGGCTATATATATGAAACATTAAAAAATTTAAAATATAATTTATATAATTAAATCGAATGTTTTAAATTCCAATAATAGCATATTTTAAAATAATAATTTATAAAAATATTATAGAAAGCATACAATAAATAAATAATAATAAATTATCTATATATATGATAAATTAAAAATGTGTAATATAATTAATAACGTAACATTTTCTCAAGTGCTTTTCTAGCAGCTATTGATAACAATTAAATTATTAACTTAACTTTAGCCATTTAAATTGTCAACATTAAATATGCCGAACGGTGGATTTTCAATTGTGGAATGAAAACTGTGCTGCCTGACGCTATTTAACTCAAATATTCAGTTGTTAAGCAAACAATTCCATTGAATTCACGCATTGAACATTACGCGCCTTAACACGTTTAATTTATGTATTTACTTTTTGGCTTATTTGCTTTACTTTTACATTTCCCGCTGCTCACTGCCCGCTACTCGCCCCCCGCTGCCCACTGTGACCCTTTTATGCCTACCAGCACCTGCGGCATTTGTGCTCGACTACATCCAGAACCTTATTGAAATTCCAAAGTTGAAATGGCTGCAAGACAAGGATGGCCAGTCAAAAAGTGAACAGAGTGGGTCCAGGGTCCACTCGGATCGCCTGTTGGTGTTGGTTGCGGTGTTGACAGTTGCCAGTCGCCAGTCACCAGTCGCCAGTCGTCCTCCAGTCATCAGCTGGCGAGCAGTTTTTCTGGTCAGGTCATTGCGGTCCTGCCGGCGGTCGCGTGTCTCGGTCTGAAGTGGTACTCCAGCTCAGTCGCCCACTTACACACACACACACACACACTCTCTCTCTCTCTCCCTCTCTCTCACTCTGTGTATGCGTGTCTGGTTGTCACTTCTGTGGCAACACTCATAAGGCAACACTCTCAGTGGCACCCTCGTTATTTGGCAACACTTTGGCCACACCAACACAAGAGCCACCCCAAACCCATCTCAGCATCCTCCCTCCGTTTAGCCAGCGGGTTTTGTTTGTTTGTTTTTTCTTTTTTTGCCAGAGTTTTGCACAATACTTTGAGGTGTTTGGCCCGCAGTTTTCGATTTGGCTGCTTAACTTTTGATCAGCTTTTAATGTCACATTCAAATGCATTTCGTCTACAAAGTTTTGCTGTCAAAATGAGCCAACTTATCAAAGTCAATGACTGAGAACGAAACCAAATCGAGAAAGCAAATTTAACTCAAAATTTGTGTGCGTCTATAAATTCAACAAAAGAATATATCTATGTATATATATTATTCTAAAGGTCTAAACCGATGAGCTGTTTACAAATTATTCGGTAACTAAAAATAAAAAACAAAAAAACTAATCAACGTATTTATGTGCAAGGAAGCCACAAAGAAGATAGCAAAATAAAATCCCTGCAATATATGTCAAAAGTTTTGGGGGTTTTAGTTGCTGCAAATTGTGGAGCGCTTGTACCATTAATACTGATCCAACTTTTTGGCTTATAGCAAAATCAAAGAGTGCAAAATATCAACAGAGCTGAGAAATTATACATGAAATAAATAATAAATTACAGAGCTTGAAAATTGAATAAATAAATATTAAGATACAGAACTTAAAAAGCAGCATAACAAACATATTTTACTAATTTTAATAGCACTTAAATGGAAGGTCATGACTATACATATTTATAAAAATCTTAAAATTCTTATATAGGAAAAAATGAAAAGAAAACTTAAAATTTTTAGGAAAAATTTTTAAAGTAAATTTATGAAAATCACATAGAAAGGCGAAAGTTAACCAAGAAAGAAAGCTATATATATATATATATATATATATATATATATATATATATATATATTTCTTGCATCTGTTTTAAACTTAACAATAATATCTTTAAATAATAACTATCAATTACCGGATGGTTTGCATTCTAACGAGATCAATCCATATACTTACATATTTACATATTAACAGCTAAGTCTACTCTCTATTTGGCAAGAAAGATGCTGTTAACGATAGTAGAATAGAGTCACATAAGAAAAATCATAAGTCGATGAGGTTAAGTTGGAAAATATAGCTGATTAGTACCAAGCATTTTGAAAACTTTGACTATAACAAGTTTTCAGATATGAGTTTAGTTCAACAAACTCAAATGAAGAAAATCCGAACTCAATTTATAAATGTATTTATTTTATTGTACGATTTCTCTCAGTTCTCAGCTCAGCCTCTATAGTGGGCACAGCATATGCGCAAATTACAAGTCTGAACACACGAGTTGTAGAAATGGAAATAGAAGTCAAAGCTCGGAGTTCGCTTAACTGAACGCATTCAACACCCACTGTCCACGTTGCTGCAGCTTTGATAAGCAAGTTGCAAGTTTCTAACCCGAGCACACACACACTCACACACTGTTAGTACGTGCCCCCTTTCATTTTGTTCAGTTTTCCGCAGTGCGTTTCATGTGACAACAAATGCAGCACTAAATAGCGCCATATACGACCAATAGGTGTGCCCTCTTCCGCTTCATGCGCTCTCACTCGCACGCACAGCTTCAATTGCAAGCTATCATTAAAGTTCGATGTTATTCTTTTTTTCTTAACTGTAATACCCTGTAACTTGCACGAGTGAAGGGTTTATCTGAGTATATAGCTTTATTGATACTTAAGCTAATATAGACAGCCTGAGCTCATCTAGCAAGTTCTAATGGAACTAAAGAAGTCTGAACGAACTCATCTTGGAAACTTCAAGATCCTTAATAATAGAAGCTTACTCCATATAATTTCTGAACATAAAATCTAGATAACATACCTACTATTTCATGTATTCCATATATGTCCTGTTTTATTTTTAAAGCTAATATCTTCTTTCCTTGTTATCATATTGGCTTACAGGATACATTTGCTAGTCAGGCTGGGTTTTTATTGTCTCTTGCTTGTTTTATTTTTTACTCTCATGGATGCTCACAATACTTTTTGTTTCATATTGACCCATATATAGGGAGCGTGTGTTTTGTTTTTGCTCTAGCTGCACATATCGTATCGCCATATTCCACAATTGTATCCTCTCGGTCCTCGCTCATCCCCAACGTTTCTCATTGCAGTTGTTGGCGAGTTAAATTGTCCTTCAGCAGAGGTTGCATTTGTTGCTGTTGCTACTGCTACTGCTGCTGTTCTTGTTGTTGTTATTGTTTCTGTTCCGATTGCTGTGGTTGCGGAACGTATAACAACAACAACTTTTTGCCTGGCATTTTATATTGTTGTAAAAAACTTTTACAATCTACGTTTGTTAAGTATTTTAACGGCTTTCTCTAGCTGGGCATGCGGCACTCACAGGTAATATAAACCAATGAAAATTGCAAGGGCAACTTATTGTCCAACCGTGCCCCCTTCACATCCCCCATCCAGCATGTGGGATTGCATTTAAAGTTTCGTTGGGTGTTTATCTGTCAGTTTATGTTTACAAATGTCCACTTTTAATGGTTCTCCATTTAGCTGGTTGCCAACAGCAACAGCAACAACAACAACAACAACAGCAATGGCAACGGCAACGGCAGCAACGTGAGTGGGAGCTGGACCCCAGCTTTATCATACTCGAATGCTGCTTGTAAAATTCTATTGTAAGTTTGGTTTTCCGTTTTTCATACGGCGCTTCTATCTATCTATCTGTCTGCATTTTTGTATGTCCGTCTGTCTCTCGTTTGTCCGTTTCCCTGTTTATTCTACCACTCCACCCACCCTCCACTCTGCCGTCCTGCTGCTGGTCATTTTGCAGTTTTCAGTTTATTTTTTAAGCCAGATAGCAAACATGTTAAGCTTTGACTTTTCTATGCCATCTGCACTGTCTTCTCGTAATGTGTGCTCATAAAAAAATAAAAATAAATAAATAAATAAAATGGCACGGCGATCTCATAAGATACATTAACAGGTATATCGCATTTTTATGTGATTCCTTTCAAAGTCATTTACACTTGGAATTATGAAGGTGTGCTTAAAATTAGACAGATTAACTTTAGATTATCTCGTGGTGTTTTTGCCTTATTTATGCGGCAGCTCTTCTATGCAATTCTTATAATAATAATAATAATAAATATTTAATGAATATATAATCATTATTTTAAATTTAATTCCCTTTCTCCCTTGTCTTTCTTCTATCATCTGTCTTTCTCAATCTGTCTCAAAATCAAACATTTTTTATTTCTCCATCTCTTTATTTCGCCTTTACTAATAATAATTAATTTTCTTTGTAATATTTAAGAATTTAATAATTAATATATGTATACACGATAATTTGAAGATTACACAAAGGCTCAGGTATATAAATATTTGTAAAAGAAACCACACTTAAACTCTGTCTGGCTTACAAAGTCACGTTAAGCCATTGTAATGATAATATAAACAAGCCCACAGCTCAATTCGTCTGCCCTTAAATTCTTGATAGGGTATTAACAAATTATACTAAATGCGCAACACTCTCTAACCACCCACCCGAGCCAGCCCAGCCACCAGACGAAATCTGTAACATAAGACTCATCACAGCTCGTCGACTGTGCTTAATTTCATTTAGCGAAACGCATAAAATTATATTCTTATATAGTCTCAGTTAACGCCCCAACTCTATCATGGTGTTTTGTGTTTGTTATTCTTTGCAGATTTTATTGTGGCGCTCAAGGATGTTTCGGTTAGGATACCGCAGGCGGTTAAACGTGGCAGCAACGCCTTGTTCACCTGTAATTATGATATGGAAAACGATACGCTTTATTCGGTTAAATGGTATAAAGGCAAGCGTGAGTTTTATCGCTACACACCCAAAGAGAATCCGGCAATGAAAGTGTTTGCCATGACAAGTGGCCTCAATGTTGAGGTGAGTATAAAGACTAAAGACTATGTATATGGATATTATATATATATATACATATATAGTAAAGTATATATATGTAGCTTGCCAGAGCGTTTGGCTCACAGCTGCTGCAGCTGCGTGTCATAAAATAACAAACGCACTGTAAATTATGCCCATAATGGCTGATTGCATTAAGCCAGGAAAAATCTCATTCGTATCCAACGTGTTCCAATCTCCACCACCTGCCCCGCTCGCTCTCCCCTATAGCCACTCTTAAGCATTTGCACAACAGTCTCTGAAATTCAGAATGTCGTAATTATACACAACAACAACAACAATAATAAGAGCTGACTGCACAGCCAGTGAGTTCCATCGCCCAATTAGTTGGCAACGCGATTGACTTGCGGCTCATTAAAAAACAATATATGTAAATTGCAAAAAAAAAAAAAAAAAAAAAAATTATATATAAATATATATATAAGTACTCCATGAAAGTCGAACGCTCGAGAGAAGTTTTCAGCTTTATTATTACGTTGAAATGTAGGAGGGCCAATTAGTTTGGCGACCGGACACAAATTGGGTTAAATATCGAATGTAAACCAATCCAGTTCACTTCAATCCCATCGACTCCCGGAGCGAAGTGTCATATTTTTGCATATTAAAGTCGGTCTTTAAATGCAATTTATTAAAATTTAATTTTGTATTAAGTGGATTGCTGCAATGGGGTTACAGCTCGTCGTGTCAAAGATTAAATTTCGCGTAAACAATTGCATACAGCTCGAGTGGCTGACGAGAGGCCGTCATGAGTGGATGCACTCGACAAACAGCAACTGTAATAGCAATAAAAAAATATTAAAAAAAAAAATAAATTAAAAAGAAAAAAAAACACTCCCAATTAAATGAGCAGCTAATAATTTGTTTTCATCGAAGTCGATTTAAACGAGAGAAAACACCATTATTTATTTCAACTATTTTTTTATACATATGACAAACAGACAGACAGCTATTATCATAGCTCCACTGTAAGCTACCTGAACTGATAAAGCTAAAATGAGAACAGTTATCGATTTTCTGAAACAGACTCGATCTTTGCGTGCTATATAGGGACTTGCCAAAAAGATTTCTAGTCTCTAGCTTTTATAGGCTCTGAGATCCTCGCGCTCACCCATATGAACAGATAGTCAAATTTCGCTTAATCGACTCAACTCATCGCTCTGATCTAGAATATATATAAATTATACCCTCTGCCATGCCTTCTTCTGGCTGTTACAAACATTTAAACAAACCCATTCAACTTTAAATAAAAAAGAGATTTCAATATTTTCGATAGCATTTTAGTTGCTTTTGTGCATAAATATATTTGAGCTGCCTTAAATATGGTTTTATTAGCTACAATATATATTCCTAGAATATGGCATTGCGCAGTTATTGTTTGAGATGGTTACTCATAAATAAAAGATCTGCCAGCCACATCATTTCATTCGGCTCATAACGGACTCAGTCTTTTCTTCCTCTTTTTTTTTTTAATATCACAAATCAACAGCAGAGCCAAAAGGCGAAATTGCTTTGACTCAAAGCAATCAAAATGGGGGGCAGGTCGACTTAAAATGCAAGCTCCATCCATAACTGTATATGGCTCCATGACTCTTTGGCTGCCTGGGTCAATTTTCGCCCGAGTATCTTTCATCAACAACATCTGGTGCGATGCTTCGCTGTGTGGACTCGACATTATTTGTTCCCTTGCTTTATATTTGGTTCACTTTGGCATTGCGTTATATTCAATTTCTATGCAGCGCATTCTGTCAATTTTTCAACTAATTTTTATTGCTCTCACTCTCTCTCACTCACTCGCACATTTGTACCCACTCTTACTATCTCTTTCTCTCTCCTTCTCTTTCTGTAGCGCAACCTCTCGAATCAAAGTCATGTCGTGCTGCAGTCGGTGCCGCTGAATATTTCGGGCAAATTTACATGCGAAATATCTGTGGAGGCGCCCACATTTCAAACAGCTATGGTCTCCGGCGAAATGGAGGTGGTGGGTAAGTAAAATGAAAAAATACCAAAAAAAAAAAAAAAAAAAAAGAAATAGTAGAGAAAGTAGTAAAAAAAACTCCAATAAAAATACTATCAGCACCTAGCGCAAATGGCAAAGGCAGCCCTGCCTTGCCCCGGTCTTGCCTTACTGCGATACCGAAAGCAAATTAATTAGACAAATGGGCGCCAGCCTTTGCCATTTCTTTTTTTTTTTGCTTTTGCGAGTGCTGGTCAGCTAATTTTACATTTCCATTATGCAGCCTAAAGGTAATTCCATCTCTTTTACTCTCCCTCTCTCACTCACTCTCTCACTCTCGCACTCTGTCTGTACGGCAGAGTTACCGGAAGAGCATACAGTGGTTACCGGCATACAGGCACGTTATCGCATTGGCGATTTGGTCGACGGCAATTGCTCAATTAAATACTCGAAACCGGCTGCTAATTTGACATGGACTATTAATGGTATTGTGGTAAGTTTTGGTTTCGGTTTCCATTTCCATACCCATTCCCATTGCCATTGCCATTGCCATTGCGATCCGCCATTCAATTAGTGAACGGAGTGGAGTCAACTGTCTGCGTGTGTGTGTGTGTGTGCGTGTGCGCTTCGAGGCAATTTCCAATTGATAGCCCCGCAATTTTTCAATTAGTCGCCAGTGCAGCCAATTCGGCTAAAAGTTTCCTTTTCAGCACTTAGTTTACACTTCAATTGCCCAATTGTTGGCCGGAAAAGTGGCAAATTTAAGAGATCTTTGTCGGGCATTTCGGATTGAAGGCACTTTGGCAAGAGAAGTGATTTTGAAAATGATTTATGAAGTAATTGAAAGATGATGTTAGAGTAACAATTTAAAAAAATTTATTTGATTATATTTTATGAATTCTTGGCAAAATACATAACTTTTTTAATAAACAAAAAAACAAAAAAAAGAAATAAATAAACCTAAAAAAAAATTTTTGGTCTGCATAAAACTAAAAAAAAAAACTGCTGTGGGATTACTTTAATTGTTCTTAATACTCACTAAAAAAGTATATTAGTAGCAAATTATATAGTAGAGCATATTAGTTTTTTAATGTCCATTCATCTGTATGTAGATTTACTATAAATTATTCAATATTTTTTCTTTTTCTTCTGTATTAATTCTTCTAGCTATTTTCTATTTATTTATTTATTTTTATATATGGGTTATATTCCCTCTGGGTTATATTCCCCTGCAGCCAATTTAGTTGGCAGCTTCAACTCTTGATTGTGTATGAGCCCATAGGCTTTTAGAGTATAAATGAAATAGTCATATTGGTACATTTCATTGGGCTTGACGTAGTGAAAGGATATTGCCGTATTTGCGACACAGCTGAAACACTAAATAATACTCCGATTAGTTGTTTTGGACAGAATGTCACACACTTACGTCTGTCGTATTATAGAATGCATAATTCCAGTACCAAAACGTTTTATTGTCTGGTGGATGTAAATGAAATGCGGGATACAGTGGATACATGCGACCGTGTCCATTGGCATCGCGTGAATCGCCAGCTGTTACATTCAGATTCTGCATGCATAGTCCAATCATGAGGTCCTCAGCCCCGTCAGGGCCAGACTTGCAAATCTTAGGATTGGACAGGCCCTCGACCACAAATCGACGCAAGGCCTCGCGGCTCAGGATGTACCCAGCACCGCCCGACATGAAGCCCTGCTTGAAGTACTTTTTGAACTTGCAGCCAAAGTAGACGGGCGTCTCGGAATTATATCGATATAGCATATATCGCATGTTTTCGATCACCGCAAACGTGTCATCGTCCGCCTTGAAGAACCAATCGGAATCGTTATAGTAATTATTGTAGACATACTTGAAGGCGCTCTTTGTCTTCATCCAGAGATAGTTTCGCCCCTCAGTCAAATTCAATTTTACTGTCGGCAGCTCATCATCCAATTGAGAGCTCATGAACAGCAGAATATTACACCGCTTGCCCCAGGTGCGCTTGACGTGCAGTGCCCTCAGCTTGTGATTACCTGGATGGGTCATTACCCAGCACAGCACGCGCACCTCTTTCTTCAGCTGTTCCGCTAGCGACGGTTGCTCCATTGGCCTTGCCGCCCTATAGGAGAGGATCTCTGTCAAAATATATCCCGCGATTGTGCCCACAATGAGTGCCCAAAGCAGACGAGCTTCGTAGATGCTGTTGTTCGACATTTCAAATACAACTGAGACTTTTTTTCCTCTCTTAACAAAAAAGTCTCACCAAAATATATCGCTTTAACAACCGTGTCAAATGGCATTTAAATAAACTCTGCAACAAATTTAAGATTAGCTGAATTATTATTGTAATATTTTGCATATTAACAATTTTTTCTAATTTTTGTTTTCTTTATTTTTTTTTTGTTTACTTTGCTTTTATTTTATAATTTATATTATTTATTTTTTATTTTATATTTTATATTTTATATTTAATTTTTTATATTTTATGTTTTATATTTTATATTTCATTTTTTATATTTTATATTTAATATACTTTAACTTTGTATCTTCTGCGCCTCTGATCTCGCTTAATTCCTTGCTCATCTCTAGATCTGCTGCAATCATTCCCAAGCGCTTAACTTTCTAGAAGCCCCCATCGTTTCCCTCCACATTGTTCAGTTGCATCGCTTGGCAATCTTTTGGCGTTTAGTGTGTGATTTTTCATTTCACACACACGTATACACACTTTTTGGCACCTGCGTGCTGCTGGCCTCTCTCTTTTTTCGCTTTGGTTTTCCGCCTAGACTTCCCCTACATATATACCATATCATTTTTGATAGGCAGTCACTTTTTATGCCTTTTACTTTGGCTGGCTGTTTTATGGCCGCAACCACAGCAGGTAGTTTCCACATATTCCGGCAGCTGAACTGCCTGATGTGGGCAAAGGTGCTCAGGGGTGCTTCACCTGGCTGCTGTCATAGTTCCGCATGATTTCACAGAGTTTTGGAGTTTTGGGGCTTACACGGCCGAGGCATGTGACATGGACCGACATTTTTTTCACTGCTTTGCTTTTTTGCTGCGTTTGTTTTAAGAAACGTTTCGGTTGTCAGCAAACTTTTTGTTGTATTTTTGTCCGTTGCGCCCACTGCCCGCTAAGACATTCGACGTAGGACGGCATTACGTCTACGTTCTATGCTATTGTTGCAATAAATTATTTGTGTGTGCATGCGCGCATTAAACTGGGCCGAGACCTAGATACTCTAGGAAAGTAATTAAATGGGTTTACAATATTTTTAATCATTTATATATTTCTATTGAAATATTAATATAAAGCTAACCAATTTTTCAGATATAGAATAGATTGCAAGTAAATGCAATCGACAACAAATAAATAATATTTTGTCAATAAAGCAAGCATATTATATATATATATATATATATATATTAATTTTTTTTTTTTTTTTTTTAATAGACAGTCTGACTATTACAGACCATCGCTGAAGATAAAATATATTTGTATGCTTGTTTATTATAATTCTATTCGTGTAATTTGATTACCTATCTAGGTGTTATCTCTTTTAAAGCTTCTGGATTTCTGCCAAGTGTTCAGTTCCCTTTACTACCTAAAAGTATCCCCTATAAAAGTTTTGCAATGAAAAATGAGAATAGTGAGTGACCGTTCGTTTGAGTTCGATGTGAGTCATATTTCACTTAGTTTGAGCTTTTTATGCTTCTACAAGTTGTTAGGTTTGGCAAGGGAACTTGGATTGTGTTGTACTCTGGAAGCGAAATAGGTGAGTTCCACTGTGAATTGTTGACGCAAATAGTATGAGTAAATATAATGAATGTCTATCGAAGAAGATTGTAAAACAAATAAAATTTTCAATTATTTTTATATTACTCTGCTAAAACTAAACTTGAAAGAAAATATTTTTTCAATAAAAATTATAATAATGATCAAAATATCGTATTGCTTTTCTGTTTTTACATTATTTCTATCTTCACCCAACGAAATGTAGCTTTTTATTTCAATTAAATAATTTACAGTGATGATAAAAAAATAAATAAATAAATAAAAAATAATAATAAAACAATTTTTTAATTTAAAAATTGTCCGCGTTTCTTATACTTTACTAAAACGTTTAAACATTTTTTTTTATTCTGTTATTATTTCTATTATTTGGTTCAAATTAAAAATGTAATGCTAACATTTACTAGCTAATCGCGCTGCCTTTCAACTAATTAATAAAGTTAAAAATATATGAAATAAAAATTAAATGGAAATAGCAAAAAAAAAAAAAATATTTTGATATATATATATAAATGCGAACTGGAATAAAAGTTTTCTGTTATATTTGTATTTGTTGGTAGGTAGGTACTTGGAAACTTAAAAAAAATGGGCGGGCCCTGCTGGCATTAAGTGAAAGGACCAAGAGAACAACTGAGAAAGTTGCAGTTAGAGAACGTTTTATACATATATATCTGAGAATATATATATATAATATTTTTATATCATTATCAAACAAGCAATTCAGCAAAAACTAACACAAACAACTCTCAAGTGTGGTCTGGTGCGTGTGTGTGTGTGTGTGTTGGTGTGTGCGCTGGTCCGCCACTTGATCTTTTAGCTAACGAGCGCTTTTCAACAGGACCGGCTGCTGCTGCTGCTCCTGCTGCTGCTGCTGCTGCTGCTGCTGCTGCTGCAACTACACCCAGCACATGTGTGAGGGGTGCGAGGGTCTGGGGGTCTTGGGGGCTTGGGTCCGCCTGTCAGGCTGGCAACGTTATCTGCAGGCACTTCAAACTAAACTCACCGCAAACAAAGTGGCCTCGTCCTGGCTCGACTGCCTTCGTGCCTGAGCCACCCTCCGCCCGGCCATCGTGGCCCACTCCATCGCTTTGCTCCACTTAATCACTCAAGCGTGAATCTATTCATCATTCATAAGTTATAAATTTGCCTGCTGTGGCATGTTTTTTGGCCGTAAGAAGTGGCAGAGGCCTCCGCCGAGGACCACCACACAGATGAGAGAACAGGACACGGCACAGTTTCCACTTGTGCATTGTGCATTGTATGGTGGTGCTACAACATAGTGGTTGAGTGCTTCATGTCGCATATCTGTAAGATGCAGCCCCCTCGTCTCTGTTCCGCTCTGGTCCGCTCTTGAACTCTCTGGCTCGCTCTATCTGCTTTTGATAAATATTTATAAATTGATTTGCAAGCGTTGCCAGCCCTTTGAACTGATGTATTGAAGCGCGCATTCCTTTCATTCATCCTTCATCCACTTGACACACATCCCAATTCACGTTTGCTTCCATTCGCAGGTGCCGCCGCATCACATCAAGACTTATCAGATTGAGAAACAAGAGAATAGCACACTGGAATCGGTGACAAGTGCCATACACTTTATGGTAACCACACAGCATTTTCTCAAGGGTCAAATGAGGGTAAGCCAAACGGATATACTAAATCTATATAAATCGAGTGGTTCCACGTGTCAAGGGTCCCGCTGAAAGTGCAAATAGGTTTGAAGCCTTGCTTGGAATCAATATTTATTAGAGTTTCTAGCTATATAGTTTCAAGAATTAATTAATCACATATCAAATTCCACAGCTGAAATGCACGGCCAACATATTTGACATATTTAAAGAGGAAATCGAGAGCATTATCGAAGAGGATCGACCCAGAATTATGGCCTCGGGCCGATCATATGATATCAACAATTACCCAATGGAAGATCATGGCAACAGGCATGGCGATCGGGAGCGGGGCGGCTATGAGGAGCATAATGAGTCATATCTGACCTACTCATCGAGTAAGTATAAATTTAAAATTAATTAAATATATTTATAATATGTATATATGTACATATGTAGTATTAAAAGTTTACAAAACTGAAAGGCAGAGAATCACTGTTTTTTTTTATAATTTTAAATACATGTTTTAGCTATAATCATATCATCATTTAAAGATCAGAGTTTTCTATTAATACTTTTAATTTTTTTTTTTTTTATTTTAATAAATAAATTATTTTCCATTTTTATTATATTTTTACTTTTTATTGATATTTTTGTTAAGTATAATATTTAGTTCAGTTTGAATTTTAATCACCAATATTTTTTTTTTTTAATATATATTTTATATTCATTTGAATTTTATTTATAACAAATTTTCATTTATTTTATTATTAATGGTTTTTATCATCTCATAAAAAACACCTTATAAATCCCTTAGATCCGAAATCATTCATTTATTTATATATAATTATATATACATATTATTATAATATTATTCATATTTACTATTTATATTATTATCTTAAAATTTCTATGTATCAAGTTCCCATCTATCAACAACTTTCTTTTATTTACAATTTGTGAATTATTTAAGTTTTGTAACTTAAGTGAAATGCAGTTGAAACTCGCAAACAATAAAAAAAAAATTGAATAGGTTTTTCGATGGAATTTGCTTAGCAGCGCATCGAGCTCTAATGCCGCCTCAAGTACATTTTAAAACTGAACTGCAAAACCTTTTAACAAGTGTTTGCCAGCCTGATCCAAGCTGCACACAAACTGCAGCTGAGAACTGGCTAGGGGAGAGGGGGAGAGTGGGAGTGGCTAAATTTTTGAGCATCTGCAATGTCAACTTTCAATAGTTGCCCATCAAGGCACTCGGTGTTCTCCTCGCTTTCCTGCTCGAACATACAACGTAAATTATGCAAATAACATTTGCCAGCATAAACATTCAGGCAAAAGCAGCAGCAGGAGCAGCTGTTGGTGGTGGTGCTGCTCCTGGCAAGTGGCAGCAGGATAACCGACTCGCTTATCGAATCAAATGCCGGGTCAAATCAAATTGGTATAAACTTCGTTTCAGACAGTGAAAGATTGTCGCGGCACATCCTTTGCCGACTGCCAGCTGATTTTCTCTAGTTTCTGTTTATGTTGCGGCCCAGAGGCAATATTACATGTCCTTGCCATTGGGAATGTTATTTGCATACCCTGTACTTATTTGAAGTAAAAGGGAAGCTTACGTTGTTGATGAATGTAACGCCATATAGGATGAATTTTCTGAATAGACGGAGTCACACCGTATAGATAAGATAAGAAAAGATGGTAAAAACTTTATGATTATTTCGTTTCGGAATTTATATTTTATATATAGTATAGTTTATATTTTATAATAATATATTTTATAGTGTACTTAAAACAATAATATATGTATACTTAAATGATTATAATTCAAATACACGTTAGTCATCTGCATACTTGCGAGGTATCTGCTAGTCGATCATTCTACTAAACTACACTCTACTATGCATACTTGTTTCTCTAATTTACGCTGTGGAAAAGCAACTTGATTGCTCTGTAGCTTATGCTTATAAAGCCCCTTCCACGCTCTTTCACTCACTCTCTCTCTCTCTTCTACTATTTGCTAGAGTTGCCACTTACTTGCGGCAACATTTACTTAACACCAAAATGCAACAGCAGCAGCAGCAGCGTCAGCAACAACAACAACAACAACATTGTAAACGCATTGAGCTGCAAATTGTATTTAAAATTGCATCGACTTCAAAAAGAAGTACGGAAAATATGTGTGTATATTGAGTGGAGACTGTATATTCAACGGGCGCATAAAAGTATGCAACATTCTTAGCTGGAGCGCGTTACCCATGCGAAATGAACTCGATTTTCAGTGGGGTTTTGCAGTTTACTGTGTGCTCACAGTTTCGATTCAAACGAATTCGATTTTTGTGAACTTTATGCAAATGCAATGTTGACATGCAACCCTCTCACACACACAACCACACTAAGAAGTGTATTCTTTTTTCTTTTTTTTGGAAGATTTATCGGATATTTTTCAGCAGGCAGCAGCTCAATGGAGTGCAAGCGAGTTGCAAATAAAATATAAAGCTGCACCATATCTGAATCGATGCAAAAGATCAGAGGAATTTAACTTAAGCTCTGCTTATGCAAAACATCAAAGTGTAAATGTTTTGTATGAGGAGATCATCTAAGTAGCGTCGTTCATATAAATATGACCCTTAGTAACGTTGGTTTTATGAAAGGAGTAAGAACTTTTATCTAGACGATGCTTTGCTCTTTCATAAAGCTGCTTGAACGTAGCTTTTGTAAAACATAAAAGAGTAAATATCCCATAGCGAAGAAGTATTTCATTGCCATTAAGATTAATATACGAATTTAGTTTTAGTAAATAAAGGAATTTTCGCTCTTTTGTATAATAAATTTGTGTCCGAAAAATAAGCTCACTGAAAATCAACTTAAAGTCATCTCAGTCTTTGCTCAGTGTAAACTTAAGCTACAAACTCTCTTTTAGTGTGTGCCTATGAAATCTCTTTGCTAATGCACACGCCTCCCACCAGATATGGTCAAATGCGCACTTTATATTCACTCTCTCTTTTGCTTTGTGTCTATTTTACAGCGGATAACGGTGCGTCGGGCGCTTCGAGCGCTGCTCAGGCATTCTTTTGGCACGTTTGGTTATTGAAGCTTATGGAGGCGTTGCCATTGCAGCACATGGCAAAGCTGCACCGACACATCAACAGGCATCTGGCAAAGTGGGCGTGTCACTTTGATGCGTACACCACATGGCTAAGCGTTGCACTCGCACTGCCGCCCCTCTGCCGGCTGTGGATGGGCCATCAAATTAACAACTGTCAATATGCCAGCGACAGTGCAGCGACGCAACAGACGGCTAGCGACGGCGACGGTGGCAGAGATGGCAGCAACGATGGCGACGGCGACGGCGACGTTGCCAATGTGACAATGTCAAAGACAGCGCCAAGTGAGAGCGACAAATGCTTTTATAATTGTCAAATGGCATTGGCAACACTTTTGCAACGTAATAATGATGATTACGACGTTGATGATGATGATGATGTTGACGATAGTGCTATCGCTGATGTTGCTGATACTGATGATGTTGATGATGATGATGATGAGGGCAATTCTGGCGTTGATTTAACTGCAGCTGCAGACCGAGCAACACTAAAGCGCCAACATCAACAGCTGTCAGCGACACTTGCTAAAGTGGGCGCGGCCTCGCAGCCGGATCAACGATTATTGATGACATGCCCAAAGCTAGCAGCGGCAGCGCCATGCTGATGCTAAATTGATGATGAAATGCATTTCGAAAAGTAGCTTAAGGTGCTGCCATGCGAACGAATGGGCACATTTCTCTTAACCATATTTGTTTCTTTCTCTTATTTGTTTTTACACGCGCAATAATTAATGTCACAAGCGGCAAACAGCAAAACAAAACAAAAATAAAAAAGGAAATTTACAGTTCGCCCTGGCTAAAACGCACCTAAGACGTTGTGAAGCCAATTTTGGGAGAAGCAAAACAAAGAAAAGCAAAGAGAAGCTTAAGTATATTATAGTATATTAAGAGAGTGTAACTGGTAATATGTTAATATATGGTATACATAAATGTAATGAGAGTAAATGTAAAAACTTTACAATAAAAGTATATAACTAAATAAATAAATAATCTAATTATATAAATATATACAACATATGTACGCAAACAATTAACAGGTGAAGCTCATAGAAATAGAGTTAATTATTATAAGTATTACACAAAATATATTTCAATGCATAATTAAAATGCATTAGAAATTAGTTAAGATTATCTCTACATTATTTTATTCCATTTTTAGTTTTGATAGCAGTTTGTGAGTTATTGTGTGTTCTCTTCAGTTAAATTCCCTTGAAATGTCCGAATGTGAATTTTAATTTCCCATTACTCATGCCGAATTAAGAGAGATATTCACTACTCTTTAGATCACAACACAAAGCAAAAGCAAATAAAAAAGCATAAAACAAAACAAACATTTGTACGAACTAGTATAAGCACTAGCCCTATTTTAATTTCTGTTCTAATTTCCCTAATTTCACAGAAAGTCGATGCCGACACACAGCTGCATGAATGCAAATGAAGATAAAATCCCTTTTTTTTTGTTTCATTTAATTGCAGATATTCGTTAAGACAGCAACAGCTACACTCATATTTTAAGTTACAAAAACATATTCAATCAGAAATTCTGATCTCTCGTTGTTTACATCCCATACATACATATGTATGTATGCTATAAAGAACAGCGAAAAGCTTTGACTGCGCTTTGAATTTGCACTTGAGCTTAGCTTTTATATGTATATCGTAGTGCAATTTAAAGTACAGTAAGAAGCGTAAACCACAACAGAAGCAGCTCTCTCGCTCACTCACCCGCTCACCATGGATTTTGTAAATAAAGTTCTGCTTATCAGTAGAATAAGATAAGGAATCGATATATATAAGAAAGAGCATAATAACAGCGTAATATATAGAAAGGAACTTTTTACGGTTTTGGAAGTATGCAAAATTAATTACAAAAAACTTTTTCATTTGTAGACGCAAAAATTAAAATTAAATAACAGCTAAATCGACAAAAAAAAAAAAAAAAACATTTGTTAAGTAATAAAAATCAAAATTCTGTTTTCAGCAAACTAAACATTACAATTATTTGAAAATTTTTGGCAAACAAAAATCCAACGGTAAATAGTTCCTTTGCCTTATAAATAACAACGGAAGTGGATGGAAAACGCAATATGTAAATGAAAGAAAAATTATTTAAAAATTTTGATTGAACACAGAATAGGTTGAAAACAGAAAGTTTTGGAATTTTCTAGGAAGATAAATAAACATGAAATTTAATTAATAAATAATATTATAATCTAAAATTTAAATAATTGTATATAGCTAAATATACTAAGAAGTTGTCAAAAAGAAAAAAAAATCAATCGTGAATTTATGGTTAGTAAGTTTTTATGCGTAAATGTTAAATAATATATATAGTATAATATATATATAACAGCTATAAATGCATGCTAATCAAAAAAAGTGTTGTGAAAGTTGTCTTCCCTGATTTTTTGTTTGTTTTTTACTCAATATTTCTGCAAAAATTGTTTTATAATTTCATATATTTTCAGTTCTCTGCTAAGCTTTATAAACATATAAGAAGAAAAACAAACATTAATATGTAAAAGTTATTTATAAACCGTTAGTGTATATAGAAAAGCGTAGAGAGAAAGATAACAAATTTTTGTTGTTTTAATTATTCTTAATTATTCAAAAAATTGAAAACACTAAAAAAATTAAAATGAAATTGAAACATAAATGTTGATTAAATAGATTTAGAATTATATACATATATATTATGAATATTAAAAAATAATTAAATGCAAAAGCTTACATTGAATATAACAAAACATATTCATATCCCTAAAAACAAAAACCAAAATGTCAAAAAAAAAAAAAAAAAAAAAAAAATAATGATAATAATAATAGTAATAATAATAATACAAAATAGAAACAATACAATATTGTAAAAAGTAAACGTATATAAAGTATATATTTAATAAATAAGCATACATGTAAAAAGTAAATTAAACAACTGGCAAGCATTAGTATAAATGGCTATACATTAAATATATATATAAATATATATGAACATAAATAAACAATAATAAATTATAAATAATGAAGTAACTCAAACTTTTCTTACTACAGCAGGAATATGTTTATGTAAAGCACTGTAAAGGCGATGCTAGATTTGGTTAACGCCATCTATCGGGTTGGCTGAGAGCTTTTAAGCTTACGCCGCTTACTGGCAGCTGTCTAATCTGCGAAAAATGCTTTTAAGAAAAGCTTTTAGTCAAGTGCCGTTGCTGCAGCTGCACTCGCGTTGCCCATGCACGTGTTGTGATCTGCGAGCTTTTTCTATTAACACTGCAAGCCCTGCCTCAGTTGGCCAAAGCTCCGCCTGAAGGTCAGACGGGACAAGAACTCCGCCTCGCGCTCTGCAGTCAACGCGCTTCAATGACGACGAAAGCACCGTCCAAGTCCCTTTCCATTTACTACGACGCGTTGTGTTTCGAATTAATAAAAAAAATCATTTAATTTAAGTGTTTAAAAAGAAACGAAATTTGAAAAAAATTCTGCGCTTTACTCTACTTGACCCTGACTTTAATTATTCTCTTTGCTTCGCAATAATTTCCCAAATTTTTGTATTTTTTCACGCACGTGTCTATCATTCTTTTTTTTTTTTTTTTGTACCCCTGTCTTCGGTAGTGATTATTTTTTTTCTCATTATAAAAAATAAAACGACTGCCAACAATTTAATTAACTGCAAATTTAACCAATTGACGTAATTACGCCTAAAAATTTCACTTTTTTAATAAATAAAGCGTCTTTTCTTTGGCTAAATTCGAATTTTGTGCCTATTTATGATTTTATAAATATTTATTTTGTTAACTAAATTATTCAATTCATCTGTGTAAATTGTTCCATTAAAAAACTCTTTGGATTTACGGTAAGTTTTTTTCGTACTTTTTGTTTTGGCGGGAAAAAATGTGTGCGTAAAACTGTAGATCATTTTTTTTTTTCTTTCAAAATTTGCTTTTACATGATATTCTTGTAATATGTTAACAGACTGTTAGCAGCGCTAACAGCAGTAGTCTGTTAAAGCTTAGCAACATTTTCCAATGAAAATTGCATGCTGCACTATACTTAAATTGGAAAAGATTTATGGAATAAAACCAAATTTACGTTAAATTATAATTTAAAATTCAAAATTCTTATATAATATGAAATAATTATAGGTGCTTATAAATCATATGATTCCTCAGCTCAAGCCTTAAAGCCTTCAAGATTTTATGCTTTGTTCGTCTTAAGCAAAAAAGGAAATTTCTCTTCTCGAAATGTCCCTAAAGAGCGAGAGAGAGCTGCGACCGTGCGCTCACGCAATCTGTCCACAAATTCAGCTCTCTGTGCGTTTGTTTTGCTTGCTAGAATCTAAATTCGTTTTCTCCTACACTCTCTGTGAGCGGTTCGTTGACCCAGCTGGTCCTCTTAAATGCATTTCTCCAGGCGCCGCGAGCCACATTTTTCCGATTGGCTAAACGCTGTTTACCGTTCTGCAGCAACTTTTTGTCGTTCAGCTCGATCCCTGTGAATGCTCCCAAAGGCGACAACAGTACGTTCAATTGGCTTTGAGTCGTTCAAGCGGTAGCAGCAAAAAGTTCCTAGTTGGAAAAAAAAGATTTAAAATAAATTGCTTGCAATTTAAAAAAAATAAAAAATAATAAAGAACACAAAAAGCGAAATATCCTATTATTTCATAATTGTAATATATATATTTATATATATGTATAAAATAAATAAATTTATAATAATCATTAAAGACTCAATACTCTATATACTGATATAGACACGACAAAAAATCCAAACCAGTATAAATG
The DNA here is from genome assembly GCF_018153725.1 of Drosophila mojavensis. NCBI lineage: Eukaryota > Metazoa > Arthropoda > Insecta > Diptera > Drosophilidae > Drosophila > Drosophila mojavensis. Next base: position 9,456,952 of record NW_025318858.1, read on the forward strand.
CCTTTCGTCGAAAGATTCGTACAAATTCGTAATTTTGTTATGAACGTTTGTCTCGTCGAGGCCATACAATTCGTCCAGGACCTAACCCATGCTATTTGTTTGGACTTTCAAGGCCTCTTCAATCTCAAATAGAGCTGGCGAACTGGTTCGGTAAGTGAGTGCCACGTGTGTGTGCGTGTTTGAGTGTGAAAGTGCCATAGAGAAGTGAAAGTCTAGCTGTAAATTTATGTGTATCCCTAATTTTTTGGCGTGTTCTTTGCTTTTTCGTTTCTGAAAATGGATCAAGACATAAGCAAGAAACCTCATGGCTGTCTTAAATCTCACATAGAGGTTATGGTTGTGCTCTAGAAATGTTGCAATAAGATAAATGAGTATATAAAAATAAGGAATATTTAACAATAAAATAAATCAAATACCTGAAGATATGTACCAAATAATTCATATATCAAATAATTATATTTGAATATAATGAAAATAAATGCAGGCCAAAGGTGGAGATTCTTTTTTATAAAATTAGAAATTTTTGTTTAATTATTGCGTTTATTAGAGCTTTTTTATTTTAAATATTCTAAAATTATTGGAGGATCAAAACAATTAAATGACATTTTATGTCATTTTCATATATAAACTTAATTAGAAAACAAATTAAATTCTTTAGGCATAAATGCATTAGAAAGCAAAAAGTTCTTAAATCCTATAGCCAATTAATACATGAGAATAATAAATAAATTAAAATATGGGATGGTAAATGTTCATACAATTTTTAAAACTGTTAATATTAAAATTCAAATTTAAATAATAAGTAAAATTTAACTTTAAGTATCATAAATATATTCTTGCGTATAAAACAAAATTTGAATACCTTCACCTAATATTAATAGGATTAATATTGTCCCTAATAATATATGTTGTCAATTCGATTTAACTATATTTTCTTTCTGTTTACTAATAAATAATACTAGAAACACTGATAGCATATCTATGAATATTTTTCCTCTCATTTAATGAGGGACTAGAAATAAATTAGAAATTATTAATAAATTGAAATATTATAAGTGTTTTTAGAGAATAAAAATAAAAAAATAAAAAAAATTTAATTGCTTATATTTGTCAATAAACCATCATGCTTGAATTATATGTAGAATTTCTTTCAGTTTCAGTTATCCACTTATGCTAATTTAATCTCATTCGTTTCATGCTCATATTTGGCTTTCATCTTCTGTCCACAGCTCATCTCATCAATCGCAGTGTTGCTCAGGAGCAACACACCCCCACACACACACATACGCACACACGAACACCCAAACACATACACACGAACACACACTCACCCACTAAAACTCAAGCACTCACATACACACAGGAAGACAAATTCCTGCACAACCTCCCGACGGACAGCCACTAAAAGACCTTTTTGCTTGGTTTTAAAAACTAAACGACCATTCGATAAACAAATTGAACAAGTTGATAACCGAACAACAAGAACAGCAGTCGTTAAGCGATAAGCGATAACTGATAACCGACAACCGATAGCCGATAATCAACAAGATGCTCTCCTGTGCGTCATTCAATAAATTGATTTACCCAACGGCCGCCGAGGTCACCGCCATGGCCAGTGGCAAGACAACTCCAGTTGGGGCCAATCTCAACTCCTTGCCACTGCCCCGCGCACCGAGTGAGACCCAAAGCGAGATCTCGTCGGTGGACAGCGATTGGAGTGACATTCGCGCGATTGCACTCAAGTTGGGCGTACAGAATGTGGACGATCTGCATACGGAGCGCTTCAAGGTTGATCGACAGAAGCTAGAGCAGTTGCTAAAGGGTGAGCTGGCTAATTAAATCTTATATTTATACAAATGGACATAGATATGCGTTTATCTAAATATAAATCTACCTAAAAAAAAAAAAAAAAAAAAAAAAAAAAAAAATCTAAACATTAATGAAAACAAAAATAGCACAGCTTTAGTTTTCTTTTTTATTGTATAACAGAAAAGTGAATTTTCATGCTATTATTGTTTGTTATTGTTATGTTGCATATAAAATATATATTAGTATATAAAAATAATATATATATTTTTATATATCTTTAAATTTTAAAATATATTTCTTGCTATTCATAAATATTAATAATAATAATAATTTCATTTCACAGCGGACAGCGCCATTGAAGGCATGAATGGTGCAGAATATTTCTTTGATAATGTAAGTTGGGAACTAAAATATATTTATAAGAAACATATATATATATACTATTAATTATTAATCAATTAAATAATAAAATGCAAATCTTAATATACAATATTCTTATATTCTACTTGATGGTCATAAGATTTCTTATACTTACTTGATTCAGAGAGACCTGGCTTTCTATTATTCTTTTCTATATATTATTTTATAATTCGTTATTTAATATCGAAAGCTTTTGATTATATTTCGGTAATTGATATAAGCTCATATTTTAGCGTATCGACATCATTTGTTTTGAGTTTTCATTCATTTGTTGTTTTGCATTTGAGAAGTGTGAACTGTTCATTATCTCAGTAGGTATTGGAATTTTTGTACATTACAGACGCATATCACTAAAATAAAAACTGTTTAAACGTTACTGCAAAATTTACGTTTAATCATTTAGCCGACAAATTACAAATTTTAGTGAAGAAACCATAAATGTTTAGCTAAATCCAATTACTAATACAAAATTCAAGTGTATTATACAAAGACGCATATATACACCCACTATATATGCATATATACTTATTGTCTTTCAGATCATGAGCACCACTGATACATATGTAAGCTGGCCTTGCAGACTGAAGATTGGCGCCAAGAGCAAGAAGGGTGAGTTCCGATCTCTGAAATATGAGCTCCCTAAATAGCACTCTATACAAATATATCTTTATGCTATAGATCCCCATGTACGTATTGTGGGTAAGGTGGATCAGGTGCAACGCGCCAAAGATCATATTCTAGGCAGTCTTGACTCCAGGGTAAGTCCAAACAACATCCGAAAAAATCCTCTACAGATGGAACTTGACTTATCTCTATATTTGGGTTGCTAGGGCACTCGTGTTATTATGAAAATGGATGTTAGCTATACGGATCATTCATATATCATTGGACGTGGCGGCAACAATATAAAACGCATCATGGACGACACACACACGCACATACATTTCCCGGACTCGAACCGTTCGAATCCGACAGAGAAATCGAATCAGGTGTCGCTGTGCGGCAGCCTCGAGGGTGTGGAGCGTGCCAGAGCTTTGGTCCGTCTATCCACCCCATTGCTCATCTCGTTCGAGATGCCCGTCATGGGACCGGGCAAAACACAGCCGGACCACGAGACGCCATACATCAAAATGATTGAGAGCAAATTCAATGTGCAGGTAAATTGATGGTAGGAAAGTATTTAGGAATCTAAAAAGAAAAAGAAATCGAATTTTTAGTTAAAGCCATGAAGCATAAGGCTTCATTAAGTTGGAATATAATCACACGTGATTATATTCTCTTCTCTAGAACTTTTAATCAAACTATTTAAGATTCGATATCTATGCTCCAAATAAATTAACTAAATCTAAATTTTGTGGGTAGTTCTAACTTATTTCTTTTCTGGCCATAGCTTCTCCTTTTTTTTTCAACTTGTAATAACTGTATTCAAATCAATTTCAGGTCATATTTTCATCCCGTCCTAAGCTACATACGTCTCTGGTACTGGTCAAAGGCTCTGAAAAGGAATCAGCTCAGGTGCGCGATGCCACCCAATTGCTGATCAACTTTGCTTTCGAGAGCATTGCGGTAAGTACTCAAGAGAATAATTGAAAATACATCTTACACCAATTCCTGATTCTCTGTATCTCTTATCCTATGCTCTCATCAATTCAGAGTCAAATCCTTGTGAATGTTCAAATGGAGATCTCGCCACAACATCATGAGATTGTTAAGGGCAAGAATAATGTGAATCTATTGAGCATTATGGAACGCACCCAGACCAAAATCATATTTCCTGATCTGTCTGATATGAATGTGAAGCCGTTGAAAAAATCGCAGGTGACTATCAGTGGACGCATCGATGATGTTTATAGGGCCCGACAGCAATTGCTCGGCAATATGCCCGTAGCATTGATATTTGATTTTCCGGACAATCAGACTGATGCCTCCGAAATAATGGGCCTGAATATCAAGCACGGCGTCTATATAACTTTACGTCAAAAGCAACGACAAAGCACATTAGCCATTGTAATCAAGGGCATTGAGAAATTTATCGGTAAGTGAATTTATATGTATATCGGGGTTTTTTATATTGTTGTGTGTTTTTAATGCGCATAAAAATACGAATTTATACACATAATATAGTATGTGTATAAATTATTTGTATTTTGTATGCCCCTTAAACAAGGTATTCATAAATTTGTTATCTAATTAATATTTATTTATATTCACTCTTAGTGAGTAAACTATAATACTCTACATTGAGTAATATAGGGTATAATTATTTAAGCACGTCTGTTTGTCTGTATAGCTGTCTCTCTGTCTCCCTGTCCAGTCCATCTCTCCGTCCGTCTGCCTAATGAAGGAGAACTACAGAAGATCGTCTGAGTTATCCTACGTATCCACTAGTATTCATTTGGTATTTATATTTGAGTAAAACGAAGCTAGAATGCCTGAAGCAGCAGAGAGTGTTCCCATTGGTCACTTCAGCTCGACTGCAACGATCCCCTGACGATCTGACGTCGGGCGCAACATTTGAGAGCGACTTCGTGTTTGAGTGAGAGTCACCCTATATAAAGCGCGGCAGCTACCGCATTTCTTCAGTGTTCCTCTTGGAGGTCAGTAGTGCAGTTCAGTAAAGTGAAAGGAAGAGTGTGTGTATATGTAATGATCGGTCAGCTAAGCATTAAAAAGGAAAGAGGAACACTTTGAAGAAATACTTAGAGGAAACACTGAGAGGAAGCACTTAGAGGAAATACTTAGAGGAAATGCCGACTTCTTACTTTGAGGAAATAGAGGAATGATTTAGAAGAAATATTAAGAGGAAATAGAGGAATTGAGAGCGACTTCGTATTTAAGTGAGAGTCGCCCTATATAAAGCGCGGCAGCTGAAACATTTCTTCAGTCGCCCAGACCTGGTGGAGGTCAGTAGTGCAGTAGTGCAGTGCAGTAAAGTGAAGGGAAGTGTATGATCGTTCAGCTTTGCATTAAAGACTTGAAGGTAATACTTAGAGGAAATTCTTAAAAGAATACTTTGAGTTGGAGAAAATACTGAGAAGCAATATTTAGTAGACTTAGATGAGAAATCTTAGAAGAAATACTGAGAAGAAATACTTAGAGAAAATAATTAGTACCAATTGTTAGAGAGGTAATACTTAGAGGTAATACTTCGAAATAATGCTGAAAACAAGTAAGGAGAACAAATACTTATAAGAATACTTCGAGAAAATACTTGGTGGTTGAGGAAATACTTTTGGGAAATACTGAAAAGATATAATGAGAAAAAATACTGAGAAGAAAGACTTGGAAGAAAACTTAGAGGAAGTACGTGCGCTCTAATTAGACAGTGCGAGTGTTAGAGCTATTACTCGTTATTGTTTTAGTATTAGTGTAGCTAGCTTAACTTAGACTAGCAAAAACAACAAAAGGCATGTTGTGAGCGTCAGCCGCCGGCTTACAGTAGATAGTGTGAATGTGAGTGTTATATTTACATATGTTTGGGTGTGTATAGCCGGTGGCCTCGTAAGCTATTATAGTATTAGTGCGACTTGTTGCATGGCGTAGACAGCGTTTTAGGTTGTGTCTGAATTTGGGTGGATGGGTTCGTTTCTTGTTGTATTCCTTAGCATTTAACAGCTACAATTAAAGTGAATAAATCGTATGTTATCTATTAAAATAGTAATTTGTATTAATCTATTATAATAATCAAAATGGAACAATTTGCTCATCTGAAAAGGCACGGGAGACAGTGAACAAGAGAAAATATATATTTTAATATGTATTTATATGATTATCTAATATCTATATGCATATACAAATTAATTAACAAAGTGTTCCATTTTTGCAGATAAAATCTATGAGGCGCGCCAGGAGATTCTCCACCTGACTACGCCCGCCATCAAGCCAGATATACCCGATTATTATTTCATGCCAAAGGATAGTGATGTTAATCTGGCGTATCGATCCCAATTGACTGCGCTATTGGCCGGTTATCCGGATAGTCCCAAGACGCCATCGCTGTTGCCGCCCACAATGGGCGGACAGTTGACGCCGTATGACAACAATGGCAAGGGTCACATGCTGCTCGGTGCAGCTGGCCTGGCCACGCCCACCGGCATATGTGCGCCCACACAGAAGTATATGCAGTTGCATAACAACAATTATCAGCCTCGTCCGCTGTCAGCCATCAACAACAACAACAACAACAGCAGTAGCAACAACAATAATAATACAACTACTACGAGTAATAACATTAGCAACAACAATAATAATAACAACAACAACATCAATAATAATAATAACAACTATTTGCAAGTGCCCGGAGCTGGCTTACTGAAGCCCCCCGCAAATTTGCCGCCCACCATCAGCGTAACGGGATCCATCAATCTATCGCCTCGCAATAGCTGCAGCCAAAACACAAGCGGCTATCAGAGCTTCAGCAGCAGCACCACATCATTGGAGCAATCGTATCCGCCGTATGGCCAAGTACAGACGACCGTCTCCTCAACATCATCGTCGTCGGGCGCCAATCGGGCGCACTACTCGCCGGACTCCACCTACAACAGCGAGGTGGGAGGCAGCATTGTGGGCGCCGCTCGACTCGGCCGCCGTCTCAGCGATGGCGTCTTGCTTGGACTGAGCAATGCGAATAACGGCATCAACAGCGGCGGAGCACATCTGTTGCCTGGCAGCGCCGAGAGCTATCGTAATTTGCACTACGATTTAGCAGCGGTTGCTGGCAAACAGCAACAACATCAGCAGCAACAGCAGCAACATCAACAACAACAACAACAACAGCAGCAGCAACAACAGCGCGCATTTGATTTTGATATGAAACGCGCACTTGGATTTAAAGCCATGGAACGAACTCCGGTGGCAGGTGAGCTGCGCACCCCAACCCCCGCCTGGCTGGGCATGGGTCTAAGCCGCACCTCACCGGCCCCTCTCGAAACGGTCGATGACGGGATCGGTGGTGTGAATGGCTGGCGAATGCCTCTTCCCCCACCCGGTCTGGGCTCACCCTACGGACTGAGCGCCACCACGGGCCTGCTGGACGCAACGCCCGTCAGTCGTCGAGTGCAACTCTCGCAGCACAAGGATATACACACCTTATTGACAAGCCTCGGTCTGGAGCATTACATAAGTGAGTCAATCATTCACATTCCTTCTATCTTCCTTACTTGCAATACTTCTATCATCATTTCTATCTCGAAAACTTCTCAAATGTTGCGCATATATATTTATTTCATCATTAGGAAATTCGTTGGACTTTTGTTGTTTATTATTATTTTTTGTATTATTATTTTATATTATTTGTTATATCTATTGCAACATTTTTCTGAACTTTGAATCTGCTTTTTTCATTTACTTTTTTAAATCCAAGCAGACCATAGGAAATTTTCTTAATAGTTTGTCTTGTTGGGTTTGGTATTAAAATATAAAGATAATTATTATTAGTTATAAAAAGGCAAATTTTCTGTTTCTTTTGTATTTTTATTATCATTAAGCTTTTATTCTAGTTTAATGTATCTACAGTTGTTTTTTACATAGTTTATGCTAACATTCAATCAAGCTCTTAAATAACTAAAAAAAAACTATTTTTACAATTATTTTACTCTTAAATTCCTTATATATTAATATCTACATTTTTCCGTATTTAATGTTCCATATTTAGTATTCTTTTTTTTTTTTCTTTTTTTTTGTTTGTTTGTTTGTTTCTTAATAATTTACTATCAATTCGTCTTAGGATTTACAGATTATTTATTGAAGTATTTATTGAAATTGATTATTTATAGAATATTTCTAATTGCTAAAAATACCAATTTTTTTTTTTTTTTTCTTTACTTTTTTTTTTTTTTTTTTTTTTTTGTAAAAGTCACTGTATTGTATTATAAACTGGAAATTATTCTTTTTATTTTATTTTTATTATTATTTCTTTATTGTTTAGTTTTTATTTATATTTATTTATTTTAATTTATTTGTTTGTTTGTTTTTTTATTGTTTTTTTTTTTTTTTTTTATACTTTTTGTTTGAAATTTTTTTTTTTTTTATATATATTTTACATTTTTATTTTTTCATTTTTTCTTTGTCAATATTTGTAGGAAAATAATTTGTTATAGAAATAGGGTTTCGGATAAGGATCAAAGGATTGGGATTTTAAATGGATGTGATATGTGTACGATGGTCCATTTGATTTGCTATATTTTTAATATTTAGCTTGATTGCCTATTTTATGGATTTTTATTGCAGTGAGGTCTGTAGAGTGATGAATTGAATAGACGAATCCAGAAGAGTTAGAAGAGAATGTTTGACGATAGAGTTTATTATATTCCTTCCTTGAAGACGTTTGCAGTACGACTCTTAGTCAGCTTTTGATGAGATTTCTTTCTTATAATTTCCCACGAAATTCGAATTAGGAGATTTCTAGGCGTTAATCCATTCAGTCTTTTGTTATCATTTGTTGTATTTGTATCAATTGGTTCCAATGCCATAGTTTGCGAAGAGTAGTGCATGTAGTTGGGGGAGGTAGGTTAGGGAATGGAAGAAGATGGTTTTTTTTTTTTAATTTTACATGTAAATAATTTTTTTTATTTATTTTTTTTTTTGTTATAGCCAGAAGCTAAAGTCAGTTTTTGTTTCTTGTTATGATTTGTACTTTTATGGCAGTGACATATTGAAGATATTTGCTAGTTGCAAATTATATTTGCTAGTTCATTTAATTATCTAGGTTTTTTTCTTTTGTATTTATAGTATTTTTATTATATAGTGGAAATATTTTTACTACAAATTTTTTCTTGTTTGTAATTTTTCCTTTTTTGAGTTTTATTTTTTTTTTTGCTAAGCTTTTTAATTGCTATTTTATATATATATACTTTTTTTTTATATGTATATGTATATATATTTTGTTCATAAATATTCTTTCTTTTTTATATTTGCCATATTTTGCCATATTTTTATTTACTTTTTGCTTTTGTTTTCTTTCTCTTTGTAGAAATTTTCGTTTTGAACGAAATCGATTTGGAAATGTTTCCAACACTGACAGAGGAGAATCTCATGGAGCTGGGCATAACGGCGTTCGGAGCTCGCAAGAAGCTGCTGGCGGCCATTCATACGCTTCTGGCTACCGAAGCCGCCTGTAGTAGTTTGCCCAGCAGCAGCTCCTCGCAGAGCTCCTCGCCGCGATTCTCCGGCAGCGCTGCGCCCGGAGCTGAGCGTCGCCCCTCGAATCAGTGGTAAATGGAGAATGCTGGGGAATGGTGCTGTTATTATTCATGCTGCTGAGAAACTGCAGAAAACTAACAACAAAACCCAAAAAAAAAAAAAAAAAAAACAAAAACAAAACAATCTATAAAAAAAAATCAAAAGTACTACAGAGAAAAACAAAAAACAAACAAAAAAGCAAAAAGCAAAAAAAGAAAAATACGATAGAAGTTACATAACATTTAGAAAATAACGTTCTCCTATATATATATATACACACTCTCAAACTCATTTATTTATTCAACGTAATTATTAAGGTCGCCAAAGGCATTGAAGTATTTAACAGATGCGAGACCAGAACATTTACACGAAAAATATGATCAAAACTCACACAAACAAAACAGAAGAAGAAACACAGTCTAAAAAGTACACAAAACAAAATAAAAACAATGCGTAATATTTTCAGTAGTTTGTACACAGCAAAATTTTTGATTTCCTGTTTGGCTTGACTCTCAATACTCGCATATGTTGTACCCAAACGAAATTTATTATATGAACTATTTATGAAGATAATCAAACGTATTTATAATGTATATTGTAAAGAAATGAATTTAACCGATGGAAAAAAATAAAATAAAAAAGTTAAGAAGTCGCGCAGAACTCACATGTTACAATGCAAAAAATAGAAAATAACAAAAAATATAATAAAAACACAATTTAATCTGAATTTAAAAAAGAAAAGCAAAGCAAAGAAAATCTGGTCAAATTGTTATTGTTTTTATCTATTCGATATTGAATTTGAATCTACATGTTTTTAATTAAGTACATTTTAAATTATGTTTTATGCCTTTGCTGTTTTTGTTTTCAGTTAGCCGGAGCTGCTACTGTTTTATTTGTATCTCACATAGAACTTGTTAATTTTCTATATTTTAGATTATGGATAGAGAAAGAATTGACATAAAAAGGAATAAAACCAACTTAAGGAACAAAAAGGAAAATTTTTAACATAGTAGTAAAAGCGAGCATAAAAAGAAAGAAAGTCGAAAATATATAAAGGAAAAATATTCAAGTATGAAAATAAAGATTTGATAATGGAAAAACTAGAATTTTCTAGAGGCATGCATGGGAAGAGTTTTAGTAAGTCAAAAATATATTGACATCAGTAATACAATAATTTTCTTAGGGAAAAATAGAAAATAGATATTATTAAGAAAAAAAGAAACAAGTAAAATGTTTTACGAAGTTGAAAATATATGCTCACTAGTAATATTATTGAATTGAAAAACAGAAAGTAGATTTATCGAATTGTAAAGTCAAGTCAAGATATGTGTATATACAGAAAATCTTAAAATATCTAAGTATATTCGAGAAATAGAGAAAGTTTAGTTCGAATTTGTATACGGACGGACGGACCCATGTCGACTCAGTGTATGAAATATTTGGGAGTTTGATTTTATCACAAATTCAACTTGAATAGAGATCCAAATCTAAGCCCACTGCACTTGATATAAATGGACAACTTTTTTTTAACAAATTATTGAAACTGAGTCGACACTTCACCACGGAACAAAGGTTTGCACTGAACTGAACTGGCGATCCTAGTTGCGGCAGTCTATTTATAGGGCAAACATACTCAAAAATTATCCTTTAATCCTACCTGAATCCTTGGAATTCCAAGGAATTCGTCGTGCAGCTGCCTGTCTTAAAGTTTGACCTTCGCGTAGAGCTGACCTCAGCAAATGGGATTAGCATGCAAAGTTGAGCAATTCAGGTAGTCATTTCTTGATCTACCTAACTATGGATGGCCGAAAGACATATGTTCGCGACTTTCCATTATTTCGAGATTGTAATTAACATATGCTAAAATTTGTATTTTAACACGGAAGGTAAACGTAAGTGAACATAGAGCTAGGAGTATTTTATGGAATAATAATAATAATATTTAAAAAATTTTTATTTTATTTTTTTTTTTTTAAATCATTGTATTATTTAATTTTTTTTCTTAATTATACAAAACAATAATTTTCCTATGCTGCTCATTTGCAATATGATAATATGGATACAAATTTATATTGTTTATACTTTTTACTACATGTACATATATAAATATATCAATATACGAATATAATATGTATATATGAATAACTTATATTGCTCTAACTTAGCCAGCAGTATATTTATATATATAGTAATATATATTACAAAACACATTCCATTCAGGCCAACAAATAATTGTACACTAAATAATTGTTTGTACATTAATAATTTTCCACATACTTATTTTTTAAGGATGGAATACATTTGTTAATAACTCATTTTTATATACATATTTATTTTTATTTTAGTTGTTTTTATTTTTTATTTTTAGTAGTTATTCGATTATTATAATATTTATATTTGCTTTATTTTAACGATATAATTATAGAAATCTACTTTAAGTTGATTCGTAAAACTACATAGATGAAAAAGCCATTAACTGAATACGTATACTACCGTAAAAACGTATATATATCGCCAAGACGTATATCCCATAAATCACTAAGCCTGAATCTTTCCATTTAAGCAACTATTTCAACAGCCTCAACTCGATTCATTGCCAAAATATTTTGACCCGGCGACTTTTTGGCTGTCCAAAAAAATAAGAAAAGAGAAAAAATATAAACTAAAACTCTGCTGCATAATTGTAAATCAAATGAAGGTAGAAGAAGCAGTCGCCGCATTTGCAGGGCCTTTATCACAATCAAAGGACGAAAAGGACGCGGAAATTGATTGCCATTGGCCAAGAGGAACTCCAGTCGAGACTCCAGGCAAAGTGTCATAATCATAAAAATTGCAATTATGCTGATGTGAGTGGAGCAACTGGAACAACACATTTCCAGTTCATTAGCCTGCCACGCCCACAGCCGCACAGCCGTCCACAGCCTCCGCACGCACGCAGTTGGCAAGCGATTTGTCGTGCTCTAAAAATAATACAATTTATGCAGACAACTGGAGACGATAAAGTCATTAGCCAACGTCATAGGCCAACTACATATACATACATACATACATATGTGTGTGTGTGTGTATTGGTATGTATATGGAACAAGGATAATAACTTGAGCTACTCGAGTTCAGCGACTTCAATGCGAAACTTTACAACACTGCAAAATGATGGGACCAAATGTGGCACACAAAATGCGATTTATGAGATTATCTGAATGAGCCAAGAAAATGGGCTGCAAATTGGGAACTAATGTAATGCACATAAATATACACAAATTTATATATGGATGGATATATGTACATGTATGTAGAATTATTTTATTTTTTGTTATAATCCCATGAAATATTTTCAAATTTATTTAATTATTCGTTGATATTTGATTCGTTTACTTATTATTTATTTCTCATTTTTTATTTATACGTTATTATTTTTTAATTTCGTTAAATTTTTTTGTAAGTAATTTCGTATTTTTTTTTTATATATATATCAATTTTTTAATTTATATTCATTTAAAAATATGCTTATATAATAATAAACTTTTTTTTTTAATTTTTATATATAATTAATTATTATAGCAGTTCCATTATCGGTACTGCTTTCAAGCAGTTTACGGTAGTTGTACAAGCAGTTTATAGTTTAACAACTTCACAGGCGAACTAAACGTAATGAGGAGAAGTGTGGTGAGAATGTTTGGTTTGGAGGGGAAATGTGTTGAGTTTGCGAAGCAGCTCAGGAGTGAAGCCTACTCCTGTTTATAGCAAGCAGTACAAAATTGGTTTATGCAAATTCTAGTTGGAATAAGTTATAATTATGCTGAAGTCAACTTCAGAGAGAATAGAGGGAATACAATCCAGAAAATCTAAAGTAAATATAAATGATAAAATAAAAATTAATGATTAAATCGTTTGAAAATAGTCTATAAGTTATTAAATCGGCAAATCAATTGGTATTATTAACATTGCTAAAAATTATTATTTAGGTTATAATATTGATTTGAACATCTTATTTATAAAAGAAATTTTAATATAGTTTTATTTTATCCACATATCCACATGTTTAATAAATAATGATGAGTCTGAATATTAATAAAGTATCTGATGTCCGAAATGCCTACATTGTATTATTATTATTAAAACAATCTAGCTTAATACGATATACGCAATATGTTTCCATATATCTTATAATAAGCATACAATTGTCATTTTAAGCAAACTTGAATTTTAATCAGAATATTTTCTTATTAGCTATAAATGTCAAATTAAATAATTCGAATTGTTTATGAACGTTAACACAAGCAGTTGAATTGCTTATTCACCACTTACACATCAGCAGTCCCCTCACGCGTGACACAGTTAAAAGGCAAAGTTCTCCATTCAAAGCCAACACTAGCTCTCTCTTCCCCTCTCTCTGTCTGTCTGACGCCAATCCACCCACCAGTTGGTTGCTCTCGTTGGATGCGTTTTGCTAAGAAGCAAACCGAATGCAGCTTCGTGCACGACTTCGTGCCGCTAGCCGAAGCTCGCATTGGCACTTCGTGTCTCGGTTGGCGTTGTGTGCAAAATCAGTGCAAAGGACCCGAAGCGAACGCGACTCGGCAAACAGAACGCGAGTTCTTGGCTCAGTTTTCATTGCGTTGCCTCTGCGTGAGGATTGTTTTGCGTGCGAGCGCTCCGAAGCCGTTAGATTTTTTGCTAGAGAACAGCAGCAAAAAGCCAAAAGCGAAAAGCGAATAACGAATCCCGAATCCCGAAAACAAAAACAAAAAAACGAAGCAACAAACTGCAGCTAACAATTACGCGAATTGAAACATACGTTGCTACGCAGTATTGCAGTGTATGAATGTGTGTGTGCGAGTTAGTTAGTTGGTGTCTTGTGTGTGTGTGACTCTCTTTGTGTGCTTGTGTGTGTGTGCATTAGTGTATGCACATATTTGCAATTTCCCGCAGCGAGTCGTGTGCAGATTTTTGTTTTTGACATTGCACCTGAGCGGGCAGAGCAGCAGCAACAACAACAGCAGCAGCAGCAGCAACAACAGCAGCTGAATTAGGAAAAACAACGAACCGGCGATCGACCTAACGGCACCTTTTTGCATTTTGCTGCCATCACTTAGCTGAGCGTGTGTATGTGTGCGACGCTGTTGCTTCACAGCCCTGTCTGCATGTGTGTGTGTGCATGTGACTGCGTGTGTGTCTGCGTGTGTTTACTTGTGCATGACGTGCAGTCACGTGTTCTAAGGTGATTTTAACGAGTTCCGTGATACGCGAAATAAGATAAGCAACAGCGAATAAAAGTCACTAGCAACGACAAACGACGTAAAAGATATATATAAATAAAAACAAAAAGTTCAAGAAGAAACCGAAATAATAAAGAGAAAAAGTTAAAAGTAAAACAACAAAAAAACAACAACTACAGTTACTCACTCCGCGACGCACGCACCCATACATGCTCTGTCTCGTTCTAACGCAGTTGAATGCAAATCAGCAACAAATTGCACTAGATTTGTTTACCTGAGCAAAGCGAAATATCCAAACAAAATAAACTTCAAATATTCACGGAAAATGGTGTAAAAATAGTGTGTTAAATATATTGAAGCAAAAGCTAATGAAAAAATATTATTTACACGCAACTAAAACATATTGCTAATTGCATTTATTTGAACATCGTAAAGGTGAGCGCGCAAAAATGCAATAAAATAAACATTAGAACTTATTACGCTTCGAATTCTCATTAGATTTTGTTTAGGTTTAACTTGCTGAACTATAAGGATAGGAATTAAATCCATGTTGAATATAGAGTAGATTTAAGAATAGGAATTTATAACGTATAGCATTCGTATTAACTGCCGATTCGATTTGTAACAAGAAACTAAGCACCAACTGACAGTTTTATTGGATTCTAATCAGACTTTCATCACCCTTAATATAAATAGGTGAAACAAATAAAATTATTCACATACAGAATTATTTTTTCCTATCGGTCAAGTAGAACTTGCAAAATAACAAAATTAATAAGAATGTGGGCGTATCTTATTAGATATTTAGTTTGGTTTCTTATCAGAGTTTCGCCCGTAGAAAGGAGAAACTTTTCCAGCAAGATATCAAAATTGGCTTATTGACTTTTTTGTAAACTTTAACTTGCAGAATATAAAGTGGAAATAAGAATCAGAACTCTTCAGAGTGAATTCTTCGTAAATTCTTTAACTTATTGCTCAGTTTTGAGCATATAATTTAATTTATTTTCAGCATACATATTTTTATTTAATTTAATAATTTATGATTGCAAAATATGTTGTTTGAAATAAAATTTGTATTAAATTTTGATTATTTATTTATGTAAATTTGCATTACAAAATAGAGTTAATACTGTTTATTTATTTATTTTATTTTTCTAAAAATTAAAAACAATTTTTTAAATAATTTTATACCTCAAAAAATTTCATTTTTTTTATTTTTTTTTTATTAATTATATATATTTTAATGAAACTAAAAATCTCCTAAACTTATTTTGTCATCCTTCCATTATCATATAATTTTTATAATTATACATATATTCGTTATAAATAATTCATTACATTTAAGAAAGAAGTATAAAATTTTATTTTGATTCTACCTGCAATTAATTTAGTTTTGATTTATATAAACAAAAATATAAAATTTTAATAAATGCAAATTTTACATAGCTCAATTTTACATTAATATTAATTTCATAATTTATTAAATTCTTTAATTTCATTGCTAATTGATTTGGATCAAATTCTTCTACTCGAGTATCTACTTATATTTGAGTTTTGGCTTATCACTAAATACATTTCAATCAAGCACTTTAGGCAATTTCGTGGCCAATTTCCTATTGTGTGGGTGTGTGTGAGAGTGTGTGTGTGTGGGCGACGCTTCAAGGAAAAAGTCCGCCAAGGAAAACTTGTCAGCTGCACAAAAGTTGAGAATTGGTAGACAACTGAGAAATGGTGGGCAGGGGCAGAGCACTCTCTGGCCTATGCAACAATGTTTCATAGCTATATATATGTATTTTTTTTTTCCTACCGCATGTCTTGCTGTGCTCCTTAGTTCTTCCCTTTTTTCTGCTTATATCATTGACGAAGAATGTCAAATGCATAGCATAGTTTTTCTCTCTTCTCTTTTGCCAAAAAATGCCGAGTCAGGCATATATTGTTGCTGTTCCTGCTGCTGCCGTTGTTGTTGTTGTTGTTGATTTGGTGGGGGCACAATCAATATGTGGACAAGTTTTCTAGGGCATGTTTGATTGACTGATTGATATGCGTCATGATTTATTATAGCTCGACTAAGGCCAGGGACCTTTAAAGCGCCCCTAAACTAGTTTCCATAAGGGTGATTCGGTTGGGTATGTCTGACTGATAGATGCTGTTGGATTTTATATATTTATGAGCTATCTTATCTATTATATCAATCTATTAGTACCTTGAGGAAGAAATAAAATATTATAAATTTTATTCAAGTTGGCCAACCTATAAACACTAGAATTCATTTTCTTGGAAAAAACAGTTTCTGCCGAAAAAAAAAAAAAAAACTTAATATAATTAATATGTTGGTACAAGGTATAAAAGCTAGCTTGATTTGCAAGCTACGCATATTTTGAAAAGATATTACAGAGTATAAACCTAACATTATAATGCAAGATATTTTAATATATGTAAATTCATATTTAGTTTTACTACTTCCTCAATCATACCCGATTTTCTACACTTCACTGGGTATATGGGCATAATAACTGAGAATATTTTACACTAGAGTTTAAACAGGCGAAACGCTGTGAAATAACATTTATATGCACTCTCTATATATCTCACTCGCATTTTATTTCTGTCCTTCTATCTCTATCTCTGTGTCGTTTGCTGTCTCTTTTTATTTCTTACTTGCATTTTGTGCTTTTGGCCGTAAAAATGCCAAAAGTTCTTCTTAACGTTGCCGCTGTCTTTCTTGTTGTTGTTGTTGTTGTTTATCGTTGCGCTTTATGCGAAAAATAAAGTAAATAATGAAAGCTATTTAGCACGGCCAAGGGGCGCATTAAGTTGTTCCAGGATTATCCCGAGCTGTGCCACGCCTACCCCACCAAAAACTCCATCAACTGCAGCAACAACAACAAGAGCGGCTGGGGGTTTCTCCAAATGGGGTTGACAAGCGTTTAATGAGCTGCGAGCAGGCGCCCGGCGTCCAGTCCGGCCCGGAATTTCAACAATTTTTTACTGCCACCTGCAAGGACAACGCATTCTTCTTCTACTCCAGACATTTCTCTGCTATTTTTTGCCCCGCGTTCTCTGCTCTGCTCTCTGCTGTGGTTTATGCACGAAGATTTTTCAAAAATTTTCCAACGCACCGCGCTCAGCTCACCTGGCAGCTGCGTTAATTAGCTTAAGGTGCGTCCTTCTGAGAATATTTTCCAGAAATATTGCCAAGCCTTTTGCGCAATAATATTGCCTTAAGTTTTGTTTTTTTTTGTTTTTTAATTCATATTTTTTGCCTACCCTGATAAAGTTTCGTAATTAATTTGCATTTAATTAAAATGAAATTTAATGCTGATAAAGTGAATGTGAGCTCAAGCACAACTGCCAGAGCGCTGCATTTTTTATTGAGACTGCTGATGGAGCTGAAAGTGCACGGCCAGAAGAAGAAGAAGCAAATGAAGAAGAAGAAGAACTGGCATATGTTTTTTTTTTTTTTTTTTTTTTTTTGCTTTACACTAATTTGTTGGTAACAGAAATTTTCAAGATTCTTTTTGGATAATTTTTCGGAAGCATTCCCCTAATATCTTAGTTTTGACATCTTCATTTTTTTTTCTTCTTCCGAATTTAGTTAATTTGGATTATTAATGGTTATCAATAGTCTAAAAAATCTGTGATTGTAATTTTTCCAAATATAAGAAAACTGTTTCCAAAATATAAAATTTTTGTAGATTGATAATAAAAAAATTTAGTATTTAAATATTTTATATTTAATATGAATTTAAGCAATAATAATTTAATTTTTATTTCCTTGCAATGTGCAGTTTAGTGAATTTGCAATATTCGATGTGAAATTGATTCAACTCCGTTTTCAATTTTCCCCATAATAACGCCTTACATCAACAGCAAACAAATTTTCCATACTCATATGGCCTCTGAGAAAAAATGGAAAGCTGAAAAAGCAAGAGAGAGATGAAAATCCCACACACCCACACACACACACACGCACGCTTCATTGAACTTCGAAGAGAGGCTTAGCTAGTTGCACTTTGCTCTTATTTTTATCTCGCTGGCCATATATTGTATATACATATATATATTGAAAATGGCAATGGGAAAAAGTTTACAAATTTTCAGCGTAAATGGAGAAAAGAGAGAAACAGAGAAAGAGAAAGAGAGAGAGAGAGAGAGAGAGCGAAATAGTCAAACCAAGTGTGGAACTTTCTGTGTGAAAACTTTAGCCATGGGATCCACATATCAAAAGTACTTTTGGCCAAATAGAACAACAGGCAGACCTTTGGGCGATTGAAAAATATTTTCATATGTAAATTTATAATATGTTTTCTTTTACGTCTCTTATGCTGTGCTGTAGGATACCCAGTAAAGAGGGGAATTTGATTAAAATAAATGGAGTTGCATGAGTTGTAATATAGCTGAAAGTGAATGCAATTAAAATTATAATAGATCTCATACAAAATTCCTGAAATTATGATGAATAATAGCCCCTACTTATAAAATATCATATAGAGTATCTGCTAGTCATGCCGATTAGCTCACTCTTACGGCTCTTACAGCAGCATATATATCGATATATATACTGCCTGCTTGCATCTCAAGTGCAACAATGACAACAACAACAACTAGGCTAGCAATCCCTTGCACTGTTGAAGGGCCAAAACTCTACCTAGAAATTGTGATCCTTTATTTTTGTTGTTATTGCTGAATTTTTCGGCTGCGGTTGGCAGAGCGCCGTCGCCTGCGAAATTTTGTGGCATGTGGAAATTTATTTCATAATCTCAGCAGCAACAAGAACCGCAGCAACAACTGCAGTCGAAGCGCTGTAAAAAAAAAGAAAGAGCAGGAGGCGGAAGAGAAGCAGGAGCAGGAGGTGGATGAGGAGGGCAACAACTTTTTGCATATGAGCAGCACCTCGAGTAGCTAAGCATGTAATTTATATCCTTGAACGACGCACGCTCTCTCACTCACTCTAACAGTGTCGTACAATCTCTCACTCTCTCTCTCTCTCCTTCAGCTAGCTGCAATCGTAGCCCTTTGCTTCTGTGGAGCTGCAATAAATTTGCTTTTGTTGCGGCTGCTTTTCGCCTTCTTCTTCTTCTACTTTTGCTATTTGCAATTTTTGTTGCTGCTCTGCAATTTTATTTGACCACATAAATTGTTTACCAATTTTCACAAGTTTGTCTGCTAAATCTATATGTGTCCTTGTGTGTGTGTGTGTATTGGGTAAGTCCTTGTTTGTTCTGAATGCTAAAAGCGGTTTAATAGCACTCGAGCAACCTTTTGATTTAGCGCCCAAGTGCTGCCAATGTATCGACTCTTCACATTTTTGCCTCTAAATATTTTCTAATTGGAACAATTGCGTTAGCCAAAGAGTACTAGAAAGAGTGAGATGGAGAGAAACTTTAGTCAAGTCTTTGTAGTTTATATATAATAAATGCCATTTTTATGAGCTGCCAATAGCATTTGTAAGCCTATTATATGCATTGTACACACGCATAAATAAATTTTGTTCTGCCATAAATACAGTTATTTGTTTATTTATATTTTGTTTTCTTTTTAATTTTGCTCAGATTGGCCAAATTCAATATTTACTATGAATTGAGTAGTTTCGTTGTTTCTTATGAATTTGAAGCCGCTGTTTCATGCTGTATATATATATGCTGAATACTCAATAGTAAATAGTCGATAGTAGACACTAGATACAAAGATAGATATAGATACATAGATACATAGATACCTAGATACCTAGATACCTAGATACCTAGATACCTAGATACCTAGATACCTAGATACCTAGATACATAGATACATAGATACATAGATACATAGATACATAGATACATAGATACATAGATACATAGATACATAGATACATAGATACATAGATACATAGATACATAGATACATAGATACATAGATACATAGAGATACATAGATACAAAGAGATACATAGATATATAGATACATAGATACATTGATACATAGATACATAGATACATAGATACATAGATACATAGATGCATAGATACATAGATACATAGATACATAGATACATAAATACATAGATACATAGATACATAGATACATAGATACATAGATACATAGATACATAGATACATAGATACATAGATACATAGATACATAGATACATAGATACATAGATACATAGATACATAGATACATAGATACATAGATACATAGATACATAGATACATAGATACATAGATACATAGATACATAGATACATAGATACATAGATACATAGATACATAGATACATAGATACATAGATACATAGATACATAGATACATAGATACATAGATACATAGATACATAGATACATAGATACATAGATACATAGATACATAGATACATAGATACATAGATACATAGATACATAGATACATAGATACATAGATACATAGATACATAGATACATAGATACATAGATACATAGATACATAGATACATAGAAAGATAGATACATAGATACATAGATACATAGATACATAGATACATAGATACATAGATACATAGATACATAGATACATAGATACATAGATACATAGATACATAGATACATAGATACATAGATACATAGATACATAGATACATAGATACATAGATAAATAGATACATAGATAGATAGATAGATAGATAGATAGATAAATAGATAAATAGATACATAGATACATAGATACATAGATACATAGATACATAGATACATAGATACATAGATACATAGATACATAGATACATAGATACATAGATACATAGATACATAGATACATAGATACATAGATGCATAGATACATAGATACATAGATATATAGATATATAGATATATAGACATATAGACATATAGACATATAGACATAGACACAGACATAGACATAGACATAGACATAGACATAGACATAGACCTAGACATAGACATAGACATAGACATAGACCTAGACATAGATACATAGAGTATAGAAATGTTTACTGAAATGCTACGTCTTCACTACCCGTGTTACTCAACACTGGCACAGCTTAAAGAGATCAGGACTCAGTGCTAGTTACTAAAGGGAGTAAAGTGGCTGCCCGAAAGTCAAGTGGAACAAATGCTTTAAGGAAAAATCTGCAGTTGTTTTCTCTTCATTTCTTCTTCCCTTTCTTATTTCATTGCACTGTTTGACCGAAAACCAATTAAAAGGATGCTGCGCTTTTGCCTTGCATGCAATTTCGGTTCGCCTTTTGCGACCAGGACTTAACCCCCTTAACCCTCTTAACACACTTAAGCCCCCTTAACGCCCGGCGTGGAATTCTTGTGTCTGGATTGCAGTTTTGCGGCTTATCTCGCACTGCCCAGGGCCCAGAGCCCAGACCCGATTCTGGTTGTTGCTGTTGTTGTTGTTGTTGTTTTTGTTTGTCTTAACCCATTGACCACTTAGAATGTGCTTCCTTTTTTTTTTCTTTTTTTTTTTGCTTTTGGCTTTTTGCTTTTTTGTTTGGGTGCCGAAAGTTTGTCAATGCATAAATTAAAAAGTTCTTTCTTCTTCTGCCCTTCGCTGTTAATGAAGCCCAAGCAATTAAAAGCGTCTACAGCCAAGCTTAATGTGCCAAAAAAATACTGGAAATCTTCTTTAATATGGGCCATGCGCTAAAACAATTTGCTGCCACAAAAGATTACATGTCGTGTGGCGTGTTGTTCAGATAGGCAAAAGAAAAGGAGAGAGAAGGAGTGAAACGTGTGTGTGTGTGTGAGAGAGAGAGAGATAGTGAGGACGCTGCTGCCTCAGTGCGCCTTCGCTAAGGGGATTATTATAATCCGATTTTCAACTTTAAATGTGGAATATTTCCCATATGAACGCACTGAGTGCAGTATTTTCTTTTATTTAATCTTTTTTTTTTTTTTGCATACAAAAATATAGGTGTTAGGCGTGGGGTATATTGTACTTGACCTTAAATATGGGACCATCAATAGTAGATTTTAAAGAGCAGATGGAAAAGCAATAACACTGAACGAGAAACTCTCAGATAGAAGTGCAAGAGACAACGATAACGAGAGAGAGAGAGAGAGAGAGAGAGAGAGAGAGAAAGAAAGAGAGAGAGAGAAAGGAGAGTGAGGAAGAGGAAGTGTAAGAGAGATTTGGAAGGTTTGAAGATCGGAAGTAGACTACAAGATTCGAGTATATCCTGTAATAATGCATCTCATTGCCATTTAAAAGGTATCTACTAGTCACTTAGTCGAACTCAAAACCCTTCCACTTGGAAGTTTTTTAACCAGCCATTTTGTGGTTCGTTTAGTAAAACCTCAGCCCTGTTTTCACTCTAAAATGGTAAACTTTTTGACTCAAGTGTGTGTGAGTATGCTTGTGAGCAAGAGTTTCGTATGTATGTGTGTGTGTATTTTTGGGTGCTTGCTAAATCGCTGCAGTTTTCTTTATAGTTATTACTTTATAAAGCTTTCTTCTTCTGCCGGTTCGTTCGCTTTTTATTTTTTCTGTTTTTGATTACAAAATTGCTTTCAATATTTTGTGGAAGAACAACAAACTCGCTTTTGGCGCACCTGTCCTGGTGCTCTTGCTCAGCTGGCCATATACATATAAATATATATGTGCATATATACATACACATATCTATATATATATGTCTATATATATAGTCCCATTTGGGCAGCAGCAACTGCAGCCTAACTTGAGTTACGTGTTGCAGCAAAAGTTTAACGCATTAAGCAACTCATTTCTTGCTATTGTTGTTGTTGGTGCTTTTATTGTTCTTTGTGCAAAGTTTAACAGTTAGGTCTAGGCGAAAAGCATTTCCAACTACCTGGCCATATCAGAGTTGCTTGTTGCAATAGCCGGAAATATAAATTATCATATTATGTGGGGTAACCACAGTTTAAGCGTAGATGAGCAAAAACTTGGCCAGATTTGGAGTGTAAAGCTGAAATATTTCTGAATTCATGCATACTTTCGTATTGTATATTCAAATAGTCATTTTGAGTTTATTAAATGAAATCTGTATCCATACCAATCAACAACCAAAACAAATATGGCTTTGATTATGAGCCATGTGATGAGCCATGTCTTATTCAATTCAATTAAAATTGCTGTTAAAAAATATTGAAACATACATTTATTTGCTTCTTCCTCTTCGCTCTTTTACAGACTTAAAATCGAAAAAATATCAACATGCGGTTTCTACACGTTTTTTACCAACTGGCTTTCCTGCTTGCAATATTAATTGGTAAGTTATATTTGTTAGATACTAAGAGCATGGAAATTGTATAGATTGAATTGCATGTTCAAAAACTAAAAGCAAGGAACAAAATTCAAAGAAATATAAAAAGCAATAAATATTAAAACTAAAAACATATATCTCTATATTTAATTTATAACAAATAAACAAACAAAAAAATGTGCAATTTGTATTCAATAAACAAATTATGAAAACTAAGCCAAGCTACATATATGTATGTGGGAGGAGCAGCTCCAGTTGATGGAATCTGACATTAAAACATCCCCAAATAAGGAAACATTTTGTTACGAAACACGTAAATCTGTAACATACATATATATGTGAACAAAACACAATATATAACTATGTTATATTCTCTTATTTAAATAAATTCTCTGCAATTAATTTCAATTAGCAAACACTTATTTGAGTGTTGACAAATTTGATGGACAGTGCAAATAGTCATTTGCAATAAAAAAGGGGTCAACAGCTGTGACACATCAATCGAAATAAATTGATAGCGAGCAAGACTCCGCAGGCTAAACTCTGATTAAGTCAACAAATAAATAAAAATCAGTTTGAGTTAAATGCAAAATTAATTAATTAAATGTTATGCCAAACACGGAGTCGAAAAATAAATGCACTCTATAAATATTATAACTAAAAAAATTACAAAAATAATGATTAACCGCAAAAGATAAAAACATTATGCATGCACATATATTGACCGATTTTTATTAAAAACATACAACAACAACAACTTTAAACTCTTTTGTTTTTTGCTAATTAGCGTTAATTAAATTTTATGGCATTTATTAACATTCATGCGATTTGACAAATAGGAATGCCAATGAAAAAAGCATTACATATATTATTAAAATTTTTTATAAAGGCCAAAAGCTTAAAAGTTAAGGGCTATAAAAGGTCAAGCGTGTGCGCAGCATAACAATCAAAATAACGCGAAATATTTTAAGCTCCGGAACAAGTTAAGGTTTTTGCTTAAAATCAATTATGCAATTTGTTGATGCCAGATTTGTTGTTTAATTACAAATAAAACTAAAACATAATTGTAATATTCTGAATAGCTTAAAACTAGGCTTAAGATAAGCTGAAGTCATGCAAAATTGGTGGCAAGAGAAGGGTTTATGTAAATGTCTGTAATGGGCGGGAGTAGGCGTGGTAGCGCTTCTATATATAGACAATACTCTTGACAAATAGTTTATCTAGGCTCTGAGAATATTAAAGTAGTAGCAAGTAGTAAGTTAAAGTATTATAAAGTATCTCAAATTTAATTATAGACAGATATTAAATTATTAAAAATATTATAAATAAAAATGATGAAATATATTAAATTATTTAAATTATAAAGCATAAAAGAGAATAAAATAAACTAAAACAATTTAACATAATTACAATACATTTGAATTTAATTTAAAATATAATAAATATATAAACAATTATAATATAATGCATTTAAATATTATTAAAAATATATGTAATAATTTAACAAAATCATATGGTATATTTATAAATTTATAAAATGACTTCAAATTAATAAATCCTAATTAATTAAAATACAAGTTATGATAACAATATAAGAGAATTCAATACCTTTTAATTTAATTTAAAATATAATACATAAATACAAATTAAAATTTAAAAAATCCTAATTTCATTTAATACATTTTATTAAAAAAAATTTATAAATGAATAAATGAAATTAAATCAGCATAATTCAAGCACCTATTTAAATCCTGCTGTGGCATATCTTCATGCATGTCGTAGACATGCTGAAGCAGATCACCTTCCTATCTGCCAACTAACCCGCTTAGGACTCCGTTTAATCCAGGCAACTAATCTGAAATATTCGCATCTAAATGACTGAATTTCTATCGACATGCCTCAAGCTGGTGTCTCAAGTGAGTGCACTTGATTTTTATACCCTGAACCCATTTTCAATGGGAAATCAGGGTATAATGGTTTTGTTGAAATGTATGTAACAGGGAGAAGGAGGCGTGGCAGACCCCACAAAGTATATATATTCTTGATCAGGGTGACGAGCTGAGTTGATTTGGCCCTGTCCGTCTGTCTGTCCGTCGGTCCGTCTGTCCGGCTGTCCGTCTGTCCGTATGTATGAACGCGTCGATTTCAGAAGATATAAGAGCTAGAGACTTCAATTTTTTTTTAAAATGTCCGTAATTACAGCGCGCATATCAAGTTTATCATTAAAAATCGATAACTCATCTCGATCTTTTTTTATCGATAAAAAACCTTATCGAAACCCAGTTATAAAATTATATCTTCTACACCTTTATTGCTAGAGTCTCCAAATTTTTAATGTATGCTTATATGCAATTTATACAATTTCGGTTTTTGTTAAAATTTACCCCCCACCTCTAAATTCACCCCCTCACCCTCACTTTTGTAAAAAGCGTATTTCAAATACTAGAGACTTGTGCTTTGGCAATTACATGCATATTCATGTTATAATCATAATCTAAAAGTTTCATGAAGATCGTACGTCCATAAAAAAAGTTATTAAACAATTAAGTTCTCATAGTAAGCGCACACTGCAGCCCATGCGTGTTTATGCTTGTGTGTGTATATGTATGTAATTGTTTGTGTAGTGTGTGTGTGTGTGTGTGTGTGTGTGTGTGTGTGTGTGTGTGTGTATGTATGTATGTGTGTGTATGTATGCCTGTGTGCATGCGTGCGTGTGTGTGTGTGTGTGTGTGTGCGTGTTTCTTGTGTAAGCTGAAAGACGCGAAAAATTATTGAAATAGCTATTACTCCAAGGGTTCAGGGGATCTCGTAGTCGAGCAGTCTCGAATAGAGCTTTCTTACTTGTTCTTCTTTTTTTTCAGACGCGCTCTTAAATGTGTGCAAATAAATTTTGTGTGCGCAAGTTAAGAAATAGGAGGAAGAATGTAAATGTTCATCTTTAACGTTTAACACACTTTTCGCGGCGTTATCTTATATATTTTATTGGCTCATCTTGCGGCTTTCAGCAGGTCTGCGGAGGCCCATTCTATTTACTAGTGCACATAAATTTAAAAACCACACGTACATACACACACACACACACACACAAACAGACAGCGTATCCCGCACACAGATGCACTGATAAATATTTGAGGAGCTTGTGAAGTGGAACGCCCCCCTGATTTATTCAATAAATCACAAGTTCTCCACCTGGAGCAGACGGCGCAGATTTAAATTTTATCTCACGTGTAACTGCACACATACATACAAATATGTATATGTAGGTGAGTTTATGTGTGTGGGCGTGCGTGTATATATAATTGACTTGCTACGACAACTAACGGATAAGTCTGGCAGCCAGGACACATGTCAATAAGGCACACGCACACAAAAAAAGCAAAAGGATAAGGACTCCTAGTGCCAACGTCCTTGTCAGTTAAATGCATTTAACTTGGGTTTATCTACGGCTCCAGCATATGCACAGCACTGAAAGCGTTTGCTTGTGTAGTTATATTGGCAGGGCCATAGCCCCATCGATTCAATTCAATATCAATCGACATATATACATATATACGTACATCTGTGTATATCTATCTATCAGTCACTTTATCAGTTCGCCAACTTAAATGACAGTGAATACATCAAATGACTTTCAATCCTTTCGCGTGACTGAAATTTTCGACTCTTTGTCAACACAGGCGACAGGCTCATCTCCCACACTCTCTCTCATTGAGCCCCTGTGTATGTGTGTGTGTGTGTGAAGGTGTGCCAGCTGTTGTTGTTCTTGTTAGCACACACGACTCTTGTATGTGTGTCTCGCTTGATAAATGTGAGCAACGTGCCTGGCATTTGTTTTTACTTCATTTTTTATGCAGCGTCGCATTCGAATTTATTTAGTGCTGTAAAATACGTTTCTTTTTTTTTTTTTTTGCCTATTCTGTATAGTGTTATGTTAAGCATTTCTTTGCTATGTTTTTTAGGCCGTGACAAGCGGCCTGAGTATGGCTTTATTTTCCGCATTTGTAAAACTTTAAAATGTCTGCAGACTTGAGATCAGCTTAGGCATTGCGAAATGATGAGCCATAGAAACTGCTACAAACTGAGAATGTGTGCTAGAAAATGTGCGATTTAATAGATAACCTCTTTTTATTAGCAAACCCTGAAAATATACACAAAAAGCTGTTAATTGACAGCAAAATAAAAATGTCAATCGAAACTATTTTTCCAATTTTTTTTGTATTTCTCTTAAATAAATAAAATAATAGTATATTTAGCCTATTGCTGAAATTTAAATCAAGTGAAAATCTCTTCCACTTACAGTCAACAATCTAAGCCAGAATTTCTCTGGGCCAACGACCTGTGGGTTGCTCAAACTGGCACGAGCAATCGTGGCTTTCCCTTATCACTTTTTCTGACTGATTTTCTATGCAACTCGTATCCACCCTCCCCGCCCGCCCACCACTCTCTACACCTTTTTGTCACACACCTTTGCCTTTAATTAAATCTGAAACTATGCTGAGAGAGCTTGGCGTGAAATAAAAAAACGGAAAAAAAAAATCAATCGCTGTATTTATTATCGAACCAATTACACAGCATGCCAAAGCAAGCTGCAGCCACGCCCCCTGTCGCCCTGGCTGCCTTCGTGGCGCACTCGAGACGTTGGTGATCCCGGTGCTGCTAAAAGGGGAAAGCTATCGGTATCGGTGCTTGAGTTGGCTTCTCATTCGTTTGGCATACTTAAAACTAACGGGCAAATACAGAAATATGAATAACGTGCAGCAGCAGCCGAGATGCTGGCAGGGGTAGCTAATGGGATGGCAAGAGGGGTAAGGAGGGTACGAAGCGCACCAGTATTATTGAATTTGCAATTCGATGCAGTTTTTCAACGTGTGATACAAACACACACACACAGCACAGCAACACCCCTGGAGCTGGGGGGCGGTGTGTTGGCGGGGCAAATCGTTACATAAAATTCATGAAAATCTCGCAACGAGCTAAAAGCCAAAAACGACAAACAAATTGAAGCCTGACAAACTGCAGCTGTAACAGCCGGAAGTTTGGGGCCATTTTTCCATTTGTCAAGTGCCAAATGGTGGGCGGCAGGGGGCGTCGTCTGATGAGCGATGAGAGTTGTGAGCGGTGGGGGGTAGCTTAAAAATTTTTATGCGGATTTTAGGGTAAGCGCGAGGAAGCGAGCGGCAGCGTGTGGGACTTGGCTTACTTGCCAAGTGCTCGTTGGGAGCATGGCTCTGACCAAAAAGGGTTAAGCGGCTTAATTGCTGTTAAGGTCAATTCTCTGAGCTGTGAGTGCCGCTCTCTCTCTCTCTCTCTCTCGCTCTCTCTCACTCGCTCTATATATTTGCAGTTTCGCAAAATAAAAAAAATAAAAAATAAAAAAAAAAATAAAGAAAAACAGTTTTCATTTACGCTTTACATTTTCCATTGTAAGAATGCAGAACGCAGCAGCAACCTGCTATGACATTTACATAATTACAGGAAACAATTTCTATGCACATTTATGTTACAGAGTGCGTGCTGTGAACGGATCGAGAGAGAGAAAGAGAGAGAGAGAGAGGGGAGCTAAGCAATGGCCAGGCTAAGCGGAGGAGGCTAGCCTGCATGCACCGGAAAATGATGTGTTAGTTTGACAAAATGCAACATGGCAGCATGTGAAACGATTGTGAATATGGAAAATTTGCGGTTTAAATGGAAATTGGTTTGGCAATTGCAAAAACAAATTGCTTAGACGAAGCCCTGCATTCGAGATTGCTTACATTTAAATTGCAGAGAGACAGAAAGAGTCGAAATCAAATTATCTCTCTTGATTTGATGGAGAAATGCTGAGCTTGAGCTCTTGGTATAGATGCAAAATATTTTTGTATATTCAATTTTTGTAAATGCTAAAGCAGCTGCAACCAGTATGTGAGTTTAATGAACTGTTTCAGTATTTTAGTGCAGTTCCAGCAATGAAACCCAAAATATATAGCAAAAAAAAATGTACCTTATAAAATTACAGTAATTATAATTTTTTAGGCTATCTTAACAAAAAAAAAAAAAAAATTAAACAAAAGTTCATTAATCTCATCAAGGGAATTTATAAATCTTTATATAAATTCAAATCTATAAGAAATGTTTTTAAAGAGAAAGTGTTCCATATCAATAAATAAAAATAATAATAATATTAATAATAAAATAAATAAAATAATATACTTAAATAAAGCAACTTTTAGATTTTTTTTTTATTTTTTACAAACCATTTTTATCTCTTGGTAAAAAGAATAAGTCCACTTTAAACAGTTGTTGACCTAATTTACCCCATCAGCCAAATACTTTCCTCTGCTGGTGCTTCCTTTTCAACTACATATGCAATTTGCTATCTAAGGTATACCAAATTTGACTAACTGAATGTTTCTACTTATGTCTCCACTATGGTAGATGCTCCTCCATTAGTTAAAGTAGTCTCATAACCTCTAGCAATGCCCCATCACAAAAGGGTTGAAAAGAGTTTAAAGGTCATCTAGATCTTGTTCGCACACTTAACCTAATTGAAGCTAGCCTAACTATCTGGAGGGTCATGTGTGTGTAAGGCCATATAAATTTCATGTAGGCATAATCTATTCCCCTCTAGCCTCTTCTACTCTTACGAAATATTATCAGAGAACATTTTGGCTTAATAAAACTCAATTAGCTCGCCTTACATTAAAAATTATGCATTAAAAGCTAACACGTGTTTGTTCAAATGCCACGTATACTTACTTGAATGTATGTGCACCAGAGTATGGGTGTGTATGTGTGTGTGTGTGTCGCTAAATAACGTTTATTAACCTGCCATTAACGTTTGAGCCCAATGCACCCAACGGTATTTGCTTGTCAGGCAATCGTCTGGTAGCTGCACAATTTACACGCACCGATAAAAATCTTCAGCACGCACCAAACAACAAAACGTAATTTGTATTTGCAGTGTCTGGCCCCTATTGAGGGTGTGGGGGTGGGGCTGCCGCAGAGTGGGTGGGGGTGCGGTCCTTCCAACGCATACCCTAATTCAGAGCCAACTCGAACTTCTCCGCCCGCTTCTGCCTGCTTGGCGTGGCAACCAAATTAGTCTGGCCCTGTTTTTGGTGCTCTGATTTATTTATACTCTCTTCGAAGGTATTTTCATTTGTTATGAAATTGTCACAATATATGTAAATTTTTCATTAATATATAAGTATTGAAGTTGTTGGTGTATATGTACCTATGTATATATATCTACTACTATGAAGCTACTCTCAAGATACTTTGTATAGTTCTGGATCGGCTGCGATATGAAGAGATCTTCAAGAAACTTTTTTGATATCAAAATAGGTCGAATTGTATGACTGTAAAATTTATGCATGTATTTATTATAGAAATTAAATGGACTAAAATCGATTGTGTATTCATTACTCTTCTTAGTAGTCTCAATTGAAGCCTCTATTTTATCGATGTATGTGTTATGTTTTGCCCTGATTCATCGTAAAATTTATAACTTAGCTTTAATCTTAATAAAACAAATAAATATTTTTAATATCATTAAAATTTTTTTTTTTTTTTTTTTTTTTTTTTTTTTAAATTGAATTATGCTTTTGGCCAAGAGCAATCTGAAACACCAATTTACACAATATTTTTGGGAGCGTATTTTGATTGTGTTTTTTATTCATATATCTATATAGCATAAATCAAGTTGTTTTCATAGAAAATGAAAACGAAAATCGATATCTAAGCAGGTTATCAAAAATACTATATTGGTCTATTTATGTATGTGTTTATTATGCATATGTATACACATCATAAATAAAGTTTTTTAATTTAGGGTATCAAAACTTCCTTCGTATATATATATATATATATTCCACAAGTTCTTCCACTCAGTAGCTGTGGCAAGTGTCGCAAATTGTTCGTGAACCGTAATTTTATTATAATAGCTAACCAAAGTCTTGGCTCAGACGCCAAATATGCCAGGCACTCATACATATACAGGTGAGGTGAGGGCCCACCACACTCGCTCCATTCTCTAACTATTGTTATCAAAGAAAACGATTTTCATGCTTTTTTTTTTTTTTTTACTTTCAATACATTTGATACGTTGCTTTTTCGTTTTCGTTTTTAGCTTTTTTTATGTGAAGCCATTGCTAATGTCTTAATGCCTTTTGTTGCGATGTTTGGAAATTGACATTTAATTACAAGTTAACCTCCCGCCCACGTCGACCGACATTAGTTGCTATCAGACACGAAAATACTATGGTGTTTGAGTATATACTACATATACTACTGTGTGCATAGGGCAATAGCTGTACAGATTTCTATTACTCATAATGTATATTAAATTGCAATCGAAACGTTGATAATTCATTGATTTTCTGTATGCCCAATGGGAGCAACACTTAAATATTATATTGAATTAGCCTTCAATAACGACGACGAAGGTGTTCACATTTAAGAATTATAATATGTGTGAATATGCTTTGGGAGTAAGTTGAATATGAGTAATATATATTGTTTATTGTATTAGGCAATTTACTTTTTTTTTTTATCTACATATTTTACTTCATTCAAAGTTATTCTTTTCACACTTTATAGTTGGGCTAAAGATTGCATATAATGCCATATATGTATGTATAGAGAAGAGCAAATCATTATATGGTTCGCATCAAGTAGAATGTTGAGCGTCTCAGTTCCATCAAATCATAGCTGACAGAGTTGTTTAATTTCCAATTTTCAAATTTCCGCACTGCAATGCTCTACTAGTAAATCTTTATTTTGCGATAACCTAAAAGATTGTAAATTAACATTCTCAATAGCTTCTATAAAAGCATGAATATAGTTATCAGAAATAGTTTCGCTCTCAACTTGGCTTTGCCTCTCTCAACCTGCAGCTGACATTCTCTCTTTGCCTTGCATTTTATTATGTTCAGCAATATAGAAGTTTGTGAATGTTGAGCGTATCTGTCGAGCTGTGTATGTGTGTGTTCATGTAGGTGAAGGTAGCGTTATCTGCAGCAAGCATCAGACAAATAGTTAATAATCATTATTAACAGTTTACGTGGCAAACTTCTGCTGCATAATAACAAAACGTTGTGTGCACGCAAATGCTAGAGCACAAAACACACACAGACAAGCACACACATCCACATCCACACACACACACACACGCACACCCACACTCACCTACAGACAACAATTACGCCTTCATGTTGCAACTGCTCTACACTTTGCTCACAAGCGAACATTTTCCTTGTCGCAATTTGTATGGGAAATTGAATTTTCCCTAGCGCGATTTAATTTAATCATTTAAATAATTTCAGTTTAAATGTTTAATTACAAGTGCAGTAAAGTGCATTAACGCATTACTAAATGTATTAATTTGTGCATACTTAATATATTATTATATTAAAATGTAAATAAATAATTGAAATTCTTATTAATATTAATTTCTGTTATATTAACATTAACATTAACATTTATTTGTAATGAATGAGTGTATTTATTTATTATAAAATATGCGCAAAAATGCTTTACATGAAATATTTTCACACACACACACCTGCATAATGGCATAAATAAAAGCACTTAAAATGAAAATGGAAATTTTATTCATTAATTTTGCAGTTTGATATGAAAATGAAAAGTTCGTGCAAGTTTCTGAGCAGCTGAAATAAATATTTGTTTTCTCTTTTAATTTATATTGTTGTATTTATTTATTTATTTTTATTTTTTATATATAATTAAAAACCGTTTGTATACTTAATATATATATATGTATATGCGTTAGCTGCCAACTCAATTAACACGAATTTATCGAGAAAAATGCATCGTCCTGAATTAATTTATGGACAACTGCAAAAATGACAACTGCAATATCTTCTTGCCAATAATTAAATGCAATTTATTATCATATTTGATGTTATGCTTAATTTTAATTGAACAACTGAAGGTGATTTGCCATTTACATGGACTTATATTATGTGGGAGAAAAGGCAAATTAAATTGGATTATTTATTTAATTATTTATTGTTTTCGTCTTGGCCCAAGGCTATCAATGTGAATGGTATTGAAGGCTGTTTGCTTGCGTCTACATAAATAATTAATTATTATTATTATTATTTTTTTTTTTTTTTTGAAAAAAAAAGTATATTTATATAAATGGATATCATTTTAAACTTTATTTCAATTGACTATAATTTTTCTAGAGAACTTTTAGCTTTGATCAAGCTTACACTTGTTCACAAAGTGAATGGAGTATATCTATTTCTAATAAATGTCAATAGGTCGATCTATAGGTCGACTATAGATCCATTTCAACGGTTATAAGAGCTAGAGTGATTAAATTTAATGTAAGTAAAGTCTCTTCCACTTTTATATAAAAATGAGCAATATTTTCATTGCTTATATAGGATAAGGATTATAGAACGTTTCTCAGTCAGCCACACCCAGCTAAAACCTCTTTAACTGCATTTGTGTTTTTCCTGTTTTTCTTGTTTTCTACTATACTACAATTTCAAATGCCTTCGTGTATCCTCTGCCACTGGCAAATGCATGCAGGTGTAGCTTCCTATCTCCCTATCTCTCTCTCTCTCTCTCTCTCTCTCGTCGCGTTGCATATTAAATAACAATATCAGCGTTATCACATATGAATGCCAACATTTGCAGGCGTCGCAGCAATAAAAACATAATGAAAGCATTTGCCATGCATATTCAGCTATTAAAAAATTTACGAGACGCCGCAGAAACGAAACGCGACAGACAACAGCAACAATAATGGCGGTTGAGTTGCAACAAAAAGGAGCAAAAGCAAAACATTTGCCGCAAAAGGTGCAGCAAATATTATTTGTTTTTTTTTTTTTTTTTAATTTAATTTTTTTTTTTTGCTATTCGATTTCAGTTGCAGCGGAAATTTAATCAACTTGTTGGCATTTTGTCCAAGTTTTCAGAATAGTAATCAAAATTATTGATTACAAATTTCTGTTGCAGTTGTTGTTGTTGTTGCTGTTGGTATTTTGCCTGAATCGAAGTTTGACGTTGCATTTGGTAAACTTTTCGTACCTGTGCCAAAAATTCGGTGAAACATTTCGTTTTCGGTTTCGTTTGGTGACCTCAAATGACGAATGTGTTTGCCAGTGTTGCCAATAAGCACGTACATCACAAATCTATATATATATATATATATATATATCGAATATACGTATATCGAATGGCAGTAATAGGTCAAACAGCCACTCACTTTTCTTTATTCTTTGAGGTTTGGCATTGGATTTGCCGCTGATTGGCAGTGCAGGTGGTGCAGCAGGTGTGGTTGAACTGGCAGGGAGGTGTGTGCGTGCGATGAACAGTTGAACAGAGAAGTGGAAGTGTGGAAGTACAACACTTAGGGCTAAGTAAGCGATTGGTTAATGAGATATTTTATTGAAAACCACTTTTAGTATAAGTATAGTTATATATGAAATGATTAAGTTCTGATTTTGATAGCTGACTTTTGATATTTAATCAAATTTTAGAGAGTATTATAAGTATTTGGGTGAGGGTCTATAATCAACCTATGCACTATAGGAGCTGAGCGTGTGTGTAAACCTTATCAAAATTAAACAGAAGTCTTATTGTTTGTGAAAAGACGCATGAAAAATAAAAAAAAAAAAAAAAAAAAAAAAAAAAATTTTACTTGTGGCCAACATTTTCTCTAGCTCTAAGTATAATAATAAAATTAGTAATAATAATAAATAAATAATAATAATAGTAATAATAATTAAACTCTTGCCTTCTTTTACTTCATTAACTGTTATCAAAATAGCTTAACATAAAAACTGTAGAGCTACAGAGAAATTAAAAGTTTTTGGACTTTACGTAATTTAATGCAGTTGTCTTTCTAATCTCTTCGAAATGCATGTAATATAGACAATACTCATAAATGAGCAGAGATGTTCCTCTGACGAACATATGGACTCTCTTATCGAATTAGCATGATCAAACCGATGAGAGCTGTGAGACTGAACGCAAAGAAAGACTAGGAAATGAAACTTCTCTCTCTCTGGCTACTGGCACGAGCAGCTAGTTTAAAAATGGCTTGGATTCTATTATAACAGCAATTTAAAAAAATCATCAATACTTATGTGCAATGCCTAGCGATAACTATCGATAACTATCGATAGTCACTGTACACAATATTATCAGAAAATAAATAGGCATGACCACCTGTCTATCCTGTTGGACGCTTTAAGTCCTTTAGTTTGTAATCATATGTGAACTAATTGTGAATAGCTTTAATCCTGTAATATGAAGGCCATTTACAGTCCTGTTGATAGGCCAAAAGTCTCGACTGCACGGCTTGGCACACACACGAGCAAATCAATGAATAAATACAAAATTGCACACAAAACTCAATTTTCAGCAACTTTTTGGGGCATTCGTAACGCACATTTTTCTTTTTCGCCCCGTGCTATAAAACGTGGCCAACAACAACAATTTGGCGGCTGAGGCGACAACGTGGCAACTGCCACAAGGCTCGAGAAATTAAGGCCAAGACGTCAAGATAAAGTAAAAAGAAATGGAAAAAAAAACAACTTTTGCTGAACTGTTGTTGTTGTAGTTGTTGTTGTTGTTGAACTTGACGCATGTTTGTTGGCAAACAAAACTGTGGGTGATGAGGGCGTCGAGGACGTGCCGGGCACACTTGGCTCATTAAAATGCGAGGCGTTAAGCCAAAGTTGCGGAAAGCGAACGAGAATGTGAGTGAGAAAGGGAGGGCATGAGGGGAAGTGTGAGGCAGCAAGAGCTCTGACCTGTGCGCCCGAGTCACATCTTGAATGGCAGCCAAACAAATCTTATTTAATTTGGCTTTGGCGCTTTTCACGCGGCTGCTGCCAACAAGTTTACACACACACACACATACAGCCGCACACATACATACAGACACTCGCACACTTAGCCAACTCGTTTA
The DNA here is from genome assembly GCF_018153725.1 of Drosophila mojavensis. Taxonomy (NCBI): domain Eukaryota; kingdom Metazoa; phylum Arthropoda; class Insecta; order Diptera; family Drosophilidae; genus Drosophila; species Drosophila mojavensis. The sequence continues at coordinate 9,493,717 of NW_025318858.1, forward strand.
GCAGGTCGCAGCTGTTGCTTCAAGAATTTCAAGTGCATTTGAATAGCCCCATGGAATGGCAGCATATCGCTCGCCTGTTTGCCAAAGTGTTAAATGTCATGAGGGCGTGGCTAAAAGCGAGCGAAAGGAATGAGTTGCCTGGTTGACTGGTTGGCTGGTTGGCTGGTTGGCTGACTCGTTGTGGGTGTTGCCAACTAGCATTACACAGCTGGGCCTTTTGAATTGATGTGAATTTCAGTTCGCATTTACATTTACTACATGCCATATTTATTATTTATGCACGCGCTTGATGAGATGGGGTTGGGGCTTGGGTTGGGGCTTGGGGTTGGGGTTGATGGCGCGCTACCGGTCCAAACTCAATGGCCAATAAAACAGACAAAACGCATTTCCGACTAGACGACCCGCCGGAAACGCGCGTCCATCCGATTTCCGTTTGACATTAGCAAGAGTCAAAGTCAAAGCCAAAGCCAGAGCCAAAGCCAGAGCAAAAGCCAGAGCCAAAGCCAGAGCCAAAGTCAGAGCCAGAGTCAAAGCCAAAGCCGGAGCCAGAGCCAAAGCCACAGCCAAAGCCAGAGCCGGAGCCGGAGCCAGAGCCAGACCTCGCTGCACTTTTATTTATGCAGACAGAGAGCATGAGGCTTACAGCAGAAAAAAAAAAAAAAAAAAAAAACCGAAAATTAATATGCGCACACGTGTGCACTTGTTGAAAAAGTCTAAATTGAATTGACGCCCAAAATTATGCAGCTTTATTTTTCTGTATTTCTTCTTCCATTGAATGCCCGAAGCGCACAACTCTGGCATATTAATTCCATTTAAACTGATTTTCGTGCGAGTGCCTTACGTGAGAGTGTAGCGTCGGCCTGTCGACCCACCCGACCCACACGACCCACTCGAAGCACTCGAGCGAGGGGGTGTTTGTATATCATCAATTAACAGTCATGTTGTATGCTGATTGATAGCGATGCGTGTACAGCGGGAAGGGGGGCTCAGATTTCACTGGAAGAAGTGGGTAAACAGTACAGCTGTCAGCTGCGTTAAAACAGAAAAAAACAAAAATATTAAAAAAAAAACAACCGCAGACACTCTGACAGCTCTTTAAATTTTGTGGAGTCGTCTTTGAATTGAATTTTACTTTTCATGCCAAACGCAATTAATTTATCACGTGCTTTTTGCAATTTTTTAGGCAACCTCTCAGCATGTGGATGTGCTTTTTAAAGCTTTTAGCTACAAGTTACATAATTAAAGCTTACATCATTGAGAACTTTAGTTTAATCCTATTTGTTAAGCAGCTTTATTAGCTTGTACTTAAACTTTACCTAAGCAGTATTGCTAACACAGATATTTAATAAAAAAAATCAAACTTAGGAAGATTTGATTTGTTTGAGCTTAAAGCTTAAGCGAAATTTAAGGCAATGTCTCACTACTGATCCATAAGCTTGGCTAGGAGTTCAATATTGGAATTTAAATGTGAATGTATGTCAATACTATACTAAATGTATAGTATATATACTATATATGAATTCATATACTATATATTATATAATAATTATATTTACTTAAACTGCAGTACATTTATCCTATTGTAATAATACTGATTGAAGGCTGCGAGTCCAACAAAAAGCTCTTCTTTTAACTTCAATTTAGCGTATAATGAATTCACTGAGAATATTCAATGATAATTCCTAACTATAATTCAGCCAACCCATCTTTCATATGCTTTGCAAATCTTTTTGGTAAATGGGTTCAGAATTGTAAACTTTTGATTTTTGGCCTGCGCACATAAAAGATTAATTAACATACAGCATGTGAGCATATGCTTTAAAAGTAGCATAACATCCTGTTATTAACATACTCTCAAATACTTCCAAATTCATTCAGTGAAGCTGTCAGCATTCGATACAATGCAATTTTATTAATTTTAAAAATGCTCATTTATATTTATATGCTTTAATGTGCTACAGTTCATTTCAGAATGATTATGTATTTCATTAAACAAATGTTTAATATATTTAATCATCCGCCTCAGCCAGCATTCATGTGCTTTAAAAAACTGACTAAAGTGCACTGAATAGAGCTCTCTGCCTATGGCTGCTCTGAGACTGAGTCCGACTTCTGTATGTCCCTGTGCTATTGGGTATATCCTCGCCATTCATCTGGGAGACCTTTCACGTTACCCCTTTGACAAGCTCAAAGGCAACTGCAATGCACTTCCCTTACGCTGTAAGCTCTTTGACTGCTTAAGAAATATGCTAAGCATTTCCTTGTCACGACTTGGCTGGGCATTTGCTTTGACCGAATCCCATTTGATAACTTGTTGCGTAAGCAGCTTCTCTGTAAAATCCTATTAATTCGCATTGCGAGCCACTGTGCGTCGCAATCGCCGTGGACAGTTGCCCTTTTAGCTAGCCGTCCTCCCCGCTCCCCGCTCCCCACTCCCCACTCCCCACTCCACGCTGTGTGGCTGCCAACATTTTTGTCAGAGCTTAGCCAGAGCGCGTTTCACTTAGCTGCGTGCTGCTAATGGCGCAAATTTCAAGCACAATTGAAGCCAGTTTAAATGTCCTCATCGGCCCAACGAGCTGACAAAGGGGCTGAGGTGTGGCGGGCCAAGAAAAGCCGCAAAAAAAAAGAGAAAGAGGAGAAGAGAACTCGACACCTTTACCTGCGTCGACTCTCAGCTGCACTTAATTAACTTTGGCTTTATTGGCCAATCGAATTAAGCTAATTGACCAAGCGACACCTGACGTCTCCATCTCATCTTCATTTACTGCAGCAGCTGCGGCTGCCACTTCTGCTGCCACTGCTGCTGCCACGATATCTTTAGTCTTGTCTGTCAAATAAATTTTGTTTTGAATTCCCCAATGCGAAGCCCGCTCGACAATTGCTAATGTCTTTGGGTTGAGTACGACGTCTGCTCTGCAGAATTTTTCTTTGAAAAGATTGCTCTTCGCTTTTCACAATAATTCTATTGTTGCTTGTCACCACAAAAATAGCAACAGCTATAAGAGCAACAACAACAGTTTTCAATTGTCAAGTCTGGCTGAGTACAGCAACGTAGCGAGCCATGCCCCCCAAGGACCTTAACCAAATATTTCAATTACTTTAGCTAATTCATTAATTTTGCTGAAATGTTTTCAGATCTTCAATGCAAATTGTAGATATACAAACATAATATAAATGTAAATATATATTTACTTGGCAAATTTTAGGCAATTTCTGGAAACTTTGTGACAAGTATTTGTATATAATTACAGAGAAGAAATAGTTGACATAACTTCTGTAAATAAAGTATTTGATAACGTTTTGTGGGCAATAAAATTCAATTCAATTTATATTGAGCTTTTCGTCAAAAATTTAATACAAACTAAATATAATAATAAATAATATACAATAATAAAATAATATGATATTAAAGATGTTTAATATTCGCATATATTAATTTATTTATTTTTCGTTTCTTTTATTTATAATATTGCATTCACTTATTTATTTCTTTGTTTGTTTTTTTTTCTTTCTTTCTTTCTTTCTTTTTTTTTAAGAATTACAGAAAAAGAAGATGCATGTTAGGTTTCATGCTTAAATTTCATTGATATGGTATGACCGAATTATATTATTCAAATTCAGTTAAAAAACCTCAGAATTATTCTATAATAATATAATATATATAATAAATAATAAATAAAATGTATTATTAAAATATTATAAAAATAATATAAAATATATAATTATATATATAAAGCTGAACTAACATACAGATGCTTAAATATTCAGTAATAATAGGAAAAAAAAAGTAAAAAGATCTAAGGCTAATTTTGTCTCAATTTTTAATAGAAGCGAGATAAGACAGCAATTAGTGAATTCGTGTAGAAAACTTTGAGAACTCGGTATCTTTAAGCGAATGATCTTCAATTAGTATGATTTTGTGAACCCTATCTAATGTCTATCTAATCTAAATCCTATCAAAACAAATAAAACTTTCTTACTGACACAGCATAAAGCTGGACAATGAAGTTGACTTTTATTTGAGATTGGCATTTGGCCAATTTCGCTTCTTATTTCGAATAATTTCTATGGGTTTTTATTTTATCAATTTTTTCATGTTTTATCCTACGTAGGTTGCCGTTAGTTGGCTGGTTTATCTGCAACCAAGCAGACAATGAGCCAGTTCACAGTTTAGCTTTTGTTCTCGCACACAATTACCGCCATTAACATTTATGGTGTCGACCTAAAAAAAAAAAAAAAAAAAAAACGGAGAAAACCGGCCAAAACAAGCGGCTGAGGAAATTAAGTAGAAAATTGCAAAAATTAACAGCAGGCAAGAAAAACCACAAAAAAAAAAAATTATATATATGGGAAAAATGCAAAGGGAAAAAAGCTCCAGTTTTTCTTTCGCCTGCCTCGCCTCTAAGGCTTAGACTGCTTAAGGAAAATTAATTAAAAATAAACATGGCACACGCTTGTTCTTTAGGAATTCCAAACCAAAATAGACCTGTGGCAACAAGAAGAAAAACAAACAAAGAAAAAAAAAAAAAAAAAAAAAGGCGAGCCAGGAAGTTGGAGAGAGCGAGTGAGAGGAAATGAAATGAAAGCCAGGCAGACAAATAAGAAAAATAACAGCTAGTCGAGACCAAATTCCAACAAAAGCGCACGAACATTTTGTGGCCACAAATCCGAGACGATAAGAAAATAAGTAACACAAGCGTAGCATGGCGAGAGAGTAGAAATAAAATACAGACACACACACACACACACACACACAGTCACACTGAGACAAAGACTAGCACGAAAGACAAAAGAAAATAGCTGAACGATTACTGGAAAGCTACGAAAGCCGAAGACTAAAGTCTGGACAGCGTCAGCAGCAAAAGTATTTAGTAATTACGTCAAGTGAGGGCCGACGGGGCGTGGTGTGGGCCGAAGTGGAGATGGTATGTGTATGTGTATGTATGTGGAGCAGAGCCAGGTGAAAATTGCATTAGGTCAAATTTTGTGTTTTCGTTTTGGCCCCGCACTTCAGTTAGAACCGTGACGTTGTTGCTGTTAGTGCTGTTTTTTGGCTTGTAATATTGTAAGCATGCGAGGCTTTAATAGCAAAAATACCAGAGCTCATAAGCTGAGCTAGAGAGCATTAAATGAGGGAGGGGGTGGAACGGGGTGTTATGGCGCACATCTGGGCGGTAAAAAAACCTAAACATATGTGAAAGCATAGTTAAGAAAGGGCTGAAATATGGAATATGCTATCCTTATATGTATGTAGGCGAATTTGTGTAAATACAAATATATATATATATATATTTGTATTCACACAATATATATATATATATATATATATATATATATATATATATATATATATATATATATATATATATATTTATATATATACATATGTATATATATATATTTATTGTCTGAAATATATTGTCTAAAATTTTAATATAAATAATGTCTGTGTATATGGTAAGACTAAAAATAGGTTGGCCATGATATGAGGGTCATGCACCTGTTGAGCTCAAATTTTGCGACAGTTCTTGACTTGCCTTAGGCATAAAAAAACACATTCAAGGACTAATTTAGTAAATTGGAAATTTATTTTAAGAAATAATAATAAATAAATATTAAATTAATTTAAAAATAAATAAAATAATAATAATAAAAGAAAAAATTAATAAAATTGTAATATTTTACCATGCTTCAATTATTAAAAGTGAGGTTTAAGATTTTTTTTAAACCATTATGTGTGCAACTAAATTTGAGGCATATTTCCATTATTCCAATATTTTATTCCATTGAAAGAAAAATAAGCCTACCCCACAAGCTTAAACCTTAAGTAAAAGAGTAATGAGGAATGCACAGCTTTTCATAAATAACTCGCAATTTGCCAAAGCGTAATTCCATTTCAAGTGAAGCACTTCGTATTATGCAACTTTGCTTGGGTCGAGCATTGCGTAACCTTTCTCCACTAGCAGCATCTAGTCCAGGCAGCTAAATAGCGTTAGCTTGGGCTAACACTCACCCCAATCCGCATATGAAAAACGTAATTTTATTAAAACAATAAAGCAAAAGCATAGTAACTGATAAGCTTTTCATATGCTCCGTTTTCTTATATTTTTTTTATTTCTTATATTTTATTTTTTTTATTTATATACTTTTTATACCCTGAACCCATTTTCAATGGGAAATCAGGGTATAATGGTTTTGTTGAAATGTATGTAACAGGGAGAAGGAGGCGTGGCAGACCCCACAAAGTATATATATTCTTGATCAGGGTGACGAGTTGAGTTGATTTGGCCCTGTCCGTCTGTCTGTCCGTCTGTCCGTCTGTCCGTATGTATGAACGCGTCGATTTCAGAAGATATAAGAGCTAGAGACTTCAAATTTTTTTTAAAATGTCCGTAATTACAGCGCGCATATCAAGTTTATCATTAAAAATCGATAACTCATCTCGATCTTTTTTTATCGATAAAAACCTTATCGAAACCCAGTTATAAAATTATATCTTCTACACCTTTATTGCTAGAGTCTCCAAATTTTTAATGTATGCTTATATGCAATTTATACAATTTCGGTTTTTGTTAAAATTTACCCCCACCCTTAAATTCACCCCCTCACCCTCACTTTTGTAAAAAGCGTATTTCAAATACTAGAGACTTGTGCTTTGGCAATTACATGCATGTTCATGTTATAATCATAATCTAAAAGTTTCATGAAGATCGTACGTCCATAAAAAAAGTTATTAAACAATTAAGTTCTCATAGTAAGCGCACACTGCATCCCATGCGTGTTTATGCGTGGTTGCTTGTATGTGTATGTGTGTGTGTATGTGTGTGTGTGTATGAGTTTGTGTCTGTATGCGTGTGTGTGTGTATGTGTGTCTGTATGCGTGTGTGTGTATGTATACCTGTGTGTGCGTACGTGCGTGTGTGTGTGTGTGTGTGTTTCTTGTGTAAGCTGAAAGTCGCGAAAAAGTATTGAAATATCTATTGCTCCAAGGGTTCAGGGGATCTCGTAGTCGAGCAGTCTCGACTAGAGCTTTCTTACTTGTTTTTTTTGGTGTGGTTGGATTAGGGAGGGATGGAAGCTGAACTTTATGCTATTAAGCAGTATTTTGTATAGAATATGAAACTGGGCTGTTATATATTATAGAGGGTAATATGAGATATGAATCGCAATCCAAGTGATGTCATTTAACTAAAAAGTCTATATAGATATAGATATATTTATATGGCTTATATACATTGGCTACATTAGCTATATTCACAAATTTATAAATTCTTTAATATATATAAATTTGTATATATTCTTAAATTCTATTAAATATTCATTCTAAATTATTGACTATAAAATTTATATATTATTTATCAATTAAATTATGAAAATTGATCTAAAAATCGCCTCTTTACAAATCCAGTCTTAGCACCTGCTCATATCAATCCCAATTAACAAAAATTTCTGTCTGTGAGGGTATAAACACCTCGACTTCTGTTCGTTTTGTAATTCGTTCTTACTTTTTCCCTGTTGTATTTTTAATATTTTATTACAAGCTTACTTTTGTTTAATATATAAATGTATTTTGGCTTTTTGTTTCAGCTATTGCTCTTATTTAAGATAATGCCCTTAAATGAAAAATAAAGAAAAATCAAAACCGTTTTTTTTTTTGTATATACATATATATTTATATAAATTTAAATGTTTATGCAAATATTTATCTTGCTTATTTCTTTGCTTTTTTCGAATTAAATAACATAAAAATGGAATTTACCATAGTCAGCTTATCAATTAAATGCATTTTGGCTGACTCTCCTAAAAGCTTAGACTAAGAAACTCAAGTCTGAAGGTAAAATAAAATGCAAATATAAACAAAACCCAAAATAAAAAAAATAAAAAACTATAATAAAAAAATATATATATATATATTTTTTTTATATGTTTTTCTATTTTTGTTAAAGAGCAATTTATACAGAATTTAAACGTGCTTCAAAATCTTGTATAAATTTAATATTTTAATTCAATTAAATAAAAAGCATATCGAAAAGAAAAGCTTAGATATGTCAAAACCAATGCGAATAGAAAATCCATGAATATTTTGCCTGTGACTGCAATGAAATCTATTTCAATTCATTTCTTGTTGTTATTGTGCCTTGTGTCGCCGTGCAGACATGTCTGCTCTTTGGCCACACTGGCTGACATTGTGATAGCCCAATGACAGCTATTTGCAAATCAAACATGAGCGAACGAGCGCCGATTTCGTATGAATCAATTGATTGCCAATGCGTTTTGATTGCCAGCCAAAATGCCAAACTGCCAACACACACACATACATAGAGGCCAAAAGAATAAAGTATAGAAAAATGAATAAAAAACAATTTGGCTCTGGCACGCGACGACAAGTTGATTTGAGCCCGCGCAGGAGTTGGCAGCAGAAGCGGCTTAAGCCCAACTAGCTTGGCATTGATTTTGCTGCTGTGGGCGTCATCGAAATTTGCCTCATTTAATATATTAATGCCCGACATGCACTCAAATGTATTTTATTGCCTACAAATCGACGGGGCTTTAATCGACTTGAACTTTTTGCCAAACAAAAGGAATAAATCGAAAACCCAATTTGGATCAATTTAAGTTGGAAATTAACAAAAGTTTGACAAATTTGAACTGATAATTTCTTTCTAACTGAAATTGAATTCAATGGGAAAGAATTTTAATTGATATATGTTTTATTTTATGTGTAAACGTGATGAAAAAATTTAATAAGAATTAATATAATTTTAAAGAAAAAAAGAAAAAAAAAAACAGTCTTACCTTTTATCAAATTTTTGAGTATAGTTTTATATTTATATATGTATATAATACTAAAGCTATTCATTCATGAGATTCCTATTAATGCTTTAAACTATTGATAAATATAGATAGATAGATAAAATTGCAAGTTAAAATCAGCATAAGCCACATATCTCATATGTTCTTTAAAGTTAATGTCATTTCCTAATGCTCTTATCGGGTCACCCAAAACTATAACTTAAATTTTTAAATAAATATATAAATAAATAATAAATAATATCTGAATATTAAATATCTGAAAATTCAGTGTAATATTTAAACAGATTTCCAGCCCATGAAAACACTTTAGAGGCCCAAGTATTTAGGCCATATATCATAACGATAAAAACTATTACACAGCACAGATTGGCGGCACTTGGGCCACACAGCCTATCTCTCTCTCTCTCTCTCTCTCGCTCTCCAGCTCGCCCCCCCTCTCTCTGGCTCACTGTCTCCCTAAGTGCTGGCAGTGTTATGCCAGTATTACCCCAATTTACTTTATTATCTCGGTTGCCACCTCCAACCTCTGCGAGCTGTGCTCGGGCATTAAGCGACAGGCAGCACGCGTAATTTTTAATTTACCATGGCATAAATCGCATAAAACTGTCACAGTCACTAAAAGCAAAGAGCAACAGCCCCCGATCTGCATGGGCCCCTGCCAGCTCACAAATTATGTTGCCACACAGCGCTCAGGGTGTCGCCAGTCAATGGGGAGCCCCGAAAAACCAGCTCAAGAAGGAAGCTGACAAGGAGGCGAGCGTGACCCGTGCGCACCCTTGCCAAACAAAACTTCAAAACAAAACAAAGTAACGCAGCGGGTGGTAATACGCGAGCCCTGCAGCCACACCCGCTCCCAGTCCCGTCAGCCAGCCTGTCTGTCTGTGTGTCCCTTTTGCCAGGATGTCATTCAGGCTGGTATTAATAAGTAAATCTTCAGCATGTGACGGCTATCAGTGGCACTTCCGCAACAATCCAGCGACACACACATACATATATCTATATACATTACATATATGTGTATACATACATAGTCAAGCACAACATCCTCGCCCACAATTCAAGCTATTTATATTTTATCTTGTCGTCGTTGAAGGCAAAGTTCTCTAAAGTTCCGCTGCGCCGTTCAAATGAAGTTCTAGCTTGGGTATCTCTAGCTCTAAGTTTACCATGTCTGGATGCCATAGCCAGCAGCGTGTGTGTTGTTGTTGTTGTTGCTGTTGTTACTGTTGCTGTTGCTGTGGCAACCGGAAGCTGCAATTCCTGACTCAATGCCTATAAATTTAACTTAGCCTTTTGCTGAGAGCACAAGATTTGTGCGCTCTTCTTGTCGCATTTGCGGTTTGTTCCTCTAGCCAGGACACGCCAACTCCTTTGCCCGAGCACTCAACAGTTGAGCGAAAATCTCTCAAGCTGTGTATTAGTTTAATTAGATGAGTGCTATATAATCAATTATTAACAAGATTTGCTTAATTTTCATTTGGTTTTTTTTATTTATTTATTTATTTTTGTTTTTTTTTTTTAAGAGTTAAGTTGAAATTAAGTATCTTATTCGAAGACGGAGGAGAGAGAAAAATTAATGACGCTAAGCTTTATTCCCTACTCTTAGCACACTTTATATATATACTTTATAATCTCAACCCCTAGCAACTAACTCTTTCCATCTCCCCCTTCAATGGCTCCCCTACAGTTGAGCTCAACTACTACTACAACTATCCGTATGTCAAGTTGTTAAAATTTTCATATATATGCATTTATATTTTTTATTAAAAAATAAAAAATAAAATAAAATAAAATAAAACCCAACATAAAATTGCGCAATTTTAACAAATCCGCAAATAAGTTGAACGTCTAGGACAAGTGCCAAGTGGGCGGCCTTTTACAAATGGTAGGCGTGACCGCTGGCTGAGTCGTAGTACCTGTTCAGGATATAAATTTACAGCCGAAAAACCTGCTGCCATTGCAGAATCCACATTGAAAAGGAATGCAAAAAAAGTGTAAAATGCAGAAAGCATTGCATACACATAAAACGAAAGTGTGTGTGTGTCTGTGTGTTTGTGCATGTGGGTTGAAAATGGATAATAAAAAGCTCATTGCAACAAATTCTTGCTCAATTTTCAGTGTTAGATTAGAAACGCTTTACCTTGTACTGGTGGCAGAGGGCTAAAAGAGTGCGAAGTGGGCGTGGCAGGTGGATGCCAGGTGAAGCAACGAACAGCGCAGCACAGCGCAATGCGAAGCGATGTTCACTTACTACAGCGTTAGCTCTACACAGGCTGTCCTTCGTTTTGATACACTACCCAAGGGTATTCAGATATTGGCAGGCAGTGTAAAGTACATATAGAGTGGGAGAGAATTAGTAAACTGATAAATAATAAACAGTAGTATTAGTAGTAAAAGTGTTATAAGTTTAGTACAAACAGTAATTGTATTAGCATTATAATTGGAAGAAAATAAAATTTTGTCATAGTATTAATTTCGCATAAATAGAATACATAATACAAATAGTAGTAGAAGTCCAAAAAGTAGTTGTATAAACCGTAGTAGAACTAGTGGTAGGAGCAGTAGAAAAACAAGTATTACAAAATAATAAAAGAAATAGTACCAACAATTTCTGTACAAATAGTAGTAGAACTAGAAGTAGTATTAAAAATAGTAGCAGAAAGAGTTGAAATTGTAGTAGAAATGCTTGCTAAAATCCATGCACTTGTTCATATAGTCTCGTTCTCTCGTTTTATCTACATAGCTCACATCTCACACTCATAAATTCTTAATCAATTTTACTTGATAATAATTATAAATAAATAATTTTTAAAGAGTGTTTCATCTTCTACAACTCCTGAATACAAGTTTTATTCAGTATTTTATTTTTTGTGGGTCATGTTTAGTGTCTCTTGCTTGGAGTTGTTTGATTCCTTGCACTTTTTCACAGTCCTCTCTCCTATATATATATATATATGTATTTTCCCCCATTTTAACTCGTTTTTTTTTTTCATTCACTTTTTCACTTTGGGTTAACATTTCCAACGTTGCTTTACACGTTGCTCGCCACTTGTGTGCGTTTGTGTGGGTATGTGTGTGGGTATGTGTGTGTGTATGTGTCTGTGTGTGCTGCGGGGTTTTATGAGCTTAGTTGGCGATTTAGCGATGCTTGTCTTATTTAGTCTTATATAAATGGCCAGCACTGTAGCCGGGCACCCCTTGAGAGCATCCTGTAAATACACAAGCGTTTATTTCGGTGTAAATGAGAGAAAAATTGTGGCCAGCATTTTTAATGAAAGGCTTTCGCAAATGTTTAATAATAGCATGGATTGCAGTTACTATTTTATATCTAAATTTGTACGTAATACGGAACAAAGGGAGCAATAGCTAGCGCGGACAGACTATCTTTAAGATACTTTGTGAATCACTTTTAGATAAGCCAAATGTAAAGAGTCGCAATGAAGGGATTGACTCAATGTTTATTAATTTTATAATAACAGTTACTATAGTTGTTATTTACATTAACAATATTTTAATAAATCAATTTATAGTTGTATATATATTAATAATTAATATATCTTAAAATATATAAATGGAATATCCTAGAGATCTAAATTAACCAAATGTGAACTTGCCTTCTTATATACTTACTATATACTCTACTATATATCTACTATATATCCATACATCCACAACAAATGCCCCACAAAAATGTGCGAAGCAGCTGCGAAATCTTTTTGCAATTAAAAACAAAATGCATAAAATTTAATGAAACAAGCAGCAGCAGTAGCAGTTGGCAGTTGTGACTCGTTCTGTTGGCTCCGATGCTCAGCTCAGCTGTCAGTCATGGGAAAACCCGGAAAATGTGCCATTAAATAGCAAACAACAACAATAAGAACAGCAGCAACAACATGAGCAACTCACACTTAAGGAAACCAACACACACAAAAAGTCACGATGTTTTTGTGCTTAAATTTCATAATCCGCACAAAGCAATGAGTCAGGACATCGAATGTCCCGGCCCCAAGCTAAAGCCAAAGTAGAAGGAGCTATCCCCCAGCTGCTGCTGCCGGCGGCAGCAAATGCGTCAACTTTAGCTTTATTCCTGCGGCTGCCGCTTTCAATGGCTCCAACGAGGCGGCAAAGACATGGGTGGAGAGGACCGCATGGGGGCAAAAGAGAGCGAGACTCATCAACTTGTTCGCAATTTCGAGCAGCGCTAAAAATGCATGAAATGAATGAATACCCCGTGTGTGTGTGTATGTATGTGTGAGTGCATGAGTGTGTTTGAGAAGCGCAAACAAACTGTGGAGAAAGCTCACAAAATGAACCTGCAGTCGCAGCCGCAGTCGCAGTCGCAGCCAAGGAGCGCCGTCGCCGTCACCAAAAAAAACTGACATCCAAATGCATTAAGCAAAAATTGTCAACAATTTTTCAGTCACCCTCACAGCCGTGCCCTATCCCCTTCTCTCTCACTCACTCCCGTCGTCGCCTTCACCCTTGGACAGTGGCTGTAGCTTCCAGACGCGACGGCGTCAAGTCTGCCTGAATAAACAGTTACGGGAAGCTGAGAGAGGCGACCGACGGCAGATAAAGTCAGTGAGTCAGCAGCAATAACGGAAGGTTGCTGCAAAGAGATGAGCACACGGCCATAAAAGAGTTACTACCAAAAATAAATAGCTCAGAAATATAGTAAATAAAAACATACCAAACCGTAAACAACATAAAATATTAAATCAACTAAAAATAGTATTAAAAACATCTAATTTAATTAAAAGTTTTCAATCTGTATAGTTAGATTTTTGTCAAAACAAAGATCATCAGCTTTTCCTTTTGATTTGTTCTATTTCTAAAAGCTGCATACTGACATTACTCTGCTCTCCTCCTATTTGCTAAGAGTATAAAATCCACTAAATGGCACACAGAAAGCATAAAGTGAGTGAAATTGAGTGCACTCAGAATTAGAAACGGTCATAAAAGCTCCTCTCAGAGCGTAACTGTGCTATTTAAAAAAAAAAAAAAAAAAAGTTCACTCTTCTGAGAATTGTTATACGCCAGAGTGGAAGGCGAAACTCATATGCAAATTTCGTTTATTGCTTGATCCCATTGCTTTGGTCAACAGGGCAGCTGAGAGCGTTTATATTGTGCGAGCAGTGCAAATAGAGTGCGCATAACAAATATCTTACTTATCTGCTCTAATTTGTTATTGTATTGGTGGGAGTGGTCGCGGTTGAGAAATACTGAGCGTAGATCCTTGCATGTGTGAGAGAGCATGAGTGGAAGCAGTAGAAAAAGTTGAGTGCGTTAACTTTTAAATGTATTAGTGCAAGTGCAGAGCTTAGCACAGCTAGCATAGTAATAAATAAAAATTCAACTTATAATTGTGTTATATCTCTGTGTTGGTTTGGTTTGATTAATATTTTATTTTTATTTATTATTTACATATCACACAACATTTTCTTTAATATTAAACAACGGACTAATAGGTTCATTTTAAACAATAACAGCTGAACAGCAACGTCACACGCGCTCATCTCTATTGTTTACAGTTCAATCTGATTGAATAATGACTGCTTCACAAAGTGAGAGGCTGTCAGCTGCTGACACTAATAGTGTTGGTAAATGCAGCAGACTGGGGTGCTTTGTCTTTTTTATGGGGTGGCTATGGCTGGGGCTCTGGCTGTGGCTGCCCATAATCTACAGCACCCGCATCGAGTTACACTTTGATGCGATTTTACATTTTTAATGGCTCAAATGTCACGACAAATTATGATGTATTTGGCGCCAGTGGGAGCTAGCGTCGCCAGACGCCAAAAAGCCAACCTCCTACACAAGTGTGAAATGGCAGCTGCCGATAAGAGCGCAAATGCCCTTGCCACACTCCTTCTCCTTCTCTTTCTCCTCGCCTTCACACTCTGCGCAATGAATTTTGGCCATTGCACCTGCTCGCTGACTGCACTCGGAGTTATGCTCGAAGGGGCAGTTGGCTGCTAGCTAATAGAAAATTTAAATGCCATCTCCCGGCAGCTGGGAAACTGTGAAACTTGACGTGCTGTAACAATCTAAGCAAAGTTCATAAACTTGGCCGGGCCAAAAGTTTTGAAAACTTATAGTTGCTTTAATTATTATTTTGCTTTTCTTTTATTTAGGTGCACTGAGAATATGCTTTTACATATTTATGCATAAATGTGTGTGTATATATATATATATACATTTGTTGCAAGTTCGTTGCAGGTCATTGAGGCAAATGTTTATTCCTAAGAGTTCATGTGGAACAAAATTATGTGGCTGCTGTGGACAGATTTGCCATAGAGAGAAGGAGAGAATGTAAAAGAATGAGAGAAGTCCTATATTAAGACTCTGGCTGCAGGTCAAGTTGGTTCGCTTAACCCAGAGGTTTAGCTTCTAGTTTGTTTCCTTTGTTATATCAAGTTTCAATTAGCTGTGGAAAATTTGCCTTAAGAGTTTTAACTTCAAACTGAGCTGCAAAATTAGAAGTTGAGTGGCAAAAATCATCATTTTGGTCCAAAGAAAATTTTAAATGTGGGAAAAATATTTATTTATATATGTATATACTTTCAGTAGTTTTGAAGAAATAAATTTTGAAGTTCTAAAGTTATATGGAAGGTTTGGAGCAATATGTTTCTGGCAGAAACTTTCTGTTAATAAAGAATTAGTCAATATAAAGGAAACACAAAATCCTTTCTATATATTTGTTCAGAATTAATTCAATATTTTTTTATTAATTTAAAATTTTTTATTATTTATATTTTTAATTTTTCTTTGTATATATGTTTATCTAAAAAAATTTTGTTTTCCTTAAATTCTTTTTTTTTTTTATTATATTTATTTATTTATTTATTTTTGTATATACCCTGAATCCAATGTGAAAACAGCGTGTAATGGTTTTGTATATTATTAAAATTATCAAAACTATCAATTTATTATTATTATAATATATATACATTATTTATCTTAAACCTATCTTTTCTAATATTCTTCAAAGTGATTTACATATAAACTAATTTTTAATAATACTTATTTTATTAATTGATTCATTTGTTCGAATTATATCCTCTACAACTCATTCATCGAGTATTCGCCCAGCATTCACTCAATTAGCTGTTGACTTCTACTGCTCTGCTCCCACTCTGTGGAGCAGCCAATCATTTGGTATTTCGGTTCACACTTGCAACTCCGTATTTCGCTTATCAAACTCTGAGCTACGGCATCGCATTCGAACACCTTGTGCTGTGGCTGGTATAAATCACGCTTCTAGCTGGACGTTAGTTTGACACAGACACAGCTTGAGTATCTGTGGCATGGTAGGTGGCTTGCATGTTGCATAAACAAGGATTAAACAAAAGAAGTCACTGGTCCAACGGTTGGCCCACACTCGAATGCTGCGACCCTCAGCAGTGCAGCAGCAACACAAGGCAAATATTTGCCGTCGTGTGCCGCCTCGACAAGGACATCAGTCGAGGGACGCCATTTCCCTGCCAGAGTGTCTCTCTGACTGAGTGCGTGTGTGTGTGTGTGTGTGTGTGTGAGTGTGTGTGCTGCTTTTTACTTTGTGTGCCACTCACGTTGTGCTCGTTATTCATATTTATTGTACACGTTGCCAGTGCCACCGAGAAGGACCCCTTCATGAGTCCTGGACGAGTTGCATGTGCATTGCTTTTGCTTCTCCTGCTGCTGTTGGTGTTGTTGTAGGCGTGCGTTCGTGTCTAGCAGCAAAAACTTTGCAATTACAGTTATTTGATGGGATTTACACCCACTCATACATCCACATACACACACACACACACACACATATGTATATAGAAAAACACCTCGAATCCTTTCGCCTGGGTTATACAATGCGGGCGCTGCCTGTTTGGACATTCATTTGCTGCCTCAATTTTACAGTCTTGACGCGCACGAAGCAAGTGAGCGAGCGTACGGGGTACGGGTAGCTGGAGGCGCTGGCAAGCAGGAAGCGTAAAGTGGTGTTAAATGACAGGGAATTATAAAAGAGGATAAAGTAGTTTTATAGGTCCTTAACGGAAAAGTACGAAAATAAATTTGCACTTGTAGAGAAAGCCAATAATGCAAAGTTAGTTAATGAATCTTTAGAGAAATAATAGAGAATGTCTGAATGAGAAAGAGAAAGAGAAGTAGAGAGAGAAAGGGTGCGGAAGAGAAAGAAAGGGGGTGAGAGAGAGTAGGAGTGAGAAGAGGAGTGTGAGAGAGAGTGCAAGTAAAGGGAATCAAATAAAGAACGCTGTAGAGATGGAAAGACAATTAAGGTGAAAAGGAAGATAGAGCTATAGATGTCAGTAAAGGAAATTTATTTTATAATAATTTATATAACTTTAAATTTATATTTATTTAAATTTTTGATTATCAGTAAACTTTACTGTCAAATAAATACAAATGATCTTTTTAATAAAGTGCATAATAATTTCATAATTTAAATATTTGCATGTATATTTAAGGACTAAATTAAATAACAAAACTTAAATAATAATCCAAATGCTGCATCCCGATTCACAATTTCGTGCGTGCACATTTAATATAAATCCCCTTGGACAGTTGCGACAATTGCGTATTTTATTAAACAATTTCGATGACACTCAAACAGCGAGGTGAGATATTCACTTTTTATATTTTTAATCTCATCGCACTTAATCAGACGCAAATCAGAAATAATTTTATATTTGTTATTGCATATTTTATGGCCCGCTGGCAGTAAACAAAATGGGGCGCTGCTGGGGGTCGCAGGGGGCGGTCGCCCTTGTAATATGCTGATTTATAATGTTGCGACAGGGCAGTTAAATTGATGGCCTAAAAATGCGCTGACAATAAACCAACGGCGTTACGACGGGGGCGGCGGGGCGTAGCGGAGCCACTCGCGACATGTGTACAAATTTCAACAGCAGACATTTCACAAGTGCATAAATAAAATATATGATAAATACATGTTTTTATCAATGCTATGTATATGATAATTATAATTTGAATATTTGTCAATTCGTGATATGATTGAATCATAGGGCAAGAGCTTAACGGAAGCAAAGAGTTGGATATGCATGAAATTCAAGGCGGCATAAATTATGGGATTAATGTGATACAACTATAGATTTTTGTTGTAATAAAAATTTAATAAATTAAATATAGATTAATTGTTGTATATGGGAATACTTTTACATGGGAAAACTGAAGAATTCGAACAGAATGCACGAGTATAAGCTCCAAAGTGGGTTAAACAATACAGATGCACAGACATTGCACAAAAACCAATATACTCATTTGACTATCGTGAATGAGTTTAAAATTGTGTAATGGCATTAACAAACAAGTAAGAAGACTCTAGTCGAGACTGCTCGACTAGGAGATACCCTGAACCCTCTAATCTGATATTCTAATCAGTCTGCATTTCTTTTCGACACACATACATACACATACACGTATTAGAACGCGCTCTGCAAACAGCGCAGTAAGCAGCGACTGCGCTTGGGCTGCGCTGTAGTGTAGGTAACATTATAAGAATTTATTTGTTGAATAATTTAATTTCTATACGTACAATCTTAATAAAAGTTTCAGGGCGTAATTATATGGTGAAAATGTATGTACATTCCAAAGCACATGTCTCTAGTACTTGAAATACGCTTTTTACAAAGGTGAGGGTGAGGGGGTGGATATAGGGGTGGGGGGTAAATTACAACAAAAATCGAAATTATATAAAATACATATAAGTCTATATTAAAAATTTGGAAGCTCTAGTTTTAAAGGTTTAGGAGATATAATTAAAAAACTAGCTTTCGATAAGGTTTTTGATCGATAATAAAATATCGGGAGTAGTTATCGATATATAAAGAAAAACTTGATATGCGCGTGATATACACGGACCTAGGAAAAAAAATTTGAAGTCTCTAGCTCTTATATCTTCTGAAATCGACGCGTTCATACATACGGACGGACAGACAGACGGACAGGGCCAAATCGACTTAGCTCGTCGCCCTGATCAAGAATATATATACTTTGTGGGGTCTGCCACGCCTCCTCCTGCCTGTTACATACTTTTAACAAAACCATTATACCCTGATTTCCCATTTTCAATGGGTTCAGGGTATAAAAAAATAATAAATAAGTAAATAACCAGCAGTATTTATATTAATAATAATAAATAAAATCAATGGAAAACGAAGTGCAAAGTAAAATTCATATATTTTTATTATATTTTTAACATAATAATATCAAATTTAATATTTATATATTTAAGCACATAATTGTATGTTATATATTAATAATAATAAATATAATCAAGTAATTCAATGGAAAACGAAGCGAAAAGTAAAATACATATATTTCAATTATATATTTAACATAATAATATCAAATTTAATATTTATATACATATTTAAGCACATACTTGCTTTTAGCCAATTTCGCATTATAATCAGTCAACAGCTGCAGTTAAAAAAGGGTATATACATACACACATACATACATTGATATATATGTGTGTGCGTCTACACATGTCCCCTCGGGCTCACGTCAGACGTGCTTTGGGGATTGAACGTCCATAAAATGCTGCTGGGATTTATTTAATAAAGCGCACAAATAAAATATTAAATTCCCATCATAAATAATTCGCCATGTCGTTAAAAGAAAAACAAAATTGATAATAAAATGCAAATTGTAAAAAAAAGTAAATTTTAATATGAGAAATACGCGCGATTCCCTTTTAATGCACCCTAGGGATTTGTTTGCTTAGCTTGCTCGGCTTTTAATTTGCTCTCTTTTTTTAATGCTGTCTGTCATCAAAAAGATTTGAAATACAATTCATATTTCACATTTATAATTAACATAATTTCATATGTGGTTTTTTCTCTTGCAGAACTATCGATTGCACTGCGGGATGTGCGTGTGCGAGTGCCGCATGCAGTGAGGCGTGGCGAGAAGGCGGTGCTGAAATGCTTCTACGACATCGAGGATGACAGCCTGTACTCGGTCAAGTGGTATAAGGGACGCAGAGAGTTCTACAGATATACGCCCAAAGAGACGCCACCGATGAAGGTGTTTCATTTTCCAGGTGTTAAAGTTCGGGTAAGTTGAGATTGACATTTAAAAAAAAAGCTATAAAATATTTCAAACGAATATTTCAATAAAATAATTACAAATATTAAAAAAAAAAAAAAAGTTTATTTAACTAATATTATCATCATCTTATATATAGTAAATAAAATGAAAGGTAAAACATTATTTCGGTCAGATTTTCTGTCAGGTGTTATATAATAGTATTCTATTGAATTTGCTGACAATTGCTAAATCGAAAAATGTCTCTAAAAATAGCTTCAATTAGAATTTAAATTCATGTAAAGTTTCTCCATGATATAGCAAATCGAAATAAATTAAACGAAACGTGAATCTAACAATGTGAAACATTTGCATTGAAATGCTTCACTTAACACGGGGTTGGGTCATGGCAAAGAATGCGGCGGGGCGGTGCATAGTTCAATAGATACACACACACACACACACACACACAAATAGCAAATATTTCAATGCACAATCAAATCAAAACACGGTTTTTAACTTCCGCTTGATGGCAGTTACGAGCTATACGAAAAAAAAAGCCAGAAAACAGAAAAAAAATCTATCCCCCGCCTTCTGCCTGGCGCATCCTATTTGTAGCTCTTGAGTTTTACTCCCTTTTCGGTTTTGTTTTTCAGTTTTGCTTTTTGCAAATGAAATTCGCAATATTTTTCGATAAATATTGGCATTTTTAGCTTGCAGCACACAATTTTCGAAATTATTCAGGCATATGAAAGAAATACATGGACATTTTATTTATTTTCATTTACATTTACATTTCTATGCCAAGCGACAATAGTCAAATAAAACAAAAACAAAGAAAAGCAACGCAAAATATAAAAATATGCAAACTAAAATAAATATAAACAAATGTGAAAAGACTACAAATTTGCAGTCTGCTGCAATGGAAATGTGTGTGCTTCAAAATATCTGAAAAACAATTCGAATACTTAGAAAAAAAGAGAAAGCGAGAGTAAACTAAATTGCTGTGAATTTTATTCAGAATTTTATTCAGAATTTTATGTAGCTAACATCCTTTTAGTTTTTATTTATTTATTTTTCATATATTATATTAAATGAAATAGTTGATGCAGTTGTTCGGCCATGTCATCAGCTGGTCTTAAATATTTATTAATATAGAAAGCCCGCTGTGCAGAGTCTGGGATTTTGCTTTGGGATTTCCATATGGCCTGAAAACATTTGCATTTTTTTCTCATTTTTGTGAAAAATAAAAAAAAAATCGAATAAAATATTTAATAATTCATTTAACAACGCAGTCGACACTATCGCCATTTGTTATTGCGCGGACTTTATATATATTTTATATATACATATATATATTTGACAAACATGTCACAAGCGCAGTTTTTATTATTTACCACACTGATGATTTTGAAAACAACTGCATACTGTAGAAATATGCAATATATATAGAGAGATATATGTATATATAAATGGCATATAAGCTGCTGGCTTATAAAATGCACAAAATAAAAAACGGGCCAAACATTCGTCGAGATCCGCATAAAGTTGACCAGCTTCAGCAATTCTGCAGCCAGAACCAATGTAGTTTGTGTGCTCGCTCAGGCAGTGTTCAAAGAGTATATAGGGATTGTCTAAGATATGAGGAGTGTGAAGAAAAAACTAAATTGTAGATAAAATGTTATATAGGTAGATCTTGGGTTACATTTTGCATTTTATATTTTATATTTAATATATATATTTTTCATTTTATATATTTTCCATTTTATATTTCATAGTCAATATATATGTTTTGAATTTAATATTTTATGTGTGGCTTAAAATACAAAATATAAAAATGTAATTAAATATTAATTATTTATTACTATTAATTTTATTTTGGATTCTCTGTATTAGTTATTTTTATTTTATTTTATTATTTATTATTTAATATTAATTATTTATTATTTATTAAGTATTTGTTAACTTTTTCATTAATTTAAATTATTAATTATTTCTCTTTATTAAATTTTTGCATTTGAGCTGCAAAGATTAATTGAATATTTCTGTAGTTTTGCTTTCTTGATCACTTCCAATAGCTTTGCTCTTTCTTTGGAATCTTGATGAGCGCGCATTAAGCAGTCGTTTACACTCATCCACATTGCGTCTTGCTTGCTGTTTTGCTGTCCACCCGCTCAATTATTGAGGAGCTCAACGCGAAGCCAGCAGCAATGCACGAGATACGTTTGCAGTGCAATTTTTCACATGCAGCGACGCCCGCACTTTCCCACTCTTCCACTCTCTCTCACTCTTTCTCTTTATACTATATACATATATATAAAGTTGTGTATGGCAAATATAGTTATGCTCTGTGTATTTTTTTAAGCAAATGTATTTCGCTTTTATGTCAGGCACTTCCCATATTCATTTGAAGCTCTTTCTCTACATCCCCCTATCTCTCTCTCTCTCTCTCTCTCTCTCTCTCTCTCTCTCTCTCTCACACACTCTCTGTCTCTTCTCTCTTGTTGCAGCGCACTTCGTCGAACGAAAGCCAAGTGGTGCTCGATTCGGTAACAATGTCCACATCCGGTAAATACAGTTGCGAAGTATCTGCGGATGCGCCCTCATTTCATACATTAATAGCGGCCGCCGAATTGGAAGTTATTGGTAAGTAAAATAAATACAAAAGCCAAACAATTGTTCAACATGGCCAAAAGGCCGACAAAAAAATATTTGCATATACATATGTAAAATAATATTTAAAGTAAAGAAATTAAATCAAATGCCAGATTTTTACTCCAATTGGCTTGCAATGAGTTAATATTTTATTGATTGCGCACATATAAAGTTTGACCGATTTTGGTCAGAAAAAGGCTTTTAATATCTGCATATTAAGCTATCGAACTTTTCCAAGCTATTTCTCTCTGTGTTATCAGATTTTGAGAACTCAAAAATAGTTACTAAGCAAACTAACTAATGAATCTGATTTAAACAAATTTTTTTTAATTTACAACATTTTACTGATAAAATTTCCAAAAAAAAAATAAAAAAAATAAAAAAATAAATGATAAAACTATTAAAACAAAATGCAGTAAATAAAATATATATATCTCTATATATTTTTTTTTTCTTTTTAAATAATATTACTCAAAATAACACCAATTTATATTTCTTTTGTATAAAAGAAATG
The DNA here is from genome assembly GCF_018153725.1 of Drosophila mojavensis. Lineage (NCBI taxonomy): Eukaryota > Metazoa > Arthropoda > Insecta > Diptera > Drosophilidae > Drosophila > Drosophila mojavensis. The sequence continues at coordinate 9,516,743 of NW_025318858.1, forward strand.
CAAATTAATAATTGCATTCAAAATTAATATATATATATATGTATATATATTTAATATTAATATTATTTTAATATTATTTTATTTCATTTACTTATTATGTTTTTTTATTTTTTAGAATATGTTTTGAATTACTCTCGATTTCGCTTTGTTTATTGATAACTATAGTTAAAGCATTCTTTTATTGTAATATACTTATAGCAAACAAATTCAAGACAGTTTATGATAAATAAGCAGACAAATTACATTATACAGCTAAATAAAGACGGCTATTCTCATTCATAACAAATGATGTTTATCAAGAATCAGCTAGAGTGACATGTGCTAAGGCCCAACAATAAAGTGTTTAAGCCCAAAGACAAAAGCTTAAGTTATAAAAATGAAGAAGTTAAATGAAAAACTCTAACCCGGGTGAGGTTAAAATAAATTCGTATCTTCGTAATACATTGAAATATTCAGAAATTTCCATACAAATTTTCTTGTGAAGAAGATAAGCTGTTGCTTGTCTTGGATTATAAGCAAGTCTATGATTATTGCTCATGCTTTTAATTGTTTTATATATGCCAGAAGATTCTTGTTGACTATAAAATGTTTCCCGCTCGTGCGTCAAGTCCCTAAAAAACTTCTCATACTTTATCTTATTAGCTCTAATTAACAATGTGTTTGCCCTTATAATAAATGTTTTATGATGTGTCAATTTTCTTGTTTAGTTGACTCTTGCTCTATCGGCACGCACAGCTGTTTTTGCCATAAATGTTGGGCTATTAAACAATATTTTAATAATTAATTATACGATCTATAGAAACGTTGCGATAAACCTTTGGAGCATTTAATGATGCATGCCACAAATGTTTAGCCATAAACAGAAAACAAGATAATGTGGGGCTCCACAGTGTTTGGCTGCGTTTGTTGGCTTGCGGTTGGTCCAATTGCCGCACACAAACCAATTGCTTCCAATTGGAAATGTACACAGACAGGCAAATATACAGACATACAGATCTATATATCCATATATGTATGTATTTATATGTGTATATGGTCATATAAACATGAAATAGACACGAGTAAAGTTTACCAAGGCGGGCGAGCAGCCAATTTGAGCCGCTACTTTGGCAAAGCTTCTAAACCAATCATCCGTACACACACAGTTACACACACAGACAGACACATACACAGTCAGACACCACTCACACTTGGTTCGAAAAGTTTATTGACCATCTCAAACGTTTTGCGAGTGCTTTTTCTATACATTTCTTAGTTTTGTTTGGCTGCTTAAATATCCTCAGCTTCATCTGGAGCCAGTAAATTTGTTTGTGTTTTGTCTGCTTGAATACAACCGCACATACGAGCGGGAAGTTTATTTTTAAGTTACGCCCCTCACACACACACACACACACACACACAGGCAGACAGACGGACAGACAGACAGAGTAAACTTTGGCATTCGTTGGGTCTCTAACCTCTTGACTCTTGACATCGGCTCAAGTCCTGAGTCCCTTTTGGCCCGTCCAACTGAACTCTGTCGGACCATGTCCTGTTCGCATATGACAGCCTTGCTCTGGAATTAGACAGCTGCTTGGCTCTCGTCTTTCTGTTTGACTTGCTGCAGCTCGATGCAAAAATAGAAAAATACTTATTTATTTTTATAGTTGAGTTTGTTGCATCAACTGCATTGAATTGTCGTTTGGGTGAATCATCAGCATCATCATCATCATCATCGTCATCATCATCATCATACGTGATATCCTACTTACTTACCATACTCAGGTTATTTGAATGCACAAATACGAGGAGGCATTTGATGGCCTCAAATTGTTGACTTTGACTGGAGCTGACTCGATTTTGGCTAAAGTGGATTTCCCATTGTATGAAATTTATGAACTGAACCGGTGTGAGCTGCGGAAACTTAACTGATTCAGGGTACAGTGAACTTGGGAACCAATGTGAACTTATTTGATTGAGATTTAGCTTCAGAACATGAACGGAATACTTTTTAGCTTTTATTTGCAATTATTTAAATACTCACTTTATTAAAATACTCACAATTTCATTTTAAACTCGTACGAACTGTTTTGTTCTCCTAGTTCTTTTAACATTATATATAGTAAAACTATTTCCAGCTACATTAAACTTTTTATTTGGTTTTTTACTTTTGTTTTAAATTCATTTCACTTTGAATTCGTATTAGCTCACAGTTTAGTAAGTTCCACAAAAATAAATACTAATCCCAATAAATTCAAGATTGATTAAGAAAACGCTTTTAATGTTTAATCAAAATTTATTTTTGGGCGTAGCCCATGTTTCTAAAATGGTTAATTTATGATATAAGACTGGTTATATTTAAAAAAATTATACATATTTTAATATTTATTTGTAATATATATTTTTTATAATATATTTTATTTATATATATGATATATTTTAAATATTTATTAATATGTTATACAATATTATATATTATTCACCTTATTAAGATAAAATAAAATATAAAAAATTCTCTAGTGATTTTAAACTAGTTCTAAGCAAAACTTCTTAAAAAAAAAAAAAAAAAAGACCGAAAATTAACAGCAGTTAGTTTGTTAGAGACTTGCTGTTCCGAGAACTACGGTAAAAATCATTGATAACGGAACGATTTCTGTCATGTTCACAATCGAACAGCATTCGTGGATCCATCACGTTGGCTTGGCAGGGCTGAGTGCGTTTAGGCTTTCAAAAGCATTTCAATTATAAACTGCGAAACCACAGAGATTTGACCCCGACTGTCATTACACACGCAGACATAGTCACACACACACGTACACAGCAAAAAATAAAAATGAACTGAAATGGAAGGCCTTCAAAATAGCCAGACATGAAGACCTTTGGGGCGCATGGACAATGGCTGGATTTGAGCAACGTGACAGTCGATGGTCGTTTGTGTGTTTTGTGTGTGTGTGTGTGTGTGTGTGTGTGTGTGTTTGTAGGCGGCCAAAGTCTGGCCACATGACAAGTTCCGTGAAAAAAAAAATACAAAATACAACAGAACTTACAGCCATCTCTCATTTTGCATTGCATTTACAGAGACGCCGCACAATGCGCCATTCATAACCGGAATCCGGCCCCGATATCGGGTCGGCGACATATTGCGTGGCAATTGCACATCGCGGCACTCCCGGCCGGCGGCCAATCTCACATGGACGGTGAATAATGAAGAGGTGAGTCCCAAATTATGCAAAAACGCAATTTTCTTGTTTTTAAGCAGCAGCTATCTCCCTCCCTCTGTCTCTCTCTCTCTCTCTCTCTCTCTCTCTTTGACTGTGTGTTTGTAATTTATGCAAGAGTGTGTGAATGAGTGTGCATAAGTGTGTGTGCCCTGTAATTACCAGGCAAACATACTCACATAGTCAACGGTTCGTTGTCTGTTGTGCCACGCCCCATCCATTACGCCCTATTTTACGGCTCAAATAATTTAGTGGAATTTTATGCACGCATCGGACATGAAAATGCGGCTAAAAATGACATCGGTGAAAACTCTTCACTTACACACGCACACACATACACCCACACAGTTTTCAACCACGCCCACCCCTCCTGCAGACACACACACACAACAAGTGCATTGGGGCGTAACTCACACATTTGGCTTTCGGCCTTCGGTTTGGCTTTCGGTTTTTCTGGGCTCAACTAATTTGCCAAAATGTATGCAGCGATATTTTTGTCATGATTCGCACAATTCGACGCACTTGTTTATTGAAGCTCATTAAAATAACTTCAGCCAAGTCCTGTGCATAATGAACTGCATATCTGTGGCAGATATGCATGCATGTGGCTCATCTGCATTTGAGGTGGATAGTGGAATGGCATTTTGAGCGGATTGCATTGGTTCTGTCTGTGGCTGTAGTTGCGAAAAAATGCCTGGGAAGCTCAAACTTTTAAAGAAGCATTTCGCGATATGGCAGAGATAAGAGATGGGAGATAAAAGATTGAAAAGTGGAGGTGGGAGATATGAGATAGGAAATAGAAGATAGGAGATAGGTTATAGGAGATAGGAGATGAGAAATATGAAATATGAGGTTTGAAATATGATATATAAAATATGAAATATGAAAAATGAAATATAAAATATAAAATATAAAAAATAAAATATAAAATATAAAGTATAAAATATAAAATATGAAAAATGAAATATAAAATATAAAATATAAAATATAAAGTATAAAATATATAATATAAAATATAAAATATAAAATATAAAATATAAAATATAAAATATAAAATATAAAATATAAAATATAAAATATAAAATATAAAATATAAAATATAAAATATAAAATATAAAATATAAAATATAAAATATAAAATATAAAATATAAAATATAAAATATAAAATATATAATATATAATCTGAGATAGGGGATCAGAAATAGATGGAATATGGAAGGCGGGAAAGAGAAATTAAAAATTAAAAAACTGAAACATTTAAAACAATATAGAAAGAAAATCGGTTATTAATTGGAGAAATAGCAAATTGAACAAATATTATAATAGTGAAATATGGAATATACACCGAACTCTTCCATTCCTCAATTTCTCTTCATGACATCAAGCTTGAAACAGCATCAAAGACTGGGCTGTAGCTTAATAAATGCACAACTCTCTGTATAAGTTGCTCATTTGAGTCCTTTGTCTTCATGCTCTAACTATGATTTCAATAGATTAAATTGCTTTACAGTAAGCTCGAGCATCTCATTATGCATAGACCCAAACAAATACACTGACCGAAAGAGTATGAATATTAGCCGAAACGAAACCAGAGTTGATTTGACAAATAAATACAATTTAAAGAAAACAATGATAGTAATAGAAATAATGGTAATAGTTATTTATTTTACTTTACGAAAATCCATAACTTTCAAATCGACTTCCAGTTGAAATTTAGTACAGTTTTCTGTCAGTGTAATCAATATTATATTGCAATTTACTATTTAATTGTTTGTGGGTTACTTGTGGTAAGGGCTGCGGATCTAAAGGAAGAGTGCATTGGGATTTCACGAATCGAGCTGCATTTCCAATCAATCGACGAGGGCGAACATCAAATGCAGTCAATTCAAAAGGCAAGAGCAGGAGCAAGAAGCAGCAGAGGCAGAAGCAGAAGCAGAAGCAGAGGCAGAGGCAGAAGCTGAAGCTGAAGCGAAAGCAACTCAATCCGGAACCAAGAAATTCATGTGAAACCCCATTTTAGCAGCCAACGCGCAATTGCGGTTAGTCTTTGAGTGTATGTGTGTGTATATAGGTGAGCGTATGTGTGTGTGTGTGTATGGGTAGGTGTCTTCGTGTGTGTGCTTGCGCTTTGTTTTGTTGGCCACGATTCCGTTGTTGTTGTTGTTGTTGTTGCTTCCGCTATTATGCGCCATCAATGAGCATTGTTTGCCATGGACTGAAGCTTAAATTGCCTCAACTGTAAAAGGTGTGCATGTATGTGTATAAGTGTGCATGTGTGCGTGTGTGTAAGCTAATTATTTAGCTGGCTGCGTTTATTATGCGATTTGCCATGCGTTGCGCCACGTAGCAGAACTTTATGCCAAATTAAACATTAGGTTAACTGTTTAGGCAAAGAAATAAGATCCTTGACTTATAAGCTGCTTATGTTAGGCATAAGATTCGCTATAAAGTGGAATTTTAATAGAAGCAACCCAAGAAGTTAGAAATGAAAATTCGAATGGAAATTCTTGATATCTAACATTGTTGAGAATATAATATGAATGTTGTCTAGTTAAAGCTAAAATGTTTATTGACGATAGTTGTGTGAGAATATTTGCATAGTAAATAAATTTATTGGCATATATTTGTTTACAAATCAAATGAAAATACTTTTGCTTGAATATATTTGATTAAATTTTATAGTTTGAAAAAATAAATGAACAGTGTTTGTGTGTGTTTATTTAAACTTTTGGATATTAATATTTATTTAATAAAAATTAGATATCCTTGTTAATAATAAAATATACAAAGTATAAAATAAAATAAATAGGTAAATTTGTTATACATAGATAATAAAAAAAGTTTCTGCTGAATAACTGAGTTGAGTATTATATACAGGAATTCATTGATCTGAATTGTTTGATATGTTTATTTATATAAACAACAACAGTCCTGCTGGCTTATCATCACATTACTCTTCTTGATATTTGCCTTGAGCATAGAGTTAAGAGTAACAAAGAATTTCATATTTATAAAGGATAATATTGAAACATTTTTGTTTATATTGAAAATAAATATATGTATTTATTTTCACTCGCTTCCAGGTGAATCCTTCGCACGTGCGACACCATAAAATACTGCGGGACACGCGCAACGAGATGGAGACCTCCATAGTGGGCATACACTTCGTGGTGACGGATCAGCACTTTGAAAATGGCAAATTGAAGGTAATTGAAGCGAGCATATTAATGTGCGAGTAGAGAATTGTATTTAACAATAAAAACATATATCAATAGCTGCGCTGCAGTGCCCAGCTGCATGATATCTACTGGAAGACGACGGAGAAGACCATATTGGAGGCGGATCCATTTGGCAAATATGGTGGCAACGGTGCCAGCGGGAATCGCGTGAGTGCCGATGAGATATATGACCAGTATACGCTGCACGAGGACGAGCAGTTCCACAACAAGAAGAACAGCTACCTGACCCAGCTGCAGGGTAAGTTCTTCTTTTAGTTTCCTTTCTTTTCTTTTTTTTCTTTTTTTGGTTCATTCAGTCAGCCAATTAGCACACACATGCACCTAGACAAAAGGCAGCAACAACAACTACATCCACATCTCCAACAATCACAACAACAAGAACAACAACAAAAGCAAAAGAGTACATGGCCTGCATTTCTCTATTTCTCGCTAGACTTTCTCTTTCATTTTGTACCCTCAGGCGAAGAAGATGACGGAGCGGATGGTTTAGAGGATGGCGGCGCCGCCTGGCGAGGCGTCAGCTCCGCCTCCTCCAGCTCAACGTTGTCGCTGGCGCCGAGTGGCCTGGCTGCCACGCTGCTGGCGCTGCTCAGCTGGTCGCTGGCCAGGCAATTAGTGTCGCAGCTGGCGCCGATTACAAAGCACAGGCCGATGCGGATGCGGGCGTTGCAACAGGACCGACAGAGCCAGAGCAAAGGCCTGCGGGCGCATTGCTGCACGGACAGCAGCAGCAACAGCAGCAGCAGCAGCAGCAGCAACAACAAAGGATGCAGCAAAGAATGCAGCAGATGCATCAGGCAATTAACATGATTCAATTGTCACGCAACTCTTGTGCCACACTTCAGGGAGGAACAGCGGAAGGAGACAATGCAACAGCAGCAGCAGCAGCAGCGGCAGCAGGCAGCAAAGTAGGCTTCAGCCCTAGGCAACAGCAAGCAACTGCTAAATGTATCTAAAATATTTAATCCTCAACACAAACAGACAACAGTTTCAGCTAGCTCAAACAAGAAAGAGGAGTCATTTCGAAGGCATTTAAAAACACACACACAAGCAACAAAGCAACAACTTTCTAATGAAAGCAGCAGCAACTACAACCTATCGCTAGGTTTCCTTAAATACAAGCTCATTTATTTCGTTTGCCCAGCCGAGCCAATAAAATGGAACCACTTGCGAACTGGTTCACTCTCTATGATTTTTACACTATGAAATTGAAAAGAAAAACTTATACAAAAAAGAAACCTAAAAAGAGAAAAAAAAAAGAAATGAAAACGAGTTGAAAAAATGTTGTGCTAAGCTTTTCACTTTGTTTCTCTACAATTAAAATATATATATAAATAAAAATATATATATATATATATAAATTTATATTTATATAACGAAAGTCAAAATGATTTATATACATACATAAATAAATGATTGATATTTATATGTAACATATAAAGTTATATGCAGACAGATACACATACATAGCTACATAAATACAATACATATATACATACATACATACATTACACAAATACATACAGAACACAATCCCCAAAGAGTAAAGTGAAAGAAGAAGAGCAATTAATTTGTAAGTCTATAAATACGCCTATATGTATGTAAAATCATATATGTAATTGTATATAATATGAAAAAAAACAAAAACAAAACAAAAACAAAAAAACTAAAAACCAAAATCATAAGAAACGTAAATTGTATAATTGATAAGTATTTACGGTAGATAATCAGAAATAAAAAAAAAACAAGCGAAACAAGAAGAGTTTGAAGAGACTTTTTAATGGGAGACTTGACTTAAAGTAAGTAAAATTTATTATTATAAAAATGATGCAAATATTCTTATTCATTCACTGATAATTAAAAATAATAGTGCTTCAAACTAAAAAATAAAAAACTAATTTTATTTAAAAAAAAATCTCTTTCTAACATATAAAAAATTGTTTCATTTTTATTTTTAAAATTGTTCGTAAATTATGTTTTTTTTTTATAATAATATTTATGCAAATCTTAATTCATGTTGAAGCTCCTCCACCTAATATAAATATATCATACGCTTTAAGCGCAAGTATCAAGTACGTCGAGGATGATAGTCCTGCTTATCCGGCTGCTCCATATAATTACGCAATTAATTATTTACATTCGGAGAACTCACGCCCGTTCCGGCCCGAAACGGACAGCTCGTTAATGATCCTTCGGCCGCAGCAGGACTCGAAATACTTATAAGAAATGACAACAATAAAGATGAGCTGCTGCTGCTGAGCCATAGTGGAGCAGTGGGGTAGTGTGGGTGGGCGAGTGCTCAGCGTTGCCTGCGGAGGCGGCTCCTACAATTAGCATAACTAAAACGCTCAATTAGACGCCCAAAACTCGCAGGACTCGCCAGCCTGGCCAGGCGGGGCAAGGACAACGCACAGGCTCAGCGTCCAGCTCGAACGACGTCTGCCTGTTGTGCAATGCAATTTTCACCTTTTATTACACATTTCTTTGTGGCTGTCTCTCTTCCTTTTGTTTCTTTAATTTCTTTTTGTGTCTGCCTGCTCGGCAGGCGATTTGGGGTATATTGGTTGGAGCTAGTTTGATGTGCTTTAGCTAGTCATTTGTTTGTTTGTGGAAACTGTGAAGAACGAGCAGATGAGCCTGGATTTTGCGGAACATGACATATTCACTCCATATCTTTCAACTCTTCCAAGCTACATCAAACTTCCCAAGCCCTCGAACTATTCCAAGAAATGCCGGAAATACATTTACCATTGAACCAACCTACAAATTATTAAAGTCTCTTATTTTTCTCTGTATATAATCCAAGTGAGCGAGTATCAGCCAGTCGATACATTGCATTCTCTTGCAATATACTTAATTGTTATAAACATGTACATATATATACTCATATATATGTATACATATATAAGTATATATATTTTTTTACTGCTCATTGTCTGTCACTGCGTAATGTTTATTTTTAATTATATTTTTTTGTTGTTTTGTTTTTGCGCACATTGTTTTTCTTTGATTGTTGTTGTTGTTGCTGTCCATTTCGCTCAGTGTATTGCTCTTTGCTTTTTGTGGACGATTTGAGGGTGTAATAAACGTTAATGACGGTTGACCACAAAGAGAAATTGCGAACACTTTGTTTTTCGGCCACGTTCCTTTTGTCGCACATTTTCCCACAGAGCATTTCACTGATTAGCGCACTTTTTCTTACATTTCTGTCATCTCCTTTCCTTTCTTTCCGCTTTTCTCTCGTCGTTTGATTATTTTCTGTGTGGCAGCAGCAGCAGAGCATTAGATTTAATTGGTTCTATTTAATTGATGATTTGTTATCAGCTGTTTAGTGCTTAATTATTTGCATTACTTATGCCATTAGACGTAAATAGTCGGATAGATATATAGTTGGGTCGACAAAGGACAACAACGGCCAACTTTATCAAGCGTATCAGCCAAGTTTTGCAGGCAAAGCGGCTAAAAGCATTTAGCTTGAAAAAAATATAAAAATAGAATGCAGTCCAAAAAAAAAAAAAAAAAAAAAAAAAAAAAAAAAAAAAAAAAAAAAAAAAAAAAAAAACGAAGCGAAGCGAAGAAGTCGATGTTCGTCAGAGTTTAGCTTCCTTCCGCCTTTTTCGTTGGCAAAAGTTTTCGACCAAGCGAAAGTTAAGTATTTACAAAAGTAAAGCGGCTTTTAAAAATGTTCAAGCAACTTGGCTTGGCTTTTCGCTTAGCGACAAACTGACGCTCAGCAGTAGCAGCAACAACAACAACAACAACAATGAGGCACACATCAAGTCAAGATGATGTCGCTACATATTCATAATGCTGATTGTCGTTGTTGTCCCCGTTGTCAGCAGGCAGATTGAAAATTTATTCAAAAGTCTGGCAAGTCTGCAAGTGGCTGCTGCCACGCCCCTTCCGTCGCCTCGGCACCAGCCCCGTCCGACTCGCCCTGGGATAATAACTTTAACTTGAAAAGTAGCTCACAAGCAGCTTTGTATTGTAGTTTTTCCTTTTCTCTCTTTTCTTCCACTTCTTCACTTTTTTTTTCTGTGTATTATTTTCGTTTCATTTTTTCATATTTTTCCTCAACTGCTTTTCATTTCAGTGAATGTCAGCGCATTTTCACATAACTAAAGGAATGCCAGTTACAAATTTAACTGCCAGTTAAGCTCTCGAATATTGTAAATGCAAAAATACGAAATTAAAGGCAGCTTTAATTGCATGCAAATGTTGGTCAACAAATTGGGATTTTATTCGAAGTTGAATTGAAATGGGCTAATAAAACATTACATTAACGGAATACAAGGATGATATTTGGAATATGAGGATGATTTTAATTGCAATGATTATATTTATATATTTTTTAAAGAGGGGTTTTTTGTACAGGCTTAAGACGATATGGCGGATCATAAAAAATATATACAGGGCTGTCCATATATTGTGCCCGTCTCTGTAAAAATATTTAGGGTTATCAGAATCAACACCCAGCTAAACCTAGCATCGCCTATAAGCCTACTTTACAGTAATATCACCTACAACAACGAGAAACTCACAGAAATAAATCTTTAAAAAGGATTTATGAGTATTGGAGGAAAAGAAGTGAGATAAAAAGAAAATTTAATTTAATCTAGGTTTGGGGTGGGCTAACTACATATGCATGTAACAATTATTCGTACTCTTTTAGTCACTTCAGCGGTTGAGCCCCCATGTAACAATTATGTTGTATATAATAGTATATTTATTAATTAGATTGAGTATTTGTGATTGAAATTAACAGAGTATTGAGACTTTAACAGCTTTAGGACACTGTGACTGCTTGACTTCTAATGACCAGCGTGTACGTCTTTCTTCTTTTAATGTCTTCTTAACAGCTTGTCTCTACACGTCTTCATTCATGCACGCCTACTCAATCACTGACTTCGTCTTTTAATGGAGTTGCCACCCTGTTGTTATTGTGTAACTACATAGGATGCCACACCGCTCGACAACGTTTCTCATGCCACATTACATACATACCTGTTGACAGTTATTCATTATTGTTAATAAACATTCATATTGATGATGATATATTATAATAGCCCATACAAGTGCATATGAGTGAGGAACATGCGAGCAATGAGCATCAACTACAAGCAAATGCACGTGCAGAGCAAGGTAAGCCATTTGAGTTGAGGGTCTGCCGCACACACAGAGCCACAATATATTCCCACAGACACACACACATTTCTCCACACTCGCATTTAAAGTCATAAATTTTTATTTGTATGATTACTTAAGTTCTACGTGCGTAACAACGACTCCACCTATACCTGGGCTACCCCACAGCTCACGCACACACACACACACGCACATAGCGAAGCTGGCTTTAGTTAAGTGCATGATTATGCTTTTAGTGGCATGTTGAGGTTTTGTCAGACAGTTGTGTGCTCTCAGCTTTTCAGCTACCCCCAGCAGCAGCAGCAACAAGAACCAACTTACAACGGGTCATTATTTTTATACCCTGAACCCATTTTCAATGGGAAATCAGGGTATAATGGTTTTGTTGAAATGTATGTAACAGGGAGAAGGAGGCGTGGCAGACCCCACAAAGTATATATATTCTTGATCAGGGTGACGAGCTGAGTTGATTTGGCCCTGTCCGTCTGTCTGTCCGTCTGTCCGTCTGTCCGTCTGTCCGTCTGTCCGTATGTATGAACGCGTCGATTTCAGAAGATATAAGAGCTAGAGACTTCAATTTTTTTTAAAATGTCCGTAATTACAGCGCGCATATCAAGTTTATCATTAAAAATCGATAACTCATCTCGATCTTTTTTTATCGATAAAAAACCTTATCGAAACCCAGTTATAAAATTATATCTTCTACACCTTTATTGCTAGAGTCTCCAAATTTTTAATGTATGCTTATATGCAATTTATACAATTTCGGTTTTTGTTAAAATTTACCCCCCACCTCTAAATTCACCCCCTCACCCTCACTTTTGTAAAAAGCGTATTTCAAATACTAGAGACTTGTGCTTTGGCAATTACATGCATATTCATGTTATAATCATAATCTAAAAGTTTCATGAAGATCGTACGTCCATAAAAAAAGTTATTAAACAATTAAGTTCTCATAGTAAGCGCACACTGCAGCCCATGCGTGTTTATGCTTGTGTGTGTATATGTATGTAATTGTTTGTGTATGTGTGTGTGTGTGTGTGTGTGTGTGTGTATGTGTGTGTGTGTGTATGTATGTATGTGTGTGTATGTATGCCTGTGTGCATGCGTGCGTGTGTGTGTGTGTGTGTGTGTGTGCGTGTTTCTTGTGTAAGCTGAAAGACGCGAAAAATTATTGAAATAGCTATTACTCCAAGGGTTCAGGGGATCTCGTAGTCGAGCAGTCTCGAATAGAGCTTTCTTACTTGTTTTTATTGCAAATACTTGAAACTGACATTGACTGTGTATGTGTGTAGGTGTGAGTGTGTGAAACAGCTGTTCCACACACGTACTTATATTGCCACCAACAACTTGCCACGCCCCCTTTTCGGCGCCCCTCTGTGCACACGCACATCCTGTGCAAACGTGCGTGAATAGAAAATTCTCTTTGGGCTTTCCCGGCCTGGCCGCCTGTCGCGCTTCAAAAGTGCTTCATGTAAGATTTTCATTACACTTTTCCAGAGCTATTCCAAAATTCATAACGGTAACTGTCCTCAAGAGTTGAAGTACTCAGCATTTCCCACATATTCACTTTGTCAATATGCAAGTCAAGTTTATTATATATTAAATAAGTATATATATTTAAACAAATTTTGAAAGATTCGTTTTTTAATTGCCAGAGCTTATTTATGAATATGTTATGTAAATCTTGGTTATAAATTATAAATTAATGTAAGTAAATAAATGTGCTTCATATTAACTCATTAAAAAAAAGATTACGTTTTTTTTTAAAGGGTTTTTGCTTAGAAAAAGTGTATTATATACCTTATCAATATTTAATATTATTCTTTAAATACAATTTAAATATTTTTATTCAATATTTTGCAGATTTTTATATTTTATACCCTTTTATAACCCTTATATGACCTGTTTTAGAAGCATACCAAATACCATTAACCGGACCATTTCTCGGATCGACACCTTCAACACCTTCTTCCATTCGGCTTGACTCAGTTCATTTGATTAAGGTGCTGCTCGTCTGTTCATGTCATTCACGTGAGCTGGAAAGGTTCTTCGTCTGCAACACGTCGTCTGACCTCATTTAAGATTTTATATCCCACATATATTCTAATATTTTTGAAAAGTTTTTGCTGTAATCTTTTTTATTATTTCATAACAAAAAAATATAAATATTTAATCGTATTTTATATATATAAACTAACCTCTACGATCTATCTTAATCATCATTATTGTATACAACAATTACTGTATTAAATCAAATATTCAATCAATTAAAATCTACATTGCATTAATGCATATTTTAGATTCTATAAATACAATTCCGTTTTATTTCCGAATTGAATTGAATGCATCATGCAATTTATGTGAATACTATCAAATAAATTTTCGTCATAAAAAGCCAAAAAGCAAAAAAAAAAATAAAATGAATGATGATTGTCTGTGAAATACAAAGGCTGCAGTCGAGATCTTCTTTTAGTGCGCATAAAAAACCGCAGAAAAGTATGCTATCAATTTTGATAGGCATATGCTAAGGCTGAAGCCAAAGCCATAGCTAAAGCATAAAAATTCAACTAGATATACTTTGTTAGCCGAAACTCTTCGGCCATAAAATACGAGGCATAATGAATGGCAAACATAAAAAACTGCTCGAAGCTTATAAATTTTAATAAGCCATATGAAAATAGTGCAGCACAGAGAAAGAGATAGATAGCCAGAGCGAGAGAGAGAGAGAGAGATGGCAACTAGTTAAATGCACTGCTCTATATAGATACTATGTATATACATATATATATATATATATCTATATGTATAAATGGAGATAATTATGTAGCTGGCAAACAAGTTGAACATGAATTTAATAGGCAGAACAAACGGCGCGACAGCTGTGAGTTATGCGAACTATTTTGCGCCTGCCTGTGAAATAAAATAGTGCAAAATTCTGGTAAGAAATTAAAACATTTTTGCAACCAGCCAGACAGGCAGTGGCACAGACAGACGGACGGATGGACGAATGGACAGCTGGCAGACAACAACTGTGTGAGTCATGCGACGCGTTGTCGTCTGCGATGCTTTGCCAAAATAATAAAAAGTACAAGAGGAGTGGTTCAACTTGACTGGACGACTACTAAATACCCTAGAAATGAGTACATAGATATAAAATGAAGAGATATTATTTCCTATTAGATATATATTGCTCTATGAAAAACCCGCCTCACATCCAACTAAAGAAACTTACCTGTATAGAAAATAATATATAAGTATACAAGTTTATGTCGAAGATATTTTTATTTTAAACTAATATGCCCTTCACAAGCGAAGGGCAAGCAAAAGCAAAAGAAACATCAACATAAATTTTAGTCAAACAAAGCGTAACGCTCATGTATTCCTTTCTTCCTCTTGGTTTATTTTTTTTTATGCACCAAGTGCGAACTTCAACTTCAGTTGCGTTCCTCTTGTAAGGAGGAGGAGGGGCGGAAGGGTATCTCAAAGGGGCAGAAAGGGTAATGGCAAGTTTGTGCCATTGCCAAATGCCGAGCTGGCTGCGATTCTAATGTCGTTGTCGCTGCATGGCTAAAAATGTTGCGTTTTATAAGGCGTAAACACTCACAATGTGGCTGTGGTTACGCACACACACACACACACACACACACACACAGACAGAGAGACACAATCACAGTCCCATACAAGCACAAGTACATTTGTAATAAGTGAGTCGGAGTGAGATGGCGCAGGCTGGCTTTTTGGCTTGCCGCTGAAAAGAATGCAGCAAAAAAATCACAGCCCCATGAAAAGCCAACAACAAGAGCAACAAAAACTCATGCGTTCGGAATGCGTTCTCTGTGCAGCTGGGGTAGCGGCAATGATTGAGAGGGGGAGAGAGACGCAGAGAGGCAGAGCGAGAGCTAGCGGTTTGTCGAGACATAGCTGTAGTGGGGTCTAGTCTAGCCCACACTCTCGCACGTTTGCCTGCTCGCTGTCGCTCCCGCTCTCACTCTAGCGCGTTCCCTCTCTCTCCAGCTGTGGCGAAATGATGCGACAAAGTATCAAATGAGGTTGCCCCAAAGCAACTGCTGCTGCTGCTGCTGCTGCTGTTTACTGCAACATAAATCAAAATCAAAGGCAAAACAGAGAAACCTACACACTTGGGTCATACTCTCCAGTCTCGAAAGAGTTGCACAGCAAGCGTGCGAGTGCGAGAGGGACAGAGAGAGGCAGAGGGAACGAGCTAGCGTCTTGTGTGCCAAGTGTGGAACGGAAATGCAGGCATGTAAGTGAGATAGTTAGATATGTTGAAATAAACAAATTTGGCTTGCTGCATGCAATGCAAACCAAACAAATACAATAACAAAACCAAGTAGGTGGACAGCTCCAGCAGCGGCGCATAGCTCAATGTTTGCCATGCTGATAAATATGTGAGGATGTGGCACTTTTTAAGCTACTGCTGTATGGGGGAAAAATCTACAAGTAAATAGAAATAAATTGTATTTAGGCCAAATATGACAAACTAGCCTGAGAGGGAGAGATAGAGAGAGAGAGAGAGAGAGAGTGAGAGAGTGAGAGAGTGAGAGAGAGAGAGAGAGAGTGAGAGAGTGACAGAGAAGGGGGGGAGACGAAAGTGAAAACAATAAATCATGAATTTGTTTACCTAAAACCGTTTTTATTCTATATCAGTTTCAAATATGTATATATTTTTGATATGCCAAGAAATATATGTATAATGAAGAGTATTTCATATGAACTGTAAATAAATTTATTTTGAGTTGATGAAAAACAAAAAATGATATAAAAATGTTATTAAATCTTAATTTGATTAAATAACAAGTAAATTGTTAGCCTAAAAATAATTTTATTTTTATTGTGATAAATATATTTATATTATAAATGAAATGAAATGCTTTCTAAAAATAAAAACGGATAAACGTTTTTTTTTTTTTTTTTTTTTGTATTGTAATCCCCATAAACCCATAAAGTAATTATATTTTGGATAAGGATGATAAGCGTAAGGCCAGCCTTTGTGTGTTGCTTGTGTGTCTACATGAAAAGTAGGATAATTAAAATAACAACTCTGTGTATGGTTCATGGTATCTTCTTTCACTTAGAGCAGTCGTATTCGCCAATTGCGTAAAATTTCCTACACTAAACAGCGATATTTCAAAAACTCTCATTACCCACTATCCGACATTATGGTCTTTAATTCTATAGCTTCTCATTTGAAAGACAATGCGGCAGGCGTAATTTTAATTTGTAAGCCAACAAAATAAATAAATAATCGAGCAGCTAAATATACATACATAATTGTAATTTTCATGAAAATACTGAGAATACAAATGCTTTCCTGCTCTTTGGCAAAAAAGCTACAAGTAGACACAGAGTACTCACACACTCGCACAAGAACTCATATACACAGCTCACACTCACTCGCTCAGTCTTCCCACGCACTTTTATTAATAAATGCAGAGCAGAGGAGAAAAAATCATAGCATACTTAGGCACGCAATGTAAACGAGATGAAAAGTGAAAAGGCGACAAGCAGAGGAAAAACAATTTTGTGTCAAAATTTGAAATGAGCAAAAATAAAAGAAACAATACAAACGAAAAAAAAAAAAAAAAAAAAAACAAGCACTTGAGGCGCTCTCCGAATTGTGACAAATAAACATAAATAAACAAATTAAATGTGCGACACACTCTTGAGCAGAAAAGCAAAAGAAGAAGCAGAAGGTAAGCTAAGCCATTTGTGGAAATTTGAAAATTCGCACCTGTTTAGCTGTTTGGCTCAAATAAATATTTGATTAGGCAGCTGTGCAGGCACGAAAATGCGTTTCATATGACGGCTGCCACAAATGTAACCGAATATGTTGATGACTATTGGCCATATATGCATGCATGCATGTGTGTGTATGTGTGTGTGTGTGTGTGTGTGTTTGCTTAGTCATAACTGTGAGCTGAGCTGCCTTCTGGCTTTGCAGAAATAACATTGGGCATAAAGCGGCAACAGACGTCGGGGCGTATGCGCAATGCGATGCTTGAGTGAATGGCGACTAATGAATGGACTCGACATTCTAAACGTGAGTAGGCGAATGCTCCCCCTCCCTCTCTCTTCCTGTCTATCTCTATATATATCTGTGTGCGTATTTGGGTTTGCACATATTTTCAATTCCATTTGGCATGCACAACACAGCTGCTGCAAAAAGTACAACAACTAGCTTGTCTCGAACACCTTTCTCTTTTAAGGCAACAATTTTTTTTCAGCTCCTCCCATTTTTTTCTGTTTTTTTTTTCTGTTTGTTTTGTATGTCGTTTGCCTTTTGTCTATCAGATTGCGATTCAATTTCAATGTTTGTTTCTGACTTGCATTTATTTGTGTGGGTATGTGTGTGTGGGCATGTGGGTGTGTCTGTGTGAATGACTGAGAATTCGTTTATAAATAAATTGGCTTAGCAGTCGGTCGCTTGAAAGATAAACGATAGAGTAACGCATCAGAAGAAAATTCAATAATAGAGTCGAAATGAATGTGGAATTTTTAAATAAATAACTAATAAAATCATGCATAAATATGCAGTTCAAGTGCTAATATAAAAATAATACTAAGCAGACATTCAAGTAGATCTAAAATTAGGTTAAGCTAAAGATCATATTTGGTGGGAATAATAAGAGCTTTGTATTCTCTCTTGCGAATGAAATTTTATATAATATTTTAATAGAAATAATCATTTAATATAAATATTTCCGTTTTCTATGCTTATATTAATTTTATTTTAATATAAATATATTCTTTTTTACAACAATCTTTTTACTATTATCCACATTAATTTAATGATCCCTGACATTATATACCTAACATATTTATTTAATATATAAGCACATATTTTGTTACATTTTCATAATTACTAACATTTCAATTATTATTATGCTGGAATATATTATATTATTTGATATTAATAACAAGCAATTGTGTTATATACCCTGCCTCTCACATTCTCAATACACTTCTGCATAATAAGCGCGTGTGTGGGTGTGTCCGACAATGTTTGTGTATAAGTGTATGTGTGCCACAGTGGTCAAATTCAGACAAAATGTTTACTATGCAAATCGAATGACAAGAGCCAAGGGGCAGCTGAAATAACGAGCACCGAGTAAACAAAAAAAGATTACGAGACAAGGAAATGGCCGACTGGGGTATACCCTACCCATAATCCGAACTTTATGCTGACAGAGAAGACTAAATGTAATAATCTGAATAAGCAGCTGAAGTCAGTTGGTAAAGACTTCAAATTTGATATTAAATGTTCGATGGAAAATGAGATGGAGGACAGACAGACGGACAACGCTAGCTTTACTCTGCTCGCTGATCATGCTGATCATGAATCAAGAATATATCGTTTATTTCCTGTTACATTTGCTAATGATATGCTTCTGCCTCCTTTTGCCTGTTACATATGCTTTAACAAAGTCAATATACCCTGAATTGCAATTTTCAATGCGTTCAGGGCACAAAAACAAAATGCAAAAGCATTAATTAATATTCAAGTGAGCAGCTGTTTTTCTACCTACCTCACTCTCTCTGCCTATCTCTCTCTCTCTCTCTCTCTCTCTCTCTGTCTCTCTCTCTCTCTTTCTTCGTCCCTTTTCATATGCGCCTCCCTTTTGTTATTTAATTTCAAGCAGGCAACATAAATGTGAAATAGCGGGAGTGGGACAGGGACACGGAGAGAGTGTGAGAGAGAGAGAGAGTTTCTCGGGGGAAACTTATCAGTGTCAACGTTGTGCCAATAAAAACTATACCAGCATGCAAATATGTCCACAATCAAACAAATAGCTGCTAACAGCAGCAGCAGCAGCACAATACAAGCAAGCCCGAGATGTTGGCCAACAAATTCTGAGGATCCCCACAGGACGAGCAACAACAACAACAACAAGAGCAGCACAAATGGAACATGCATAAGGCATGCGGAAATAATGGTAAAGAGCAAAGCGACAACCAACAAAGAAAAAGGCGCAGCACAGAAAGTGAAGCGCTCCAAGCTGAAGAAGAAGAAGAAGCAGCAGCAGCAGCAGCAGCAGCAGCTGCCTCACGTTTTCCTGTTTCGCCACAGGACAACGGCATAAGAGGACACACAACAGGCAGCAGGCAAGTTTGCTCTTCCTTAATACTGTGTACAGTGTGCGAAATGGGTATATTGATTCAATGATGAATTTCAGATCATGCATTATTCTATTCGATTTCGCTTTATATTACCTCCCTCTCGTTCTGAGCTTCTGAGGCTTCGGTTCCTTTCGATTTTGAGTTGAGCCAGGCCAATGCATGCAGCTGGATCTCTGAGCTCCACCTCGAACTCCAGGCTAGTGTAAGGCGTGGGGTCTCAGCTGCTGACTTCCACTCGAATTCTAGCCATCAATGAGCGCCTGCAATGTGATCTTAACTACAGATCTTCGCTCGCAAAGTCAATCAATTTGAAGCAATTTAATATTATAAATAATGCTATCAAGCAGAAGGCGCCAGTGCCAAACTCTAAGTTAGTTTTAAACTCCAATGCTTAATAAATAAATATGCAGATAAAAAAATGTTTTCTACAATAGCAAATAAATAAAAAAATAAATAAAACAATGCTATATTCGAAAATAGTAAATATCGGTCACATTAACCTTGAGGACCTTAAAGGGAGATAGAGAATTCCTTTCTGTTAATGCCAGATTCCACTAACAGGAATCGCGCAAGGAACCCACTAGAGCATATATGAAAATATTCAAAAATTCATTAGCTAGGCAATGGAGCCTACATGAACAATTCTGATCAATTTTTCTCTCTGGCTCATGAGCTAGTTCATTAGCTCATTCTAATGAGTCCATTAATGCAGCCACAAAGCTGTTGCACAAAATCTCTTTCTATATACATAAATAACTAAAATCTCTTCATAGAGAGTTCACTCGCAGCTCAGTAGTGCCTGAAGAGAGTATTACGTAGTCGTCTATAATTTTTTAAGCAAGATTTGTTCTCTTTCGCTATTCACTGTTCGCTCTTCGGATTCGTTCACTTTCCGCTTTCACTTGAGCATTGGCTTTGATTTACCCCAGCTGCAGTTCCTGCCTCGCCCTACCGCTTCCTCCCCGCTCTGGCTCTGGCCTCCTGCTATGCCATTCCCATTGCTGCAGACGCGACTAAAAAGCACAACAACAAATTTGCATAGCTCAGTGCAATTTTGCATTCTTTGTTTGTTTCAACTACAACAACAAAAGGAACAACATTAAGCACAAAATTCCCTCGTTCATTTCAGCTTTGTATTTTTTTCAGTATTTTTTTTTTTTTTTTTTCTTGTTGCGCCAACTTTCATACGCCATGTGGGACGCACTTTGTGCCCGGCTCTGTCGAAGCAAAGTCAGCCGAGAGAGACGACAGCGAAATACAAGTCGAAAGTAAAGTAGAAAGTCGAAAGTCGAAAGTTTTTCTCTCGGTAACCCCCAGATGACCCACTGCTATTCTCCAGCAACTACTTAAATGTAGCAGCTACTTTCCATTTTTATTCGACTGCGTTTATTTGCCACAGGGCGCAGCTTATGCATATTATTAGACAGATCGTCACATTAAATACATTTGTAACAATTGTTGTTGTTGTTTTCCTTCTTTTCTTTCATTGCTCAACTTATTTTCAATTGTTTTCGTTGGCGAACAATTGAATTTTCATTTGAAAGTGCTTTGCATTTATGTGTATAAATTATTAACAATAAATTATAAAAATTTTATTTAAGCATTCTCCGCTTTTTTTTTTTTGAAGGGAATAATAAATGTTTCAATTCATTTAGAAATTTGTTCAAGTATGGGGTATTTATTAAGATAAGGTTGACTCCAAGGGAAAGACTTTCCGGTCTTCACCCATCTCAAGGCAGAGGCTACGTTGCCTATCTACATATATTGATGTACATTTTCCTGAGTCACTTGATTAAATATATTATTTACTTTAAATTTGATTTGTTTTTCATATCACAATTTGCATAGTTTTCTTCGTTTTATTTTTGATAATTCAATTAGGTATTTGCTGCCTTTATAGCATAATTCATATAAATTGTGTTGTATTAAATGGCAGCTTATCAAATAGTTTCATCCTTGGCGGGACTCATAAAAATTCCAAAACAACTTCTCATTTGACCCGGTCTAGCAGGCAAGGACTTTCGAAATTGAGTGCCACGCCCATGCACATCGCCTCACGCGCCAGCCGCCCACGTTCTCTCTTAAATAACTTCATTTCACTTAACCTAGTCAAAAATGCTGCTTGACGCGGCTCGCAACTTGAAAGCCATAAAAGCCGCAACAAAGGCCAGGAATGCACAGATCCTCAGCATGCCCTCCTGCCACCCCCCACTCTCACGCACCACAACTCCAGCTCTATCGCCATGGCAGAACCTAACTAGCAAGCACCTACGCAGCTTATGCAAAACTTACGCATTTCGCATGCCTCGACTCTGTGGAGGGGGCGTTGGGGGCGTTGTTCTTGATAAACTATAAGCCACAAATTTGCATGAGGTAAAACGCCTGGCCGCCCACCGACTACAAATTGCCATTAAATGCAGCAAGCGCTGGGCGTGGGCGTGGGCGTGGGCGTGGCAAATAGCGAACCAGCACCGGCTGTAAACGAATCTATGTACTGTCCCTGTACTTAGCTCCTGCTCTACCTGAGTTCTAGCTGTAACAAAAACTGACACCAGTTGCTGGCGGCTCAGCGAAGACGAAGTGGCGGGTCGACGGGCGAAGGGCGAAGGGCGGTGAATGGGTGGGGTGGGGGTGCTCCACACTTTGTTGCAACAATTTGCGCGCCGCCCGAGGCGTGAGCAGCAAGGATGTGAGCAACAGGAGCGACAGGATGAGCAACAGCAGCAATGGAGGCAGTGGAGCCAATGGAGGCATTGCTGCTTCATTGCATTTAATTCATTTTTATTGCAAAAGCTTACAGACAGATAGAGCCACAGGATAGGATGGAACAGGACAGGACAGGACAGGACGGGACAGGACGGGACAGGACGGGACAGGACAGGACAGGACAGGACAGGAAGCCACTTGCCGCCGTGGCCTGCTCTTTAAAATTATATTGGCGAAATTTTATGCAGTTGCAGCCACTCTTCCTGCTGCTGCTGCTGCTGCTGCTTAGCCAAGAGCCTGTCGTAGCAGTGGAGCTCAGCTCAGCTCAGACCAGACCAGACCAGCCCCCACCCACCCACATTCCATGCAAAAGTTTTTACAAAGTAGCTGCGGCAACAGCTGCTGCAAGTTTGAACAGCAAAAAGGACTGAGCAGACACAAAGCGCAGGACCCAAGGACCCAAGACCTGGTTGAATGAGGCATTTTGATGAAGCTGCTCCATATTGGTTGCTCGGCTTGTCTGCTGGCTGTTGGCTGTTGGCTTCTTGCTGGAGCACTGGCAACATAATTTAAATAGCATGTAAATTAGACGGAAGTCTAAAATGAGTGCATAATGTCTGCTAAAACTGTTTTAAGTGATTGTAATTTAGGATAAGTTGCGAGCACCTCGAAATCTTAGCCCACTTTCGCCCAACTTGGCCATAATTTTCATCTGAACTTCGCTCGCAAAGTTAAGTGCGCCATTTAAGCGTCGAGCTGCTGCCTACGCTGTGGAATTGCCCGAGCGAGTGAGTGAGACAGCGAGAGATAGAGAGACAGGGAGAATGGTAGCTATTTAGCAGTCGGCATAGTAAATAATGTATAATGTAATGTATAATAATAGCAAACATTATTTTTAATTGAAATGTAGCCCCACTGTCCCGCATGCCAAAAAGCATATAGAGCAGCTTCACCGCTACCTCAAGACAAACACAATCCACAGTTGGCAGAGAGCAGCCCGATTTATGAGTAACTGCAAAAATTTAACACTCACACACGCATGTGCGTGTCATTACGTTGGGTTCAAAATTTGAGTTTTTGCAGAATTATTCTATATGTGAAAGAGCAAGAGAGACAACTATAACATCAGGATGATTAAGACACTGCAGTGCACTGTTCTAACAGTTGAGCTGAGAGCGCGTGCACACATGCACATCGACTGTGCATGCACACACACATGCATTTATATATGTAGCTGGTTGAGAGTGGTCGTGGTATCGCCATCTCGCTCGTGCGCATGCGTTTTATTCTTTTTTTTTTGGTTGGCGATCGAGCGTACTATTATATATGTATGAATGTGTTGCAGACCCACTCATTGGCTGGAGCTATTTGAGTAGCTAATCTTAAATTGTTATTGCATTGGCATCTGTGCAAAGAGATGTCGCACTCTCTCAGTTAAACACTTAGTATCACTCAATCGTGGCGAACGCACAGCAGAATTCCTTTTTTTTTTCAATTTTCTGTTTTCAGCTCTGTATTTTAATTAGGAAATATTCTGTATACTATAATTAATAATCTATTCTTTTATCTATTTATACTTTTTTCATTTAAATTACTATGTATGAACGTAACATAAGTATGAGGGGCAAAAGAAAAAGTCCCATATGTATAAACTTAACTTAACAACGCATACTTTAGAATGAAGATCTTTTAATTAGTTTAGTTGAGCCTATCGAATTTTTCAAGCCGTCAAATGCATTCAGTTCATGGTTGTCATTTTCCTTTTTTTTTAATTCATTCGATGTGGAAGAAAAAGTTCAATGGCTTTTTCTTTTCAAATATCCTTAGGTGAAACCAATTGCAATGGAAACGTAACAACAGTCTGAAGCAGTGGTGGAAAGGTAAAAATGTCGAAGATATTGGAAAATCGACCAGAACCCGAAAGCTAAAAGCATTGGGCAGAAACAAAGCGAAAGGTGAATGAAGTGAGACTAAGGCAGAGTGAAGTGAAAAGTGTTAAAGCCGAAGCAAATCCGCAGAGCCGCAGACTTTGAGCCAAGACTTAGTTAACGTAATGCTTCGGTGGCCTATTCGCAATTTGGACATTGCCTTTCCTTTTTTGTAAAAAAGCTTTTGGATCAGACGGTCTCAGTATGGCATCTGGCAAAAAGGATACGAAAAAAAGGATATCGCCTAAAGAGAACGGAATATAAATTTACTGCAAGTTTTTCTTTTTCTTTCAGTGACTTGAAACTGCTTGCCAATTGAAGTTTCCAAGCGACATTTTTCGTCGATGTTGTTGCAGTTGTTGTCTTTGCTTCACGAGTTGCTGCAGATGCGGAGGCCGCACGCAAATAAACTAAACTGCACCTGGCACAACCCGAGCCGAGTCTTTACTCATCTTAGATGAGCCCCGATTATGGCAACAATTGAGAGCATGCTCGTCAGCCCACTTTTGACCCCACAGTAACGACCCATTCTTAATCTATCAATAATATTATTCCCTGTTACGCCATGGCCCCAAGTAGTTGGCCAAACAGCTTGATTGGCTCTACAGTCACCGCCGTCATGCACCGTAATGCCGGGGAAAGTTTGGCGACGGCACCTGTGAACTCCATCAACTGCACTCAACGAGCTTGCATGATAATTACCGAGCTCTGGCTAAGATATTACAAAATGTTAAGCCAAACTTTAATTCATTTTCGCAATAGTAATATAATTTGTACAATCTTAAAATGGTTTTGTTAAGACATATGTAACAGGCAGAAGGTATATATTATCTAGATCAGGGTTATTTGACAAACAAACAAAACATGCTGTTCGATTATGAATCCATATAAATTCATTGTTCATTAAAAGATTATTAAAAGACATATTTAAACTACATTTATTTACATTTCTAACTTTCTGCTATGCACCCCCACTTACTGAGAGCATACTCAGACCTACACATATTGCCACAAGTATCCCTTGCAACGGCATAATATCAAGCATGCAAAGCAATGCCCATTTATATCGTCTGAATGGTTAGCAATCGCGTGAGAGCGACCGCCTGTATCACCTCTGCATACCACACCAAATAAAGTACCTAGGATACAAATGCATACAATAAAACAAAACATTTTCTATTGTGGGAAAGAAGTGCGCAGTTACCAACTATTTTTTTTTGTTTGCGGTTTGTCAAATGTGGACAATCTACACATCCTGCTTCACCAGTTACACCTGTAGAATTGAATTTGTAGTCATTCGAGACCAAAAATGTATGTTTTATTTGCTTTATTTCTTCTTTATAGTGACTTTCTGGAAACTAAATAAAGAAACGTCACGCTCGAATATATAAAAATTAAAATTGAAATTTTGAGTCCAGCCATCACTAATTTTTTTTTTTAAATGCTTGTCATAAGGCATGAAAATGAGTCAAAAATTTGGAAGCTGTTGGCTTAGATTTGTAAGTATCTCAAGTAGATATTTAGACGTTCAGATTGTCCTGATCGTGCGATTTTATACATTAAACGAATAAAATATAGAAATAAAAATACAGCTTCTAAAATCAATAATAGTATTTCATTCATTTGTTTACAAATAAAACAAGGAACAAAGCTCTTGTCGAGACTGCTCGACATCGAGATCACCTGAACCCTTCGAACAATCATTTTTCGCGTATTTCGAACAATCATTTTTCGCGTATTTATATTTTTGCAATTGTAATATAATTTGTATAATTTTCAAGTCATCTTAAAATGGTTTTGTTAAGACGTATGTAACAGGAAGAAGGTATATATTATCTAGATCAGGGTTGTTTGACAAACATTCTATTCGATTATTTATTAGAAATTCACTGTTGATTTAAAAGAAACATATTAACATATTTGAAATTTATTAAGCACCACTTGAGCTACTTTTCTTTTCATTTCTAGCTTTCAGCTATGCACCCCCACTTACTGAGTAGCAGATGAGTATAGTCCACAAATTGCTGTTAAGAAACTGTTATACCAGAATGTAAAATGCTGCTAGACATATGGCTACAAGTATAGCGGTTTCTCTTAGAACAGTTCCCTTGCAACGGCACATTATCTGGCACATTAAGCAATATGTAGCTTCGTCATACATTAAAACTGATTTCGATGCAATCGTGTGACAGATGCCGTCTGACCCACCACTGCATACAACACCATGTAAAGTACCTAAAATACAAATGCATACAATAAAACAAACTTCTAATATGGGAATGAAATGCGCAGTTACCGTTTACTTTTTTGTTTGGGCCAAGACATACATCCAATTCTGGGTTAGCAGGATCACTTGCTGTTTTGGCAATTATAGTTGGCTTATCTTCGTACTCAGAGATTATTAAAGAATTTGCAGGAGTCTTGCATTTTTTCAAATGTTTGCAATTTAAACAGTTTGCTTCACTGTTTACATCTGTAAAGTTTAAATTGTAGTCATGCGAGACCAAAAATGTACATATTTTATTTGCTTTATTTCTTCTTTATAGTGACTTACTGGGAATTAAATAAAGAAACGTCAAGCTCGAATATATGAAAATTAAAATTGAAATTTTGAGTACAGCCATCATAAAATTTGTTAACAATGTCCAATGAGAAAACAACTGAGAATGAGTCAAAAATTTGGAGTTCAAATTCTCTTCTAAATATTTTTGAACAGTTTGCTTAGATTTTTAAGTATTTCATTAAACCAATAAAATATAGAAATAAAAATACAGTTATTAAAATCAATATGTAAATAGTATTTCATTTATGCTTACAAATAAAAAAATGTCTTATGGTTATTGTAGATATATGAATGTTTATAACATATAATTATTTATTTACTTATAATATACTAGCTGGCCCGGCAAACGTTACATTGCCCTATCCATTATTTCTAGGTAAAAAATTGTTGAAAGCTATGTTGTTCAGGTTGGGATACACTCTGATTAATTTATTAATCGGATTTTCATTCAAGCACCTTGTGGTAAACGACATTCTTCGTTTTTTGGTCGGGTGCAAGAACAAATAATTCGGATGGTTTGCCAACACGTGAGCATGCCACGTACAATTGACCATGAGAAAAACACGCATTTTCTAGATTGAGGCCACAAATAGTCAAAGATTGGCCCTGTGATTTGTTGATCGTCATGGCGAAGGCAAGACGAAGCGGGAATTGAATTCGTTTAAATTCAAAGAGCATATCTGTTGAGATCATCGGAATCCTAGGAATAAGAACTTCATCTTTAAATTTTCCTTTGAGTATCGACGCGTGAATCACATTGCTCATCAGTTTTCTTATCACCAAACGCGTTCCATTGCACAGTTTTGGTTGCTTTAAATTTCTAAGCATGCAAATCTTGGAGAATTGCTCTTTTCATAGCTGTGTTGATTTCTTGACGCCGGTCAAGTTGTTCTTCCATGTTGCCCATGAAGTATATTTGCAAGAATTTGTGCTGTGCATCTTCAATAGGTTGCAATGATTCAATGCGATGGCAAATCTGGCCTTGAATCTTTAAATTCAAAGCCATAGTTATAGTTAGATTTACAAACACTTTTTACAAAAATCTAACAAACTACATTATTCCAAATATTTTTATTATTATTTTTTTTTTTACAATCACAGAAAATAAAATTTTTAACGTAAATTACCTTAAATGTCGGATTATATCCGTCTCCAATAATTTCAACCCCAAATGTCATTTGGAAACAGGCATTGTATTTTTGAGTGTTCGCTAGAAAATGTCGTGATTCTAGTGTTTCGCCATAAAGCAGGGAACGCAATGGCTCTGGTGGCGGTACCACTAATGGCAATGTAACTTTACCACTAAGGCAGCACAAACCGGGCGTTTCACCAGCAAA